>NC_092872.1:100516074-101129199 GCF_028372415.1 Notamacropus eugenii | reverse complement strand
CTCAGTTGTCCCCAAAATGGAGTACATTCCCTTAAAACACATTACTCCCAAATTTTATGTATAACTGTTTGTTTCCTCAGGTGATTCACAAGGGAAAGAATTTTTGAAGATGTGATCTTTGAGCCTTTTAAATCAGCTGTGTCATGTGAGGAAGTCTAAGTGCTCCTCAAGCATAAATTAAACTATGTAGTCATAATATGGCTGTTAAAATGAAAAATTGTAATGACTTATCTGTAAATGAGTAGTATTCTAGACAGGAAGTCAG
This sequence comes from Notamacropus eugenii, assembly GCF_028372415.1. Lineage (NCBI taxonomy): Eukaryota > Metazoa > Chordata > Mammalia > Diprotodontia > Macropodidae > Notamacropus > Notamacropus eugenii. The sequence goes on along the minus strand of NC_092872.1, from coordinate 101,128,934 downwards.
GAAGACCTGAGTTCTGATCAATCTCTTATGCTAATTATTCCTATGAACCTGGCTAACTTACATCTGTTTCCTCATCTGTAAAATGAAGGTGCCTGACTAGATGACCTCAGAGGTCCCTTCCATGTCTAGAATTATAATCCTATGTTAAATCGTTTACATTTGATGTATCTCAGACAGTCAGTAGGACTTATCTACTAAGTCAAAAGTGAATTGCTCTTTCCCATGCCAGGAGTTCCCTATACTGCTTATACTGCTTGCATGTAGATAGGAGAAAAAAATGTAGAAGTCCCTGGAGCCAACATTACAGAGTCCCATACAAGTTACCTTCCCTTATGTCCCATAGAGTTATGTTTAACTTAGTCCCTTTAAAATTTTAATTTCTTTCTTTTTAGGACTTAAAAAGTGGGCCGGCTCACCTTTAGCTTGAAACTTATTTTGTGACCATCTTGGCAAAGATACCAAAGTGGTTTGCCATTTCTTTCTTCAGCTCATTTTATAGATGAGGAAACTGAGGCAAATAGGGTTCAGTGACATTCCTGGGATCACTCAGCTAGTAAGTGTCTAAGGGGGATTTGAACTCAGGAAGATGAGTCCTCCTGACTTCAGGCAGGGGAACTCTATCCACTGTGCCACCTAGTTGTCCCCAGTTTATTGTTATTAAGGAATATTGATTCGAAGTGATACAATTATTTTCTTGGCAATGTCTGCCTTTTGTTTTATGCTTTGCATGAGTTTCAAGGGACAGGTAGGTGGCCCAGTGGATAGAGTGCCAGACCTGGCACTCCCAAGACAGAATCTTCCAGGAAGATTCATCTTCCTGAGTTCAGGTTTAGCCTCAGACATTTACTAGCTATGTGACCCCAAGCAAGACACTTAACCCTGTTTGCCTCAGTTTCCTCATCTGTTAAATGAGTTGGACAAGGAAATGGCAAACCACTCCAGTATCTTTGCCATGAAAACTCCAAGTGGGGTCACAGAGAGTGAGACACAACTTAAAATGACTTACAACAACAACCAATAAATTCATGAAGGGGAAAAAATATGATCCTAAAGATTGAGAGGTTCTTTTAATTTCCTTGTCTCTAAAATGATAGAGTTGGACTAGAGGGCCCTTTCAATCTAAGTCTATAATCCATGATCTTTACCTTTGAGGATAGCTGCTTCTGATTCTGCTACCCTGTCTTTCATAATTGAAGATCTTATCCAGGATATATTTCTTAAGCTTGATTGATTTTTTAAAAGATGAATGTTCTCAAAAGTTTTCCAATAGTGCTTTATTATTCTTTATAATAATGTTCCATTTTCATGTTAGCAGCCAAAAAATATTTCTTGTAGTCTTATTTTTGTGAAAAATTGAAGGTTGAAATGGATAAAGCTTTGACAACTCTATGAAAACCTGACTTCTCTATGGGTCAATCACCTGTGAAGATTTAAAAATTGCTTATATAAATGACCTGTTGTGTGTGTGCATGTGTAGTAAAAATAATGTCAATCATGTTTTAAACGAAGGCCAGCTTCTGAAATGATCACCCCCTTTCTGTATGTGCCTAGATTCTGACATCTGCAATAAACTGAAGGTCATTTCAGAACTTCTGAAAATTTAGAAGAAATTCTTCATAAATCTGTACCTGAATGTCTTAATCCTCTTTGGACAACACTAGTTTTCCTTCCACCATTTTGGAGATTTTTGTGGTTGGTTCTTTATCTCCAGAAATCCCATAAGGCATGGCTAAGCTAAGTATGTTAGATTTGGAAACAGTTAAAAAAAACTTTTATGAAGGTCATTTTTCACATTTTCAAAAATTACCTTCTATCTTTGTCCTTTTTTGATTGTTTTTATCTCCTTTTTTTAATTTGATTGTCTCTTCTTATGGATGGCAGTGGATTAAAGCAATGATACAAGTGTCAACTAAAATTATTCCACAGATTCTACTGATGCAAAGGCAACAAAATCAAGCCCATGGAATTTGGTTTTTATGGAAGTAAATTTTGTGCAACAGACTTAGGAAAATATTGACTTTAGTTTATTAATAGTTAATTTGACTAACAATATTTTAAAATGCAGTTTCAGATGTTCGTGGTGGGAAAGGTCGTTCAAATAACCCAGATGAAGAACAAGAAGGTGGAAGTCCAATTAACCAAAGTGTAGCCCTAGCCATCGCAGGAAATAATTTCAACCTCATGAAGACGTCTGGGGCACCTCTATCTTCCTTGGTATACAATCTCATGAATTTCACTAGCTTGCTCTTCATGTATATTCATTGTTTTCTTTTATAGTATACATGGTATTCTCCCATATGTGTAACAAAGGAAAAATTACAGTTGATAGAGTTCTAATCTTGGAGTTGCGAAGACTTGAGTTCAAATCCCACATCCAACATTTACTAGCTTTATGACCTTAGGCAAATCCCTTAATCTTAGACCTATTAAATTACAGACAAGTGATGATCCAAGATGGTAAAGAAAAATTCCTGTTCCAGGAATTCTTCCACACTTGTAGAATGATAGTTCCTTCATGTCTTCCCCTAGGTGACCAATAAAGATTTCAATTCTCTTGCTCTGTGCTAGAGGCAAAAATTAATCATTGGGAGTCTAGACTGCTGGGACAAATCACCTAGATAAGGCAAATAGTAAGGTCAGAGAATCTGAAATTAACCAAGTTAACAATAACAGCAAAGAATCAAAAAATTAGTTGAAGATCAAGCAGTTCCTTGGGAGTGAAAAGGTTCGAAGTACTATGTAACCTATCTTCTTTCTGGTCGCTTGCAATCAAGAATCAGCCTGGGAAAATACCCAAGGGACCCAGTTCCTGGCGGTTGTAGAACCAAATGCAATTTAACTTCTTTTGTGCTGACTCATCAAAGCTGCAGACTCTAGGATGCATGTTTAATTTTTTTTTTTTTTTTGCTTCTACTTGAGAAGTTTAAAAGTCTAAAGCTTATTGTTTGCTTTGTTTTATTGCTGCCTCTTGTTTTTATATCATATTCTTTCTCAGATGTGGTCCTCCATGTTTTCCCAACCTAGCGAACCATACCTTGTCACAATTTTTGTTAAAAAATAGAAAACAGCACAAGAAAACCAAATAACATAGCAATAGCTTCTGACAATCCATATTCCACCCACACTGTCCTCACCACTATCACCACCTTTGCAATAAAGGAAAGGAATGCATTTTCTTACTCTTCTCCAGGGTCAAACTTGCAATAGTGCAGTATTTAGTCTTGGGTTTTTCTTATTCTTTCCACATATGTATATTCATATACCTCCATTGGTTCTGCATCAGTCCAGTATAAGTTTTCCCATTTAGAAAACCTAAAGTTTAGGTATTTATATTGACTTAGATGAAACATAATACTATTTTATATTTACATTTTCATCTTGGCAGTAAAATCTTAAAAAAATGAAGTTATGCCCAGGCAATTGAATCACCAATGAAAATCTTGGAGAACAGATTATGAATCATACCTCCTTCCTCATGGCAGAAAGGTGGGGGACTACTAAAGCAGAATATTGTATACATTGTCATATGGACTCACTGCAGTGGATGTCTTTGCTTAATTGATTTTAAAGAAAAGTGACAAAGGAGGATGAACCCAGAGGTGGGGTTTGAAATGACTGTAATAAAAAGAAAAAGGCATGTGTAAAATGTATTTTTATTTTTTTACATTTTTTATTCATTTTGAACTTAAGTACAAAAAAAAACACAAAAAAGAATGTAAAATGTATTTTTAAAACACAAAGGAAAAGCAGTTGTAGAAATGTCTTATGTTCCATAACTCCCAAACCATCATTTCCAACATATTTAGAGACAGTAGCACTGTTTTATCTTTACATCCCCCTAAGGTATGACCATGATACCATATTGAGAAGAGTACAACCTCATGTTGTGTAATTAAGTAACAAAAAGCAGTTCTCTGTGCTAGGTACCATGGAGTTTCTTTGCCTAAAAAAAATATTCTTTAAGCCATATAAGCAGGCACCAAACTTTCAACTGGCGCAAGTGAATTCTTCACCACACCACAGATTCAGTATATTGCCAGTCAGTTTGCATCACTTATTGTAATGCAATCAGATGACTAAGAAGATTGTGAAATAAAGGTAAAAGTTAAAGTATCTGATGCCTGACATCAACTTAATTTTCCCCTTTGGAACTGAGAAGAAGGCTAGCTTTTTTAAAAAATAAATATTTATTTTTAGTTTTCAACATTCACTTCCATAAGTTTTAAATTTTTTTCTCCTCTCTTCTCACTCCCTCCCCAAGATGACATGCAATATGACTCTACACATACATTCCTATTAAACACATTTTTGTATTAGTCTTGTTGCATAGAAAAATTATAATGAATGAGAGAGAACATGGGAAAGAAAAAACCAAAGCAAAAAAAGGAAATTATATGCTTCGCTCTGCATTCCAGCTTCATAGTTCTTCCTCTGGACGTGCATGGCATTTTCCATCATGAGTCCTTTAGAATTGTTTTAGGTCCTTGCATTTCTGAGCAGGGCGAAGTCTATCAAAGTCATTCCTCACACACTGTGGCTGTATCTGTGAACAATGTTCTCCTGGTTCTGTTCCCTTCACTCAGCATCAGTTCATATAAGTCTTTCCAGGATTTTCTAAAGTCTGTCTATTATTCATCATTTCTCATAGCACAATGGTATTCCATTATATTCATATACCACAACTTGTTCAGCCATTTTCCAATTGATGGCCATCCCTTTAATTTCCAGTTCTTTGTCACCACAAAAAGAGCTACTATAAATATTTTTGTGCATATGAGTCCTTTTCCCATTTGTATGATATCTTTGGGATATAGACCTAGAAGTGATATTGCTGGGTCAAAGGGTATGCATATTTTTGTAGCCCTTTGGGCATACTTCCAAATTGCTCTCCAGAATGGTTGGATCAGCTCTACCAACAATGAATTAGTGTTCCAACTCTCCCATATCTTCTCCAACATTTATCATCTTCCTGTTTTGTCCTGTTATAGGTAGTTTTGATTTCTTTGCCTGAAAACTGCCTGTTCCATATCCTTTGACCATTTATCAGTTGGAGAATGTCTTGTATTCTTGTAAATTTGACTAAGTTCTCTATGTATTTTAGAAATGGGACCTTTATCACAGACACTAGTTGGAAAAATTCTTTGCCAGTTTTCTGCTTCCCTTAGTTGCATTGGTTTTATTTATGCAAAAACTTTTCAATTTAATGTAATCAGAATTACCCATTTTGCATTTCATAATGTTCTCTATCTCTTTTTTGGTCATAAATTCCTGCAATCTCCATAAATCTAAACAGATAAATTATTCCTTGCTCCCCTAATTTGTTTATAATATCAGCCTTTATACCTAAATTGTGTACCCATTTGGACTTTGTTTTGGTATATGGTGTCAGATTTTGGTCTATGCCAAGTTTCAGCCATACTACTTTCCAATTTTCCCAGGAGTTTTTGTGAAATAGTGAGTTCTTATCCCACAAACTAGGATCTTTGAGTTTATCAAACAGTAGGTTGATATAATCATTGACTATGTCTTGTATAACTAACCTATTCCACTAATCTACCCTTCTGTTTCTTAGTCAGTACCAAGTAGTTTTGATGATTGCTGCTTTATAATACAATTAAAGGTCTGATAGGGCTAGGCCACCTTCCCAAGTATTTCTTTTCATTAATTCCCTTAACATTTTGGGGCTTTTGTTCTTCCAGGTGAATTTTGATTATTTTTTCTAGCTCTATAAATTAATTTTCTGGTAGTTTGATTGGTATGGCACTGAATAAGTAATTTAGGTAGACTTGTCATTTTTATTATATTAGTTTGGCCTACCCACAAGCAACTGATGTTCATCCAATTATTTAGATCTGACTTTATTTCTGTGAAAAGTGTTTTGTAATTGTGTTCATGTAGTTGCTGGGTTTGTTTTGGCAGGTAGACTCCCAAATATTTTATAATATCTACAGTAACTTTAAATGGAGTTTCTCTTTCTAACTCTTGCTTATGAGCTTTGTTTGAAATTCTGATGATTTATGTGAGTTTATTTTATATCTTGAAACTTTGCTGAAGTTGTTTTTTATTTCAAGTAGTTTTTTACTTGATTTTCTAAAATTCTCTAAGTATATCATCATATCATCTGCAAAGAGTGATAACTTAATTTCTTCTTTGCCTATTCTAATTCCTTAAATTTCTTTTTCTTTTTCTATTGCTAAAGCTAACATTTCTAGTGCCATATTGAACAACATTGGTGATAATGGACATCCTCGTTTCACCCGCAATCTTATTGGAAATGCTTCTAGCTTCTCCCCATTGCATATAGTGCTAGCTGAAGGTTTTAGGTAGATGTTACTTATTTTAAGTAAGGCTTCATTTATTCCTATGCTCTCTAGTGTTTTTAACAGGAATAGGCGTTGTATTTTGTTAAAAGCTTTTTCTGCATCTGTTGAGATAATCATATGGTTTCTATTAGATTTGCTGCTGATATGATCAATTACGTTGATAGTTTTCCTAATATTGAACCAAGAGGGCTAGCTTTTTAACCTTCTGGATGCTTAGGGCATGACAGCTTTCTCGGGCACCCAGCCCTACATTCTTCCCTGCATTCAAATCTGATGGGAGAGAGCATCCCTAAGTATCTACAATAGTCTGCAACTACATGCACCAAAGTGGAGGAGGTGGGATAAAGAGCCTCATCAATTATCAAGAGAAAGTAGAAATGGAGTGGCATACAAGCACCAGGAAGCACACATAGTCTGTAAGCCAAAGAGCTGCCCTTTTGATCCCAAGACTAATATAGTTTTTATCCACAGGCTCACAGAATTAAAACTGGAAGGGCCCACAGCGACCACTTAGTTCAGCTTCCATAATTTTCCAGAAAGGAACTTGAGATCAAAAAAGTTGCCTAAGGTCACATACATAGGGCACAATAACTGTGGAATTTGAAGCCAGGTCCTTTGACTCAAAATCCAATCATCTTTCAACCATCCCTTACTAGATCTAATCCTGCCTCAGGGAAGTCCCCTTTCATGAACTGTGTGACTCAGGATCCTTTACTTAACTACATAAGATTTGAATAGGAACATCTAAGAAATAGATATCAGATCAGGGAATGAATAAGAATTCTGACATTCTGAAAGCTTAGCATTTCTTAATCATAACATTTCTGTTTCTCACTCTTTATCCACCATCTGGATGCCTCAAAAATAAAACAAACCAAAAACCACATTCCAGCCCTACAAGCAATATAATGTGCTGAATTCTGATACCACCCGCAATCTCATGATCTGTTTTCTCTGGATCATGAAAAATGCAGACCAGACCCTCATTCGGAAGTGGATTGCAGACCTACCATCAATGCAACTGAATAGGATTTTAGATCTACTTTTCATCTGTGTGTCATGTTTTGAGTACAAGGTAATTGCAATAACTCAGTTTTCTCCAAATTTCAGTCCAGTTTGGGGCGGGTTGTATTTTGCAGGGAGTGGCAGGCAGTGAGGGAGGCCAAAATAGAAGGCATCTCTACTATTTCTGTACCTTTTGCATATTTATGTATTCAAATCCATTTATTCTTCCTTTCATTAATATTACAATGCCCTAGAAAAGGAGAGGAAGATATCTCTACATTCCATACTTACATGATGAATAAAAAAATTCCAAAGAATTTCTCATCCCTGCTGATTTTGCCCGCATAATTCCACTAGCTGAAATTTTAATATTGTTCCAAGGACTAGCACATACAAATAATAATTATCAAAATTATTCTCCCCCACCCTCAATCTTGCTCAGGGAAAACAAAATTCTGACAAAGTCAGTACTCAAGTCCTCCAAAAGTCAAGAGATGTGAAGGCCCGGCTAGAAGAGGCATTATTGAGAGGAGAAGGTGCCAGAGGGGAAATGATGCGACGCTGCAAGATCCCAGCAGGTGAGTTTTTAATTGTCTCATTCTGATTTTGTGGGAAGGAATATTCTGTCAATAAGATTTCAACTTTAAGTTTCTTAGAGGATGATGATGCCCATGCCTTGCAAAAGCAAGGTTTGTGATTTTTCCATGAGTTTAACTATCCACCAGGCAGTCCACAAGCATTTATTAAGTACCTACCATGATCCTTTGTGAATCAATTGGCAGCTAGGGAGATGTTTCTGAATGACATCTGGCATCAAGCTGAATTTAACAGGAGTAAAAGGGCCAATCCCTAGAATATGGGTCTTAGGGTAAAGAGCAGTCACAATGATAATGATAATTAGTAACATTTATATAGCACCTGTTGTGTACCAGGAACTGTAATAAGCACTTAACAATTATTATCATATTTGAATTAATTTGATAAGGAAGGAGAGGAATAGCCATACCAGCCAGGAGCAATTCTAGGAGGGTCTGACTGGACCCTGGGTTTATTCTGAGCATGCCATTAGGCATTAATTATTAATTAATTAAATAATTTGTTAATTCATTTTATTGATTTATTAATTAATAACAATAATAGCATTTGTATAGCACTTTAAGGTTTGAAAAGCACTCTACAAATAGTATCTCGTTTGATCTCATAACAACCCTGAGAGCTAGGTGTTATTCCTATCCTCATTTACCAGATGATTCAATGACATAATGTTTATTAAAAGTGCTTAATACAGTGCCTGGCACATAGAAAACACTTATTCCTTTCCCTTCTCCCCTACTGTGTCCATATATCACGTAATTCTAGTAGCTGAAACCTTCATGCTGCTCTAAGGATTAGCACGTGCAGATAAAGATGATCAAATTGATTCTCCTTCTCCCTCCCCCAGTCTTGCTCAGAGAAAACAGAGTTCTGACCCAAATCAGTATCTAAGTCCTGCAAAAGTCAAGAAATGAAAGCCTGGCTGGAAGAGGCATTATTACTGAGAGGCAAAGGCGCCAAAATGATACACGGATTTCACAGATAACAAAACCGAGGTAGAGATAGAGTGAGTTGCCCAGGGTTACACAGCTAGCAAGCGTCTGAGGTCATATTCTGTCCCAAAGACCATCCAAGAAAGTTACCTTGTCATTTCTGGAGTAAATTTTCCAGGGAACCCAAGCATACTGCCCCCAAGCTATGGTAACTTGTATCCTTGTAGCCCTACTCTGTGCTGTCCTGCTCAACAGTGGGCAGGGGATTGCAGTGAGCTCAGATTCCCTGCACAGTGATGGGAAGCCCTCCCTTTCCCTGCAGGTCAACTAGTGTTCCACATATAGGTCCAAAAGTTTCACTGGAAGCCCCCTGATTGAGAGCTACAGAAATGGAATCGGAGAATCTGAGCCTTCAGAGTACAGTCGCGAGGCAGGGGAACTACCTCTTCCGCCACAGCATTCCCCCCCGCCAGGTCAGGGAACATACCAGCCACTAGGGAGCTCGGCCAGGCGCCTGGTGGGCCTTGTTGCCAACCTTTCCATGGCACATCATGTTCTCTAGTCATCAGCAGAAGGTCGAGCTAAGCTGCCTCAATAAGGCTTGTTACAGAAACCCCAGCTATCTTGGAGAGTTTCATTCTAATCAAATTCCAATCATGTGTTTTTTAATTCCTAGGGAATGACCGTTTTCCAGGACTAAACGAAAACCTGAGATGGAGGAAAGAGCAGACACATTGGCGACAGGCTAACGAAAAGCTAGATAAGTAAGTCACTCATCAACCTTGTGATACTTTTACCAAAAGTCCAAAGCATTTTTCCCAGGGTACTTAGGTTACCAAAACAGCTGTATCCCTCAGAGGCAAAGAGAACGAAACATTATTATCTGTGTAGATGCAGTCCATCCAGTGACCTGGAGTGATCAAAAACATTGAACAAGTACTAAAATTCCATGAGCTCTCTGGACTGTGGCGTATTTAAAGAAAATGAACGCTTGCATATTTCAGATGACATTGCAAAGGTGATAATGTACAGAAGAAATATTTCTCCGTGGTAAAGGCAGTTGATAAGTTCACAAAGAAAGCAAGAGAGAACACAAGCCACATGCCCATGTCTGCACAATTTCAAACCAAACATATTTCAGGGGTTGTTAATAGGTCTGTGTCTGCCTTGTAACTCAGACAAAAATGAGAGGAATTTTAGTGTTTGAAACAGCAGCGAATCTCCTTTTGCTAATGGATGTGCCATTTCCATTTTACAGGACCATAGAATGAAATCTGGAAGGGAACATAGGGGCAGCTAGGTGGCACTGGGCCTGGGGTAAAGAAGACTCATCTTCATGAATTCAAATCCAGCATCAGACATTTACTAACTGTGTGACCCTGGGCAAGTCACTTAACCCTGTTTGCCTCAGTTTCCTTATCTATATAATGAGCTGGGATTGCTATTTTGAATCCTCTCTTACCTTCTGCTGTGCAGCATGTGGCAATATTTTTTTTCTTTTCCTACTTTATATTTAAGTCTGTAATATATCTCATTTTCTTTTCTTATTGTGTATTTAAGTTTTAGTATTTAAATTTAAAATTAACTAATTTTAAAAAATGAGCTAGGGAAGGAAATGGTTCTAGTATTTCTGCCAAGAAAGTCCAAAATGGGGTCATGAAGAATCTGACATGACTGAACAACTGAACAGATTAGTATCATAGGTCATGTTGAAGGCATGCTCTGCTTCTTTAGTATAAAATTTGCTGTGGTATTGGTCTACCTTTTATAATATTAAAGTTTTCAAGAAGTTTTTTACCCTTTTCCTGCCTAATATTTTTCAAAATTCTTTGCAAACTACTGAATTTAAGGGAACTATGCATTCTCGTTTAGGTTAAGAACCATTAGTGTATTTTACAATAAGTGCTTTAGAAAAATCTTAGATGTTTAGATTGCCAATACTCCAGATCACTCCAGATCACTGTTGGCCTGAGCTGAAGTTTGGGAAGACCTTCTTCCCAGGCTTGCTCTGTAAGACCCTTTTCATGGTCTAATCTTCCTGAGCTAGACTTCAAAATACTAATCACCAGCACATTTGATGTGTTGTCTTGAAGTAGCAGCTACTAATTTTCTGAAGAGGACTCTGACATTTTCTAAAAAGAGATGTCAGCAAAAAAATGGTGACTATACAACGGAACCGAGTTATTAGGAACATTTTTTAAAAAGCACTCTTGGAAAGGAGCCTCAAGCTCAAGCTCTTTCTTTCTTTCTTTTCTTTGCAAATCACTTCCAAAATGTGCTTTTCATAGAGCTGTGCAATCTAAGTCAGAAATAGAGACCCTGAAAACTTCTTAAAAAAAAAGACTGGGACATCCTTCAGAGGTCTTCATGCTAAAATGAATCATTCAATCAATAAAAATGCTGCTTTCAGCTTTCACTAACCCTTCAAAAATGCCGTCATGTTAGGAGTAAAGCAGAGGATTAGGGGACCTCAGCTCCAATCATGAGATTTACTTGAACAAACTGGGTGACCATTGGCCAATTCATAGCTTTGTGGCGAGTTCCTGGTTGTTCTTTTCCTAGTTTGTTCCTAGTTGACACTCCCTCATTTTCCAGATGAGAAAACCGAGGCTCAGGTAGATTAAGTGCTTTGTCCACTGGGGTTGTAAGTTGTAGAGCTGAAATTTGAGTCCAGATTACAGAGGTTTAGAACTACACATGTTTAGAACTACAGGGGACCTCCGTAGTCATCTAGTCAACTCATTTTCCTACATAAAGAAACAAAGGCCCAAGGAAATGAAGCGGCTTGCCTAAGTCACATAGGCGATAAGGAGTAGGACCTCTGAGAGCACGTTCTGCGTTTTCTACTACACGACACTAGTCTTTTTGAGTGGTCTCCTCTGTAAAATGGGAATTACAATATTTATACTACTTACTTCACAGGGTATAAATAAACAAGCTTTATGCATCCTCAAGCTCTGTTTCCTTGAGAATGTATATTACTACTACTGCTATTAACTCATAATAATAATACAAACAGAGGTCAGACTGAGAATCAAGACCTGGATTGGGGAAAGGACAGAGCCAGTATGGTTTTTAATAAATACAGAAAATAATTACTTCAGAGATTTGTTCTGTAGAAAATAACTGAAAACCTTGCCCTCCACCCTTCTTCTCCCTCCATCATCCCAGCGTTAGAGATGGTGAACTTCAAGAACATCTATAGAGAATTCCTAATCGAGAGAATTGGGCGCTCTCCCTCTCTCTCTCCCTCCCTCTCTCTCCCTCTCTTTGTCTCCCTCTCTCCCTCTCCCTCTCCCTCTCTCCCTCTCTCTCTCTCTCTCTCTCTCTCTCTCTCTCTCTCTCTCTCTCTCCCTCCCTCCCTCCCTCCCTCCCTCTCTCTCTCTCTCTGTCTCTCTCACTTCTCCAAACTGCTTGTACTTTATGGTAATTCATTCTTCCTGGTTTTCACACAGACTTACCAACAATGACTGCAAAACTACAAAAGCTATTCTGAGACCCTAAGAGTTCCCAAACACACAGCAGCTGGTGTGCCATGGATGTCAGAGTACCAGCTTCCCTGGGCCTTGTCCTCAGATGAAAAGGTTTTACAGAAAAGTCAGTGATGAGACAAAGAGCCAGGGCTTGGCGGAGCAAACTTGGGGTTGTCTTTTGAAAGTCTAAATGACTAGCTTTACCTTGACCCAATTCAGAAGGAATCTCAGCTTCCTCACTCAGTGGCATCATTGTTTGCCAGACTCAGATCACACCCAACCTGACTCTCTCTGGCCTGTATCATGGGCTCCACCTTGCCCAGATCTAGAGATTACTGTCAGTACCCGAAACTCCAAAGTGTCCCTGAGGGATGGTTTGAGCAATCTGATTGGCCAACCTGAGTGACTCTCATTCTGCACAGGTCTCTTCCTGTTTAAAAACCAATGGCTCTTTTTTAGTTGACTTATAATTATAATAATGACTTCAGGACTTTAGCTAGAGAATCAGACACCAGTTAAATTAACGACCAAGAAAAAAAAACCCAACGACTTCTTCTAAAAGCAAGTCCTAATCCCAGAAGGAGCCCTGTGTGCACACACTGCTTACTTCCCTAAGTCACTCACTCTCTTGTTTTCCCTGAGGCTTTACTTGGGCGCTAGGGTGCAGATCGTAATCTTTCGAATACAGCCAGACTGGATGTGTGCTTAATGTGACCTCTTTTTGTCCTTTAGAACAAAGGCAGAGCTAGACCAAGAAGCTTTGATTAACGGCAACTTGGCCACCGAAGCAAATTTAATCATCCTAGATATGCAGGAAAATATTATCCAGGTGAGAAAATCAATGGCAAACTATGTTACATATGGATGTTTTTTTACCAGGATCTTTAAAAAGGGCTTCCATTACAGCATTTTAAGGGAGAAGAAACAAAGGTGGACCGTGGGTTCCTCCTTTTTTTGTTTGTTTGCTAGAGAAACCAGTCTTTTCTGTCCTTCATTTCACAGTAGAGTTCGCTTTCCCAGTCTGAGAGGTACTGAACCTTTCCCCCAGCCCGTATAATTCTCCTTGAGATCCATACAGAGAAGTGGATTTGTAAAAGACAGTAGTCTAGTCTACAGTCCTTAAGGGTAATTATGTGGAAGTGTTGGACAGTTTGTTCTCATAGTTGGGCCCATAAAATAAATACCTAGCCACCACAGTGAGCTTTGCGGTACTTTAACTTTCTAACTTCATCTTCCAGTTGAGGATGTAAGAAAAGCTTTCGATAGAACATAAAATCATGGGGTACCCAGTTGGCCTAAACAGAAACACAGATGTTGTAGTACAATAGAAAGTGCTGGGACCAGAATACTATGGTTTGGATCCTGGTTCTGCAGCGTACTACCTGTAAGCTCAGGCAAGTCTCTTAGTGTTTCTTCATCTGTAAGATATACCGTCTGACAGAGAGTTGTTGGACTCAGAGTGACTACTGAGACGTGCTGTTTTGGACATGGCCAATGCGGGGATGTGTTTTCCATGACTTCATGTGTTCGTAACAGGAATTTTGTTTTTCGTTTGTTCTCCATGGGAAGTTGGAGAGGGAAATCCTTTACATCCTTCTTTACATTCTTCTGAGGAAAAGAAGGTGGATGTTTGTTGATTGGAAAAAGAAAAAGGAAATTTTAATTAAAAAATTTTAAATAAAAAAAAAAACAAATAAAGAGGAATTTGTACTGGATGATCTCTAACATCTTTCCAGTCCTAGAGTTATAAAGCTAGAGAGAATAGAAGCTCCTTGAGGACAAGGACTGGATTTGGGGGGGGGTTGTCCTTGTATCCCTAGTGCCTAGCGTAGTGCCTGATGCATAGATGCTAAATAAATGATTTTGATTCTGATCCTATGATGTTGTCATAAGGAAACTCCTGATTAACAGCAATATACATAGAGCTAGAAGGAATATCATTGAAATATAATGCAATCCCCATAATCCAAGCTTTGGAATTGTCTAAAATGATCATGCTTATAACACAAGAACTGTCTGTGCCATCCTCTGTCTCACAGAGCTGCCATGAAGCTGCATTTAAGATCATAGATTCAGAGCTGGAAGGAATCTTAGAGGTCTCCTCATCCAAAACCCCCATCTGACAGATGAGGAAACTGAGAGGTAGAGAGATGAACCTGCTTAAGTCACTGACAGAACAGGGCAGTTACCCCCACATGCAGCAGTCTTTTCTCCACACCTTGAGGCCTATGGAACTTTACTATTCACATCACAGATGGCACAGTGAGTGAACAGAGCTTTGGACCTAGAGTCAGGAAGACTTGTGTTCCAATCCAGCCTCAGACACTTTGTTATCTGTGTGACCCTGGGCAAGTCACTTCCCTTATGTTTGCCTCAGTTTTTTCATCTCTAAAAATTGGGGATAATAATAGCACCTACCACCCAGGATTGTTCTGGGGATCAAATGAGATAATAATTGCACAGTGCCTATAGTAGTATATAGTACTATAAGTATATAGTAAGTGCTATATAGATGCTATGGGCAACTAGGTGGGGCAGTGTATAGGATGCTTGGCCTCAAGTCAGGAAAACTTATCTTTGTGAATTCGGATCTGGCTTTGGATACTTACTAGTTGTGTGACCCTGAACAAGTCACCTAATCCTGTTTGCCTCAGTTTCCTCATCTGTAAAATGAACTGGAGAAGGAAATGGCAAACCACTGTCCTAACTCTATGAAGAAAATCCCAAGTGGGGTCACAGAGAATTGGACACAACTGAAACAACTGAAAAACAATAAAAATATGAATGTTAGCTATTATTACTATCTTGACTGTCCAATATGTTCTATGTTCCATCCACTGGATAATTAAGATTCTCTGAAGAAGCATTGTTACCATCCAAGCAGCCACTGATATCCTCAGGGTCCCACAGAAATTGGAGTGGTACCTGATTCAGGAGTCAGGAAACTTAGGGCTGAGCTGTGACCCTACAAGAGAAATTAACCCCTCTGGGTTTCAGTTTCTTCATCTGTGAAATGGGAATAATTATCCCGGCACTGCCTCCTTCACAGAGTTGTTGTAAAAAGAGAGTATGATGGGTCAGTTATAAAACGTGCTATAAGGATATAATGTTTATCAGTTAGGACACATCGAGAGACTGTGACCTTTAGATGGAGGTGGGGCAAGGTGCTATCAGGGTAGGGTACAGCTACTTTGCAAAGTCTTACTTGAGAACCCAGGATGAAATTTATATCATCAATTAATTGGAGAGTTGAGGAACTGGGGATCTGGTGCTCAATCCGCTGACAACATCCTTAAGGGGACATTTCAGACCTCGTAGGGTACAATATAAAGTAGGCCAGTCTTCGAATATGGGAGGTAGAACTGGTAGCTTTTGATGTGTTCGGAGTCTGTGAGGCCCAGCTGTCTTTCAGCACAATGGCAAAGGGCTTAATTTAAATCCACAGAGGTAGCTGTGAGTTCAAGTTCTACTCTGCTACTCTTTGTATGACTTTGAGCAAGTCACTTCTATGAAATTTATCTTTAATGTGGGACTCATTGCCTAAACCCTAACCTGTAGAATGGGACTCATTGCCTGAATCCTAACCTGTAGAATGGGACTCATTGCCTAAATCCTAATCTGTAAAATGGGACTCATTGCCTAAATCCTAACCTGTAGAATGGGACTCATTGCCTAAACCCTAACCTGTAGAATGGGACTCATTGCCTAAACCCTAATCTGTAGAATGGGACTCATTGCCTAAATCCTAATCTGTAGAATGGGACTCATTGCCTAAATCCTAACCTGTAGAATGGGACTTATTGCCTAAACCCTAATCTGTAGAATGGGACTCTTTCCCTACTTCACAAGGTAGTAGTGAAGAGAAAAATGAGACAATAGCTAGGAAGCACTTTCTGCACGTCTGCATCAGGACAGGTTCTTCATACCGGGTTCTTCATTCTGCGCACACAGGCCAGCTCTGCACTGGACTGCAAAGACAGCCTTCTGGGAGGAGTGCTGAGGGTCCTCGTGAACTCCCTGAGCTGTGACCAGAGCACCACCTACCTGACTCACTGCTTCGCCACACTCCGAGCTCTCATTGCCAAGGTAAACTTGGGTCCTGCCCTTTGTTTTCTTTCTCTTAATTAGTTTCTCTGGCCTGCGATTTCCCCGTCTTCCCTGTGGGTCAGATTCCTACAGGGGGGATGAATCAATGGAATATAAAGGAGCACACAGAGAAACGTCTGTGTCTGTGTTCATGGTGAATTCCTTATCAGGGCGGAGGAAGCCTAATAGCTCCATTTAAAATCTGGAATAGTCTCAAGAAGTCAAGAATGGCTGGTGATCTTAGAACTGGACTTTGGCATGTGGGCAAAGACCAAATGACAGGCCTTTTGGTTGAGATGAAGCTTTGTTTGCCATATATCTTTTTCCTAAAAGTTGTTGTTGTTCAGTTATTTTGGTCATGCCCAACTCTTTGTGACCCCATTTAGGTTTTCTTAGCAAAGATAGTGGAGTGGTTTACCATGTCCTTCTCCAGATCATTTTACAGATGAGGAAACTGAGGCAAAGAGGGATAAGTGACTTGCCCAGGGTCATACAGCTGGTAAGTGGCTGAAGAGCTACATTTGAACTCAGGTCTTCCTGACTCCAGGCTCAAAACTATTCACTTTGAATATTTGCAAAAGTATTCAGGAAAATAGGGCAGCTAGGTGCAGTGGATAGAACAGTGGACCTGGAATCAAGAAGACCTGACTTCAAATCCAACCTCAGACACTTACTGCCTGTGTGACCTTGGACATGTCACTTACCCCTCTTTGCCTCAGTTTCCTCATCTGTAAGATGATTTGGAGAAGGACATGGCAAACCACTCCAATATCTTTGCCAAGAAAACCCCATGACTTGTATTGGCATGCTATGGTCCACTTCTCATGAAGAGTCAGACATGACTGACTGACTGAAAAACAACAAAGCTGAATCTAACTCCCTAGGTTTATCACTGTTTGTTCCTGTGTCACTGCATAGTGTGTATGGAAACAACACAGATCACAAACCCAGACCAACCCAAACTCTTGCAAACACCTCAGATACCATAAAGAATGACACAAGGTACCAGGTGTGGTGGTACATACCTGTGATCCCAGCCCCTGAAAGGTTGAGGCAGGCAGATCTCTTGAGCTCAGATGTTCTGTGTTGCAATGGACCAAGCCAATCAGGCATACCAACTAAGCTTGGCATCAATATGGTGAGCCTCCAGGACCAGGAGTCTACCAGACTACCAATGAAGGGGGCTAACTGGCCCAGGTTGGAAACAGAGCAGGTCAGCGCTCCTATGGCAATCAGCAGTGGTATCAGTCTTATGAGAAGCCCTTGTCCTTCTAACTTGGGAGAGAAGGGAAGACCCAGTCTAAAAAAAAAGGAATAATGGAGTAATATAAGGAGAGAAAACCCAAGGATACTCATTACCTGCACTACCGAATACCATACCATACTTTCCCTCCTATTTGGGACTCTCTTCCTTCACTCTTTCTATTTACTCATCAATACTCTATCACCACTACCCTTTCTCACCACCAAGTCTGGTCTCAGCCTACAGTCAAACCACTCCTACACCAACAGCCTTCCTGTTCTCTGGCACCTCTAACTGCCAGGGCAATCAACTACACCCCAAATCACTTGATCCCACAGTGGTAAGAGTAGTGAAGAAAATTATTGCAAGCTTCCTACATGGCAGCTCTTGAGTCCACATGCAGTATCCCAGTTCTCTGGGCAACATATATTACTTGTCATTAAATCCTGCAAATGCTAATGCTCTGAAATGTCCTAAGGTTTCAGAAATCAATTTATCATAGCCCCAGGAACATAAGTACAGGCTGCTTACTGCACATTTGCATAAGACTACACCATTATCTTAAAACTGTTGCTTGTTTCCCCCAGGCTGATTGGACTGTCACTACTCTTAAGGTTGGTAGAGGCATTTGGGGGCCCCACTCCCCCAGTTCTGGAAGTAAAGGAATATGGTAGCCAAGAATTTTCAATGGGCCTTGGAAGATAGGGGGGTGAGGTGGGAAATGCCTTCTCACTGGTGAGTTTCTGGCAGATGCAATCTGGCTCATGAGTTGGCTTAGTAAGGCAACCTTCACTGAAGTTGTGCAATTCATAATTAAACCTTAAGTACACCCCATTGCTCAAATCCATCTTCTGAGTCGTGTCTCATTATCGTGTGAAGCAATAGATTACCTGCTCCAATGGTTTTTCTTTTCCAAGTCAACATCTGCATATTTCAGCAGGCCCTTCCACCAAGAAGAGTGGTGTGTGTGTGTGTGTGTGTGTGTGTGTGTGTGTGTGTGTGTGTGTGTCTATGTGTGTCTATGTGTCTGAGTCTGTATCTGAGTCTGTGTGTGTCTATCTATGTGTGTATGTGTATATGTGTTTTGTGTCTGTGTGTATGGTGGAGTGTGTCTTTGTGTGTTGTAGGATGGATATGTGTCTGTCTGTCTGTGTCTGTCTCTGTGTGTGTGTCTGAGTGTGTTGGAAATCATGGGAGTGGGGTGTAATGGTCTCTACTGTCTCTCCTAGTTTGGAGACCTGCTTTTTGAGGAGGAAGTGGAGCAGTGTGCCGACCTGTGCCAGCGGGTTTTACACCATTGCAGCAGCAGCATCCACATCACCCGGAGTCAAGCCTGTGCAACCCTCTACCTGCTCATGAGATTTAGCTTTGGTGCCACTAGTGTAAGAGACCTCAGGCCAAGCGAGCATGAGGTTGGGGGGAGGGAGGTCCTGCAGAGTGGGCGTAGGGGGCCACTCAGTCTTTGCCCTGCTGAGACTTAGAGCTGGAATTCATTCATCAAGGGTAAAATGAGGCAGATGTTTGCAGCGTTGAAAGTGAACTCTGTCTGTAACTGTGAGAATCAGAAATGTTTGTGCCTATTACCTGATATGAGCTGAGCTTAATATTTGCCAGAAGGAAAACAGCAAGGTTCTCAAGGGCATGTTAGTTTACCTTCCAAAGTAGTTCATTTTGCTAAGGAATGCATTCATGCATTCAAATTGCAATTAATATCTCCCATCAGTGAAGGAAAAGAATGAATGTACTTTTCCACAGAGAGCATGAAGAATATGGACCAGTTACGCATCTCTTCTGAATTATCCTTGGTCATTATGAGACAGATTTACAGCAGTAGACTGACACTCTTGAAAGAGATACACATGCACTAGTTTTTCTTTCCCCTCCCCCACCCCAAGTCCAACTTGACCACAGAACAGTAACACTTGGCACACTGATTTTGTTCCATTTGGTGTGCATCTCTTTGGAATGTTTCTTGTATAGGAGGTGGTATGAAAGCATAATTTATGTTAAATGAGAAAATAAGTGGTCCTGGAAAGGAACAGAAAAAGTCTTCAGAAGACATGAGGATACCTATCAATCAGCCTATCAACAAACATTTATTAAGAACCTACCGTGTACCAAGCGCACTGCTGGGTGCTGGGGATATACATTAAAAAGTAAGCTAGCCCTGACCTGAAGGAGGAGCTCTGAGAATATTTGGGCATGTGACCCAAGTGACCAGGACACTCTAAATATGCCTTCTCAGAGGAGCCATAGGGAAATAAGCAAGTTCCAAACATCATGGTCATGGAAATACAATCCTCCCCTTCTCTGTACATTTACACAAAAGAAAAGCTATCCAATCATCAAAGGCTTGATCCTGTGCCCTAGCTTCATAGAAACTTGTCTGAGCTACTGCTTCTAACCATAGCATTTTAGAACTTGGAAGGACTTGTAGAAGGATAATCATAAGATCATAGAAGTAAAGATGGAGGGACACTTTAGAGGTCATCTAAACTAGTCTTCTCATTCTCCTCTCCCTCATTATAATATAAGTTTTAGAGTAAGGAAAGCATTTTTCAGATAAGAAAAGTGAGGTTATATAAGCAAACGAGGGCAAAGCTGGAACTGGAATCCAATCTGAGGTGTGACTTTAAATTAAAAGGAAAATTGACAAAGGCACAGGCTGTAATATCTATCTCAATCTTAGCATAAGTTTAGGGTTTTTTACAGTATTCAATTCTTTAAAAAGGAAAAATATTAAGATAAGATTGAAAATTGACAAATGTGAAGTTTTTTAGCTAGTAAAAAAGATGCTATGACTAATACTTACTCTACCTAATAACCTATTCTCTGATTTTTTCTTTCCGGTAAAGAATTTTGCAAGAGTGAAAATGCAAGTGACAATGTCCCTGGCTTCCTTGGTTGGTAAAGCATCTGATTTTAATGAGGAATACTTGAGAAAATCCTTAAGAACCATCTTGGCATATGCAGAGGAGGATACAGCTATGCAGACAACGCCTTTTCCTGCCCAGGTTAGGATCAAGAGTTCAATGGATTATAGATGTAAAGCTTCAAAGGACCTCCAAGGCCCTCTTGTGCAGCCCCATCATTTTATAAATAAGGAACTAGGATCAAAGAAGGTTAAATGACTCTGCCCCAAATCACAGAGATAGTTATCATCAAGGAAGGGATTTGAATCTAAATACACTGACGTCAGAATTATATGGAACTGAAATTAAATGTACATCCATGGGCTAAGTTTCCAAATAGTCAAGTAATCTCAGGATTCCATTTTGACTATGTCATGGTCATTCATCAACTCATAAAAATCTCAACCACATTTTGATAATTCTACAACTGTTCACCATATGGTCAGCACTGTGGGGCATACAGAAAAAGTGCTTGCCATGGCACCTGCCCTCAGGATGTTGGAGAGACAACAGTTCTTTATAAGGAACAACTGGAGGACACTACAAAAATGCTAATTAAGTGCCCAAATGTACA
The DNA here is from genome assembly GCF_028372415.1 of Notamacropus eugenii. NCBI lineage: Eukaryota > Metazoa > Chordata > Mammalia > Diprotodontia > Macropodidae > Notamacropus > Notamacropus eugenii. The sequence continues at coordinate 101,107,792 of NC_092872.1, read as the reverse complement.
CTCTGCATTATAAATACTGTTGAATTTCAGAGAAAGAAGTGATGAGTGAGGGCTATGGAAATCAGAGAAAGCTCCATCGAGGTAGGAGGAGAGATGGGTAGAATTTGGATAGGAAGAGAAGATTTAGGAATTCTCTCAATAGTGAAGACAATACATAATAGGAAAGATGGTAATGAATCTGATGTTTCAGGGGAAGTGAGGGCATTGGTCTGATCAAAAGAGAGGGTATGTGGTTGAAACATAACAAAGAGATGTAATAAGGATGGCCAGGTAAGCTGGAACCACATTATAGAGAGTTCATTAAAAAAAAGTGCTAGGTAATATTAGAAAGCAGGCAATATATCCATGTACCCTCCCCCAATTCTTTAATAAACTTTTTCTTATTAATACAAAAGACATGAATATTTAAAATTACAAAGAACAGAAAAGGGAGTTCATTGTAAACTAAAATTCTGCTACACATGGTTTGATAGTAGCAAACGTATCCTGCTTGCGTGTCCCCTTCTGATCTTTCCTTCACTCTCTTTTGTGTATTTTTCAAATGTTCTCTTGACATCTTTTTTTTCTTTTCATTTTTTGCATCACTAGAACTACTCACCCACTCACTCTCCCACAAATGTCTCCCCTTGCTTCAAAATAAAAGCCCTCCGTTGTAAGGTCTCCCAGTGTCTTTTCATTGGCCCTCCCTCCTCTCAGGGCCCAGCGCTTTATACTGCCTTATAGTGCCCTACCTGGGGCACCACACTATTATAGGCTGCAACAACCTCTCTTCCTGCATTTTCCTTACCCCTGAACAAATCTTTTCTATCCCATTCCTTCACAGTCATACTTCATTCAAACAAAGGAGATTAATATATTCTGATTAAGGTGTTAATGGGGGCTAATATATCACATTCCAGATAACCAATTCATATTTTAAATTATACCTTCAAAAAGTTCCTCAGAATCTCTTTGGAGTAATTAGTGGTTGAAATTTCAAGCAACCTATTTGAGCTCAGAGCCAGTAGACTTTTCACTGGGCCTCAAATGGCCCCATAAATTAGGTGGCTTATTCCGTACCTAAGACTCCTCTTAGAGGAGTCTTTTCTGACTAGTGCCATGGTCAGTTAGTTGATAAGAATTTATTGAGAGCCTACTATGTGCCAGGCACTGGTGATGTAAAAAGAGACTGAAGACAACCCTTGCCCTCAAGGAGCTCATAGTCTAATAGAGACAAGCAAACAAATATGTAAAAGCAAGCTCTGTGTGTATGTGTATAGGAAATAATTGAGAGAGGGAAGGCACAAGAATTAAGAGGAGTTGAGAAAGGCTTCCTTCCTTATAAAAGGTAGGATTTTAGTTGAGACTTAGAGGAAGCCAGTAGACCATGGACTCCTATAACTTCTCTTAGACTATTTTGCTGGGCCTTCATGAATGAACTTAAGAGTCATTGGAAGCCCTAGATAAATGAATATATCTGGGACGTTGCTTGGAAGACCATAACATTCACAGCCCTATCCAGTGCTGGCTCTTGATCATAATTAGGTCTCATTTAGCAGTGTGCCTGAAACGGTGCACTATGGAAATTTCACTCATCGCATGCCATGACCAAGCCGATTCCTTTTGATGTGGTACCTTTTATAGGGCAGTTTATTTTTCAACATTCAGTAACCATGTATTGAGTGCCTTCTATGTCTGTAACACCGTACATAGATGCAAAGAGACATACAAAGGTAACTTAGATACGGTCTCTACACTTAAGAACTTTAACTTAAATACAATCTCTGCACTTAAGAACTTTACAGACTTTCAGGGAATATGATATCTGTGGGAATGTGTAATGGTTATATAATATTAATGCAGCCTAGAATATGAAAGGCACAGAATAGTATGTAAAATATGAGAAAGAAAAGATGATTTCCAACGGGAGAGGGAATCATAATCATTCACTTACACTGCATATAAAGTCTACAAAGCACTTTCTTCACAATCCTATGGGGTGGATAGTACAAGTATCATTAGCCCCATTTTACAAATAAGGAAGCTAAAGCTTGGTGACTTGTTAACAAATTAAGTAACTTGCCCATAGACATAGAGCCAATGGATGTCATACCATGATTCAGTCCCAGGTCCCTCCTAACTCAAAGATCCTACTACTACAGTCCTTTCTTGAAGGAGTTCAATAGAGAACATAGTGCAGGAGGTAAGGAGAAGGAGGAAGAGAAGGAATAAGGGGAAGAGATAGAGGAGGAGAAGAGGGAGAGAAAAAATGAGGAGAAGGGAAGGAGGGAGAGGGAGGAGGGGAAAAGAGAATTTTAAATACAGGGAATGATGCAAACAGAATCCAGGAGGCTCCTTGGGCCATTGTCTTAACAAGACCCAAGGACAGCTTGTTAAATTTGTTGAATGACGTAGGAGAGAGTGAACTTATTCTGCTTTGTTTTGTTTTTCTCTTTAATGATCACCAGTAATTAATGGTAGGTAGAAGATCTAACAAGCAATCACTTGTTAGCGTCTTAAAGTTCCTTTATGGACAGTAAGCTTCATCAGCATTTTATTTTCCAAGTCAGATTCTTTCTTTAATGAATGCTCTACTTCTCTCCTTCCCAAGAGTCTAGTTTCTATGTCACTGCAATAAAACTTAAGCCAACCTAATGCTAGCAATCGTGGAATGTCTGTCCCTCACAAAGTCCATAAGTACACAGGCTGCTGCCTCAGGCTTCAAGTTGATTTCTCAGAACTTGGGCAGGGATTGGGTGGCCTCGAGTGTGGCCCTTTGACCTAAAGGGGGCCACATGTGGCCTCGAGGCTGTGGGTTCCCCACCCCTAGTGGGGCTTCAATGTGAATTCTGAGAACTGTTGTGACTTCTGTTACCATGTTGGTCCCACCGCAGGTGGAAGAACTTCTGTGCAATCTCAACAGCATTTTGTCGGACACGGTGAAAATGAGAGAGTTTCAGGAAGATCCAGAGATGCTGATGGATCTCATGTATAGGTAAAACACCTGAGTCAACTGAAGAAGGGACACTGGGTGCCTGGGATTTAGAGGATCACAGGAGTGCATATTTTAAGTTGGAAAGGATCATTGTAAAGGCCAAAATATGACCCAATCCCTTGATTTTATAGATGAGAAAACCACGACCCATTTTAAGAGGTTAAGTGACTTGGTCAGAGTCACATAGTTAATTAGTATGTGACGGAGACTTCACACTTAAGGTTTTCTTGAAATCAAGTCCAGTGTTCTATGTGCTGTCTCACTAATAAATTACACGGCACATTTTTCTCTGCATCATATTGTCATACATGGGCAAACTGGGGGAAAAAAATGAAGAAAAATTTCAATAACAAGAAATGAAAGGTTTAATTTATAGGTGCACTCTACTTTTAAAAGGCCCCACTTATAAAATTCTAACTTTGCAAAGGAAGAAAGATTGGCATTGTGGCAAAAGAGCCAGCCTTGGAGTCCCTTAGACCTGGGAATTCCATTCCTGCTTCTGACACTACTGACTGTGTAACCCCAGGCAAATCTAAGGCTATAGGTTGCAAAGCAGAAGTTAATTCACTTTGGTAAAGGGAGTTTCCTGAATAGTAGTTCTCTGTACCAAAAAAAGCCACACAATAAACAACAAAACAGTAAATGAAAGTGACTTTCTTTTACAAAATCAAATTAGCCACATGGTTTAATTCTATAAATAAACTTCCCTAGTAGCCAGTATGATTCCAATTTTTTAAAAACTAAATTTTCATCTAGCCTTTGAGAATACTTATCTAATGAAGAATAGTCTACCTAAACTATAACAGCGTCTTTCTTATATTCCATGATGTGTTAAAGAGAGATCATGTATCATCTTTCATATTAGTTATTTGATATATTCTATCCCACATTCAGAAAACACTTAATAGGAACCTGCTAGCATCTCAGGATTGTAGATTTAGATCTGGAAGAGACCTTAGAATCTTATCGGTTCAGCCCTAACATTTTTTAGATGAAAAAGCTGAGGCCTAGAAAGGTGGAGGTAACATACCTAGGTCACACAGGTTGTGAATAGCAGAGATGAAATCTGAATCTGGGATGCCATATGCAATGTATAATGCCGGTACCTCTTTAACATCTATCTTAGAAGGTAACCCAGGACACTGAGAGTTAATGTTACCATGGTCACTGTGTGACCAATGACCAGTGAAATGAAGTGAAAAGTTAACCTTGTCTTTATCAGCATTGTTTACCAAGGCTTTTAAGTTTCTTGATAAAATCACAGGTCTAGACAAAAATAAAAATTTTTGAGGTACAAAGCATGGTGCTTGGTACTAGGAGAGATATAAAGATAAGCAGGATGTAATACATAACTGAAAGAAGCATATGATCTAATAAGATTAATAAGGAAAGGGATAGGGATTGGATCAGTGATCACATTGACACAAAGACCTCCAGCATTAAAAAGTCCCTCTGTTGATGCAGGTCTGAGATTTTTCTGCAATTTATAATCTTAAAGAGTTGCCTAGAGCACTGGGAAGTTAGGCCCAGGGTCATGAAACCAAGTGTATGTTAGAGGTAAAACTTACCAAGCCTTCCTGACTCCAGGGTTGGTTTCCTATCCTTTAAGTGATACTGTCTCCCACATAAATAGAATATATTCATGTGGCTGACAGGTAAATGTGATACAGAATATTAGAATATTTTAAGGTCATAGATGGAATACAAAATACTTGGATCAAAGCAAGGAGGAATATTTCAAGTTGGGGGATCAGGAAAGACTTCATGGGTGAAGTAGTGTTTGAACTAGGTCTTTTTTTTTAAAATTTAATTAATTTCTTTGTTTTCAGTTTTCAACAATCACTTCCATAAGTTTCAAATTTTCTCCCCCTCCCTCTCCCCTCCTTTCCCAAGATGGCGTGCAATCTTATATGGGTTTTACACATACATTCTTATTAAAAACATTTTCACGTTAGTGAAGGGCCATCTCCAGTCATCCTGATCTATATCTTGCCTCTGGACCCAGATGGCTCCAGAGGAGAAGGCGAGGGTGGTGACCTTGCCCAACCCTCCCTCACTTAAATCCAATCCACTTGCAAGTCTTTTAGTATCAGCATCCTGATATCATGGTCCTCCTTTAAGAACAAAGGACAGACAACAAAAAAGCAGTATACCTACAGACCAAGATGGGATGGTGATAGGGTAGGGTATTCCAGTCACAGGGAAGTAAGACAGGGCAGTGGGAAAGCACAGAATGTGTCACTGTCCTTCAATTTGCCAAGGATGGAATGTACATAAAAGTGACTTCATGGAGAAACTAGAAGAGGTCACAATTTAGTTGAGAGGCTATGAAGAGCTATGGAGGATTTTTAAGTAGTGAAATGACATGTTTCAAACCTGTGCAATGGGAAAATTAACCTGGAAGCCATTTGGAGTTGGATTAAGAGTTTGGAGAGACTTGAGGTGGGAAGATCTCTTAAGAGGTGACAGCAAGAAGAAAGATGACAGGAGATTTTGTAAGATGTTACAGAGATCAAATTGGCAAGGCATCGCTTTGATCCAATCACATACAGAAACGATAATTTTATAGTAGATATCACATTTTTCTATGTTTAGAACTTCATTAGGCAGCCTTTGTACATGGGAGAGCACACTATGGTCTAGGGCACTGGTATCAAATTCAAATAAAAAGGAGTGGGTGCCACTAAATCATGCATAAAGATCCCTGTGAGCCACATATTGATTTAGTTTTAAAATATAATATTATTTCTGTTTTATCATATTTTTATTTATTTTGTTAGCTATTTCCTAATTACATTTTAATCTGGTTTGGGCCACACTGCCCATGTATGCCATGCTGCGAGATGCATGTTTGACACCTCTGCCCTAGCAAGTATTCTTGCCACAAAGCCAGGGTCAAAATAAGTGTGTCAATGTATTTGTCTTCTGCTTATTGAAGAGATGGGCAAGGAAGGAGGGAATAGAAACCTCATCTCAGTAAGGACTTTTCTCCAATCTGTTTTTTTCGAGTTGCCATTTCTTAGAGTGTAATGTACACACACACACACACACACACACTCATACACATGTGTAAGTTAGCTGGAATGCTGGCTGGATTCATTTGGAAAACTCTTGGCTAAGAAAAACGAACAGTGTATATGGAAAGAACTGGAAATGTCCATCTTATTACTGTCAAAACCATTTTCCCCCTAATCTGTCTTCAGAATTGCCAAAGGATATCAGACATCTCCTGATCTGAGACTGACCTGGCTTCAGAACATGGCTGAGAAACATTCCAAGAGGAAGTGCTACACAGAGGCAGCTATGTGCCTGGTGCATGCAGCAGCCTTGGTGGCTGAGTACCTGAGCATGCTGGAGGACCACTGCTACCTGCCAGTAGGAAGTGTGAGCTTCCAGGTACGGATCTCATCTGCCTCTTAGTATGGTACACTTTGGTTGTGTCTTCCACAGCTTCACCCTTCTGACCCTCCCTTGGGGGTCCCAATCATTTACAGATGGGAAATGGAACCTATGTTTTCCTGAATGCATTGCTTTCCTTTCCTTTCCTTTTCTATGTAATTGTAAACATATAGTCAACTTCTTCACTTCTTAGTCCATAAAGATTTGTAGGTGTTGGCATTCTCCACCTGGGGAATCCCTTTTTGTGCATCAGCAGACAGTATTTACAGGTTGCTATGACCACCTGGTGGCCAGCTCTTTGGCATTAGGCCTCTCCAGATTGGTTTTGTTGTTCCATCTTTTTCAGCCATGTCAGACTCTTTATGACCCCTTTTTTAGGGTTTTTTTGACAAAGATACTGGAGTGGTTTACTCTTTCCATCTCCAACTCAATTTACAGATGAAGAAACCAAGGCAAACAGAGTTAAGTGACTTGCCCAGGGTCACACAGCTAGAACGTATCTAAGGCTGGGTTTGAACTCAAGTCTTCCTGACTCTGTCCACTATGGCTGTTCCTTAAAGAACATACATCCACCCTGGTGCTCGGATCGACTTCAAGGTTTAAAGCTTGCTTAATGGGATTCCTCGAGTACAGGATCACCTCTAAATGACACGACTTCAAAGGGAAAACTACTCATGAATCCTACCTGAGATACTTAGTCACTGTGCAACTCTCACGCAAGCTGCTTAACTGCTCCGTGCCTCGGTTTCCTTATCTGTAAAATAGGAAGCACCTGCTTCACAGGGTAGTTAGGAGGATCAAATGAGATGATATATCTTTTTGAAAATCTTAACGCACTATATATATGTTAACAATTGTTAAAGCATAGAATAACCCATCTGTGAGTTAAAGGGATGTCTACCCCAAACGTGTGAAGACTTCCCCTGGCAGAATGGAAAGATGAAAACAATTTGTTCCAATGGTCATGAAGATGGCTGTGGAAGCAGGCACTGTGGGGCGCTTAGAGCTTAATCAGATGGGAAAGATGCCAAGATCATCTACAGCATACCAGACCATCACCAGTCCTCTTGACTTTTGGCATGCCACTGGCCTTTGATAACTGTGGAAGGGAGAAGTGAGGTTGATAACTTTCCACAGCTCTGCCCCACTTAAATCCAATTCACACGCAAGTCAAGACATCACCCCATGATGTCATCAGTCCTCTTCAAAACGAAGGACGAACAACAGTATAGAATTTGTTATCCTTACCCTTACAAAAGTATTTTCCAAACTTCAGAGAAATATTTTCCTGTATGCCCTTTCTTTTAGCTTCCCTTCCCCCCTCCACTTGCCCTCAGATGCAATTTAAGCTAAACTGATCTGAGAAGGAAAAAAAAAAAAACAACTGAAGATAGAACCAAGCCCTCTTTCTAATTGGACACAAGAAATATTTAGAGATCTGAAGAGTGGTTTCTATACCCTACTAGCAGTCAGCTACTGTCAGCCACGCCTGAAAGTTGGGGCAGGCCAGGAACCACAGCTCCTTCAAGGTGAGGCATGCCCTGTTGTTGCTGAGTGTTTAATAGAATCGGGGAGAAACAAACCCTATTTTATATGCACTCTGTCTTAGAAGAGTCTTTAGAGTGTAATCTCCCTGAAACCATGAATAGCATGATTACAGTAACTCCTTTGTATATCATGTATCTCTCTTTGGTCAATATTCTCTGAGTCGTTTATTATTCTTATATTCTTATTTTCTTGTACCAGCTCTTTTTTCTTCCAGAGTTCTTTGTATCCTGGGTTGTTCTCCACCAGGTTTCACAAGCCTGTGTTTATCCCTACCTCACTATTAAGGAGCCAGAAAGATCAGATTTGTCTAATGTTACAGGTTACTGACGCTAATTGACCCAAATGGTTTCAGAACTCAGCTACTAATTTCACTAATTTTGGTAGCAAGTATGTCCCCACTTATTCTTCTTTAGATTTTCACCTTTGATACCTGAAATTTCTCAGAAATGTATATTTTTAATTAGATCATTTAACTCCCCTCCCGCCAAAATTGGCAAAATGCATGAAATTTTCACATCAGTTTTTAAATCAGATAAAGTATACAATCGCAGAACTGATTTAGATGTATTCTCTTCTACGTTGTCCTGTTTTCTCTAAAAAGGCAATCTGAGTGATGAGACCATGGAGAAGCACTTTAAACAAGATAACTTGCAATTCCCAGAAAATCATCAGTGAATTCCATCCTTAAAACTAAATTCTATCTTTCTTGTGTTAGATTTTAGTCAATTCTGAGGTTCCTGTTTCTTCCACTTCTTTGTCACCACTTACCCAGATTCTCAGCATTCCGTGTAAATATTAATTAACCTCATACATCTGGCCTATAAGTCACATATTAATTGTTCCAGTTTATGGTTTGCTTACAAGTAGATAAGCCAGGGTGATTTTAAAAAAAAAAAAAAAGCTCTCTTTATGCAAGGTTTACAAAGCACTTTCCTCCTAGCAACCATGTGAAGCAGGATAGTACAAGTCTTAGCATTCCCATTTTACAGATGAGGAAGCTGAAGGTTAGGGAGTTAGAGTGCTGAGTCTCTAGGCTGAATCTTCTAATTCCAAGTTCGGTCCTCTTCCCATTCCTCTGGCCCACCTCTCAGAGTCAGATTTTGTATTTCCAATCTATTCCCCTCTACTTCTTAGAAACACGTGGATACTAGCTCCTAGATCCCCTATGTCCTAAAAAAGGCAAAGAAATGTAGCCCTAGTTGATCATCCTGTTTGACTATTTCATATCCCAGGCTCCCAATACTTCTCTGAAATAACTTCATCTCAGATTGATATTTGTGATCTCATTCTTTTTTCCACTCCAAGAAAATATAGTTGTGACTTTCTTATGCATTCTATTTCAATCTTATTCTGTTCCAATAGAATAAGTTATCGGCCAAGGAAAATGAATTATAGTTAAATAAAATCTGCAGAGGAAAAAGGAGTTCAAAGCCATCAAATTCCACAAAGCTGAGCTTTGTGGAATTCTGGGCCTCAGGGTGCAGTATCTACTTCACAAATGTGGGCCTGGAGGTATTCTTTCATACCATTTCTGCTCCTTCCAACTTTCCCAGGCCAGGAGAATGCTCCTAGAATGTCTTTTCTCTGGTCATAGCCCTAGGCTGTGTAACTCTGTCTTCTCTTTTCAGGCTTCTATGGCCAAGGAAGTGAGACATGAAAACAGACCCTTTCTCTGGGCCACTACATTCTCCCCACATCATGCTCTTAAAGATTCTGTTGCCTCCGATTCTGAGATACCACCAGAGAAAAACTCTGAAAGGACTTAACAGAAAGAAAGAAAGAAAAGTCACAATTGGGTTAAAGACAGCTTTGAGAGTTTCTAAGAATCTCCTGAGAACCCCTAAACCACAGTGTGGTTTAAGGATAAATGTATGAAAAGAAATAATCGGTAAACATTTGTTAAGTGCCTACTACATATCAGGCATTGCGCTAAGCCCTGGGGATACAAAAAGTGGCAAAAAACAAACAAACCACTCTGCTCTCAACGAGCAAGTAAACAGAACTGTATGGAACTAATATGTAATTAGTACCACAACACTCCTTCCTCGTTATTACTACCAAGCAATATCACAGATATTCAACCAGAAATCAGGGGAAAGGTGGCAATATAGAGTGTCCCAAAAGTCTTAGTGCAGTTTTGAAACAGCTTAAAACTACACAGACTTTTTGCATACTCTATATCTTAGAATAGTAATGATAATAATAACAATAGTTAGGATTTATATGAAGCTTTAAGGTTTGCAAAATGTGTCATCTCATTAGATTCTCACAGCCATCCTGTGGGTAGGTGCTACGATCACCCCCATTTTAAAGATGAGAGCAGTTAAGTCTGAGTCAAGATTCAAACCTGGTTCTTCCTGACTCCAAGCCCAGCCCTCTAGCCACTGTACCACCCAGGTCCTTGCCCCACATCAGAAGGAAAGTCAACCAAGGCTTCGTGGGGTCTTGGATCACCGCCTTGTTAATTCCCCTGGGTGTTTAACTATTACAGGTTGTAAGCCCACCTCTGTGCCCCTTCCAGTTCATTTAGTACAACTCATTGGCTAGTGGGTTTAGACAAAAAGAGATGGCAGACTTCATCTAGCCTCAAACACTTCCTTTTTCTGCTGAGAGAGAAGTGATCACCATCTCCTGGCTTCCTCTGCTTTCTTCGAGTCTTAGCTAAAATCTTACATCCTGCAAGAAATCTTTCCTAGTTCCCCTTTACGCTAGATCGTCTCCCCTGTGATTATCTCTGATTTATCCTGTCTGTATCCGTTTAGTACACAGTCCTTGACATGTTCTCTCCCCCATTAACATTGTGAACTCCTTAAAAGCAGAGACTGTTTTTTGACCTATCCCCAGTATTTAGCACAGTGCCCAGCACATAGTAGGCACTTAATAAATTCCTCTTGACTTGATTTGACTTGTTTCAACTGGCCCCTCAGGTTTATTTTATGCTTTGTTTCAGAATATCTCTTCCAACGTCCTGGAGGAATCTGCAGTCTCTGATGACATCCTGTCCCCTGATGAGGATGGCGTGTGTTCTGGGAGATATTTCACAGAGAGCGGCCTGGTTGGGCTGTTGGAACAAGCTGCTGAACTTTTTAGCACAGTGAGTGACATCAAGAAGAACCCCAAAGGGTGCCTTAATGTTGAGAATCTAAAGACATTGTTCTCATTTGAGGGAAATATGACTTCTTGATAATAAGCTCAGAGGTACCTACTCACCATAAATTCCAAAGGCTAAGGTGAGGGGTATCCAGGGACTGGCAAAGGGGTTTGTAAATTCCATTGAACTCTGCATTCTTTCTGCAAGGGATTAGAAATCCTTTCTTCCTTATAACACTACATCATGTTAGCTATACGGAAGTCTCACTATGTGGTTTCCTTTTTATAGGGAAAAGTCAAGTGACTTGCCAGAGTTGCACAATGAATTAATACAACCATATTAGCTTTCATTCCTTCCTAGTCAGTCCAAAAAAAAGGTTAGGGACAAGTCATTAAAACATCTAGGAAGGAAAAGGGAGTTAGTACAGTAGGCCTCTCTTCTAACATAAAGGTCCTCCCTAGACTGTATATAGATGCACTTCCAAATAGGACCTCCAAGCACCCTGTTCATCTGCTGGACCTTCAGTGTACCTAATAGGTGGGCAAACCAATTTTTGTTATTTGAATCCAAGGCAAAGGAAAAGTATCGAAACACTACCACAGATTGTTCCCTTATCTATCATCTGTCCCCAAAAAGCTCCCTCAATGATTGACCAATGACCATTTTTTAAGGCTTCACTAAACTTAGCAGACCATATTATATCCCAGGGCAGATAAAGGACACAATGGAAATAGTGCCAGTCCTAAAGTCAGGAAGACTCATCTTCCTGAGTTCAAATCTGGTCTCAGACACTTACTAGCTGTATGACCCTGAGTGATTCACTTAACTCTGTTTGCCTCAGTTTCCTCCACTGTAAAATGAGCCGGAGAAGGAAATGGCAAAACAATCCAGCGTCTCTGTCAAGAAAACCCAGAGAGGGTCATGAAGAGTCAGACAGAACTGAAAACTAAACTACAACAACAATTTATTTCCCTAAGTTTCTTCTTTTTACCTAATTTGTTTTCTGTTTCCTCCTTAAAAACTAAAACTTTTTCCTTTTTAGCAGTCTTAATGTCTCCCCTTTTCTTTTCATCTCCTTTCCTCACCATCTTCCTTCAGAATTAAAACTTTCTCTAAAGGATACCTCACTTCCAACCAGAAGAACTGGTGGATTCTCCAGAGATTTCTGGGCCTCATTACCTAAAAACTGATGCCCTCTCTCATTATTACTTTACAGGAGCCTAGATGTTTTCTGACTCCCACTAATTATCATTAATGGGTAGAATATATAACACTAAGAGGTTCGTAGAATTATGGACAAAGCTGGAAGGGAGCTTACAGTCTCTTTAGCCTGACTCCTCTCTTTTTACTCATGAAGAATGGTGGCCTTGAGTAATGACGGCCCAAGTCATACCAGAAAATAAATAGTAAGGCAAAATTCTAGCCCAGGGCCTCCTATACCAAATCCAACATGCTTTTCACTGAACCAGTCTGCCTCTACTTATTTAGATGGCTCTAATTCCTAGGAGAGATGGAGGGAATGGACCAGTGGGTATAAAAAGAGGACCCCAGAGACAAGAAGGCTTGGGTTTAAGCGGCACTTCTAATGCATCCTGGCTGCCAACCCTGAACAATTCATTTCCCTGTTCAGTGCCTTGGGAAATTCTCTAAGAATATAAGCTTCACATAGAGTTACCTCTCCTTACTGGTAGAATTTCTTCACCAAGAATTTCCCAATACCAGCGAAACAACAGGTGTGAACAAAAAAAAAATCCTTAGGAATATAAAATAAGTACTAGTCAGAGAATAGACTTAGGCATCATCTTCAACACTGCGAAGTGATAAGCTTGCCAATAGCAAACCACCATCTTTGGGATACATTGTTTGACAATGATCTTCTAAAAGGTCCTATTCTATTTAATGTTCTGTTTTGTTTTTCATTTTAATAAGGGAGGGTTGTATGAAACTGTCAATGAAGTCTACAAGCTGGTCATCCCCATCCTGGAAGCTCACCGGGACTTCAGGAAACTGACCTCAACTCATGACAAACTGCAGAAGGCTTTTGATAACATTATTACCAAGGTACCTAGGACAGATCCCTTTGTAACGCATCCTGTGACCTTAGTCACAGATGCTGAAGTGGTTGGTCGTCTGTGTCCCCATCCCCTGGATCTTTCCCTCCCTTCTTTTTCCAGGAAGTTCTCCTTCATGCGGTATCCCATAATTTGTTACATGGCTAGCAATGAATGAACAAAAATCAGGTAGCAAGAGTGTGAAAGGAGGAGAAGTGAGTTAATTAGAGCCCAATGCAATATACAATTCATTGTTCAAAGAAAATCTGAAAATTGCTTATGTGATTTGGATATTAGCACCTTATGAGAGACCTTAGGGATCAGAAAGAAGAGTGACGGTACTCAAAGACGCTCAAGGAATTAGTAGTAGAACTGAGACTGTAATTAAGAGCAAGAACTATAACTAGTCTGGGACAACCCATTCTTTGCCCCAGAGGGCCAATTTAAGGGGACGTAATGAGGTACACTCCCTCCCTGGGGAGTTGTACCTGCTCTCTGAGAATGCAATGCTTTCTCCCCTCAGCTGCATCAACCACTGTTCCTTTTCCCCACCCTCTAGTTTTATGTCCCTCCCATACTTCTTCAATGTGAACCCACTTCAGTGTTACCATGCTTAGGGTCCAATCTCAATGCCCCCTCCCCCACCTCAATAGCAAAAACCATGTTCTACAATGCTCCATCCCAGAATGACACCATCCTCAGTTAAACAATCCTCTGCACTGGCTACTGCCATCTCCCCATCCCTGTCCCTACAATATTGAATTTGCCCCAAGCTCAGGAATTCTTAGTTGCAATTCTAACCAAGAGCATCTATTTCTTTTATGTTGTTTCCAAAGCTCCTTTTATAAGCATCAAAACTTGTATGTATTCAGTTTTTGTTTTTATGGATATCTTCTTGATAGTAATCATGGCCATCGTAATTTAATTAACACTACTCTTCTTTATTTGAGAGAAGTCAAAGTGTAAATATGGAGTCTTGCCTTGTATTTTCCAGGGTCACAAGCGAATGTTTGGAACCTACTTCCGCGTTGGTTTCTATGGCTCCAAATTCGGAGATTTGGATGAGCAGGAATTTGTTTACAAAGAGCCTGCAATTACTAAGCTTCCAGAAATTTCACACAGACTAGAGGTAAGAAGTGTGGCTTTCTGTGCTTGGCATCTAAAACTTTCCTGATTGGGGGGAGGAGAGGAGGAAATGTAGTTAAAGCACATCCTTCTAGGTAGCTTAAAAAAAACCCACCACCACTGGCCTTGGGCTTGGCTTCACTGGCATAGAAACCACTCCATACTGCCCATCTGGAAATCACACTGACAGCTGGTGGTGGGAAAAGGTTTGGAATGGCCCCTTCCTCCACCTCTCCCCACAAGTCCAGTGTCTGGTTGTCAGAATGTCTAAAGGCAGAGATTGTACTTCACTTGTGTGGGTCCCCTTCCCAAGGTACTTATGATTACAGGGATATTTTTGGCACGCTTTCCCAAATTCAGCAGGGCAATCCTTAGTTTCAAGGGGCTTATCCAAGGCTAAATCAGTGAATTGTACCTGGAAATATGTGTGGCTTGCAGAAACTACACTCTCTGCTTTGTGACTCTAGGTAATGAACCCTAGTTCTGATATAGTGACTCCAGGGTTGTCGTCAGATAACAAGCACATAATCCGTCACCGCGATTGTACTTGAAGCCTTTCCAGCTTGGTGGGACCTGCCAGAGTTAGTACTCTCCTGGCATAGCCTTGGAGAACTTGAGATTGCCGCTGCATCAGGATAAGGCATTGAAGGAAGATTGTAATGGAGAAAGTCACAGAGAAATATTTTTTTTTCTTAGTCTAAACTTTTATTTTATTGATATAGGGAACTCCAACTTTGGGAATTCACTTTATTGATACAGATCAGAAGTGACTCTGTCATTTGCAGACAGTTTTGAAATTTAAATGTTGAATTCATCATATGCTTAAAAAGAAAAGCAAGATGTACATAATAGAGATTTGCAGGTTTATTTTTCTATTCTGTTTTGAATATGGAAATGCTTATTTATTTGGTGTATATTAAGCACAGAAGAAAATGAAATTTAGAAAATAAAAAATATATATATATCCTAGAGTGTTACCTAGGGAACTGAGAAGTTATGTGACTTGACCAGGGTCACACAGCCAGACTGTGTCAGCAGCAGCACTCATCTTCCTATAGAAGTCCCTCTTAATTCTAAAACCTTTCCTTGGTTGATTTTCTCTCATTTATTCTGTTTGTACCAAGTTACTTGAATGTTGTCTTCTCCATTAGATTGTGAACTCCTCAAGGGTAGGGATCATCTTTTGTCTCTCTTTATATCCCTAGTGCTTAGCACGGTGCCTGGCACATAGTAAGCGCATAGTGAATGCTTATTGACTTACTGACTTACCTGAACCTATTCCGAGTCTTCTTGACTCCAAGGCCATAATAATAATAAGCTGATAATTACATCTCCAATTTCTATAGCACTTTGCAATTTATAAAGTGCTTTCCTCACACCAGGTGATTAGGTTGTCTATGTATTATTATACCCATTTTACAGATGAGGAAACTGAATCTCAGAGAAGCAGATTAAGGGGCCAGGATCACACAGGTTGAAATCTCACCTCTGACACTTCAGAGCTGCACTAAAAAGAATAAGCATAGAACACAATTCAAAGAAAACATAATCTAGAGGACATGTCGAAATGATGATAATCCTGAGAACTAAAAAAATGATGACAGAACACAGCCCTGTAAAAACTGAAGCACACTCCGGTTACTCTTCACTTAAGGTCCTCTGAACATGTCATGATGGCTAGCAGAGGCGTTGCTATACATAGTGTATGCATTGCCTTATAATAAATACCTTGAATTTATTTAGCACCCTTCTTTTAAGATTCTATGGTTGTCTCCCTGAGACTTACATTATCCCTTTCAGGAAAATTGACAAGAAGTTATTACTTGCCTGCTTGTGCATAAGTAAACTGTCTTCTTGTTGTTCAGGGATTTCAGTTGCATCTGATTCTCTGTGACCCCCTTTGGGGTTTCCTTGGCAAAGATATTGGAGTGGTTTGCCATTTTCTTCTCTGGCTCATTTTACAGATGAGGAAACTGAGGCAAACAGGGTTAAGTGACTTGCCCAGGGTCACACAGCTAGTAAGTGTCTGAGGCCAGATTTGAACTCATGAAGATAAGTCTTCCTGACTCCAAACCCAGTACCATGTCCACTGCACAATCTAGCTGCCAAACTGCCTCTTGAAGAGATTAAGTGATTTGTTTAAAGCCATACAGTTAATTGGTGAAAGTGCTAGATCTCCTTACTGCTGGGTTTGTCCTGTTTCTACCACTGGAACTCAGAGATGTTCTACTGAATTCCTCCCCATTTTCTAAAGCCCAGCTAAAGGACCCCTCTATGCAAGCTGTCTCTAATCTCTTTACCATCAAGGCCTTTCCTCCCTGCACCTCACATAGAACTTTGTTTTGTAACTTGCTAATTAATGCATTTATCATATGTCATTGCGTGTTATAATGGCATATATACGTGTACCTATTATAGCTGTGTATAAGAATGTCTCACACCTTTCTAGATCGTAAGCTCCATGAAGGCAGCCACTATGTCTTGCCTAAATATCTCAACTTCCTTGAAGTTTCACCTAGCACGGAGCAAGTATTTGATAAGTGTTTGCTGTATCACACTGTGTGAATGGAACTGACGTTTGAATACTTCTGGCTACCGTTTGCCACATTAGGAAAAGACTGGTGGTCTCTGAGTTTATATAGTATGAATCAATGAGGCTGAATTCAGTAGCAACACTCCCTGTGGGTATTCAGTAATTATTAAATAAATCATTTTAGAGACATAATGCCTATAATAGGAATGTGTTTTATCATCTGGAAGGACAGGACTTTTCTTTATTTTGGGTTGTGGAGACTCTGAACCCGAAATTTGCTCATTAGCTCCTATGTTATCCCTTTACTAAATGTTCAAGTGCCCACAAGGTAAGCCCTATACTTCTTCCAGTCTTGCCCTGTATTTCCAAACCAGAGAGAGTGGCAGGGGAGGATTTTGTCAAAACAACTTTTTAAGAATTATTTCTTTTTTTCCTAGGCATTTTATGGTCAATGCTTTGGTGCAAACTTTGTGGAAGTAATTAAAGATTCCATTCCTGTGGACAAAACCAAGTTGGATCCTCAAAAGGTAGGGATGGACTTATACAACAGGGTCACCCTTGGGACCCTTCCTTTCTGGCAGCTAGCATGTGACCCTTTGAAACTTTTAAATGCATCCTACGTGTCTTAGCTATTGCCTGGTACCCAGGAGGAGAAATCTGCTTAGGCCTTAAAAATCATACTCCAGGAACATTTACATTCAGTACTAATGTAAAGTTCTGACTAACAACTTATCAGGCAGCTTTCGTTCACTGTTACCATATGCAGGATGGCTGTGATGCTAGACAAAGAGGGAAGGATTGGAAAAGGCTCTTAGGCTGATAAAATGTGCAGCCTCAAGCTACGCGTCTTTGTTTTTGAAATCTCTTTTGTGAAGACTGATTCAGGTAGTGAAAAATCTTCTCTCTCTCTTTCTTCTTCTCCGTATTTCCTTATGATTTCATCCCCACATCCGCAGCAAAATAGATACCTGTTGACTGGAACCTTAAAGAAGATATATAGCACTTACCATGTTTGATATCCATCAATAAGTTTGAGAATAAATGGTCCCTCATGCAATGTGCCAACTAAAATGAAAAAGAACTCTTGACATGATTGTTAAGGTAAAAAGAATAAGGGTGGCTTTTTTTCCCCAAGAAGTTAGCACTTTGTAACGAGGGACAATGTAATGTTTCTGCAAAGTAGGAGAGCTTTGGATTAGAAATTAAGATCTGTTCCTAGATTTTTATGTCACAGAAGTTAGAATTGAATACAATAAAATACAACACAATGCAACACAATAATTGCAATACAACACACTGAAACATACAAAATATAATGTAACAATACAATTCAACACAATGCAATAAAATCTGACAGTATAATACAATGCCACAAATACACTGTAATATAATACAGTCCCCCACAACACAGTACTATGGGACACAATGCAATACAATGTCACAAAATACAGTACAACACAATATGGTACAATACAATATTCAATCCTTCTTTTCCTTCCAGAACCACCTTCTCCCTGAAACCTTTCTTGATTCCCCGTAATTGTAAGTGCCCTCCCTCCCCTGACTACATTGCATTTAACTATCTTGTACTTATTGGCATTTATTTTCTTTGCATTTTAGCCTGTATTCTTGAATATATCATTGTTGTCTCCCCCATTAGAATAGAAGATGCTTTCAAACTGGATTTCATTCTCTCTACGTATGTGCTCAGAATCTAGCACAATGCCAGGCATACAGTAGGCACTTACATTCTTGATTGGCATCTTATACTTTTTGCCTGGCCACCACAGCCACACACTGATACCAGTGCCTTTGGTCAACAGCCATTCTGGAAAATAGTGTTTCTCTCCTTTGAATAACATCAAGATATAAGTGTTCATAAAATAAGACACAGCGTAAGTTATGATTGGCAGGAAGAAAAGGGGCTAGACTTAATAGCCTGATGAGCTATTCACAAACCTGGGGGGGCGGGTCTGTCTGTCTGTCTGTCTCTCTCTCTCTCTCTATCTCTATCTCTATCTTTCCATCTCTATGTATAGGCCATTCTAGATTGTATATACTGTCAGACTCAATTACTGCTTTTTCTTTCTTTTTTACTCTTTGTTACAAGGAATGACTTTTGGGGATGGGAGGAGGTAGAAGAATATTAAGCAGCTTTAGACTTGGAGTCAAGGAGACTTGGATTCAGATCCCAACTTAAATACTTACCAGATGTATGGCCCCAAGCAAGTGACTTACATTGCCCAAACTTCAGTTTCCTCATCTGTAAAGTTAGGGGATTGGGCTCAGTGACCTATAAAGTAGTTTCCAGCTCAAATTCTGTGGCCCTATGCTATGATATTTGGAAATGCACATGATATAAAATAAAAGAAATGCATGTGACGAGATGAAGGGAATTTTTTTTAACTTTGCCATTACTTCAATAATTGTTCCCAATAGCCTGAAATATGAATTTAAAAACAAAGCAATGACCCACCAGCCTGAGCTGCACAATTTACCATCCTGATTTTTCTAGTCCTTGACTAACATCGTGTTACTACTGTTCAGTCATTCAGTCATGTCTGACTCTTTGTGATGCCATCTGAGGTTTTCTTGGCAAAGATCTTCTCCAGCTCATTTTACAGATGAGGAAACTGGGGCAAACAAGTTAAGTGACTTGTTCAGGGTCACACAGCTAGCAAGTGTCTGAGGCAAGATTTGAGCTCAGGTGTTCCTGACTCCAGACCCACCTCTCCATCCACCGCACCACCTACCTACCCTATGATGATGAACATCATGGTGACCCTGTATCTGGTAACAATGAACCCAAGTTTTCTGAAGAGTTGTTCTACTAATGCCATCAGTCAATTTTAAAAATAAAAGCATTAGTAGAACATTTAGTAGGAGCTTATTTTAAAATTTAAAACATATTGAGTTTCTAATTTTCCCATGGAATAATTTTAAGGTCTAAATTTTATTTTAAATTCCTTTGGTGAAAATTTCAAAAAGAAAAATAGTTCTGAATAAGAAAACTTTGACTTTGGTATGAGAAGGGATCCTGGAGAGGAGCTGAATTCCTTCTTGATGCCATCAATGCTGCAGCCTCAGTGAAGTCAAAGAGATCCTGTTGTTTGATGTGTCCCAGCATGCCTGTTCCCTTCCTTCGTCATGATATGTTTCTGTGGTTGGAAAATGAGGCTCATTTCCTCCCTCCTTTTCCCTCCCTTCCCTTAGGCCTACATACAAATCACTTTTGTGGAGCCATATTTTGATGAGTATGAGATGAAAGACAGGGTAACCTACTTTGAGAAGAACTTCAACCTCCGAAGATTCATGTACACAACCCCCTTTACACTGGAGGGACGGCCCCGGGGTGAGCTAAATGAGCAATACAGGAGGAACACCATCCTGACCACCATGCATGCCTTCCCCTACATCAAGACCAGAATCAGAGTCATCCAAAAGGAAGAGGTAATGTCCCTGGAAATGACTACAATTTGGGGAAATGAAGCCATTGAAATCTTGGAAATGGACTTCTGCAGGAGGGACTGTCCCCAAAGAGGGATCCAAATTGGAGTTTGGTCTCTCCAGACCAAAAGGCAATGAAAATAGAAAGAAGGGAGCTTTTACCAATTCCTACCTGGAAACACTTTTATTTTCAAAGTAGAGTGAGTGTCCAGATTTGGTCAGACAGCTGCTCTCTGCTCCCTATGTTATGCAAATTCCTGTAGGTGATTCTGAAATTAGTCTTGTAGTTTATTAGCAATAGCAAACCTATATTGGGCAGTGGCTTATAGTCCATATTGATATTTTTAATTGCTGTGTAATATTTGATAGAGGGAGTTTCCTTATCCAGAAATTCTATACCAATGAAATAACGAGTCTCATCCTGATCCTGGTGTAACAGGTATCAAACAGTAAGACCACTGTAGGCTGGGACAAATGATGAAGACCTCTGATTCTAGACCAGACTCTCTTGTCACTCTGGCCTTCCCTTCTAACACTAAAACCACAACTTTACAAAGAGGAGGGTATATCAACAAGGAGTCCAGCATACACAGGAGGGCCTGCTGTACAGGTTCTTAGATCTGCTTTTCTAAAAGGAAAGCAACTCTTGAGAAGTCAGCAATCTACTTTAATCGAGCACATGTATCATTCATTTAGTTCAGGGGAAAAAGTCAGCACTGAAATGCTGACCAACAGACAGGGCTTCCAACTGTCTGACCATAAGCAATACATACATAGTTACCAGAGAGAGAACACCAACATCTGGGTTTTCAAAGCCAAGGGGGTTCCTTAGCAGCTGCCCAGAGTCTCATCTGGCCAAACAAACATTTCCAATGATAAGCCCCAAAGTAAAACCTCACCTTGGAGTATTTATACACTTTTCAGAGCTGGAGGGCAGGACCCTCTGACCCAGTGCCTCATTAGAAATTAACAAAAGGTATTGAGACCTATTAATGGGCAGGGAAGATCTTTAACTTTCCCTCCCACCCACCATTAACTTTGCATTAGTATTACAGAGGGTTATACTAAACCATGACAGGTAAACCACTAAGACTCTATTGACTAGAAACTGACCTGCAAGTAGGGTTGGAAGAACCACTTTCTACAATACCAAAAAAGGCTATGAGATGCCAGAGACCTGGTAATAATAAACAGAACTGACATTCACATAGAATGAGTTTTTGTTGTATCACCTCTTATGATCCTCACAACAACCCTTAGTTCTCCCAGTTGCAAATGGAATAATGTGCCCCCATAATGGAAATGGAACTGGAATAGAAATAAGATTCACCTGAAATGATCTTTCCTCAGTCAGATTGTCTTGAAACTCTTCTAACCATTTCTTCTTTGCCCTGTGCTCATGAATCTAATCATTTTATTGGTCCCCCATGTCTAATTCTAATACTAAGAATCTTCATGGAGAGCCAGCCTCAGAGCCAAGAAGACTTGGGTTCAAATCCCACTCTGACATACCTTGACTGTGTAAACCAGGGGAAGTCATTTAATTTTTCAGTGCTCTAATTTAAGTAGTTGATAAGGTACAGGAAACCTGCATTGGTAGAGAGAGTTTCCTCATTTGGGTGCTCCCTGTACCAATGAAATAAGAGGTCTAATCCCTATGCCTATAGTATATGCCATATTGGCAAGGCATAGTGGCCTTTGGAGCCATGAAGATTGAGGTTCAAGCTCTGCCTCTGATACCTCTAAACTAGATTAAATTAGATTATATTCATCCCTTCCACATTGTGCCTTTCCCCATCACAGTTTTGATACATCACAGGGCAGCATAAGAAATTAAATGGGAATTGAGGGGGAGTTTTATGGAAAGTGCAGACAATACACAACAGCCAGCAGACACAGAAAAAGTTTAGAAACTCATAAATGTGTAAAATATATGTATAGTACTATAAACACTCCATAAAAGAAAAAGAAAAAATTCAGACATCTTCTCTGGTAGGAAGAAAATTTAACACACATTTTCCAGATTTTGATGGGAGGGGCCCTCACCCCTAACCCTAGCAAAAGATAACTGTAGATTAGATTAGATTAACCCTCCAAAACTCCAGGTTGCCGAGGAGATGATGACCTGAACTGGTAGAAAGAATTTCCTTAACCAAGAGTTCCCTTATCAGTGAAATCATGGGTCTCATCCTCACCCCTGTCCCCATCTCTGTTAGGACCAGACAGTGACTTCCTCCCACTTTTGTTTATTCTTTCAGTTTGTGTTGACCCCCATCGAGGTAGCTATTGAAGACATGAAGAAGAAGACCCTAGAACTGGCCGTGGCTGTCAACCAGGAGCCACCAGATGCCAAGATGCTTCAGATGGTGTTACAAGGCTCTGTGGGAGCCACTGTGAATCAGGTAAAAGAGCCATTGGGATGAAAGGAAGAGCAGTCTCACTTTCTCCCTTAAACTGTAGACCTATCCTCTTTGTCTTATCTATGTGGCCCAAAGCACTCAGAAAAATGTTAAACTTAAGTCAACATTTGCAGAGTTCAGACGAACCCAAGGAAGTTTCTGCTACCCTTTTTGCCTCTGTTTTCATGTAACCATCCAACACACTCAAAAAAAAAAAAAAATAACCCAAAAGATGAGTTGGCTGGGTAAACAGAAAACTGCCTCTGTAACTCTTAACAATATTGACTTAAAGATGGAATCGACCTTAGCGGTCATCTGGTCCAACACTTCATTTAGCATATGAAGATACTGTTTGAGAGGGTAAGTGACTTGCCCTGAGGTCACCCAGTAAATATCTGGAGCAAGAGTTGCACCAAGGTCTTCTTGTCTCCAATATGATGGTCTTATCCACTACTCTATGCTACAGGATATGGGATCCAGACTAGATCTGACCCAGAATATGCCCAGTTGGGAAACTTTCTTAGAGATCAGTCATTTGTTTGTTTACGGAGACTGACTTTCACCTGTAGAGAGACAAGAGAGAGAAGGGTGAACGCCTCTTTTAGCTGAAATTCCAGGATTCCTGCTACTATATATGCCCACCCTTCGATCTACATTCAAGATGGAACCATAACTGGAAATTCTTTTGGCTTTGGTGAGGGGAAGGGCAGTAGAAATAAGAGTCCAACTATAGGTGCTGTCATACTGGGGGTGGGTGTAGGTCCTGGGAGAAGGGCCTCATGGCTCTGAGACCCTATGGGTCACAGAATCATAGTTCTAGAGGTGGTAGGGACCTCAGAAGTCATCTAGTCCAACCTCTTTATTTTACAGATGAGAATACTTGGATTGGGAAAACTAAGTGATTTGCCCCAGGTCACACTGGTAATTGTCAGAGATAAGATTTGAACCCAGGGCTTCTGACTCCAGAGTGCTTTATTGCTTTTTATCTCCTCCCCTCCCTCTGACTGGCTCCTAAGCCAGGCAAGACCAGGGATTGAATGTGCAGAGGGATCAGTGGAAGTACTCCTCATTGTGTTTTCAATGCCACTAAAATCACAGATCTGGATAAAAAAATTGATCACTCTGTGAATCCAAATGTTGCAGCAAATAAATCCATTTTTTTAAATGTTGAGGAAATGTATTTTCTTTTAAGTGAAACCATGTATTTTGTTGTTTCTGTTAGGGACCACTAGAGGTAGCCCAAGTGTTCTTGGCTGAAATTCCAGCTGACCCAAAACTTTACCGGCATCACAACAAGTTACGATTATGTTTTAAAGAATTCATAATGCGGTAAGTAAGAGGGGACGTGGCTGGGGATTCGGTACCTCAAAACTAATCAAAGTGATGACAGGACTCCTAGAATTCTGTGTGGATGCGTTAACATTTCAGAACTTGTTGGTATTAAAGCTGCTATGGCAGCTCTGTGACCCTGGACAGGTCATTTACCTTCCTTGGGTCTCAGTTTCCTCCGTGCCTTAAGTCCACTCCAGCACATCCACCACTTAGATGCCAAATTGATCTTGTCAAAGCCCAGATCTAACCATATCATCCCCCACCATGATAAACTCCAGTGACTCCTTATCACCTCCATGATCAAATACAACATTGTCAGTATGACCTTAAAACCTTTCATAATCTGACCCCCTCCTCTCCTTGTTATACTTGACTCACCCCTATCTACTCTGCAATCCAGTGATACTGGTTTCCTTGCTGTTCCTAAAACAAAACTCTCCATCTCCCTACTCTGTACATTTTCACTGGATGCCTCCCTGCCTGGAATGATCTCCCCCCTCATTTCTACTTCCTGGCTTCCTTCCAGTCCCAGCTAAAAGTCCATCTTCTACAAGTCTTTCCTTGTCCCTTAAAAAGGGATGTTCCACATGAAAATATGTTTAATAGGAATGTATGTGTAGAGCTTACAGAAGATTACATGCTATTTTGGGGAGAGAGGGAGGAGGGGGAGAAAATTTAAAACCTATGGAAGTGAATGTTGAAAACTGAAAACAAATAAATTAATAAATTTGGGGCGAAAATAGAACATTCTAGTGCTTTTCCTCTGTTGATTATTTCCAAATTCATTCTGCATATATCTTGTTGGTAAATAATTGTTTGCTTATTATCTCCCATTAGACCGTGAGTTTTTTGAGACGTGGAACTCTCCCTTTCATTTCTTTGTATGCCCCACTCTTAGGACAGCATTTGACACATAGTGGGCACTTGTAATAGTATGAGGCAATAGTAGGCGTTTAATTAATGCTTGTTGGTTATAAAATGAGGGGGTTGAATTGAGCTGTCCTCTGAGGACCCTTCAAACTCTAAACCTTAATGATCTTATGACTCACAAGTCTCAAATTTGTGGGCTTGGACCTTTTCTCTGTTTACACTCTTTCCCTAGACACTCTCTTCTGCTGGCTTGAGTCATCACATCTATGTGGCTGTTCATCTTCAAGCCAAGTCGCCCCTCTGAACTCCTCTCTTCCATTTCCAATTACCTTCTACAAATTTCCACAGAGACGTCCTCCCAGTACTTTCACTCCAACATGTCCAAAATTGGAATCATCTTCCTCATCAAGACACGTTTGTCCTCATCATTTCCCTGCTTCCATTCATGACACCACCATCTTCAGAGTCATCTTTCACTATTCCCTGTTGTCAAATCCCATCTCATAATTTCAGTCATCATTGTCATTATTGCCTTCCCCGTCTGCTCCCTTTCTCCCCACTCACACTGTCCCCTACATTAGATTTTCTAGAATCTTTCATGTGACTCTTATAATGGCCTCCTAACCAGTTTCTATGTTCTTCTTTCTCCCATCTGTCTTTTCTGCTACTGCCAAAGTCATTTTCCTAACGCACACCCTTGATCATGCCCAAAATCTTTCCGTGGCTCCTCATTACCTAGTGAATAGTAGACTTTTTAGATTGGCATTCAAGGATCCTCAAAATTTCATTCTAATTTACCTTTCCAGTCTCATTTCATACTCTTCTTTATTCACTAAAGCCCCACTGGACCATTCACTGACTGGGGCCCAGTTTCATCCTACCTTCTCTATATCCACACGTTGGCATGCCAAGTTCCATACCCCTAGAAGGACTCTTCCTACATGCTTGCTTGTTGAAATCCTTTTCCTCCTACAAAGCTTAATTCATGTACATCATGAAATCTTCCTTCCCTATTTCTCACACCCTAACTAGAAGTGACTCTTCCCTCTTTGAATCTTGTCCTTTCATAGTCTACATTATCTTATAGTTAGTTGTGTCCATGGCAACCAAATCTTCCCTCTTTTCCAAAAGTAAGAGGTTGTGTCAATTTTCCTTTTTCTAGCTTTGATGCACAGGACAGAACCCTAAACTTAGGGGGCATTTGATTGAACTGAATTGAATTGGTGCTCCAAGATGGGGCCCCAAGGACAAAAAAATGTGAATAAAGTCAGAAATAGACAGTAATGAAATTATTTTCTGTTTTTCTCATTTGCCAAGTAAAACTTTATTTAAAATGTCTCCTAGTGGAACAGAACTGCAAAGCTGTAACACTGTCACCAGCAAATATTTCTTGAGACTACCCCGTACAAATAAATCATTGAGTGAGGCTTTAAGGATCACAAGAATTGCGGGCTAGCTGAGGAGATAGCCAATGTATGTAAAAGAATAAAATAGCTGCTGGGATAACCTGTGATTTAGGACAAATGACATCTGCAGGCAGTAATGGCCAAAGCAGTTCAGAGAGAGGGAAGGTCACTTGGGGATGGGGGCAGTTAGAAGGAGGAGGTAGATTTGGGCTGACCCGAAGAGATCATGTAACTTTCCCAGGCAGAGACTAAGTTGCCTGGAACCATGTAGAGAAGTATGAGAGAAAGTTTGGAGAGATAGCAATGTAGTAAATAGACCTGGAACTGTTATTTACAATGACAGTTTTCAACTCTGGTGTTTACCCTGCTTAGAGTTAACCTTGATTCTGTCTACCAGATGCAAAATCTGAAAGTCCCGTGTTCCAAGGCTGTGAGATCACACCAAGGCCTCTACCCATCGTCATAGCTGACGTGCATGCAGCATTTCTAAATCTCATTCCCCTTTGATCTGCATAGCCTTCTGAGACAAGCAGAGAGATGATTATTCCCAATTTATATAGGAAGGACTCAAGTCTAAGAGCAATTAAGAGGCTTGTGCTGGGATTACATAGCTAATAAACTGAAGGAGGAGGATTCAGACCCAAGTCTTCTGACTCTAGTCCTGTACTATTACTGTCCCTACTGGATTTGTGGTTAGGAGCATAGCAAAAGTAATTTTCCCCAGGCTTCCAAGAGCATTTTCCTTCAATAAAGATGTCAGTACCAGGATTGTCATGACAGTTACCTCCCTGAATGTAGAGGCTCAAAATCTAGCTTACCATTATAAGAGGTTATCTTTTACCTGGTTCCTGTTATACCTGCCTTCCAGTCATAATTATAGTAATTCACATGGAAAAGTAGGCCTGCATATTCCTTCACCTAATTCTGACTGAGCTATGATGCTGTATATAGCTGATTTTTGCCACTGGGGTTTATTATGCCACCATGATGCTGGGGTTGCCTAGTAACCTGCCCTTCATATTTTCTTTCCCCAAGGGCATCACTGTTCTTTCTTTTCATCTGCCTGTTGTTTCTTTTTCTTTCTACCAGTCCTCCCTCCAGAAAGAAAACTTACATTTAATCAACCCCACCAGCCAGTCCACAGAACTGTTTTCCCTGATTCTAGGAAAAGGAATCTCATTATGTATTATTTTATTGCCAATGTGTTTCATCTGTGCCTGATATCGGGTTGTTTGTCTTCCTCCAAGGACCAGCGTAGGGCACTTTGGAAAAGCTTGTCACTAAAAGTTTAACCCCCAGTTATTCCATGGGTTTGACCACAGCAATTCTCAAAGAGAGTTTACCTTTGGGTAAAGGAGTTGTGGTGACCTACATTGGTGGAAGGAGATGTCATCACTCAAGTATTTAAAGTGTATTCAGGATGACTTTCTATCTAAATATGTTCATAAAGGTCAGTTTTAAGTAAAGAAGAGGCTAGATTTGGTGAATCATGTTCAAGTTAGTGGCTTTTAATGAATGGTGTTGTCAGATTTGCCCTTTTCTTGGACAAGTTTAAAAATTTACACGTAGATATATCCCTCGTTGGTGTATCATGTGATGTATGTAGTAAGAGAGGGTTGGCTTTGAAGTTGGTAAGAACTACATGCAATTCCTGAGACTCTGGCTGAGAAAGTTAACTGTTCAGTGTCCCAGCCAGTTCTCTGAACTGATGAGCTAAGAACGAGTTGCAAATCTGTACCAGTGAAGGGAGTTACCATACCAGGAGTTCTTTGCTGAAATCACATATAGGTCTTAGACCTTCCCCCCCCCCCCAAAAAAAAGAGGTCTTTTTCTTCCATACAACTTTCTTTTTAGAATTTTTTATATTGTGAACTTCCCATTTATTGAAAAATACTTAAATATGTGAAAAACAAAGGATTGTATATGAATTTGTGAACATCTGTTAGGTACAATTTGCTTTGAAAAAAGTTTGTTAAATTTAGCAAACAAAATTGCCACATTTACTTGAGTACTTAGTTTTGTTTTCTGCATATGCATTCTATTTAAATACTTTATTGGTTGCCTTTTCTTTTTTTGTTTTAGTATTTCTTTCACTACCCACTAACTCACATTCTCAGATCCCTCTCCTCACTATATTAGAAGACCTCCCTTATAATAAATATATTTAAGGAAAAAAAAAGGAATATATCGGCCATACCTGAAAATGAAAGATTCATTCTGCATCTCTTTACTGAAAGGCAAAAGGCATATGTTATCATTGGGTTGTTTGTTTTTTTTTTTTTTAAGTCATGGTGGATCACTGTGTTTATCAGTTCTGAGGTCTTTTTTTTTTTTTCATTTTTCAAATGTCTTTCAGTGTTGTTTTCCTGCTTTTTATTTACATTTTTGTGATCATCATGTAAGTTGTTTTCCTGGTTCTGCTCATTTCACTTTTCGTTAGTTCACACCAGTCTTCCCAGGTTTCTTTAAATTCTTCATAGTTATTATTCCTCATAGTGTAATCATTTATACAATGCAATGTTAGTCCTTCTCCAATTGATGGACACTTACTTTGTTTCAAGCTGTTTGTTACATCAACAAAAAAATGCATCAATACAAACGTTTTTCCCTATTTTTCATCTCCTTAGTATATGCCTGGAAGTGATATGGCTAAGTTAACGGGTTCCATTCCACTTTCCAGTTGGATAAATTCATGAAAGCAAAAGACACTATAATCATATAGCTTTCAGATTTTCCAAGCAAAAAAAGTTACCTTCTACAGAGACTGTGCTAACAAACACAGATGTTAATAGCATCATAGATTTAGAGCTTGAAAAAACCTTAAAAATAATCTAGTCCAACCTTCTCCAGTTTTTTTGTTGTTCTTTTTTTAAAAAATAGATTTTATTGATAGTTTTTGTTTTTTTATCACCTCCTGTATCCTTTCCCATGCCTCCTCTCAGAAACTCATCCTTTATAACCAAAATAAATAAAGGAAGTAAAAAAAAATCAGCAAAATTAATCAATAATTTGACTTTCCATGCATTTTATCAATCTCTGCACAGGAGCAGGGGAGGTATCTTTTCATATCTCTTCTTTGGGACTAAACTTGGTCATGATTTTGTAACATTGTAACATAATAGCAAGCATTTTATGGTGGTTATTCTTTCCATTTACATTGTTTAGTCATTGTGTAAGTTGTTTTCTTGGCTTTGCTTACTTCACTTTGCATCAGTTCTTAGGATTCTTCCTACGCTTCACCATGTTCTTCTTTTCTTACAACAGAGTAATATACCATTACATTCACATACCACAGTTGTTTAGTTATTTTGGGAAATGCCCCCAATCAATGGGCATTTACTTTGTTCCCAATTTTTTTCCCCTACAAAAAGTGTTGCTACAAACATTTGATTGAATATAAGATCTTTTTTTTTTTTTTTTGCCCTCTTGAATATGGCTAGCAGTAGACTCTCTGGGTCAAAGGATATGTACAGTCATTTTAAATACTTTATTTGCATAATTCCAATTGGTTTCCAGAATGGTTATATCAATTCACAGTTCCACCAACAATGCATTAGTGTGCCTTTTTTTACACAGCTTCTCCAACATTGACTATTTCCATCTTTTGACATCTTCATTCCCTTCATTTTACAGATGAGGAAACTAATACCCCATAGACATTCAGTCATGTCCCACTTTGGGTACCATACTGTCTGTGGGGTTTTCTTGGCAAAAATATTAGAGTGGTTTGTCATATCCTTCTCCAGTAGATTAAGGCAACAGGGTCACACAGCCAGTAAGTGTCTAAGACTGAATTTTAACTCAGGTCTTTCTGACTCCAGGCCTGGTACTCTCTCCACTAAGCCACATAGCCGCCTAAGATTACACAATTACTAAGAGTCTTAGACCAGATTTGAATCTGTTCTTTCTGACTTCCAAATCCAGAGCCATGTTCATTAGAATATACCGCAATTAAATGCTTAAGATCATGCAGGTAATAAGTAGAAAAGCTGGGACTTGAACCCAGGTCTTTGGACTCCAAATCCAGTGCTTTTCTCACTTAGCCCCATGTAGTCTTCTATATGATTATGAAATTCAAATGCAAGTACTGGCTTTTGATGACAGAAATGTGCAGTGGAAATGTGAGGATAGCAATCTGGCCCATGCCATAGGAATCCTACGAAAGGGAAGAAGTCCTTCCAGGTGGGCAGTGTGAAGGAAGTTGTGAACTCAAAATCCCTGGCACCAGGTTCTGCCACTTTTGCCAAGCTGCTACCTGTATCCTCTACCACTGTTTCCTGAGATAAGTGAAACACGTCTAACTTTTCAGATGCCAAGATGGAATGGAAACAGCGTTCTTTCTTTCTCCTTCTCCTCCAATTAGCCCCAGACTGTTAGATAATTGTAATAAGAGAAGCCAGTTACATTTACACTGAAATAGAAAGTTTCTTTTTTAAAATATATATTTACTCAAAATTTATATTTATTGTTGCTTTTTTTATACAACAGTCCTTTTTTAAGTGTGTGTTTGTCCTTCATTGCCAAAGAAAACCATGCTGTCAGAGAAATAATGACATGACTTGCACTGACTTTGTTTTGAGTCAGGGAGGGCTGATATCTCAACACAACCACGGCTGCTATTAAGCCCTTCCTTGTCAAGTAAAACCAAATGCCATTTACAATATATGCAGCAGTCCCTACAAGGAATCCCTCTTCTCTCTGTTAATAATGATGAATATATTTATATAGCCCCTACTGTGTGCTATTTGCTGTTTTCCTATTGTTTCAGTCATGTCTGACTCTTTGTAACCCCAAAAGGGGTTTTCTTGGAAGAGGACTGGAGTGGTTTGCATTTCCTTCTCCAGCTTATATTAAAGTTGAAGAAACTGAGGCAAACAGAGGGTCAGTGACTTGTCCCAGGGTCACACAGCTAGCAAGTGTCTAAGGCCATATTTTGAACTAAGTTCTTCCTGACTCTAGGTCCAGCACTCTATCCATTGCACCATCCAGCTAACAGTAGGAAAACATGATTCAGCATCTGTTGAAAGGGAAGCTTTAACAGTAAGCATCAGAACAGCAGACACAGGAATATCTATTGAATTTTTCATATTTTTTTTTCAGTCATGTCTGGCTCATGATCCCATTTGGGGTTTTCTTGGCAAAAATATTGGAGTGGTTTGCATTTCCTTCTCCAGTTCATTTTACAAATGAGGAAAATAGGGTTAAGTGACTTGCCCAGGGTCACATAGATAGTAAGTATCTGAGATCAGATTTGAACTCAGGAAGATGAGTCTTCCTGACTCCAGGCCCTGCTCTCTATCTTATCACAAGTAAGGTAGTGTGATACAACAGGAAGAGAACTGGCAAGTCAACCAGGATTCACATTCTACTTTTGAAAAAGTTTCCTCATCTGTAAAGTAAAGAGATTGAATTTGATGGCCCTTTTGAAGGGGCCTCTGAGGTCTCTTCCAGCTATGTAGATCTATGATCATAGAATCTTTTGAATTTTAGGCTCAGACAATTTATGAAGTGGAGGTAGTGTGGCACAGTCTCTCTGAAGTCAGAGGATCAGAGTTTAAATCCTGCCTACAACCCTGCTTGTTTGACCTTGAATGATTCACTGAACTTCCATGGTCCTCAGTTTCCTCGTCTGTAAAATAAGGATGTTGGCTTAGATGGCATCTGGGGGCCCTGTAGGTTCCTGAGGCCTAAATCTTTGAGCCAATGAACCTCAGATGTCCCTTTCACCTCCATAGCTATGATTCTACGTTCTATAAACTGAGCAGGTTAGATTAGATACCCTCTCTAGTGCTGCAAGATGGTGTAGTCGAGAGAGATGACCATGGATTGAGTCAGGAAGATCTGAGTTGGAATCCTGCCTCAGAGGCTTGACTAGCTGTGTGATCTTGAGTCGCTTCACTGCTCTCCACCCATTTATCCACCTGTAAAGTGGAGGTGATCACAGCATCGTAATTGATCATTTCAAGGATCAAATAACATACATATTTTTTTTGGCACATCTTAAAGCACTATATAGAGGTTGGCTATTACCATAATAAGTAGCTCACTTCCAGCTCTAAATCTATGATCTTAGGATATCAGAAGCTCAGAAGTGAAGCACTGGTGTTTTCCCTAACTGGAGTCAGGGCCAGTCAAGGGGAAGGAGTAAGAATTTTCTTACAGTAATCCAAAGAAATGTGTGGTATTTATATTAAAAACAACTGGAGAGAGCAGGTCTGCATGGCTTATAGTAAATTCAGGCCTCTCTGACCCTTAAACGTAAGGGGCATGCATGGTTCAGGGGCACCTCATCCAAGTGAAGTACGACCTCTGTTGTGGTGCCAAGATCACTGAGACCTATAACAGACAAAGCCAAGCCAAGCCAAGCAGAGAACATGAGAGCAACCAAGGGAATCTTTCAAACCCTTTACTGGGGCTCTTACCAACCCTCTTTCCCTTACCTCAAGGACTTAAAACAATGAGCATGATTTATAACTGTTCAGTCGTTTTTCAGTACTGTCCAACTCTTTGTGACCCTGTTTGGGATTTTCTTGGCAGAGATACTAGAATGGTTTGCTATATCGTTCTCCAGTTCATTTTATAGATGAGGAAACTGAGGCAAACAGGGTTAAGTAACTTTCCCACAATCGTTTGGTGGGTTGTTGTCCTTCATTCTTGAAGGGGACCAAAATGTCATCACTATGTTAGAGTCAAGTTACATTGTGTCCAGCTGTGGCTCCTCAGACCAATATGAGCTTGGAATTCTCTAAGAAGTGTCTGAGGCTGAATTTGAACTCAATGAGCTTCCTGACTCCAAGTCACCACTTCATTCACCACACCACCCAGCTGCCCCTAAGCCTGGTCATCTCTGACTATAGTTTGATTCTGCCTTCCTTCCCCTCTCATCTGTTCACCCTTTCTGATTTCCTGCGTATACAGGGATAAACATTCGTGCTGTTTAGGGGAAAGAGTGCCATGTTCAGAGTCAGAAAACCTCAGTTCAAATCTCTTTTCTCATACTTCCCACCTAAGTGAGCTTGAGCAAGGTGCTCAAAGCCCTTAAGTCTGAGTTGCATCTGAAAAATGAGGGGGTTTTGATTGAAGGTCTCTAAAGAGTCCTCCAGCTCTCAGCTATGCTCCTGCTATCATCTCTCAAGGAGAAATCCAATTCCATCCAGTTAGAGGGGAGGGGATTAAATGGGATAGGAACAGAAAAAAATCATCTCTAAGACCAACTCTAAAGAATTTTATGACATCACAGATTCCCTTAAACTTGAGAGATCTATGATTCTGTGAATCCCATGAAGATTATCCCTAACTCAAACCTTGAAATGCTAGCACCTTAAGGGTAAACAAAGTGTTGTATGTGTACTGTCTTCAACATTTCTCACAATAGACCTGTTAGGATGCTATAACTGTCCTCATTTTGCAGATGAGGAAACTGAGGCTTAGAAAGGTTAAATGATTACCCAAGGTCGCATAGCTAGTGAGTCTCTGAGACAGGATTCAAATTCAGGTCTTTCTGACTCCAAGTCCAGAGCTGTACCTGATGATAATCAGATAATAGTCATTATAATAATAACCTGGATGTGTATGGCATTTTAGGATTTACAGAATGCTTTCCTCACCTTGACTCCATAAGTATTTTAAATTCCATTTTACAGATAAGGAAGATGAGGCTAGAGCACCATGTGTCTCCATGGTTAGATAACTAGTGTCAGATCAAAACGGAAACTGAGGCCAACTGATTCTAAATCAAGTGTCTTTGGGACCACACGTGCTATGTGACAATGGTATTGTGAAAGAATATCCCTCTTTTCTATTTCTGTTGTGTATCATAAGCCCTGACAAAAAGCCATGTCAGGCTTCCTAGTACACTATGTGAAATGCCAGGATCTCTCCCCGAGAGTTTTCAGAGCAGACATGTTCCAGTGCCTGGTCTCAACCTCACCCTGCAGCCCTTTCCCCTGCCATGTCAAAGGAATATTCCTATGAAGGAATGAACATGCCCAAATATGCTTTGAGGATTCCATGCCCCTGACCACAGACACTGGGGAAAGCATGCCATTGTTCTGTATTAGCAAAGATTCTCCTGAAGAGCAAGAGAGAAAAGAAAAAATATGCCAATAAAAATGTGCCCTGGACACTTTCTTCTCCACCCTATCTAACAACTTTAGAGATTTAAATCTCAGTAGCGTGCATTTCTGGCTCCCTCTCGTAACAGAACAATACAGTATTCGTGGATTTCATCACTATCAAGGATACTTAAAACACATTTCCTTGAAAACAGGAGGGTGGTTTGTGTCATATGCCTTACTTCTCAATAACTGAAAATGGTATGAAATAAAGATGAGCTTTAAAATGCTGACTTTAGTTGGGTACAAGCTCATCCCCAAAAGTAAAGAAGGCTCAGAAGTTGTTGTCAAGGATGTGCTATCACTACCCTTTGGTGATAGCATCCTCACACCCCAAACCCCTCGCTCTCTGTGCCAAGGACCTTTGGCAGTTTGCACACAGATCTGGCACATCAGACCTTCCCAGGTACACACGAGATGGAGGGACACAGGAGAGACCACTTGGGAGCCCCAGTCCTGCAGAACTGTATACTACACTGCTGCCAAGATGTCTCCCCTGAGTTTTTCTCCCTCAGTTTTCCCAAGGCTTTGCAGCATAAGCCTCCATCTATTTAATACACCAGCCCAGAAGTCTGGTTTCTCCCTGCTTTCATCTGTTGCCTGCAGGCATTTGGAGTAACCAAAAATGACTCAAATAAGAAAAATTTGAAAATGAGCACCAGCTGCTGAGTGGAATTTGAACTTAAGGAAGGGAAATTTGACAAAGACATGATATGCAAAATCCAAGGCTGCAACTCACTACCAAATGGGCTAAGAGGGGTCATACCTGGAGCCTAGAAAGAAATGCAGAATATTTCCAAGAGTCAGGCTGAAGACTGAGCCAGCAGGTATCTAGAAGGGCCCTCAACAGTGAGAAAGAATATAGCTCAGTATACGTATGTAGGCAATATACACACACACACACATATATATACACATAATATGTATGTATGTATATATACACGTACTTGTGTATATACATATATATGCAGCTACGAAGCACAGTGGATAGAGCACTAGCCCTGGAGTCAGAAGGACCTGAGTTCAAATCCAGCTTCCAACACTTACCAGTTGTGTGACCCTGAGCTAGTCACTTATCCCTGTTTGCCTCAATTTCCTCATTCATAAAATGAACTGGAGAAGGAAATGGCAACCCACTCCAGTATCTTTGCCAGGAAAACCCCAAATGGGTTCACAATGAGTTGACAACAAATACAAATACATATACATATATATATACACACACACATACATATATACATATACACATATATATGCATACATGAAATGAACCCTCTGTAGTTCATAAATTGAGATGTCACATTTTAAAAAATAAGTATTCTTTTGGTATTTTTTAAAAAGACTGAGCCGGAAAATTTAGAGATAAAACAAAGAAAGAGCTGTAATGCCTGATCATTACTTTAACACTTACCTGTCTGGCTAACTAAAGAGACTACCTAACCTTCTTATCTACAGTTTGTCTTGTAGACACAGTATGGTACAGTAGATAGAGAGATGGCTTTGGAGCCACAAAGCCCTAGGTCTAAACCCTGTCTCTGACATATTAGTTCTAAAATTAAAAACTGGAAAGAAAGTGCTTACTTGCATTGGTATAAAGTTCTCCTTGGAACCCCATACTCCCAATGTAATTACAAGTCTAGTCCCTATAGAGTTTGTAACCCATTAGAACTTTTGGCATGATGTACAAAATACTAGACTGGGAATCAGGATATCTGGGTTCTATATTTGTTTGTGTCACTAAACACCTGTAACTAAGTGACCATTTTTCTGGCACTCAGTTTTCCTATATATAAAACAAAGACACTGAATTAGATGATCTTAAAGGTCCCTTCCAAAGAACTCCTTGAAGACAGAACCTATATCTGACCTTTCTTTGGATCCCCAGTGCTTACCACAGTGCCTAGGACTTAATAAGTGCTGGTTTGACTGTTTTCAAATGTTATTAACATCTTCTCTTTGCTGTTGCTGTTGTTTCAGTTGTGTCCAACTTTTTGTGTCTCCATTTGGGGTTCTCTTGGCAAAGATGCTGGAGTGGTTTGGCATTTTCTTTTCCAGCTCATTTTACAGATGAGGGAACTGAGGCAAATAGGGTTAAGTGACTTGCCCAGGCTCACATAGCTAGTAAGTATCTGAAGCCAGATTTCAGCTCACAAAGATGAATCTTGCCAATTCCAGACATGACACTCTATCCAGGGTGCCACCTAGTTGCCCAATACTTTCTGTTATTATATCATTTTGATTTCTAAATTATCCCTTTCCTACCCAGCAAGCTATCCCTCATAAAAAAGAATAAAATAAAAGAGGGGAAAAAGCATCCCACAAAACCAACCAAGTCTGCTATAGACCCCCATCTCTGTAAGCAAGGCTGGGAGATATATTTTCCCACCTCTTCCTCAAGACCATAGCTCTGGTGTTCTTGTGAACTCTCTCCAACTTGCTGAAGACATGCCAGGATAAAGCAACTGTCAAAGTGGGACACTAGAGAAACATCAAGAAGGCTGCTATCCCTAGGTCACCATCTTTGAAGGAGAAACTCTTTCCCTTAGATGGTAGCAGTGGTGACATAAGGAAACTTCCCATTAGGTACTCTCTGCCTTAACTCATCACACCTTCTCTTCTTTTTCTTCTTTCCAAGTTCAGTTTTCATGGGAATAGGAGAAAAAAATTATGAGCATCATTGCTGCAAGAAAATGCTTGTCTTCTGAGTTGGGTTCCTCATTGTATCACCTGCCACTTCTGTCACTGTGTCTGTCTAACCTCATCTATAAAATAGGAACAGCGATCCTTCTCTGACCTGCCTCACAGTATATATTGTCCCAAAACACACACACAGCATACAACACACACTACACACACTACACACACACACACACACACACACACACACACACACACACACACACACTGACTATGTCAGTAAAGAGAAGGAACCAATGGAAGACTGGGCATCCAGTTAAGAGCAAATAGATATAGTGAAGGCCAATAGACTTTGGAAGGAATGTTCTGTACCAAGTATTCTTCCCATACTACCCTAATAAATACCCATTTCTAAAAGCCAATCAAAGTCTAGTTAACTGATTTTAAGGGAAAGCGCACCAGTGGGGGCTCATGAGCTGCAGTGCTACAAAACCATAGCTCCTCAGTGTCACCGATAAAATCCTAAAGGGAAAAGCAATAAGCTGTCCTCTGGAGCCCCAAGTCACCAATGCAAGTGAGAATTTAGGAAATAGCTTTAGCGGGGGTGCTACACAAAAATAATATTAAGGCAGAATATAAATTATTTTTAAGAGGATCATTAATACAGAGGAACGTAGATTTAGAAATGGAAGGAAACTTAGAAGCCATGAAATCCAACCCTTCTGCTCACAGATGATGAACTGAGGGTCAGAAAGATCAGATGACTTGCCCAGAGTCACACAGCTAGTAACTGTCTATGGCAGGATTTGAACCCAGACCTTCTCTTGACTCCAAATAGAGGACAGTATCCACTATTCCATACTATGTCTCACATTCACCGTGACAAAACTCCAGCTAGCTTCATCATCACTCTTTCCCCACTAAAGACACCACAACGCACAGTCAACTTTGCTAAAGGTTACCTTATAAAAAGTACCACATTATCATTGACCTTGATCCACATTGCCCCAACCCCGTGTGTATGTAATTTGCTTCAGTTACACTTCTAGTGCTTGTAGTTAATATGACAATTTCATACGGGGAATTTGGTCATTACCATCAAACAAAAAGCAATAAAAATGGACCATACCTTGCCTTCCCACCCCATCTCCCAAACCTTTGATATATAACCTTAGGTACCCTGTAACTTCACTTCAATCAAATGTAAAATTTAAAAGATAGGCAAGAATCCAGCTCAGTCAGTCCTGAAATGATGGATTAGTTAAAAGGAACACTTACTAACTCTGTGGTTCATTGGCTTAGTCACGAGACCAACATCACCATGTGCTTTCTCTGCTAGAGACCAGTTAGCTTAGCTGTGTTCTGCAGCCACAAACTTCAGTAGCAGCGGTATGGAAAATGTGGGCTGCTGACCCCATGGGGACCAAAGAGAGAATGTGTATGATTACGTGGCTCAGCATAAATCCATCATCATGAATGGAAAAATAACTCAAAATGTAATTTTGTCTTCTACCCTTTGTAACTTCTACTTCCTCACTTTAGTCCAGCCCCTCCAGCGAGCCACAGATCACCACTGATCTCTTAATTGCCTCATCAGGTTCTTTTTCTTAATTCTCATCCTCCTTGACCTTTGTGTAGCATTTGACACCATTAGCTGACACCAATTTGATCCTCTCTTTTCCTCAGGCTCCCATGACACCACTCTCTTGTTTCTCCCCACACTCAGGTCCTCCCTGACCCCTGACCTGTGGATGTCCCTTGAGAAAGGGTCTGCCCTTGGATCTTCTCATATTCCTCTGCACAGGCAGCCTCTTTGGCTATCATTTCTATGCATGCAATTTCTACGTTTTTATTAGAAGCTTTGCCTTTTTCCCCCCTTTGCCTCCTCCCATTCTAATCTTTTAATGACCTGTTGGATAGGTCCACTAAAATGTCCTGTCATACACTTCAAACTCAATGGGTCTCTAAAAGCTGTTTGCTCATCCCAGCTTTCCTATGTTATCAAATATTTATTAGATCAACTACTAGGTGAGACCTAAGGATATATGAAATTAAAATGGCAACATATCCCTTACCTTCAGTCAAGAAGTTTCCATTCCACTGGGTACTAACTCTCTGCTATGGAGAAAGTGAGGCTGGTGACCTTGCACAGGCCTCCCTCACTGAAAACAAAGTCAAGTGCAAGTCATGTCACCATTTTTCTAATGTCAGAGTCTTCTTTGAAAGGGAAAAATGAACACAACCTGTGAGGAGACTGAGCTGCCTGAGTGAGGACCCAGCTAGCTGGGTAACTCAGCTCATCCTCCCCCTTCCTTCTCCTCTCTAAAGGAAGGTAAATTTGGATGGCCAGACGCTGCCCAATTAACTTGGGGTTTACTGGCTAGATGTCTTTATTTCTTTTTCTTTTTTTCTCTTTCTTCCTCTTTCTTACTTTCTTCTCCCTTTTTTTTCCTTCTTTCTCTTTCCCAAAACCTAACTGTTGCTTTTTCCCTCCCAGCTTGATTTAGCTATATTCCCTGACTACTTCTTAAAGAGGCCTATTCACTGAATGAGTGTTACCTCACTTTAAGTGAGTTCCTGAAAAGGCCTTAGCCTAAAAGGCCAAGGTCTCCCTTTGCATCCTGGGCCATCTCCAGTCATCCTGATGAATATCTGGTGACTAGATTCAGATGGCTCTGGAGGAGAAGTGAGGCTGGTGATCTGCAAAGCCCTCCCTCACTCAAAACAAAGTCAAGTGCAAGTCATGTCATCATTTCTCTGGTGGCATAGTCTTCTTCGGCAATGAAGGACGAACACAACAACATGCAAGCTTGAAACCTCCAAGGCACCTTTGACTCTTGACTTCATTCCCCATATTCAGTCAAGTGCCACCTCCTGTGGGTGTCAAATTCATAACCCATGATCAGAGGATAATAGATTTAAATCTTGAAGTGACCTCAGAGGCACCTCTCTCATTTTATAGATAAGAAAACTGAGGAAATCTCCTCCACTCTGTTGTTCTCCACTTCTGCTGTTCCAAAATTTGTTGAGAGTCCCTCTCTGAAGGTATTTTATGGGCTGTGGGGAGGACCCTGCGTAAGTGTGTCTTTGTAGTCCGCCATCTTGTGCCTTTTTTTCCTGGATTGCCAGGCACTTTTCCACCATGAAATGACCACATGTCTCCTGATCCATTTGGCTGTTTTCTGTGCTCAGGTGTGGCGAGGCAGTGGAGAAAAACAAGCGTCTCATTACTTCAGACCAGAGAGAGTATCAGCAGGAGCTTAAGAAGAACTACAACAAACTAAAAGAAAACCTCAGGCCCATGATCGAGCGGAAGATCCCTGAGCTTTACAAGCCAATATTCAAAATTCAAAGTGAGAAAAGGTAACAGAGAGACACAAGGTATAAAAATGGTACCTTTATGCATGCGTAACATTCCATCCAAGATGGCCTACTTGCTAGCCTTTACATGTGAGATTCCATCTCCTACCTCCGTCCCTTTAGCCAGGCTGTGCCTCGTGCTTGGAATGCATTTCCCCTTCAGCATCACCTTTCAGAACCCCTTAGAGTCCTACAAGGATCAGGCCAAGTGCTGCTAATTATGGGGAGCCTTTTTTGTTAGCTTTAATTACTATTTTCTCCTATCTTAAATTATCATAAATAAAGTAAGAGCTCATTGGGATGGATTAAAGGGAAATATCTATAACTCTCTATTAATAATTATTAATATCTACATTATCATGTAATGTGTAATTATTTTATTAATATTATTTGTTATACAATTAATATTAATAACTATTTTAAAAACAAAAGGTAAAAAAAGAACTTCGAAGAAAGCAAATTTTTTTCAAGGATCACATGTATGGATTTATCCACATCCATACTGTTCTCAAGTAGACCGTGAAAGGATGACCTTTCATTTTATCTTTCTAACACCAGCACATAACAGTGTCTTACACACAGTAGGGACTTAATAAATATTTGTCAGATTGGATTTGGGGGATAGAAGGAAACTCTCCCTCCCATCCTTGGGATGGCATTAATTCCCCTTTCTAAGTGGCCTAAACCTGAAAGAGTGTTATAAGCACTATGAAATCACAAAAATAATATAATAGGAACCTACAGGATGGTAAGTTAGGACAATGGGATGCACTCTGCATGGACCCTCACTGTGTTCTTCTCTTTGACCCCTCTGGTGGGCGCCCTTTGATGCTGGCCTCCAGCCCATGGCCTTCCAGAGGCCTGTCTGTGTTTTTCTGGCACAGCACGAAGTTAGGACAGTCTGCCACGCTTACTCATGGACTTCTCCATGATTAATATGCTTCCCTTTCTGGTGGGTGATTTGTGCTTCCTCCCCCTTTTCTTTCAAAGACTGATGGATCTTTCACACCTCACTTTTTTTTTTGTCTCTTCTGAATTTCAGGAACTCTTTCCACAGATCTAGTTTCAGGAAATGTGAGACCCAGTTGTCACAAGGCTCCTAAGTGAAAGCTGCCTTCACCCGTACAGACTGAAGCCTGGGAGGCCAGGAGGAAAACACTCCAATACTTTGTTTAAAAAAAAAAAAAAGAACATTCTCCACTGCAGCAGCACAGCCCACACATATCCCCTGGCAGGCAGCCCTCAGAGTGCTGAGAGACCAAATGTACAACACCCAAGGGAGAAGTGGAAATTCTACCACATCTGTCCTGATCTGATTTTGGTGGGTGGGGGACAACGTGGGAGCTAAAGGACACAGAGGACGTGCTTAGGCTCCTTGTGTATTTATTGAACCATGTTTTTCATAGGATTGTACAAAACAAGGCATTTGAAAAAAAACCCATCATTTCCTGCTGAACGGCCAATCACTGTTTACCCAGAGGGACAACTTCCTCTGGCTTCCCTCTGGGTTTGGTTGGATAACTCTAAATCACCTGAGGCAAGATGGAATGTAGCTGGCATTCCTGTTTAGAGTGATTTCACTTCTCTCTCTATGGAGTGGGGTGGAGGGAACTCTTTCTGTAGATAAACAGACACAAAACTAATCTCTCATTTGAAGTCTGAAAGTCCCAAGGGTCAGTCATTTGGTGATAAACTACTTATTTATGAAATTTGTCCAGAGGTTAACTGTGGATTCATGTAGTTGCACAGTTTCATTTTAATTGTTATGATGTTAAGTTAAATTAACATTATATTATTTAGAGAAATGCATTCTGAGCACTGATTTATAGGACATATACGGTACTCAGCAGCACACTTGAGAAATGGGTGCCCACAGGCAGACTTTCACTCAAAGCGGTTTACCCTGGATGCCTTTTCCTTTTTTATTTTCTCTTTGGGACCACATTTTATGTTCTCCTCTAACCCCCAGTTTAGGAAACTATTCCCTGTCACACGGTAGATGTACATCTATGCTATAAAGACTGCAGCTCTCAGTTCTACTGGCTTCTGACAGCATTTTTTTTTAGGTGAATGAGAACAAAGTTATGATATAAAATTTAAATTATATATTTTTGTCTTGAACTGTTATCATAAATGTAAGTGTTCTTGATATTTTTTATTTTAAAATACAACTTTGATTTTCACTGCACAAGTGGTATTTTGTCATCTTTTCAATTTTCTAATTACTCAAAGTATTCAGAAAATAGTATAGAAATAGATGTGTGGCTTTTCTCCTAGCAAACAGGAGAGCTCCTGGTCTGCATTACCCAAATGTGCTTTCTTCTTGCTCACAGTTTTTTGCAAACCTGTCATAGTGGATGGAGTTACAAAGACTTGAGTTCTAATTCTGCCTATGACACGTACAGTCTGTGTGACCCTAACAGATTACTGAACCTCTCAGGGCCTTAAATTGTAATTAAGACTACAGTCCTGCTGTAATGCACCATTTGTGTTCCCAGAAATCATTTTGCTATGTAAAATCATCCAATAAAAACCACAAACTTCTTGTGAAAATGGAGCTGGAGGCACAAAACTTTTAGCTGTAGGCATTTATTTTCATGGCACTGTCTTCGATGGTCTACAATGTGGATTCCTTCCTTTATGGCTCTTGCTTGGGAGAGATCATATCTTCTCTCATTTCTCTCAAAACATTTATTATTTCAAGCTTCTCCTCAACATCTAAATTGCGTGCGCTGTTTGGCATTTTTTAAATCAGGATGCTTTAAGATGTTTGGGATATTGAACTTTTTATATAGAAAAGGGAGGAAATAGAAAAAATAGAAAACAA
This sequence comes from Notamacropus eugenii, assembly GCF_028372415.1. Lineage (NCBI taxonomy): Eukaryota > Metazoa > Chordata > Mammalia > Diprotodontia > Macropodidae > Notamacropus > Notamacropus eugenii. Next base: position 101,064,679 of record NC_092872.1, on the reverse strand, counting down.
TTTATAAATAATTTTATTTCAAAAACAAAAAAAACCACAACATTGTAGTAATACATGTAGTGAACAGGGGTAGCTGGTAGGTATTTCCAGTGTGTGCATGTGTGACTTTTGTGTGTTCCTGAATGGCTCTGTCCAGTCAGGTACAGTTTTCTGTATTCATTCATGTAGCATTTCTCATCTGTGAGACCATATATAAGCAAACATGAAATTCTCATTGTGCTCGAGTTCTTCCTTAATATATCAATCATTTTGGAACAAGTTTGGTTTTTCAAAACAAATGTTAAGGCAAAATTGACTGTGTAAACTGAAAAATAATGACTGACAGAAGGAGTTCCTTCCAGAGGCATTTTCTTTACCAGTGGAGTTACAGTTTAGGATAAAAACAAATGACCTCATGGAGGCCTTTCAGTGTACGTATTCTAGAGGGCTGTTTATTTATACTGTATGTAAGTATAGACACACCATAGATATCTGCAATCAGATGTGTGGATATATATGTAGAGATCTTTTCATCTATACATACATCCATACATTTAGTGATTGGAATGAGTGCATTCAGAATTTGGAATCTTTAGAATCAGTTCCCTGGGAATGGGAATATGACTTCAGATGTTCAACCTGTACCTCAAGTATGAATCCTTACTCTAACCTCCCTGACCACCAACTTGACATCCCTCCTGGACCCATCCAGAATCTCCCACTCTTGTCCTTATCATAATTATTTGCATTTTTACATTCTCCATCACTATTTTCTTCATATACCCATAAAGACAACTCATCTTAAAAGATATCCCATTTAGAAACCCATTGGTAAGTGGTTTCTGAGATTGCACTCCTACTTCCAAATAGAGGGGCTCCTGAGTGGATTTTCCATCCTACTGAGATGACCATGTTCCCAGCAGCTGCCAGTCTTGCCCTAATCTATCTGCACCACACTGCCTGGGGCTTTTTTGGTTGGTTTGTTTCTGCACCCAGTCTAGAATAAATTCCTGGGGAATCACGAAAGGGAACAGAGTGTATGAGGGTACTCAATATATAATATGGATATTAGGCACGACAGCTTTTTATTTCCTTCAAACCAGAAAAGGTATGACTTAAAGAACATATGGAAACCCATGAAAAACATATAGAAGCATAAAACACTCAACCATTACTCTCAGTATATCTCTCAAAAAAAGTGCATATCTTTGTGTCTGCTGAACAGACATTTTCCATTCATCCCAGACCCCACCACTGTCTTAGTAACTCACAGCACATATCATGGAGGTTCAGATTTGGCCAGCCATGGCATTGCCTTAAACTTTCAACTGTAGGTCAGTTTCTGTTTGTGGTCCTCTTTCTCATCCGAGGAACACTGTTAAGGAAAATTAGTTAGCTGGAATCCAGCTCTTAAATTCTGGAACTCTCAAATTTAAATTGCCCCTCCAGATTTGGAAATGTCCATTTCCTAGGTTCTCTAGTTACTGACCTGCGTTCGGAAAAGGAAACAGAAAAGCAGAGAGTCAGCCCAGACCTGAGAAGTCCAAGAAACCCCAGTTTCAAGATCACCTGGGCAAGCACATGTCTCTCACTGCCATGTACTTTTCTTGTAAGTCACCAGTGATAGGGGGTAGGGGTGGGGGAAGGGAGAAATCCTCTCCCCCACCTTTCCTGTAGTCTAGCTTGGAAATTTAAGCAAAAGAAAGTTCCAAACAAGGTCCCAAAAGGGTCATTTCACAAATTCCTCTTATAGACCAGAGAGAAGAGTGGCTCCTCCAGTGCGGGTCCATCCTCCTGTGTTTCAGTCAACTAATCGCGGGGTACCTTAATCACTACAGAGCAATTATTGGAGATCAGAGTGTCCCCCTATCAAAATAGCTAGACTGAATGTCCCAAAGGGGCCCAGGACACGTCCCGCTCTGTGGCAGAGGCTCTCTTCTAACAAATGCCCATACTTTGTAACCTTAGTAAGTTGATCCCAGGGGAGGAAGGTGACTAAGACTGATCAGAGATTCTCCTGATCCACAACCCCATTCTATTATGTAAGGAGCCAGCTATTACAGTGAATGGAGCACTGGACCGGGAGGTAGAAAGACTTGAGGTCAAATCCAGCCTATGGCCTCAGACACTACCTGTGTGACTCTGGGGAAGTCACTTAATCCTGTTTGCCTCAGTTTCCTCATCTATAAAATGGGGATGATAATAAAAGCACCCAACTCAGTGTTGATATGAGGATCAAATGTGCTTTACAAACCTTTAAAGTGCTAGATAAATGCGAGTTATTATTATTTGTGGTTTAGTTGATTAATCACATCTAATTCTTTATGATCCTATCTGAGGTTTTTTTGGCAAAGATACTGGAGTAGTTTGCCATTTCCTTCTGCAGCTCCTTTTACAGATGAGGAAACTGAGGCAAACAGGGTTAAGTGACTTGCCCAGGGTCACACAGCTAGTATGTGTCTTCCTGACTACAGAGCCAGTTCTCTATCTCCTATGCCACCTAGTTGCTCCTATTATTATTATAATTCTTTTGTCCTGATTTTATAAAGTTGAACTTACTATCTAAAAAGTTCTCGAGTTACATTGTCACTAAAATATCTTTTTTTTTCCACAAAATAAAGGAAAACATTTTAAAACCTATTCAGAAATGCTCTTTTGTTAGAAATAGCTAACATTGAACCCCAATGATCCAGAGTAAAGTGAGTTGCTTTGTAAGTACATTTACAGTAGCAGCCAGCTCGTCCCGGGAGGAAAATTTGCCAGCTCACTTCCCTTAGGCAAAATCAAGCAGCCATCCGAAAGGAATGACTTTCACTCACTGTAGACTTTACCCAGATTTGGACTATGATGAAGAATGAAAAGCTTTAGTCTCCAGTCCGGTCCTTATCCTTTCGGCCATCCTCGTCCCTATCCTCATTCCCTTTCAGACGAGTCTGAATCAGCTCACTTACAGGACCCAAACTGGAGTTGGCCTATAATTTTTCAGTCTTGGAAATGTAACCTGATTAAAAATGAAAAGCCTTGTCTTTCTCTTGTAGCGCAATGCAGCACTGTCTAGAAGTATCTGGATAACCAACTACATTTCATAACTCTGAAGTAACTGACATGGACAATACAACTCAATGGAACATTGTCTTGTTTTCAGCAGCATTGTTTTGGAGCAAGCAAGCACCATTTGGTCAGTTACCTGTGCTTTCCCCATATCGACCGGCAGTCCAGATTGGCTGCTAGTGTGGAAACCATAAAGGAAGATTTTTGAGAACCAGTCCTTATGCTTACTAGTTGTGTGACCCTGAGCAAATCACCTGAAAAGTGAGGAAAATAAAGTATAAACTGCCTCACAGGGTTGTTGTGAGGAAGGCATCTTGCAAAGCCCTGTAAGAAATGAGTTATTATTTTTCACTGTTCTGAAACATTGGAAATCAGGAGCATTTGGCATCAGGAAGTCTTTGTCCGTTTTGTTTGAGGTTGGGGTTTTTTTGTTGTTATTTTTGGTCTAGACTGATGATTTCATCAGTGCAAGGAACTCTCAGTGAGGAAACTCTTTCCAGAAATACAGATCATAAATTGTTCTGTAACTTGGAGAAGACAGCATGGTATGGGGAAAGCACAGACTTTAAAGTCAGAAAGCCTGGGTTCAAATTCTGCTTCTGACCTTTACCTATATAATTTTGGACAAGTCAGTTAATTTCCTCAGTCCTCAGTTTCCCCATCTGTTAAAATGAGAGGGTTAAAAGAGATGGTTTCTGAAATCTGAAATCTATGATCCTATAATTGGAATCTCATAGAGCTGCCAGGGGCACTGAGAAATTAAGTGACTTTTCCAAGGTCACCCTGCCAGTATCTACCACGGGAGGCTTTGAACATAAGTTTTCCTGATTCTGTGGCCAGCTCTTTATCCACTCTACTTCACTACCTCTTATCATTAGATTTTAATGGGAGTCAATGGGAAAATTATTTTTTTCCATGTAATGTTTCTTCTGTGCAATGATCAAATACACTGAAGAAAGTGGGGATTGATAAACAGTACCAGGCCAAGAGAAGGTTTCTCAGTTATCTTGTGACCCCAAAAGATGTCCTAGGGTGTTCCACAGAAGCACACGTCCTGCTTCATTTGAAGGTCACTAGAGCAAAACCCAGACAACTTCAGCAAACTGAAGGCTATTATCAAGGTGTGGAAAAGTTCCAAGATTGTAAGCTATACTCAAGAGTCTAATCAGAAAAAGATAGACACTGCCTGAGCCTACAGAGCGTGGTTTTTTCAAGAAACCCTCATCTTAGCAAATCTTTCATCAAACTGAAAGCTTTGTTCACATCCCAGAAAGACTTTAAAAATTTTAACCTTAAAGTACAACCAAAGTGTTCACCATATTCATCTGAGCGTGGAATCAGCACAATTAACACACATTTATTAAGAACTTATTATGTGTCAGCTCTAGCCCAGGAAACAGAAGATCTGAGTTCTAGTTCTGGGTTCTGAGGCAGCTAGATAGCACAGTGGATAGAATACCAGGAAGTCAGGTAGACCATCCTCAGATACTTACTAGCTGTGTGACCCTAGTAAATCAATTAACCCTGTTTGCCTCAGTCTCCTCATCTGTAAAATAAGCTGGAGAAGGAAATGTCAAACCCTTTCAGTATCTTTCCCAAGAAAACACCAAATGGAGTCATAAAGAATCAGACACAAATAAAACAACTGAACAACATTGTGACCTGTGATAAGTCACTGAAATTTCCTGGGTTTCAGTTTCCTCATATGTAAAATCAAGGTATTAAACCAGATAACCTCTTAAAGCATCCTTCTGCCTCAACAAGCCATATGAACAAAAAATAGAGGGGGAGGGCAGAGGAAGCAGGCCTTCATTAAAACAGAAACTCTTCTATGGAAAAAAAAAGCAGGGAATTGGGAGCTTGTGGTCCTGGATTACTCAATCATAGGACCAGCTCTTTAATTCCCTTCAAGGTTCCGCTGAGATGCCACTCTCTACATAAAGTCATCCCAACCCTCCCCAGATTACCTTGTATCTGTTTTGTATAAACGTTGCCTCTGCCTTTATTCCCGTAAACTGTATTGAGGGCAGAAATTATTTCACTTTTGTCCTTGTGTCTCCAGAACCTAGCAGAGTACTTAGCACATAATTGGCATTTAAGAAATGCTTGTTGATTAATGGAATTCATAGTGTGGTCTTCAATAGATCTCTTAGCCTCTATGGGACTCAGTTTCCTTAGCTGTAAAATAAGAAATTGAAATAAATGGTCTCCAAAGTCCCTTTTTAGCTCTGCCATTCCCAGAACTCATTTTCCAATACCAGGGGTGGTCTCCAATTAGGTCAAATAATATGTTATAAATTGTTACTCCTCTGAAAAAGACAAGGAAAATGGATTTTTACTTTCCTGAAGTTCAAAGAAGCATTTGCCAGGTAGCCCTTTGGAAAAAGGAAAGGAAAAAAATGGAGTAAAATTCAAACCAATCAAGTGTCCCAGATCTAGGAAGGTCAGCAGACCCTCGTTCCACATATTGACTATTGGCCAAAAGACTGAAATCAGGCTAAGGGAACTGGGCAAGCCAGGTAACTGGCTTGATGGGAGGGACGTTCTTGATCTGTTTGGTTTGGGATAAACAACCCATTGGTGTTGTTTGATAAGAGTCAAAGGGTGAAAGCCCCAAAGCAGAAGGTGAAAAGTGGATCCTACAGGAAAGATCACACACCAATCACCTTCCTTCACCTTTATTTAGCTGTTATTGTCTCCTGCAGAACCTGTTTCTAGCTCATTCCTCTTGAAGGCAAATCTGTGGATTCCTACAGCCCACGTGCACCTCAAGGAGCCTGTCAGGGCTCCCTGAGGGTGTGTCTCTTGGTATTAAAGCACACAACCTTCCCAGTTGAAACAAAGCCACAGGGTGGCAATTTTCCCAGTTAATGATATGGAAGAGAGAACTTGGCAGCCATGACAGGCTTGCCATAATTAAATTGAGTTTGCTTGCTTCAGTAGTTGGGGAGTTTGCCTGCAGTCTGGAGCTCAGTACTACTGATCCAACTTGGTAGCACAGACTTTTGATATCTCTGTATAGATATTAAGTAGTGGGTTATGAAATGGTTTCAGAGAAGATTCCCTTACAATGGGGCCCAGCCATTGACTAATATGTACTGTGAACTGAGAGGAACTAGGTGCCCTTTCAATTCACCTGGAATGTTCTAAATTATAGTTTTAATTATAGCAGTTAGGGCTGGAAGGGATCTTAGCTATCATATATCCCAACCCCATCTCACAGAGAGGTAAACAGAGGCCCAGTGATTTGCCCAGACACAAGTAGCAAGAAGCCAAGCTAAACTCGAACCCTAGCCCTTTGACTCAAAAGCCTGTACTCCCTCCTCTTAAGTAGGGGAATCTTAAGTATTAGGGATAGAGAGAAAATCACTTCAACTAGGTCAAACCTATTATGGATGGCTTAAAATCTTATCAGTGGATAAATGATTGGGAAAATGAAAAGTACATCTTCATTTTTGACCCATTTCCAGATTTTTTGTTTACATTATAGGTAAATGAATCGCAGTTCATAGATTTCCCTTTGGGGCATCAAATGGAAAAAATGGTGGAGCTGGTTTTAATCATGTACCCATTGATAACAAGAAACATCATATCTTGGGAAGCCAGATCATCTTACCTTATAGTACTTGAGATAAGCGTAGGCAAACCAATCACCAGAAAGATATTTCTAGCCTCTGCACCAATATCCATTGCAGAGGAAATTCTGGAGAAATGGACAAAACTCTTCTTGCTGTGGCCCAGGGCCTGTTTCAGATATGGTGCCACACCCCACTCCACCACTAACCCAGATTAAAGGATGTTTGGGGCCAGTACCTACTAAATACTGTGGCTTATGAGTCTCCATGAAGAGTTCTCTTTTTATCACACCAACCAGAAAACATTTGTTCAAAGCAAAAGACGCTTAATTAAGCAGCACAGCAAGAGAAGTCACAAGGGAATTCCATCTCATCCTCACAGCAGCATACTTTGCTGGAAGCTTCCACATCGCTGTGGGAATATATGTGGCCAGGGAGTATATATACAAAGGAGGCCCCCAGGGAGGAAGCACAAGCATGGGGGAGCCCACGTGAAGAAAAAGTGCAAAAAAAATCGTATGACCAGAATGACACATATCATATAGACAACACATATGACCCAGGGGCAAGGCAACTCACTTTCCTGCATCTTCACGTAAGCCTTTCTCTGCCTCTGATACAACGGATTGCTTCCCCCAGAGCTGCCAATGACATGTGCTAGTCTAGCAGGCTATAAGCTGCTTTCTGCACAGCTTCAAACTGCCAGGGTCCTCTCCGGCTATTTTCTCCCTATTGTACTGCCACCTGCTAGTGCCTCTGATGAGCTCATCCAGGAGTCTCGTGAGGTTCAAAGGAGAGAATGGGTGTAAATCACTCTGCAGGACTTAGAGGTCTATATAAATGTCAACTATTATTGCTGCTGCCGCCGCTGTTTTTGTGAGCCTATAGTCAGCTCGAGTTCTGGGGTTGACTTCGTTCATTCCTAGATCAATTCAAGGGCTTGCTAGTAAATATTTAACAAGGTGGGGGGAGTGTCTAGATATGTTCTAAATTTTAATCTGTACTACTTTTGTTGATCAGTCATTTCAGTCGTGTCTGATTCTTCATGACTTCGTTGGAATTTTCTTGGCAAAGATATTGGAGTGGTTTTCCATTTCCTTCGCCAATTCATTTTACAGATGAGCAAACTGAGGCAAACAGTGTTAAGTGACTTGACCAGGGTCACATAGCTAATATCTGAGGCCAGATTTGAACTCAGATCTTCCAGACTTCCAAGCCAGGCTTTATCCACTAGCTGCCTAATTTGTATTGTTAACACTTTGTTAGACAATATAATTAGATATGATTATAATAATATATTATTTATTTATATTATTAACATAATATAAGATGATAATATAAATATAATAATATTAAACAATATTACATTTTGTTTAGACAATTGATGAAGCAATAAATCAAACCCTGATTTGTCTCTGATTTCTGAGATGTAAATGCTCCCACTGAAAACTTAACATTCAGTTATTAATTGGTTAGAACTGTCTTCACTACACCGTTGAGCTTGTCCCTGGTAGGACTCCAATCCTGTCATTTGCTTACTCACCACTGAGTTAGATGGGGCAACTAGGTGGTGAAGTGGATAGAGCACCAGTGCAGGAGTCAGGAGGACCTGAGTTCAAATCTCACCTCAGACACTTGACACTTACTAGCTGTGTGACCTTGGGCAAGTCACTTAACCCCAGTTGCCTCATCCTGGGTCTCCAGTCATCCTGATGCATATCTGGTCACTGGATTCAAATGGCTCTGGAGAAGAAGTGAGGCTGGTGACCTGCACACTCCTCCTTCACTCTAAACAAAGTCAAGTGCAAGTCATGTCATCATTTCTCTAATGGCATGGTCTTATTCGGCAACAAAGGATGAACACTCACACATTGAGTTACATGAAGGAAAGAGTATTAGCTCTTTTGTGATTCAGACCTATATCAATCAAGTTGGCCAGCCAAAAAAGTTCCTAGGCATTATCTGCTTTTTTCCGTCTTAGCTGCCACTCTTTGAATTCAATCTGTTCTCTGTTAAGCTAAGAAAAGAATTTTTAATTCTCATACAATTTACCCCAGGTGTAATATGGTTACTGATCTTTGTTTTGTTTTTTCTATTAGCAACAAAATTTCTATTCTTCCTATGACACCAAATCAATATGCATAATGAAACTGTTTATATCCTAAGAAAGGTGAGACCAGGTGAGAAAAGCAAAAAGTATACTGGAAAACAAAGTTTAAAGTGAGCAAAAATGGGGAGACCATTCAAAATCTTCACACCTATATATTAGGAATATTTTCTTCAAGGACAGAATGACACTATGGGTACATGTCTTGTAAACAGTCAGATTCCTTCACTGTCAGTACATTTTGCTTAACTGTTTTCCTTTATTACAAAGAAGAGTTCTATGAGGATTTTTATTAATGACTGTTTTAAACGTTATTCATTTTCTAATATACATTCCTCTCCCCCTGCCCCTACCCCAACACACACACACACACACACACACACACACACACACACACACACACACACACGTTGAACTTTTTTTTTATAACCAAGAAAAACAGTTGAACAAAAACAACGGACCAAGTGGCTTTGTGTTATAACAAATGCAACACTTACTCTCATAGACCCCCATGTCTCTACTGGGGAAAGAAATGTGTTTCATTTGTACACCAGCAATAAGGCTAGACATTATAATCAGTCTGAATTTGGCTCCCTCCTTGTGTTGTTGTGGCTATATAGTTAGAGTCAATATACATACATATGTATGTGTGTGTACACAACATGTATGTACACATGCACATACATATACACGTACACATATACATCTATATCTATGTATTATTCTTTTGTTCTATATACTTTGACCTGGATTGTCATGCCGGATGTGGAATCAGGAAGGCTGAGATCAAACACTGCCTCAGACATTTATTAACTATGTCACCCTGTCCATTAAACTTTTTTGCCTCAGTTTCTTCATCTGTAAAATGGGTAGGGTGGGAGAAAAAGAATAGATGAACCTACCTTCCAGGGTTGTTATGAGGGTCAAAAGAAAGAATATTTGCAAAGCACTTTGCAAACCTTAGAAGCTTATGTAACTTGTTAGTACGTCTCCCCATTGTTTTTCTGGTCTTCATATTCATAGTTGGTGCAACAGTATTTCATTTCTCTTCATCTTCTCCTTTCTCTGGAAGAGCATTAAAAAATGCTAGACATTGCAAGCACCAGGCAGCATCACACACACCAAAATGGACTATATCTTAATAGAAAGGAAATGGCTGGTTACTTATATGGGAGCTCTTTTAGAATCAGCTGTTTTGGATACAATCAAATGGGAAAAGCAATGGTAAAAATTAACCCTTAATTAGAAAGATGAAAATGAAGTCATATGAAGTCATGTTCAATGTCTACAGCTCCAACTTAAACTATTTAAACAACGAAAAATGGGTAACAGACATAAGTAAAGGCATTAATCTGGATTATTATCATGTTTCAGAAAAGTTTAACCAAAGTCACCATAACGGAAAAGCTCAGAACCACAAGCACTGGGTCTCTTTCTCAAGCAAGGAGATATGACCACCAAAAGGAACATGGGTTCAAAAATACAATCTTATTTGCAAATTATTTCAGAGGCCAATGACATAAAAGAATATGCAGCATCATTTTACAAAACCATATAAATAATGAAAGGAAGAACAAGATTGAAGAAAGCTTGGCATGAGATGTAGCCAAGCCGGATCATTCTGAGAACATCTATAGATTAAAAAGGAAGACAATCAAGTATTTAGGGGAAATGGAATATTTGTCAGCTTTTCTAAAGCAATCCAGTGGAATCACCATGCTTGGACTCTACTACCTCAATCCATAATGTATTATTGTATGAGGATGTGGAATGGCAATTAAGAAGATGAAGGAAGGAAAAAGAGCTGAAACTAATTGAATACATATAGAAGAAATCTGCTAGAAAAGACGTGCTTTTAAGAACATTTAGGTATGAATTTTCAAGACATCTCAAAATGGATCATTATTTTGTTATTCCAAAACAGTGGAAATGATTACTGATAGCACTCAAATACTCAACAGGATCTGCTATCTCTTCAGTGTGAATGTTCTCTTTAGTGATGCAGATAGCAACTCAAACATGTCCCCTCCAGTAATTCCACAATTCATCCACATAACCCATCCAGTGTGACCTTTGTCCATGTCTCCTCATTTCTCTGGGGGAACCACTCAAGGTACTGGGGTTCTTTCTCACTTTTTCCTAATATCTCAAGAATGAGAGTGGAGCATTTGGTCTGTCCACTGGTTATACCTTGCTTTTACCATGTGACTAGCCCATCTTCTTAAATTGTTCCTTTGATCACAGACTTTGCTTCAGTTCCCCATAGTCCCTTTATTTGTTGTGTGTTGCAGCCTACTCAAACATCACACACTTCTCCACTGCCCTCCAGGGCTTCGTAAACTTTTTCCATTCAGAAACCCTCTGTGGCTTCTTACATTGTGGGTCACAACCCCGTATGGGGTCATCACTCACAGTGAAGAAATACTTATTTCTACTTACTTGGAAACTGTACTATTCCATCACTTATCAGTCACATATTGATCCTGAAAATATATAATATTTCTAGGAGAAGTCTGGGGTCATCAAAGAACCTTTGCAAGTTCCTGAAAGCAACCCAGCTCATTCTTCTCATGTTTAGTCATGGGGCCAACTCACAGTCCAATTGTACCATCTGTCTCTAAGACATATACACTGATGGATGAATTTTATAGATTGTGGATCTAACTTCATGTCACAATCTAGACAACATGCATTCTTTATCCATGAGGTTTTTCCTGTGTGGAAAACTAATTTGAATAGTGATGGATCTCCTCTTGGAGATTCTATATTGTTCCTTAATATAACTAGAATAACTTCATAACTTTGGGCAGCAGTATCTAAAGGACATCACCATCCAAACTGAGTTGTTTCTTAAACTTCCAAATCACCTTTTCCCCAAAATAATAGAAAAAGATCACTGAAACAATCAAGAAAAAAAGATAATTAAGATATCAGCAACAGCCAACCTATGTGCCTTTTGCAGCTCTAGAAAATCTTTCTGAGACTTATCTAAGCATAACATCAAGGGTATTGATGAAAATATGAAAAGAGGTGAGTGACTTTTGTGGGTGATTTTCTACCTCAGACTGCTTATTTCTGTTTATTTATTTTTTATCCTGAATTTAAACATCAAATGAGATGGTAATTTCTATAAGCAAATCAAAAGAGATAAAAAGATTACAACTATAGCTACAAATCTGTGCCAGATACAACTTGGTTTTCCTTCCAAGTATATGACAATTTCAGCGTTACTTTCAAAAGTGTCTTGTTCTTCCTATTCTCTTTTGTGTGTTTTTAAAAATTGTTTCAGTGGCACACTCTTCTCATTTTGATAACCCCATCACTATCCCTCCCCTCACAAACTCCACCCCAACTGCTTTCCCAAATAAATAAAAGAAAAACAAATCTTCTATCCAATATCCATAGCCAACAGAACAAATCCCTGTATCAGCAATGTCCAAAAAAGTATCGCTCCTCACTATGAGGAGGGGAATAATATGTTTCAACATTAGTCCTGTGGAAATGTGCTTGATTATAGCATTAATTGTAGTCCTTAAGTTTTTCTTAGTTGTTTTCTTTGCAGCGTTGTGGTTATTGTATAACCTGTTCTCCTGTTTCTGCTTACTTTCCTGTTTCAGTTCATATAATTCATCTCAGGTTTGTCCAAAACCTCCATTCTCCCTAGCTGTTTTTGTCAATAGTGAGTTCTTACCCCCCTAGTTGAGGTGTAGGGAATATGATCTCCTTGTACTTATTATTTGTGGATTCGGTAGAAAAAATACACACTTAAAGGCTCTCTCCTATACACAGGCAAGACCATGTAAGGGTCTGTGATAAAGGCAACTTTAGTCATAACTGTAGTTACTGGTCATCAATATCAAGTGAGACACAAAACAAAGAGATCCAGTCCCACAAAGGTGTTTTGGGGGGTGGGGTTTATTTGTTTGTTTTTATCAGCATCATGGTACATGCATGAAGTCCAAGCAGAAGAGATTCCCTATAAATAGTGAGGCAACTAAGTGACTCAGTTGATAGATCACTGGACCTGGAGGCAGGAAGATCTGAGATCAAATCCAGCTTTGTGACTCTGGGCAAGTCATTTAGCTCTGTTTGCCTCAATCCACTGGAGGAGGATATGGTAAACTGCTCTAGTACCTGCCAAGAAAACCCCATGAATTGTATTGGCTGTTATGTATGGCAGTATATGGTCCACAGGGTTACAAAGAGTTGGACAAATAGTGAGGTTCACCCAATGATCCTAGTTGCATATGACATTATGCTAATTGCGTGGAAACCCAGAACACTAAAGGGCTGCCCCATTTTTTTAAAATTATTATTTTTATTGCCAGAGTCTAGCATAAAACCTGCATATGGAAGTTGCAGAATAAATTCTTGTTGATTGATTGATTGACAACCACTCTAATGAGATTGGCCTAACAATTCACACAGGAAAAACCAAGTGGATAAAAGAACATATAGGTCTCAAATGATGACAAGCAATTGGTTGTTCAGTAATGCATCACTACGTATATTTTCTGTCAACACTACAAATGACCACTTAGCAAGGGCTCAAACTAAACTGGAGGAAGAGATTGTGTTGAAGTGTATTTGGGCAATCTTACTGAGCTTTCAATAATACTAGGTGGCTCCAAGCCAAAAAAGCCCATCTTTTTAACATCAGTATTCTCCTATTACACCAAATGGGTACAAATTAAGACCATAACCGTAGAAGAAGTGAAATCACCCTTTTGGTGCTGATAGATTCCTGTTTGACCTGATCAAGAAAGAGGCCCTATGCCAGGTGTGGGGAACTGCATGAGGCCACAAGTGGCCTTGAGGCAGCAGGTTCCCCACCCCTGCCCTGTGCCACAGCTCCCCAGGACCCCTAAGCCCACCTTGTATGTGTTACCATAATCAAGGAGTCAGGAAAGTTGAGCTTGTGAGACGAGGAAGGCTGCAGGTACTGCCAATAACCATGAGGGCATTAATCTTACAGCTAGAGCCCATCTCCGCCCACTCCCCACATAGGGAACACATAAAGCTGAAAGAGCCTAGGCACGTGGACCAATGTTCCTAAAGTATGCTTTACTCTCTGTCTTAGAGTTGAATACCTTGGTAGGAAGAACATTAAGTTGTTTATAGTAGAGTAGTAAAGGTCTAGGGAATCCAGGTCCCTGTTTAGGAAACTGAGGATCCCCAGTGGGTAGTGTTAAGTCCCATTGATGCTATTGAGTAAAAAGGCAAAACTGGAATGTTACTACTTTTTTAAAAATCCAAATACTAGATATGTTTAATTTAGAAGAAAACTGTCTAAGGAGAGAAATAAATGCAGTGGGAATTCATTGACCAACTTAGAGGTTTGACATAAATTTCATATGTGTGTGTGTGCCTTTATGTGAACTACATATTATAATATATCCTTTCTCCATGCATCCTAGACAGCAAAACTTTCTGAACAAATAATAAAAGAGTGGAAAGGGACAAAGTCCAGCAAAACCAACCAATACAACAAAGAAAAAAGGACTAACATTATTTGAAGTATTAACCATAATTCCCTACCTCTCCAAAGAAAAAGGGGAATGCCTTATCTCTCTTTTTTGGATTCTAGTTCAGTCATCAAATCTTCCTTCTTAAAAAAAAATGTCTGATGGATGAATGGGTCCTGTAAGAACAAGTCATCATCTCCTGCTCTCTCCCACTCCCCTATGTAATGTTGCTACTCAGACATAATCTTATACTGACCTCTCCTCTTTGAATCTGCTGCCAAAGAGTTTCCCACTTTCTACCTCTTCCCTCTGATTTTGGTACTTAAACAATTTTGACTCATTCCAGCATGATTTCAGAATTATACTCTTAGAACTCAACTTGGACATGACCTCATTTCTCCAAAAGGGTAACAATTTCTATGATCTCCTTTTCTGACCTTAATTACCAAATGTCAGCTCATCAGGTATTAGAAAGCCAGCAAACATTCCCATCAGAAAACAAGTCAGACATGCCTTACAGAGGTTAAAACTATGCCAGTGAAGACCTGAGTTCAAATCCAGCCTCAGATACTAGACAAATCACTTAAACTGTCTCCCTCAGTTTCCTCATATGGATATAATAACACCTACCTTCTAGGATTGTTGTAAGGATCGAATAAGGTATTGTTTGTAAAACATTTAGCACAGTGCCTGGCACATTATTGTTATTGTTGCACAACTTGGTCTGGCAAAGATACTGGAGTAGTTTGCCATTTCAGTGGATTAAAGCAAACTGAAGTTAAATGACTTGCCCAGGGTCACATAGCTAAATAAGTGTGTAAGGCCAAATTTGAACTCAGCTTTTCCTGACTCCAGGCTCTATGCTCTATCCACTGAGCCACCTAGCTATCTCTTGCCTGACATGTAGTATGTGCTTAATAAATACTTTTTCCCTCTCCTCTCCACATGCAAGCTGACTGGACACTGAGAAAATATTAATTATGGATAGTAGTAATTTTTTCACTGATGCCTTCCTTTTCTGATCCCTAATTCTGGTATAGAGGTGACCCCAGTTTCTCAGACTATTGAACCACAAGCTCTGACAGGTTTTCCAAGAATGAACAAGCATCAAACACTGACCTTGGGATGGAATACTTCTGTTATCTGAGAACCAGCCTGGATAAATTTGGAGACACTGATCAGCAAGGCTGCCACCAGGTAATGAATTTTTTGTTGGGGGGAGGAAAATCCCAAAGAATGTCTACTAAGGCCTAGAGGGGGGTTGTAATTTGTCCTGGGAAAGGGAAGATCCCCCTCCTCCAAACTATAAAATTTCATCTCATTGTTGTAGTAATGATTTATTAAACACTCAGGTGGTCTGTCAGGTACTCAGGACAACTCAGGTGGTCTTGGGTAGGTTAATCATTTTTTTAATCTAAGAATTCAAATGAATTTAGAAATTTTCCCCTCATCAAGTTATAACAGGTCTGCACTACACTCAGTCAAAATTGGAAATGAACACCTTGACAGAGTCCCTTTAAGACAGAGAGAGACCCAGGAACTGCATTCCATCTGGTGAATAATTGCTGGATTTGCATTCCTGTGCATTCAGGCACACATTGAACACTACACAACATGAAGCTGTGGAAAAAAGTCTGGGCTTTGGGAGAGAGTTGAGATGAGATTGCTTGGATCACCAGGTCAGGACCTTCCTGCACAGAGACAAGAAAGCTACCAAAAGTTTCCCATAATTTCAAATTGAGTGGGAGACAAGCATATAACTATTTTTAAAAAGCTTTTCTATAAAGGAATGAAAAAGCATTTTTAAAGCATTTGTGATTCACAAAATACTATGCTCAGTAAGTACTAGAGTTAACAAATAGAATAGTCTGATATTCTGCCCTGAAAAAGCTAACATTCTAAAAAGTATGGCTACTTACCCTGAAAAATTATAAGATTCTAAGTCTGCCTCTGTGAGCTCCCTCTCACACAATCAGACTCAGCCTTTGAAGGGACTCTAGACACTTCTAGTCCAACTGAGGGTCCTTGAGGCCTGGGTCCATGTCTTCTATCAACTTGGAATCTTTTACCATTTCTTGCACATTTTTGGGTACATAGAAACAGCTAGGTGAGGTGGTAGATGGAACTTTGGGCTTGGAGTCAGAAAGACTTCAGCTCAAATCCAGCCTCAGCATTTATTAGCTGTGTGACACTGGGCAAGCCATTTAACCTCTGTCTGCCTCGGGTTCCTCATCTGTCATATGGGGATAATAATAGCATCTACTTCACCTGACCCAGGATGCCCTCTACTACATCTCTAAGAGGTGGTCATTTAGTTTCTATCTCAAGAATCTCCAGTGACATGAAACTATCTTCCAAAACAGCCTAATTCCCAATAACAATATTTAGGAAGTTTTCCTTGATGTTAAGGTAAAACCAGCTTCCCTGTAACTGGTCCTCCACAGCTGCTAGTTGGAACTTCTGAGTCTAAACAGAAAAAAATTAAATTCTTCTTCTATGTTTCACATTCATAATGTAGTTCTGGTGTAGGTGGCTGTCTACTTCATCAATATATGAGACTGTCCCTGCCTGTGTGGGCCTATGAGTCACTTGGAGTGACTATATATAGTTCAACCACAAAGCAGAATTCCATTCTAAAATTACAACCTTAATGGAACTCTAACTAGAAATTGTGGTGCCCAGGGCAAACCGCATGAAACATACTGTGGGCAAACAGTCTGAAACATGCCTGGGGCAAGCAGCGTCAAATATCCAGGTAGCATAGAAAGCCCTCAAATCAGCTCTATCATTTGTGATCATAATGAATGAAGTAATTAAGACAAATTTAATTAAGTAGGAGGGAGAACTCTTAGTTACTACCTTCTGAAGTGCAAGTGTTAAAATTTTGTCCCTTCTAAACTTCAGTGCCCTGGGTGAAACTCCAATAGCCCTGTCCTAGTTGTGACTCTGTACCATGATATGGCTCTAAGAAACAAGGCAGGTATAGTTCAATAAGGGGTCATATAAAGTACATGCTTATACTGCTTGAGGACAGAAAAGGCTTTCTGGCTTTAGAAAGCTGCTGAATGTATCCTTAAAACTAATTCAATCATACAAATCAATATGCATTTATTCAAGAAAGACAATAAGCATTTATTAAGCACCTACTATGTTCCTGGCATTGTACTAAGAACTGTCAATATTCTCTCATTTAATCCTCAAAAGAACTCTGTGAAGTAGACGCTATTATTATCCCCATAAGACAGATGAGGAACCTGAGGCAGACAGAGGTTAAATGACTTGCCCAGGGTCACACAGCTAATAAATGTCTGAGGTTGGATTTGAGCTGAAGTCTTTTTGACTCCAAGCCCAGAGTTCCGTCTACCACCCTGCCTCGCTGCCTCTATGTACCCAAATATGTGCTAAAAATGGTAAAAGATTCAAAGTTGATAAAAGACATGGACCCTCAAGCACCCTAATACGTGAAAATAAGATGATAGAGTAGGAATTACAGTCAAAGTTCAAAAAGACCCAATAAGCAAGAACATTGAACTGATTTTATTACTGTAAGATAAAGCTGAAAAAGGATAAATGTAAACTCTTACACTTGATTTTTAAAAATTAACTTCACAGACATATGATAGTGATAATTTGTCTAAAATCTGTCAGTTCTATACAAACCATTGGTATAATATTGCAGTCAAAAAATCTCCAACTTATTTTACATATGAGGAAACTGAGGCTAAGAGGGTTAAGTGATTTGAACTGAGGTCTTCCTGACTCCAGGTCTGGTACTCTATCCACTTTGCGACCTAGCTGCTAGTACATAGTAGGGGTTTAATAAATGTTATTAATTGATTGATTAATGCTTAGTCTAAAAAAGAAAAGACTAAAGGAGATGTGAGAGGCAAACGTAAATATATGAATAATTGTCAAAGAGAACCAGGATCAATGAATGGCAGTTGAAAAAGAGGCAAATTTGCAATTGATTTTTTAAAAAGCAGAACAATTAGAGGTGTCCAAAAGTAGAACCGTCTGCTTTTGGAGGTGGTGAGCTTCCCATCTTCAAGCAAATTCTGGAAGTATGAATTGAACTATAGAGCTACTGAGTTCATTTTGAAATTAGGAAAACTAGGTGGCATAGTGTTGGGCCTGGACTTCAGGAAGTTTTATCTTCCTAAGTTCAAATCCAGCCTCAGACCCTTACTAGCTGTGTGACCCTGGGCAAGTCACTCAACCCTGTTGACCTCAGTTTCCTCATCTGTAAAGTGACCTGGAGAAGGAAATGGCAAACCATTCCCACATCTTTGCCAAGAAAACCCCAAATGGGGTCACAAAGACATGAATGAACAAAAGGAATTTGTGAAAAAAGCAAAACAGTTGAAATTCACAGCATGACTTCATAGTCCAATAATTTTTAAATGATCTCTCCTGGATCTATTTTCCAAGCCAGTTGTTTTTCCATGAGATATTTCACATTGTCTTCTTTTTTTTCATTCTTTTGGTTTTGTTTTACTGTTTTTTGATTTCTCATGAAGTCCTTGGCTTCTATTTGCTCCATTCTAATTTTTAAGGAATTATTTTCTTTCATGAGCTTTTGGACCTCCTTTTCCATTTGTCCAGTTTCACTTTTTAAGGCATTCTTTTCATCATTGGCTTTTTTGGCCTCTTTTACCATTTGGGTTCATCTATTTTTTTAAGGTTTTTTTCCATGTATTTTTGGGTACCCTTTAACAAGCAGTTGACTCATTTTTCACTCTCATTTCTCTTCCCAATTTTCCTCTACTTTTCTTACTTGATTTTTAAAATCCTTTTTGAGCTCTTCCATGGCCTGCAACCAATTCATATTTTTCTTGTAGGCTTTGGATGTAGAAACTTTGACTTTGTTGTCTTCTGAGTGTGTGTTTTGATCTTCCTTGTCACCAGAGTAACTTTCTAGAGTCAGAGTTTTTTTCTGTTGTTTGCTCATTTTCCTAGTCTATTACTTGACTTTTAACTCTTGTTAAAGTAGGATTCTGCTTCCAGGGTGGAGGGTTTCAGGGGTTTTGTGCAGCTATTTTTGGAAATACTTCTATTGATGTTTGAACTGAATCTTAAAGGGAAAGAGGCATTCAGTGAACAAGGATATGGCAAGATTCCATTCCAAGGATATAGGACACGAAGCATTTATTATGAGTTTAATGTGTGCCAGATACTATGCTAAGCTCTGGGGATACAAATGCAAGCAAAAAATACAATCCCTTTCCTCAAGAGGCTTATGTTCTATTGGAAAGGAGCAAAGAAGGTACTTAGTAAGAAGATATATTTTAAAGTCCGGAAAGTCTGTAATGGGGCTACAAAGAGACAGATAGTGAAAGAGATGGAGTCAGAGGTGTGCCGGAGCCAGCTCTAACCAAATAAATTCAGAATTGGGAGCAGGAGCAGAGGTTGGCAGTTATCTTCCCTGGTAGTGTGGACAGAGGCTTTAGATCTGAATTCCCATAAATCTCATTCTGAAGAGTGTACCTATATGAAAAAAGAAAACAAGCAAAGTGAATTTAAAAATAATATGGCATAGTGGAACCAGGGGTGTGCTGGAGCCAGCTCTAAGCAACTTGCAAGAGCTGATTGTTAAATTTATACCTCCCAAATCAACAAATGAACCAAAGCTTGATTTATTGTTTTATTGTTGTCTAGACTCTAGATTTAAGAAAGTGAAGGAAAAAATGTTACTAATATTTAATAAATGTAAAAGTGCATCATGTTTAAAATCAATGAGTGGTGAGAGCTCATTGTTAGTCATTTATCAGCACATCCCTGAATGGAACCATATTAGACCAGGAATCAGGAAATCTGGGTTCTGCTTCCAACTCTGCCACTAACTGACTTCACGATCTTTGACAAATCACCTCACCTCTCTGGACCTCATCCTCTCCCCCCGTGAAATGAGAGGGTTATATTAGATCAAGAGTTCTTAAGCCATTCTGTGTGTCCTAGACTCATTTGACATTGGTGAAGTCTAGGGACCACTTCTCAGAATTTTTTAAAAGCTCATCATTGAAGGAAATATTAAATTTCTATTAGAGGTTAGTTTAATATATACATACAGATGTGTATATTATACACACACACACACACACACACACATACACACATATACACACACATACACATATATCAGTGGGGGCCAAATTAAGAACTTCATGACCTCTGTGATTCTAGCACTAATATTGTGAATCTATATTTTATATATGATATATATTGTTATACATATAATATAGATTACATATAATTATAAATATATTATGAATAATATAAATAGATATATTATTACTTTATGATATATAAACATACACAATATATTTATTTCAGAAATGCCAACTTTTTAAAAACCAATTTTATACTTCACCATTCTAGGACACCATTGTTAGACTGAAGATATGCAATATTAAGCACTTTATAAGTAAAGTTGATGAAAAATGAAAATTCACCGTACTTATCTTCACACACTTGAGTATGTGTCTAGACTCAAGATTTTACCACTCATTTAGTAAAGCAGTCTTTCCTTACACATTAGAAACTCAGTAAAAATAGAACAGTAAAAAAAACAGTAAACAGTAAAACGGTTCAGACTAGAGTCATTATCTCTTTCATTCCACAGTCACGAGGAGTGAGACTCCACTTTAATAAGATAATGGGAAGTGAGATAAAGGCAGCCAAGTGACTAAAGAGAAAACTTGTTCCTAGTCTGAGCTCTTCAGAGTACCAGGCTGACGGTTTATTGAGAGGACAGAGAAGTGACATAACAAACCTCTGCCTTCTCTGTCTTTTGTTAAAGGAGGCCTCATAGTGTCCCAAGAAGAGCATTGGATGTGGTGTAAAAATCCTAAATTAAAACGCTGACTCTGCCGCTTACTACTCATGTGACCTTGGCCAAATAGTTGGACCCATCTTCCCTCATCTGTGTAATGAGGGGATTACACTTGCTGACTTCTGTCAGTTGTATATCTAGGACCTCATGGTCCCATGATCTTAAGATCCCAAAGGTCCCCTCCAGCTCTAAATCTCATTATGCTCTAAATGCTGAGCACAGTCCTGTGAACCCACATGGGGGGTGATTATAATGGACACTGGAAGAACTAATGATGTGTTTGAGACTATATAAAGTCATTGGATAAGGTCGATGTAAAACACCTTCATCTATTGTTTAGGAATGCCCAGTCTGGATTTTTCAGGGATTTATTATCATGTTTATGATTTTAGGCTACTCACTGATTATTAATCTTAGCACCAAACAAATAGTTATAGTGAATGGTAAGCCTGTCCTGGAGTCAGAAAGAACTGAATTGAAATCCTGGTTCTGACATATATCAGCTGTGTGACCCAGGCAAGTTATTTAATCTCTCATGACCTCCCAGACAACTCTTAAGACTTTCAGTTACAGAATGATGGTCAATTTGCTTTGGTATGGGGAGTTTTCCTGCTGAAAATTCCCAAGAGTAGTAAAATCCTAGATCCTAAACAAGGACAAACCAAAAGGAAAAAAAAGCAGAGAAAAGCTGGATATGTCAAGAAAAAAGCTCTATAAGGTGATGGGTCTCTCAATGGCCAAAGCCCAACTGGTCACACTAAGGCAAGCCCAAAGGCTTCTCATGAAATTGAAGCGGCTTTGGTTATCTGGTGCTATTTTTCACTGGGAACTCACTGACCCACTCAGATTTTTAAAACAGTATGAGTGGAAGATGAAAGTAAAGTCAGGTAACTGAATGAATGCAAAAGAGAAGAATGGTCCTGTAAAAATAGTCAGAAACCCTAATGATCAGAAATTTATGACTAGAAATCTGATGCTACACACACACACATATGCACAGAGTTGTTGTTTTTTTTTAAGTCATATTGGAAGTAAGAAAAAAATTAAGGAAATAAAGATGTTAGGAATGTTGAGTAGAGTGAATGGGAAATGATACCTAAGGATACCCAGAAGAAGAAGACTTACAGACTTATTCAACTCCTATTTTGCTTCCCTTTTAGGAAGAATTATATTTGGATCAGAAAGGGTAGAACAAAAAAATTTTAAGAGAGGTAAGTTGAGAAGTGATAGGAAAGCCCCTAGCTTCCCCTGGTGACTCCAAGTCACAGATCCTAGCCAAATGTTATCTTCCACTTCTCAAAGATGTGATTGCTGAGGTCTATTTGAGATTTCTGTAAGATCGTGGAGACTGGAGCTGAAGAAGGTAAATTTTCTCTACTTTTCAAAGGATGAATGGTAGAGTCCACAAAGTAAAGAAGGGTGATTTTTGCCTTAATTTCGGAAGAAAATCTCATATTAAAGGGATAGTTTGTGATCCTTTAGAAAAGGAAGTTGTAATCACAGAGATCCGGTGTAACTTTTAAGAACAGGTCATTCTAATTCCAAAAGAATCATGCTGGAAAAGGCTATCTACATGCAGAGAAAGAGCTGTGGAGTCTGAATGCAGATCAAAGCAGACTATTTTCATTTTTTTGTTGTTTTTTCTTTCTTGCAGTTTTTCCCTTTTGCTGTGATTCTTTTTTTTTTTTACAACATAACTAATGTGAAGATATGATTGATATGATTGTACATCTATAACCTCTATTTGATTGTTTGTTTTCTTGGGGAGGGGAGGGAGAGGAGAAGAAAGGGAGGGGGAAAAATTTGCAATTTAAAATCTTATAAAAGTGAATATTGAAAACTATCTTGACATGTAATTGGAAAAAAATGCAATTAATTGGAGTGGGGGGAAGGACAGGTCATTCCAGACTAACCCATTTTTTTTTTACCTCTAGCACCTAGTATAATATACTTAGATTTTAACAAAGCATTTGACAGGGTTTCTCATACTATCCTTGTAGATATGGTGGAGAAATGTGGGCTAGAAGGATGTTACAGTTAGATAACTGGTTAGATAATTGGATGAAGACTAGTCATTAACAGGTCAAAATCAACTTGGAGGGAAGTCTATGATGGAATGCTCCTGCGATCTGTCTTTGGTCCTATGCTGTTAACATTTTTATCAATGACTTGTATGAAGACAAATATGGAAAGCTTATCAGATTTGTTGTTGTTGTATTTGTCCTTGGTTCTCAAAGAGGACCATGACATTAAGATGATGACATGACTTGCAATTGACTTTGATTTGAGTGAGAGAGGGCTGTGCAAGGTTACCAGCCTCACTTTCTCCTCCTGAGCCATCTGGGTCCAGTGGCCTGATATTCATCAGGACAGCTGGAGATGGCCCAGGATGCAATGTGAGACCCTGGTCCTTTCAGGCTGAGTGAGATACACCCATTCAATGACTAGGCTTCTTTAAGTAGTTGCTCAAAGGATGGTCACTTTAACAACAACAACAAAAAAATCAAACTGGGAGGAGAAGATCCTCAGGTTCCTGGATAAAAGAGAAACTATTACTATTTAGTATTTAATATTTAAACAAATGACACAAAGCCAAAAGGGATGACGTATATGCAGGATGACAGGATTCAAAAAAAGACAGCAATAGGTTAGAATGATGAACTAAACCGGATAAGATTATATATATATATATATATATATATATATATATATATATATATATATATATATATATATGTATATTTGGTCTGGATCTATATAATTTCTTTGTTATGACTCCCTATATGGAAATTTCCTCCATTGATCCAGATCAAAACTCCTTTATAATTTTTAGGCTTAGCACCTGCCTGGGGGATTTCAAAAGAAAGTGACTTCCCCATGGTTCTACAGTATGTTTCAGATGCCACACTTGAACTCATATCTTCCTATGTGTAAGGCTGTTCCTCCATCTATTACACTATTACTGCCTCTCATGCTAAAATGTCTTAGGGATAAATGTCAAGGTTTCAAGAGGATTCAGAAAATTAATTCACATTTATAGGATGAAAAGCCAATTGGTCATTTGAAAAAGATGTGAGGGGTTTTAGTTTGAGTTTTGGGGCAAATTCAAAATGAGTTAACAAAAGGACGTAGTAATAAAAAAAAAAAAAACACCTATTATCCTAGGCTGCTCTAAGAGGGATAGTGTCCAGAAGGGGAGAGATGTAATCCCATTTTACTCCCCTTTAGTCAGAGACCATCTCAAGTATGGTGTTATGAGGATCACATTTTAGGAATGACATTGGCAGGCAAGCTAGAGAAAATCCATCAGAAGGCAATCAGGATAGGGAGCAAACTGACTCTTATGCCATATGAGAATTAATGGAAATTACGGAGATGTTTGATTGGAAGGGGGAAAACATGGGGGTGGGGTGGGGAGGAAACATGAAATAGCATGTCTCAAATGTCTGAAGGGTTATCCATCATGGTCCAGAAGGACTAGATTTGTTATGTTTGACCTTAGGACACAGAACTAGGAGAAAGAACAAGAAAGCTTTAGAATAGTAGATTTAGGCTTGGTGTACACTCACTCTTCCAGCCATCCCCAACTCTTCACTGGTAGTTTTGTTTACCAAGAAGTTGCTACTCTTTCTCCCTTCCACATTCTAGGGCACCATGAGGTGTTAGTAGGTGGTTTTCTCTATAACTATAGCTCAAGAGTCCCTACCAGTGTGCTTCCCCTACTGATTACCAGTTGATACCAAGTAATCAGTCAGACTTGTCTAGGGGACACACTCCTCCAAAAGTACATACAAAGCCCTGGGGAAAGTGGCCACAAGCTTAAAGAACTCATGTGGCAAAGGGGTATCACAGCTTCTGAAAGTTTTTTTTCCCTTTGTGAGACCCTCATAAAATTCCTCTTTAAGCAGAACGTCATTTTCTGCTGAATTCCTCACAGTGTGTCTAGTTTGTCCTTGGCTGCAGTCCAGACACTGTCGATTCACTGTCCTGGGGATGTCCCTAGGACACTGAAGAGAAATCCAAGTCTAATCTTTTCAAGTTCACAGGGCTTTCCTATGTAAGGGGCAGGGTAGGATGGGAATTAGAGACAAAAGTTCTTCTCCTTTACCTTGATTCCTTGTTGGGGGCTTTGCTGGAAATATTCTCTCTCCAGGGTACCAGATATTTGAAAGTCCATATTCCAGACTAGTCTACTGTTTTTATATACAACCCCCTCCAGTCCCAACAGGGCATGACTGAGTCTCTTCATCCAATCCCAGTATACTTCCTGTGCTATTTGATTGACTGATTAAGGTTGAATAAGAAATCTGACTCTCTATAATTATTGAGTTAGGGGTTGAAGAAAACCTTTGTAACGTTTCATGTTGTTCAAAAATAAGCAGTGACTTCAGCTTCATTGAAGGCCAAGCAGAGTTTAAATGACCATTTGCAAGTGATGTCACAGAAGACATTCCACACCAGCCAATGAATCGAAGGAGATGTTCTTTGAGGTTACATCGGATTCTGAGATTCTATGATTCCACATCTATCAAGTCATCTCTTTCCTCCATTAATGAAGGGTTTGTATTAGATCTGGTGGTTGCCCTCATTGATGCCTTTTTGTGGTACTGCAACTATTCATCTTTTATTTCAAGTCACTAATACAGTCCCTTCACCCAGAAGAAGAGGGGACATATTTTTGTTATCATTCAGTTGTTTCAGCAATGTCCAACTCTTTGTGACCTCATTTGGAGTTTTCTTGGCAAAGACACTAGAGTGGTTTACCATTTCCTTCTCCAGTTCATTTCACAAATGAGGAAACTGAGGTAAAGAAGGTTAAGTGACTTGCCCAGGGTCACACAGCTAGGAAGTCTCTGAGGCCAGATTTGATCTCACAAAGTGCTCTATCCACTAGGCAACAACCTAGCTGCCTAAGAGGAATCCAGTACCTGGCTATTTTTCTCCACTGACAGAGACAGTGCCCTAGTTCAGGCTCTTTACACCTTTTATCTGGATTGTTGCAATAGTCTCCCAAATGTTTTCCCAGCCTTAAGTTTCTTCCCTCCACTCTAATCCATCCCCCACATAAGTGCCAAAGTAATATTTCTAAAACATACATCCAGCTATGTCCTTTGTGTGCTCAATAAACTCCAATGGCTTCCTATAACCTCTAAGGCCAAACACAAACTCCACTGTTTGGCGTTTAAAACTCTATAATCAGTCTCCAGTCTATCTTTTTATACTTCTTATACATTAGTTTCCCACACCTTTTCATTCATCCTTCATTTCCTCACACTTACATTCCCCCTCTGGTATCCATGCCTTGACACTGGCTCTCCTCTGTGCCTGGAATGTAGTTCTTCCTCCTAGAATCCCTCATTTTCATCAAGGTTTGACTCAGATGCTAACCTTCTGCATGAGGGCCTTTCTGATCGCCCTCAGTTACTAGTGCCTCCCCCAAGATTACCTTGTATTTATTGCATGTGTATATGTATGCATGCAAATACATGCATATGTGTACATTGTATGGGCAGCATGTGTGTGCACATACATGTACATGTGTTGCAACCATGGATATATCTACATACATTATGTACTATATATGCATAAGTATGTATGTATGTTATATATATCCACACATATCAGACAGATAGATAGATAGATAGATATGTGTATATGTGTGTATCTCTTCCTATTGTTTCCTCTGAGATAACAGAGTACTTGAAGACAAGCAAAATTATTTATTTTTTGGCTTTGTATCTCTAATGTCTAATCTATTAAAATTCTGAAGAAAAAATAAGTATGATCCCATGGTCAAAGACTCTAAAGGGGAATACATTTTAAAAGAAACAGCTCTAACATATATCTTCATATTAGTTATAAATAATGCCAATGGGGAATAAAATAATAAAATACCTCAAGAAAACAATATGGCTTCACAGTGAACTCAATGATTTCAGATTTATAAAAGAACATGTATGTAAAAAGAGAGAAAATAGATGTAATACATTCTTTAGAAATACTATCTGAGGGGCGGAGCCAAGATGGCGTAGTAGAAAGACGCACATACACATAGCTCCGAACCCACAACCCATAGAACAACTACAAAGAAGTAACTCACGGCGAATTCTGCACCCAGAGGCCACAGAACATTGGAGCGAGGGAGATTTCTGTTCCGGAGAGACCTGCAAACCTCTCGTAAAAGGTCCTTCGTGCTGCGGACTGGGCGCCGGGACTGGGAGCTGAGTACAGCCCTGCCGTGGCCGCGGCACCAAGAGGAACAGATCCGAGCGGGCTTCAGGGACGGGATCTCCAGCGGCCGCACAAGTACCTCCAACCACAGGTGACGGGGGTCTGTGAGAGAGTCCCTTTGGTGGGTCGAGGGGGGAGTGGGGTGCCCCCATGGCTCGGGCCCCCTCGGGAGACAGAAGCTGAGGGGCAGCTGCAGACCAGGGCTCTCCAAGCAGGCAGGAGCCTGGATCCATTGTTGAAGGTCTGTGCATAAACTCCCTGAGGGAACTGAGCCTGAGAGGCAGCCCTGCCCTTACCTGAGCATCTGAATTTAATCTCACACTGAATAGCAGCCCTGCCCCCCGCCCAAAGCCCTGAGGCTGGAAGCAGCATTTGAATCTCAGACCCCAAACACTGGCTGGGAGGATCAGGAGGTGAGGTGGGTGTGAGGAAAATATTCAGAGGTCAAGTCACTGGCTGGGAAAATGCCCAGAAAAGGGAAAAGAAATAAGACTATAGAAGGTTACTTTCTTGGTGAACAGGCATTTCCTCCCTTCCTTTCTGATGAGGAAGAGCAATGCTTACCATCAGGCAAAGACACAGAAATCAAGGCTTCTGTGTCCCAGCCCACTCAATGGGCACAGGCCATGGAAGAGCTCAAAAAGAATTTTGAAAATCAAGTTAGAGAGGTGGAGGAAAAGCTGGGAAGAGAAATGAGAGACATGAAGTCAAAGCATGAACAGCAAATCAGCTCCCTGCTAAAGGAGACCCAAAAAAATGTTGAAGAAAATAACACCTTGAAAACTAGCCTAACTCAATTGGCAAAAGAGGTTCAAAAAGCCAATGAGGAGAAGAATGCTTTCAAAAGCAGAATTAGCCAAATGGAAAAGGAGATTCAAAAGCTCACTGAAGAAAATAGTTCTTTCAAAATTAGAATGGAACAGATGGAGGCTAATGACTTTATGAGAAACCAAGAAATCACAAAACAAAACCAAAAGAATGAAAAAATGGAAGATAATGTGAAATATCTCATTGGAAAAACAACTGACCTGGAAAATAGAGCCAGGAGAGACAATTTAAAAATTGTGGGCCTACCTGAAAGCCATGATCAGAAAAAGAGCCTAGACATCATCTTTCATGAAATTATCAATGAAAACTGCCCTGAGATTCTAGAACCAGAGGGCAAAATAAATATTCAAGGAATCCACAGAACACCGCCTGAAAGAGATCCAAAAAGAGAAACTCCTAGGAACATTGTGGCCAAATTCCAGAACTCCCAGGTGAAAGAGAAAATATTGCAAGCAGCTAGAAAGAAACAATTCAAGTATTGTGGAAATACAATCAGGATAACACAAGATCTAGCAGCTTCTACATTAAGGGATCGAAGGGCATGGAATAGGATATTCCAGAAGTCAAAGGAACTAGGACTAAAACCAAGAATCACCTACCCAGCAAAACTGAGTATAATACTTCAGGGGAAAAATTGGTCTTTCAATGAAATAGAGGATTTTCAAGCATTCTTGATGAAAAGACCAGAGCTGAAAAGAAAATTTGACTTCCAAACACAAGAATGAAGAGAACCATGAAAAGGTGAACAGCAAAGAGAAGTCATAAGGGACTTACTAAAGTTGAACTGTTTACATTCCTACATGGAAAGACAATATTTGTAACTCTTGAAACATTTCAGTATCTGGGTACTGGGTGGGATTACACACACACACATGCACACACGCACACACACATAGAGACAGAGTGCATAGAGTGAATTGAAGAGGATGGGATCATATCTTAAAAAAAAATGAAATCAAGCAGTGAGAGAGAAAGATATTGGGAGGAGAAAGGGAGAATTGAATGGGGCAAATTATCTCTCATAAAAGAGGCAAGCAAAAGACTCATTAGTGGAGGGATAAAGAGGGGAGGTGAGAGAAAAACATGAAGTCTACTCTCATCACATTCCACTAAAGGAAAGAATAAAATGCCTACTCATTTTGGTATGAAAACCTATCTTACAATACAGGAAAGTGGAGGATAAGGGGATAAGCAGAGTGGGGGGGGATGATAGAAGGGAGGGCATGGGGAGGAGAGTGCAATTTGAGGTCAACACTCATGGGGAGGGATAGGATCAAAAGAGAATAGAAGTAATGGGGGACAGGATAGGATGGAGGGAAATATAGTTAGTCCTATACAACACAACTATTATGGAAGTCATTTGCAAAACTACACAGATTTGGCCTATATTGAATTGCTTGCCTTCCAAAGGGAAGGGGTGGAGAGGGAGGGAGCTAAAGAAGTTGGAACTCAAAGTGTTAGGATCAGCTGTAATGTTCTTACCACTAGGAAATAAGAAATACAGGTAAAGGGGTATAGAAAGCTATCTGGCCCTACAGGACAAAAGAGAAGACAGAGACAAGGGCAGAGAGGGATGATAGAAGAGAGAGCAGATTGGTCATAGGGGCAATTAGAATGCTTGGCGTTTGGGGGGGGAGGGGAGAAAAGGGGAAAAATTTGAAACCCAAAATTTTGTGAAAATGAATGTTAAAAGCTAAATAAAAAAAAAAAAAAAAAAGAAATACTATCTGAACCACCCCGTGCTGTCAGGTCACAGTCTCAGGGCTTACCTGCCATATCTCCTCTGATAGTAGAAGGATAACCTTGAGGGATTTAGGGCAAGGGTGTGCTGGAGCCAGCTTAAACCTGTTCTCTTGTTAAATTTTCTTTGTGACCATTTGCACCTCAGAAATTGGCAAATGTTACAAATCAAGGTTAGATATGTTGTTTTTTGTTGATTGTCTAGACTGAGAAAGTGATGGAGAAAATGTTAGTAATGTAGATTAAACTTTAAGGTGGGTTCTGTGTACTTTTTTTTGAGAGCCAGTGATAACTCATATTTTCACTTTTTTTTAATATGCCTGCCTTCCTATAACCCCTCCAACACTTAATAAAACCTCAGCGTTGTATTGCCCTGATTTTTAATAAGGGGGAAAGATAGGTTCTGTTCATTATAGTTCAGCTGGATTTCAATCCGTGACAAAATTGTAAAATTGTTATTAAGAAATGCTTCACAACTACTTAGAAAAGCAATAATCGCTAAGTGCCAATAAAAGTAAATCTAGTCAAATTATTTTTACTTTCCTCTTTGAAAGGATTATCATACTAAGCATCAGAGGAATGCTGTAGACATCATGCCTTGATTTCAGTAAAGTATTAGAAGTAGGTAGGTGGTGTAATAGATAGAACATTAGACCTAGAATCAGAAAGACTTGAGTTCAAATTTTGTCTCAGACTCTTATTAGCTGTAGAACCCAGTGCAAGTCACTTAACTTTTCTTGTCCTACAGTTTCCTCAATAGTAAAATATGAATAATATTTTTACCTCCCACAGTTGTGAGGATCAAATAAGATATTTGTAAAGTGTTTAGCACAATGCCTGACAGATAATAAGCAGCATATAAATTCTGGCTATTACTACTACTACTATCACTCCTCCTACTACTACTACCAGTACTCCTACTACCACCGCCACTACCATTACTACTACCACCACTACTATTACATTTGACCAAGCTTCTCAGCATATCCTTATGGACATTCTGGAGAATTTCTTGGGCTTAATAGTAACCCAGTTAGATGGTAGACCCAAAGAGTGTTGTTTTATGGATTAATATAACCTAGTGGCATGGGACTCCGCACTCAGCTTTGTTTTGTTAAGCATTTTTATCAGTGAACTGGAACCATGTTTTGGCAGTCTGATGAAGCTTAAGGCTGCCTTATCAGAACAATGTTTTTAAATGCATAAATACGTAAGATTATGAAGAAAACTAATTATGTTGAAATAAAAATGTAACTGCCCTCCCAACAAGGGTTCCCACCTCCTGAATTCTGTCCCATCCATCCACTCCCAAATTAAGAACCCTTCCCTATTGCCCAGGAAGCCCCATGGCAGCTTGTTGAAATGAGAATTCCAATTATCCAAATTGGGAATTGTCTGGAACAGGAATCTGATAAGCTGGGTTCTTATCTTAATTCTAGGGTAAATTGTAGTATAATCTTGAGTAAACCATTTAAATTCTCTGTGATTCTCTTTGCCAAGAAAACGCCAAACAGATCACAGAGAGTTGGACATGCCTGAAATGACTCAACAGCAACCGTGCCTCAGTTATTTCTTTTATAAAATGGAGGGCTTCAATCAGATTATCTCTAAAGTAACTTTCACCACTAAATCCTACAATTCTGAGTGAGGTCCAGAAGTTTACTGAGCACAGGCTGGGATCAGGATAAATGCAGGGTCCTCGTAGGACACTGGGGGGACAGAATAGCATTAGAAGAAGGTGTAAGGAAACAGAAAGCTCCAACACTCTAGGAACCAAGGAGTTGAGGAAGGACCTGGTCACAAAACTGTAAAATCAGGTGAAGTTTGTCTTCAGCTTTATTCTTCTCTGCCTAACTCCTTTTGGTGTAACATCCTTTCTGGTGTTCCTCCCATTTTTCCTTAACTCAAGCATCCCATCATCCTTGCATTTTGGCTAAGTAAGTTTCCTTAAGATCCCTCTCTTATTCAACCTCTGTCTCATCCTGAGGAGGCCCACAGTGTCAAGCAGCTAATCTGATCAACTAATCCCTGCTGATCTGTTAAAGGAAAGAGCTGCCAGGTAACCTGAATGCAATTTTAACTGGAGGCTTCTAGAAAAAAATGGTCCTGCCTTTCTCTAACCCATTAGTGGGAATTGCGAGGCAGGGAGAAAGAGGACTAAGGAGCCCATTGTGGTAGACTGGTAGGGGATAATTTCAGAGCAAAAGTATCTCCTGGAATCCATACACTGAGCCATCCCTTTCTGGAAAGATTTTTTGGACCTTTCGCCTAGACTCTGTGCTGTCCTTTTGCCTAAAAAAGGAAAAAGAAAAAAGAAAAACAAACCAAAGGGTCTATTTTTCAAAAGCTAAAAAAAGACCTTAGCCCATTTCTCTGCTCCTACTTTTATATGTGGGCAATGTTTTCTTATTATCTCACTTTTTTGATATCAAGAAATTGAGCAGAGTTCTCAGAAAAGCAAAAGCAATGAATGGAAATAGTGAATGGAAAAAGTAATGGAACAGGCTTCAGATCACCTTTCCTGCTTACTATTTGTGTGATCTTAGATAAGTCACTTAACCACAAAATAAGGGGTTTAGACTAGATCACCTCTGAGATCCCTTGGTACCTGAGATCTAAAATTCTTGGCAAGGGCTTTGCTTAGAAAGGATGTCTTATCCACTCCCATTTTATTTTATTTTTTAAAAATAATACCTTTTTAAGGAGAAATTGTGTCTCAGGAAAGTGATGTCTTGGCTAGTAAGGGAGAATTACTATCCCATGCTAAACTTTTCTTTTCTTTTTTTATCAGAACTTTTGTTATTCCGGTGACAACCTAATTGAATGCCATGGTATGTGAGGGAGGGACCTTGTCTAAACTCCAAAATGTTTAATCCCATCACGTCCAGGGAACTGCCAAATACCTGGAAGGAGAGTTAACAAATGTTAATTGATTATAATAATAAAGAAGTCAAATGACCAGTAGACTGTGTAGTTGACAGAAAACCCTCAGCTGCCGTGCTAGCTTTTACTTTCCTTCCTCGTTGGCCTCCCCCCAAAAAAGCTAGGTAAACCAGTCCTCCTTCCTTTCCTCCTTTGACGGGGTCAAATTGTTAGAAAGACATAAACAGTGTCTCAATTCTGTTCTGTGACCTTCAGGCAAATCCCAGACTCAACTGCCATACTAAAATGTCAGCAACAAGAATAGGAAAGGATTAAAGTCTAATTCTTTAAAGGTTAAAAGACTTATTATTAAATTAACTATTAAAAGATTATTATTACTAAAGGCTAAAAGTCTACACGTAGAAGACATAATATGTCAATAAGATAGATAATCTAAAGATATATATATCTGTGTATATATGTATACTCATACACACAGAAGATTATTTAAGAAACAGCTTTTATAATTATCCCACAAACTTTATTTTGAAGCAATCTATAGGATACATTGATATATTCAATTAATAATATACTTAAATCATTAATAATATATCATTAACATTAATATTTCATTAATATTTCAAATATAAAATATAAACGATACAATTAAACTAATATATTGCATAATAATTAATATTATTAATAATTTAAATATTAATTTAATATATCAATATATCCTACAAATTGCTTCAAAATGAAGGCAGTGGAATAATTACTGACGTAAAATACTGACTTCATTTCAAAGTAATCTGCAGAATGTATTTTTATATATTGTAATATCTATTTTTATATAAGAATATAATGTTTACATATATTAGGAATATATGGATGAGTGTGTGCATGTTTGTGTGTGTGTGGAGAGACAAAGGTAGAGAGAGAAAGGCAGACAGAGGTTGGTTGTTTTTTTATAGATTAGTTCAAAATGAAGTCAGTGTCTTAGGTCAGGAAACCTTTAGCAAAAACAATGAAGAGCTAGAATCAGGGGAGACCTAGTTTCATTCATACTCCTGACACTCACTAGTTATATCAATCAACAAGGACTTATTAAGTGCTTCCTATGTGCCAGGCACTGTGCTAAGCAATAGGGATACCTAAAGAATGAGACAATTCCTCCTCACAATGACTCTACTTTGTACCTCTTTCTGTACATTTGTAAAATGGGGATAATAATACCTAGGATGCATACTTAACACAGGTTAATGGAGACAGAACTAGCCAGGAAGACTTGAGTTCAAGTGTCACCTCTGTCACATAACTGGCTCCATGAGTCTGAGCACATAACCACCTTTCTGTGGGCCCAGGCAGTTGTCTAAGAATATAATCACAGGCCCAGTGCATGAACTTAAAACTGAACAATGCACCTAGAAGATCTTGATAAACCACAAATGCTCTAGCTTGGTGGAAGGGTAAAGGAGAAATCCTGCTTACACTAATTCAGTGCCAAAGGTCAATGCTTAGTCAGCCAAAAGAAGGAGAGAGAGAGAGAGGGGTGAGGCTGGGTCTTACTAGTTACTGTTGAGTTTATTTCCCAGTTACTCCATTTTAATTCTTAAAATTATTATTTTTATTCTGAACTTAAACAGTTTGAATAAAATGGGTCATAATACTTATAATAGTTGAAAGGTAGCAGGGCCACGTGGGTAGTGAACTGACCAGGAAAACCTGGGTTTAAGTCCTACTTCCTTTTTCTTTCTTTTTAAAATTTTACTATTTATTTATTTTTAGGCATTTTTTTTCTCTTTAATTTTGAGTTCCAAATTCTCTCCCTTCTCCACTCCCCCCCCGAGAAGGCAAGCAATATGATATTAATTATACATCTGAAATCACACAAAACATATTTCCATATTAGCCGTATTTCCAAAAAAAAGTGAGAAAAATAAAAAAATGAGAAAATTATACTTAAATTTGTACTTAGGGTTCTCTCTTTGGAGGTGGGTAGCATATTTTCATCATGAATCCTTGGGAATTGTCTTGAATCATTGTGCTGATCATACAATAAATGTGCATTTTTCCCCTGAAAGATTAGGCTCAGTTTTTCTAGGTAGGTAATTCTTGTTTGTAATCCTAGCCCCTTTATCTTTTGGAATATCATATTCCAAGACTTTCATTCCTTTAACATGGACGCTACTAAATCTTGTGTGATACTGACTGCGGCTCCATGATATCTGAATTATTTATTTATTTCTGGCTGCTTGAAATATTTTCTCTTTGATCTGAGCTCTGGAATCTGGTTGTAATGCTCCTGAGAGTTTTCTTTTCTCTTTCAGGAGATGATCAGTGAACTATTTCAATTTATATTTTACCCTCTGGATCTAAGATATAGGGGTAGTTTTCCTTCATAATTTCTTGAAATATGATGTCATGCTGATCATGGCTTTCAGGTAGTCTAATAATTCTTAAGTCATCTCTCCTCAATTTATTTTCCAGGTTAGTTGCTATTCTTGTTGCTTGATGAGATATTTCACATTTTCTTCTATTTTTTCATTATTTTGACTTTGTTTATTGTTTCTTGATGTCTCATTGAGTTATTAGCTACCACTTGCTCAATTCTAATTTTTAAGTTATTGTTTTCTTTGGTGAGATTTTGTAGCTTTTCTTCTATTTAGGCAATTCTGCTTTTTAATGAGTTATTTTCTTTAGTGAATTCCTCTGACTCTTTTACCATTAGGCCAATTCTATTTTTTAAGGTATTATTTTCTTCAGTATTTTTGGTGAGTTGGTTTTTTTTTTTTTTACTAAACTATTAATTCTCTTTTCATAATTTTCTTGCATCATTCTCATTTCTTTTCCTAATTGTTCCTCTGCCACTCTTATGTCTTTCTTTAAGTCTTTCAGGAATTCTTGTTGGCCTTGGGTCCAATTAGCATTTTTCTTTGAGGCTTTTTCTGTAGGTGCTTTCATATTATTGTCTTCTCAGTCTGTGTCTTGATCCTCCAAGTCACCATAGCTGATATTTTTTATGGTCATGTTCTTTTTTGTTGTTTGCTCATTCTCCAGTCTATTGGCTGACTTTTACCTGTTTTGTTAAAGTTGTGCTCTATTTACCTGCAGGTGGGGAAGAACTGTCCCAAGCTTCAGTCTTCTTTATGCTGCTTCTTTCAGAGCTAGTTCTGGGAGTTTTTAAGTTTTCAGTGATTCCAATATACTGTGATCCTGGGAGAGATGTGGTTATTGTTCTCCTGATGTTTCCCCAGATAGTCACCTGCATCCTCAAGTGCTAGCATCTTCTTTGTCTTGCAACTGTGACCAGGAACCCTGCTCCCTTGTGACTGACCCTCAGTGCTCCTCTCCACCCTGGAAATGAGACTCAGAAGTGGGTATGGGAAATAGAGTTGCTAATCAGTGCCAGCTCTATCCAGGGCCAGCAAAACCAGGGGGAGCAAAGGGGACCCTTTAATCTCTTTCAAAGCAGTTATCTTACCCCCTTAACTGTCTCTGGGCTGAGAGCTCCTGAAGTTGCTGCAGTAGCTGCTATTATGGCCACCTCATGTGTAGGCTCCAGACAGGTTTTCACCCCAGTGTCACAAATTTCTCTTGCTGACCTCTCAAGTTTTCTTAGACTGGAAAAATCTCACCCTGACCTCTTCTGGCTATGCCACTCCAAATTTTATTTGCGGCATTATTATAAAGTTGTTTGGAGGAGAATGTTCAGAGAGTTCAACTGAGTTGCCTCTAATCCACCCCAACTCTGCTCTGCCCCAACTCTCAATTCTTCTTCTGACACATATGTGCTGTGTGACCCTGGGCAATTCACTTAATCTCTATCTGCCTCATTTTCCTCAACTGTAAAATGGGGGATAATAACAGCACCTACCTAACAGGGCTGTTTTGAGGATAAAATGAGAAAATATTTGTAAAGCACTTAGTACAGTGCCTAGGAAATAGTAGGCACTTACTACATGCTTATTCCCTTTCCTTCCCCTATACTTTACTTTGCATACTCTTTCTTTGTATAATAGCATGTCCCATTCACTAGATTGTAAACTCTATGTAGGTAAGAACTATGTCACATTAAGCTCTTTGAAACCTAGTTTCCTGAATCCCACCCTCCTCCCTTTTTATACCTTATACTCTCCTCTTCCCCCATGAGAACTCTGATCCAATGACAACGTCTTCCTTGGCATTTCTAGGACAAGATACTCTCTCTGTATCACTGGCTGTCCCTGGTGCCTGGAATGCTCTCCCTAACTCATTTCCTGTTCTTGGCTTCCAAATCCTGGCTAAAATCACCCTTCCTAAAATTCTCCTTAGCCTTTTCTAATCCTTCCCAATTCTAATGTCTTTCCTCTGTTGATTATGTATTAACTATTATTATTCTGTGTATCCTGTATATTGCTTGCTTATACATGGCTGTTTGCATGCTATCTCCCCCCTTAGACTGTGAGCTCTACCTTTTTCCATATTTATTTCATATTTTCATATTTGTATTCCAAGCATTAAGCACAGTGCATGGCACATAGGTACTCCATAAACATTTATTGGTTATAATGCCAAATTGCTTCCCAAAATGTTTGTACTAATTCACAGCGACATCAGCAATGCGTTAGGGTACTTATCTTTCCACCATCCCTCAAAAATGGACTGCTCCCCATCTTTTGTCATCTTTGCCAGTTTTGAGGTGCATCCTCAGGATTGTTTTGACTTGCATTTCTCTTATGATTAGTAAATTGGAACATTGTTTTATATGTCTGTTAAAATAACTAGATCCTGATTAGTGTGAATAACGAGTTCCCTGAAGTGGTCACATTATTTGAATTTGTGCTGCTTATTGACGTTGGGCTAAAACTAGTGACCATATTTTACAAAATTATAACTTCGAATAGTGATCATTCAAACACACATGAGTACTTCAAAGGATTCATTATTCATACTAACTGGGACTTAGCCACGAAGCTCCTATTTCTTCTCTTGAGAACTATTTATTCATATACTTTGACCACTTACCTATTGAGGAATGGTTTTTTATATTACAAATTTCTATTATGGTCAGTTGTTTGAGTCATGTCTGACTCTTCTGACTTCACTTGAAGTTTTCTTGGCAAAGACACAGGAGTGGTTTGCTATATCTTTCTCCAGTTCATTTTACAAATGAGGAACTGAGGTAAACAGACTTAAGTGACTTGTCCAGGATCACACAGACAGTAAGTATCTGAGGCCAGATTTGAATTTAGGAAGATGACTTTCTGATTTCAGGCCCAGCACTCTATCTACTGTACTACCTAGTGGCCCAAATTTCTGTTAGTTGTTATTATATATTGAATGCTAAAGTCTTACCTGAGAAATGATACAAAGATTTTTTTTCTAAGTTGACTACTTCCCTTCTTATTCTAGGTGCATTAATTTTGTTTGTGCAAAACCTTTTTAATTTCATGTCGTCAAAATGATCTGTTTTGTCTTTTGTTATTAGCTCTATCAAACAGGCTTCATATAACCTGGAATACTTAGAGTAACATTTTGTTGTGTGGTAGCAAAGAATTGGAAACAGAGAACACTTCCATTGATTAGGGCATAGCTGAACAAATCATAGTACATGAGTGTAATGGAAGGTTAACAAGCTGTAAGAAATAACAAATCTAATGAATACAGAGAAGCATGGAAAGGATTACAGGAAGTAATATAGAATGGTGTAAGCAAAGTCAAGAACACTATACACACAGTAACTATAACAATGTACATGGAAAGAATAATCATTAAACAATTGAAAATGGATGTTGGAAAACTACAAAGAACAAATTTGGCCCCAAAGAAGAAAACTGAAAATATATTATTCTCCAGTGCTTTGTAGAAGTGGGGGAGGTATTCACAAATGTAGAACATATATAATTATCAGATTTTAAAACGTAGGATCAGGCTTTCTGGTTTTTTTTTCTCTTTCCCTTTTTATTTAAAAATTTTTTTTGTTGTTATAAAAGAAGGTTCTTTGAGAGAGGGTAGGGGAGGATACTGGGTAAAATCCAGGCATGAAAACAACAATAAAATCTTTTTTTAAAAAAGAAAAACTTCTCAATTTGCCTTGGTAAAATTCGCAAAATTACCTTCAATGCACAATTCAAGGCAACACCAGGAAAAGTTGAAACAAATGCTGACCTATCAAACATTATCTCTGTGTCTAGAAGAAAGGACAATAATGAGCACATCATCCAGGAATAAATAAAGGAAGTCTTTCATTTCATTCATTGTGAGACCTGTTATTTGTGTGAGCTTGTCTGATCTCAAAAGTAAATATTTGCTCAGACTTTCTTGTGCATTATAAGACAGGTATATATAGAAAAGATTACATACTTGACGATGGGGAGGAGAGGGTGGACCCTCTATCACTGCCTGGTTTATTTGTCTATTGAATAAATATTTTTTCCTAGTGTTTTTGTTGTTTCAGAGAATTTTAAATGAAAATTCTTCCCATAACTGACATTTTTTTCCTGGTATGTGGGTAAAATAGACTTGAATAAATTTGTTTTACCCTTTTTAAAAAAAAATAATTTCTTCTAATTCAGTTGTACTTTTGTTAAGGGCCTATAACTAACCGTTCTGGACCAGAGGAGCACAGATGCTGTTTTTAGGAAGCTAGGGGGCATAATGTATAGAGTGGGGAGCCCGGAGTCAGGAAGATCTGAGACCAGATATGACCTCAGACACGTACTAGCATGTGACCTTGTGCAAGTTACTTAAGTTCTGTTTGCCTCAGTTTCCCCAACTATAAAATGGGGATCACAGCAGCACCTCCCTGCCCCAACCCCCAGGGTTATTATGCAGGTAAAATGAGATAATACTTATAAAACATTTAGCACAGAGAGTGACACATAGTAGTCATTATACAAATGCTTATTCTCTTCTCCTTTACAGAATTCATATGTAAGATGTGTGCTGCCCATGTAGGTTATGTATAAACTGCACATGAGTTGTCTGTTAAAATGCATAGCAGACACTCAAATTATGGATGGGCATGGATATACACCATCTGAGATTTTAATCACCTCGGAGAAGATGAGAAGAGCCAGGAAATAGGTGAGAGGAGAGGCAGACAACCCCAGAACACCACCAGATTGGGGACTCTTTCCCTCAGTCTTGGCAAGAATAGTGAGACTAGAATTGTATCTGTCTGTCTGCCTAAATATTGCTGGTCTATAATTTAATAGAAATA
The DNA here is from genome assembly GCF_028372415.1 of Notamacropus eugenii. Taxonomy (NCBI): domain Eukaryota; kingdom Metazoa; phylum Chordata; class Mammalia; order Diprotodontia; family Macropodidae; genus Notamacropus; species Notamacropus eugenii. Next base: position 101,024,811 of record NC_092872.1, on the reverse strand, counting down.
AAAAGGAATCTGCTTAGTCCAATGTGGCCAAAGGATCTTCATCAGTTAACCAACGTTTACATATATGAACTATAGTTAATTTCATTGTCAAAGGTAAATTTTAAACAAAAGAAAGTAAGTTCTATGGGAGGGCTAATAACTAAGACTATAAGACTTTAAAGTTTGCAAAACCCCTTTTATATGATACAACAATTCCATTAGATAGGTCCCATTATTATCTCCATTTTACAGATGAGGAAACTGAGGCTTGAGAAATTAAATGACTTGCCCAGGATCACACAGTTGAGTAAATCTTAAGTAATGCAAGATTTGAATGCAAGTGTTCCTAGAACTAATTCTAGAGATCTTCCCATTGCATCATCTAATTGCCTGTATCTTTAACTGGGTTATTTTGAACAATAATAAAAAGCACCAAAACAAGCCAGTCTTTTAGTGCTATTATTATTATTATGATTATGATTTTAATTTCTAGTTCTGATGCTACAACAGATTTACTCTTTACTGCTAGGTACAGTGACTGCTCTAGCATTTCCTCAACTGCAAAGTGTAGATAAAGGATCATACATTTTTTTTTTTTGATGCATAAGTAAAGAGTAAAAATCTTGCTATGTAAAGGGATAATTTTTAATTATTTTTATGATTAAGGATAGCATAGAGTAGGTCCCTGAGAGACCACCTTTGACAGAGTAGTTTGAATGTTGGGGTTGGAATCAGGATAACGGGTTCCATTCTCATTTATGATCTGGTGTCATGGAGGGAGGTCCCACCGTTGCAGTCCTGCATGCTGATGAAATCACAGGTTCTCTGAATATTTCTTTTAATATTCTTTGAATTCTTTCTTTCTCTGCTCTCAAAGGGCTTATTAGACAACACGGTGGAGGCCAGAGCTAAAACTCCTAGAGGCAAATGTACAAATTGTGCACAACGGTATTAAGTAGTTAAGTTGGTCATTCACTTTATGTTTTTCATGGAAAGCAGTGATGAGAGAGGAAGCTAGGCAAATGGGTGCAGGCTCTTGAAATACCAATAAAGGCAATTCCCTAGATTGCCCAAGCGGTAGGTGTCAGATTCTGGAATGTTTACAAATGCTAAAAAACAACTGGTAAACATTAATTCAATAGTTTCAATTGTGCTATGCCTAGTACTAAGCCCTGGCGAATATAAAAAGTGTAAGGTCTCCGTTCTGAAGTAGTTTACATTCCAGTGGCAGAGATAATAGGTAAATATATAAGTATATACAAGATAGATACAAAGTAGATACAAATGAATCTTGTGAGGGAGAGTCCCTGGGGATGGGGGTGGGGCAGAGGAAGGGAGGATAGGGAAAGACCTCTGGTAGAAAGTGGCTTTTAAATTTCAGACTCACTGCAACTTTGGAAGTAACCTCTGCCCCTACAGCTTCTCCATCTGATTAGATGGCTCCTCTCAGAACCTCCATTTAACAAGAGTACCCAAGCCAACCATCTCTTCATTACTCACCAGGCTGCACTCTCAGGGTTCACCTTTGTGCTCACTCCATTTCAATTTCCTTTTATATATTATCTTCCACCATTAAACAATGGGGTAATGCCCTCCTTTAAGGCATTCAAGGGACTGCCAGTTTTGCTTGATTTTGCACAGTGGCAAGCAGAGCACACTGTAAGGGCTTAACAAATCTTTGGTGATTGATGTCTGAGTGTAATTTCACAATATGTGAAATGTGCTCATCCTATAGTCAAGTTACTCAAGGAAGCAGCTTGTATTCCCATAAGAAGGACCAGAAATACTGATGCCTCTACTTGATCAGTGGGATATATATTCTTGAGAGATGACTGAGTTTTCATATACTTTTTTCTTCACTTTTATGAATAAAAACAATTACTGATTATCAACTTAAAGTTTACAAAGTACCCTAGTTATATTTCTGATTAAAGCTTCACAGCCATCCTATGAGGCAGGTACTGTAGGTTTTATCTCTCTGTTGCAGATGCAGAAACTGATGCAAGTGACTTACCCAGGGTCTTACAGCTAGCTTGAGAAGAAGGATTTCAAATGGGGTCTTCGTGACTCCACGTCCATTAAACATCATGTTGAATACGTGATCCTATGTAGCTAAATAAGGCTCATGGAAGTGTGTGCATACTATGTTTGCCTTTGTGGGGATAGAGGTTGATGTTAGGGAAGTCAAAGTCAAAAGGTCACATGATTAATGTTTCTCTGAAAAACAGAGTGGATGACACCAGTAATTACTGTAGTGGGAAGACATGCTCTGTGGCTAATGTGTCAGCTGTCTGCACATAATCCCTCTACCCCAGCTTTTAGTAGATTGCTCTACACCTTTTGAAGGCTCAATGAATGTTTAATGATGATAGCGAGATTAAAATGATGAATACACTGTCTCAAATTTCCTGGAGTAGGGTAAAGTCTTTCAGCAACAGATAGTAAAGCTTATTCATGAGGCAGCCTGGTTTTAAAGAACCTATTAAAGGTGGACTTTAAAAAATCAACTCAAGATATATGGATTAAAATAACATTTAACCTTCACAGAAAAAAATCAAAAAATTTGCAGAGACTGGGCATTAAAAAAAAAAAAGACACACATATACACACCGTGGGGAAGAACTGAGATACAGAGGCTCAACCTCTTTTGGTGATGTGGAGCTATCTGAATTGTCTTTATTTCATTATATAACTTATCAATAAAAGCAGGCTCCATCTGTTAGCCATTACTGATCTCCAGTGATCCGCCTTCAATGTGTTGCTACATTGATGGACTTATAATAAACTTTTTCATTCTCAAAAATAAAAACAAAAACCAAGACACAGCATAAAAATGTTTTTTTGTTTTGTTTTGTCTTGTTTTGCTTTTGTTACTTTTGGAGGTAGTCAGTGTTAAGTGTCTTGCCCAGGTTGTCTTACACAGCTTGTAAGTGTATGAGTCTGAATTTGAACTCAGGTCCCCGTGACTCGCGGGCTAGTGCTCTATCCACTTTGCCACTTAGCTGCCCCAGATTTTTTTTTTTTTTTTTGCTTTTGGATTGAGGTGATTTTTCAAAAATTCTACTTATTTTTTAATGCAGATGTGGAGAGGCATAGAAGTACAGTGGATAGAAGGTGAGCTTCGGAAAGTCCTAGATCTATCCACTACGTCACCTATCTTCCCCCTTCTCTCACGCCATATTGATCATTCTGTAAACTGTGTTTCTATTACAATGCTAGCCTGTAATACAACACTTAGCATTTAATTATTCTCTACTAGTTTCTTGTAGGAGGGCAGATAAAGGAGGGAAAGGGAAGAAACATTTATATGATGTCTACTATATGCCAATCGCTCTTGTTAAGCTCTAAAAAAAATGTCATTTGATCCTCACACACAACCCCGGGAGGTAAGTATTGTTATTATCTCCACTTTACAGTTGAGGAAACTGAGGCCAACAGTGGTTGAGTTACTTGTCCAGTATCTGCCACCTATCCTAAGCTAGACCTGAGCTTAAGTTCTCCTGGCTTGGAAGCCCACTAGATATTCTAAGCCAGGCAGCCTCACATCATATTATAATGCAGAAAACCTACGAAGCACTCCATATTACAAGTTTTACACGTTATTTGTTTATCTTCATAAAAACCCAGCAAGCCAGATAATGCAAATGTTATTCCTCCGTTTTACCGAGAAGCAACCTGAAACTCAGGTTAGGTGACTTGCCGGAGGTCGCAGAGGTGCTTCAAGTTCTGGGTTTAATGGCAGACCTTGGTTTGAACCTGGCTGCGCTATGTGGTCTTGGGTAGGTCACTCGACCAGAGCTTGAATGTGCTTCTCTGTAAAAAGGGGGTAATAAAGTGTACCCCACTGAAGTAGCTTGCAAGGTGGTAGTAAAGATAAACTGAGATCCTGTGAAGCTCCTTACTCCGTACTGATGGTGGAGTCCATTCCCGGTTACGCGGAAGGGTGCGAGGGGGCAGTAACCATCTGGTCAGCAGCGGACAGGGCACAGCCCCAGTCTCTGGACCCTGACTCTTCCACTTCGTTGATGTAGAAGGCAAGTTTCCACTTTGTGAACTTTTGGGGAGAGGATGGGGGGGGGGGGCAGTGGGAAAAATCAAGCAGCAAGTACAGTGGGGGGAAACAGGTCACAGGAAAGTTTGGAGACCAAGGGGCGAGTAAGGTGGGGATAACTGAGCCAAGCTGAACTCACACTGGAGATATATATAGTCCGACTTCCACCCAAGGAGCGGTGCAGGCTGCAGCCATTCTTTTCAGTTCTTTCCTCGGAGAAACGGCCGGGGGACTGGGAGAAGAGGAGGAGGAGGAGGGGGAGGGGAGCAGGGGGAGGGGGAGGAGGGGGGAGGAGGAGGAGGGGGAGGAGGTGTGGGGTAAGGTTAGCAGGGTGGCATGGTGGAGCCGGGAAGCGCGCAGGCGCACTGCAGGGCAGCCGGGGGCCGAACTCGCAGTTACAAAGAGCCCTGGCAGAGGCTGAAGTTTGACGCGAGCGGGAGCTGACCAGCAGCGGGCGGGCGGCAGGCGGGGCGGAGGGAGAAGGAACGCACCAGGGTGCCCTTCGCCCTGGACGCTTCCTCTTCACTTCGGAGCTCCTTTCCTCCGTCCGCAGTGAAGCGCACGCCGCAGGGGTCCCTCTAGGGTCCAGGGTTTGAGTTCGGGCGCTTTGGAGTCCCTCGCAAACTGCGCCCCTTTCTGGCTGCCCCCCACGCCCCCCAGGTCCCGGGCACGGCAGCAGCGGCCGGGGCAGCATCCTCGCGCCCGGGTCCGAGAAGCTGCGGGTAGAGAAGGGCTGCGAAAGGTGAGTAAGGGAGCGGGCCGGGCCGCGCGCTGGGGCACGCTGGCACCTGGTGCCCCGGGGAAGCCCTGGGGTGAGAAGCAAACTTTGCGCCCGGCTCCAGGGCACGCGAGGAGGGGAGAGCGGGCACCCTTTCTCCCGGTGCTCGCTGCGCTGGCCCGCCTGCAGGGCAGCCCTTTACGTGCCCAGCTCTTCCTCGGCCCCCGCGCCCTCGCTGCGCCTGGCACCCCTCGCCTCCTGCTGCCGGGCTCCCCTGTCTCTTCCTAGTGCAGAAGGGGTTGCGGGCAGGGAGAGAGCGGGTCGGTGGAGATGTTGGGGGAGGCGGGCCGGGCTGCCAGGTAGCGGTCAGCCGGCTCGGACTTCGGCTCCGAGGGCACCAGGCGGTGGCCCCGGGGCTCTGTCTTAGTGGAAGAAGGGACTTTCCACTCTAGAGCTTCTTCCAGGTGCTCCCCCCTTTCCCCAGTTTCTTTCCGCTTTGCTATTTACGTTCCCGCTTAGACCCTCAGGCAGCAGGTTGTCTCGAATTCCCCTTCAGCGGACATGGTTCTGGCCCTGAGAAGTGGGTTAGAGAAGGCAGTGGGGAGGGAAATGGCATTCCCTCCTTCCCTTTCTCCTTTGCCTCCTCCCCTTCAGCACAGGTCCGGAGCCCAGGCCAGGGGAGGTGAAGACTCCTTTTGTTTATGGAATATCAGATGTTGTTGGGGTGAGACTGGAGAGGCTTTGCCTCTGGGGATACTAGTTAATAAAAATCCCAACTTCTGGATTCCCTGCTTCTACCCCTGGAAAGTCAAACCTTGCACACTCTCATTTTCCCATTGTGATTCATAGTTTATCTGCCTGTCTCTCTTGGAACTTTGTTAGTAAACTTCTCTGGTTGGGTGCTGTGCATCAGCCAGCAAATGCTCTGCTGACCCTGGGATCCCTTAATGAAGGCTTTGGTTAAGCGACTGTGTTTCCTTTTTACAAAAAAAAATAACACTCACCCAGTGTTTCTGCCCTGTAAGTCTCCTGTTCATCTCTGCTTATTAATTAATAAGTAGGGCATGGTGGTCTGGTTGAAAGCGCCCTGCTGGCTGGGAATGGAGAGCCTTGCTATACTCCTTTATGAAGGGGCAGTTCCTACTGCTTCTAAATTGGTCCTCTCCCAATTTGTGATAGATTTGCCAATTAGGAATTTAAGAACTAAATGACACTTAGCCGTTCTTCTGTTTGTATCCCCTTCTCAACACTGACTTCCTCCAGTTGGGATTCCCTAATTCCCTATTTGACAGAAGCCCAATATACATTGTATCATATGAACAATATGTTACATTGGGAAGCTTTTCACATAAATCTGTGATCTAAAATTTGGACTGAATGAGAAAGATATGTCAGACCTGTGCAGGAAATGAGGGATAGTGAGATAATACTTGACTTGCAGTGGAAAGAACACTGGCCTTGGGATTCAGAATGTCTGGATTCAGATCTGAATTTGAGCCCTGGATCTGACTTTGAGTTCTGGATGTGACTTAGATCTGTTATCCTTTCATAGGTTATTTGACTTCCCAGAGTTTCGGTTCCCATATTTATAAAGTGGGTATAATGCTTGTTTTAAAGTGGAAAGAACACTTACTAGGCCTGAAGTTAGAGGCCCTGGATTCAAATCTCATTTCTGTCTTACTGAGGTGACCTTGGGAGAGTCATTTGACTACTGTTGGGTCTCGTTTTTTCCACATACTGTGCAGTAAGCTGGAAGAGAAAAGTGAGTTGAAAAAAAAAGTTCTGTCTGGGCTGTGTTACTTGGAGATTAAAATTTCTTTGGTGAGAGAAGCAGCCACTGAGGAATAATTGTCTCCTCCTAAAGATATGTAAATTAGGAATGCATTTTATCCCCCTCGGGGGATAAGTGTGCACCGTGCTTTCTGCCTGCATTACTGCTGTTCTGCCTAGCCCATAAATTACTCTTGTTGAGGCTACACCTCAGCAAAAATGAGTCCAAAGATTTGGTTTTTTGAGGGGGGGGTGGAAAAATAGCAGCCGAACTAAATATAAAGGTGTGTCTTTTTGTCATTGTTCAAAAGAAAACCACAGGCAAATGGTTGCCAGAATCAATACTCTCAAACTTAAATCTTCTGATTGAATATTTTAGGAGCAGCTAGATTTTTGTCATCAGTGACAGAGTTTCTTAATTCTTTTATACACATTACTGCTTTGTCAGGAAAGTGAGGGATACGAGAGGATTAGAGTTTGATGTGGTCTCAGGGAAATATTTATTGGGGCTAGGGAGAATGGAAGGAACTTGGTTTGGTGAGGAGCTGAGGAGAATAAGGAGAGAGAAGACAGTAAGTAGGTAGACAAAAATAGAGATGAGTGACATCAGATGCAAGGCTAGGTGTCTTACTGAGTAGAATGCTGGACTTGGAGAGTCAGGAAGCCACGTCAAACCCAGCCTCAGACACTTTGCTAGTTGTGTGACCTTGGACAAGTCACTTTACCCATCTTGGCATCCATTTCTTCATCTATAAAATGAGGATATTAATAGCATTATCTCACATTTCAGTGACTGAGTTGTATTTATCCAAACTGAGAAAGTACAGAATCACAGCCTCAGAGTTGGAAGTCATCTGATTCAGCTATTTCTCCAGTAGCATACAAGATGAATAATCTTTTACTCTTTGCTTGAGGCCTTTCTAGTGACTGAGAACCTGTGACCCGTCAGGGCATGGCATTTCAGTTTTCAGTAGTGCTATATGATTACAAGTTTTCCTTCACATCAGCCCTAAAATTTTCCTTTTTACAATTTTTACCCATTTCATGGCCTGCAGCCCTTTAAAATATTTAAAGACCTTTGCTGCACCTACTTCTTCTCCTGGCAAAATACCTCAGCTTCATTCAGGAGATGTTGATATGATACAGTGATCTTTTACCTGGTTGCCATTTTTGGGATACTTTTCAGCTAATAACTATCCTTTCTAAAATGTGATCCCCTAAATGAAAAACTGTCTTCTGGATGGGGATTGAGCATGGCAGAGTATAACAGGAACATTACCTCCTTCTGGATACTATTGTCTCTTTCAATGAAGCTAGCTGTTTGAGTGCAAGCACTGGGCTTGCTGTCATGAAGATCTGAGAGTTCAAATCTGGCCTTAGACACTTATTAGCTCTGTGAGCCTGGATAAGTCACTGTACCTTTGTCTCAGTTTTCCCAACTGTAAAACAAGGATAATACTGCTGTATAAGACTTTTGACTTGTATTGACCTTGCAGCCGGTTAAAAACTATGGACCGTTTCCCCCACAAACTACTGTCTAGCCTTGCCTATACTAGTGAAGTTGATTTTTTGTTTTTGGATCCCAAATGTGAGACTTTACATTTGTCCTTATTAAATTTCATATGAGAATATTCCAGCCCAGTGTTCTAGGCTGCCACTATCTTTTTGGATCCTTACTCTCTGATCCAACAGTGTTAGTTAGACCTAACAGCTATTGTTAGGTGATTCCATATTTTCAGCATATGATTTTGTCAAGAACTTTTAATACCTTCATTATTCCTATGTTTAGCCTGGTAAATGTTGTAGTTCAGTTTTACTTTCAGGTATCACAATTATTTAATGGGATGTTGTGCTGTGTCCTACCAACAACCACCTTCATATCCTCCCAGCATTCTAATAAGGAGTTAAAATCTCACTTTTAAAATTTTAAATATTTAGAACTCTACTCAATAAAAAGAGTTAAAAGGTTACATTTAACTGGAATTTTAGGCATACTGCTAATATCCTTTTATTTGGGTGGGCAATTTAGTAAAAGAAGAAAAAATAAAGTGCTGTCTTTTTTTTTTTTAGTTTTATTAATTTGTTTTCATTTTACATTATGTATATTTACAGATTACTCCCTGCTCCTTGAGGTCTCTTGGGACAAGTAAAAGTTAAGTGAAACTAACAAAACAGTGGCCTCATCTGAAAGTGAATTCTACATTGTACATCTGTACCACTCCCACTTTTCTATTAAAAAAAATGAACAGAAATCCTTTTTCTCCCACTTTTCCCCCATTGGAAAAAAAAAAGAGAAAAGAAAATTCCTTATAAAAATATGCGTAGTCAAGCACAACAAATTCCCTCATTGGCTGTATACAGAAATAGATTATTCTGTACCCGTAATCAGTCATTTCTTTGTCAGCAGGTGGATATTATGTTTCATCATCGATCTTTTGGAATCATAGATGGTCGCTGTATTGGATGTAGTTCTTACAGCTTTCAAAGTTTATCTTCAAAGTTTTCTTATTGTATACATTATTCTGGTTCTGCTCATTTCATTTGTCATTGGTTTTTTAAAGGTCTTTCAAAATTATTTCTATAATATTGATGTTGCAGTATATAAATTGTTCTGATTCTGCTAACCTTATTTTGTATCAGTTCATATAACTCTTTGATATCATCTATTTCTCTGTTACTTGAAGCACAGTAGTACCACATTCATGTACCATAATTTAGTCAACCATTCCTCAATTGATGAGCATCCTGTTCATTTCTAGCTTTTTTGGTCCTTAAAAAAAGTTGTTAAATATATTTTTGTGCACTTAGAATGTTTCCTACTTTCTTTGATAACTTTTGGGTGTAAACTTGGTCAAAAGGCATGTAACACTGAGTAAGTTCTTGTGTGTAATTTCAAATGACTTTCCCAAATGGTTGTTCTCATTCAATGGTCCACCCAGAGAACATCAGCGTGCCTGTTTCCTGAGGGCCCTTTTATCATTGTTCTTTTTGGGCATCTTTGCCACTCTGAAGAGTGTGAGATGGAATCTCAGAGTTGCTCTCATTTCCATTTCTCTAGTTAGTAGTGATTTGGAGTATTTTTTCATATGACTATCAGCATAGTGAACTTGTGAACTGCCTATTTTTATCATTAGACCATTTATCAACCAGGAAATGGCTCTTATTTTTTATCAGTATCAATCAGCTCCAATCTTGGAAATGAGACCTTTATCAGAGAAATTTGTAGCAAAGATTTTCCTCCAGTTTATTGTTTACCTGTTAATACCAGCTTTATAGGATTTATTTGTGCAAAAGCTTAAATGTAATGTTACTCATTTAATGGGTTAATTAAATGGTATCCAAAATCATCTATTTATTTTCTGTGATCCTTTTTATCCCTTGTTTAGTCAAGGCTGTTTCTCCTATACATAGATCTGATAGGTAATTTTTCCATGTTTTTCTAATTTATGATGTAACCTTTTATATCTCAATTACATATCTAGTTGGAGTTTATCTTGGTGTGAATTGTTGGTCTAAATCTATTTCACACTTCTGTCCAATTTTTCCATCAGCTTTTGCCAAATAGCTAGTCCTTATCTTAGTAACTGAGGTGTTGGTATGTATTGAATGCTAGGGTTCTAGATACATTTGATTCTTTGTTATATAGCTAATCTGCTCCATTCATCAAACTTTATATACCAAATTGTTTTGAGAATTGTTGCTTTATTTTTTTAAATTTATATGTTTTCAGTTTTCTACAGTCACTTTCATATATCTTAGATTTTTTCCCTCTCCCTTCTTCCGTCCTCTCTCCCCTCTCCTTCCCTGAGATAGCATGCAATCTTATATAGGTTCTACACGTATATTCTTATTAAATACATTTTCACCTTAGCCATGTTGCATAAAAGAATTAAAATGAATGGGAAAAATCATAAAACAAAACCAAACGTAACACAAGAGAAAATAGTCTGCTTCATTCTGCGATCCAATTCCATAGTTCTTTCTCTGGATGTGGAAGGCATTTTGCCTCAAGGTCCGTTGGGAATTTTTTTAGGTCCTTGCATTGCTCTGAAGGACTGAGGCTACCAGAAAAATTCGTCGCACACTGTAGTTGTTGCTGTGTACAAAGTTCTGGTTCTGCTCCTTTCACTCAGCATCAGTTCATATATGTCCTTCCAGGCCTCTCTGAAGTCTTCCTGTTCATCATTTCTTATAGCACAATAGTATTCCATTACATTCATATACCACACCTTGTTCAGTCATTCCCCAATTGATGGGCATCCCCTTGACTTTCAGTTTTTGGCCACCACAAAGACAGCTGCTATAAATATTTTTGTACATGTGGGACCCTTTCCCATTTTTATGATCTCTTTGGGATACAGTCCTAGAAGTGATATTGCTGGGTCAAAGGGTATTCACATTTTTGTAGCCCTTTGGGCATAGTTCCAATTGCTCTTCAGAATGGTTGGATCAGCTCACAGCTCCACCAGCAATGAATTAGTGTTCTAACTCACCCACATCTTCTCCAGCATTTATCATCTTCCTCTTGTCGGGTTGGCCAATCTGATAGGTGTGATGTGATACCTTAGAGTTGTTTTGATTTGCATCTCTCTAATCAATAGTGATTTAGAGCATTTTTTCATATGACTACAGATAGCTTTAATTTCTTCCTCTGAAAACTGCCTGTTCATATCCTTTGACCATTTATCAATTGGGGAATGACTTATATTCTTGTACATTTGACTCAATTCTCTGTATATTTGAGAAATGAGGCCTTTACCACAGACACTAGTTGCAAAAATTATTTCCTAGTTTTCTTCTTCCCTCCTAATCTTGGTTGCATTGGGTTTGTTTGTGCAAAAACTTTTCAATTTAGTGTAATCAAAATTATCCATTTTGCACTTCGTGATGTTCTCTATCTCTTCTTGAGTGATAAATTTCTCCATCCTCCATAGATCTGACAAATACACAATTCCTTGCTCCCCTAATTTGTTTATAGTATCAGTCTTTATACCTAGATCATGTATCCATTTGGACTTTATTCTTGTGTACGGTGTCAGGCATTGATCTATGCCCACTTTCTGCCATACTGTTATCCAGTTTTCCCAGCAATTTTTGTCAAACACTGAGTTCTTATCCCAGAAGCTGGGGTCCTTGGGTTTATCAAACAGTAGATTGCTGTATTGATTGACTAGTGTGTCATGAGTACCTAACCTATTCCACTGGCCTACCCCTCTATTTCTTAGCCGGTGCCAAGTGGTTTTGATGATTGCTGCTTTATAATACAATTTGAGATCTGGCAGAGCTAGCCTACCTTCCCTAGCATTTTTTTTCATTAGTTCCTTTGATGTTCTGGGCTTTTTGTTCTTCCAGATGAATTTTGATATTATTTTTTCTAGCTTTAGAAAATAATTATCTGGTAATTTGATTGGTATGGCATTAAATAAGTAAATTAATTTAGGTAGAATTGTCATTTTTATTATATTAGCTCAGCCTACCCACAAGCAGCTGATGTTTTTCCACTTACTTAGATCTGACTTTATTTGTGCAAAGTGTTTTGTAATTGTGTTCTTATAGTCCCTGCAGACTCCCAGATATTTTATAGTGTCTACCATAGCTTTAAATGGGATTTCTCTTGCTGTTGGGCATTGTTAGAAATATATAGAAATGCAGATGATTTATCTGGTTTATTTTGTAACCCACAATTTTGCCAAAGTTGTTTATTATTTCAAGTGATTTTTTACTTGATTCTCTGGGATTCTCTGGGATCATATCATCTGCAAAGGGAATTGTTGCTTTAGAGAATAGTTTGTGATCTGGAACTTCTAGGTCTCTTCTACTTTTTTTCATTATTCATTATGTATTATCAAAAGATTCTTCAATTTTTTGGTCTCCAGATGAATTTTGTTATAATTTTCTCATTCTGTAAAGTAATTCTTTGGTAGTTTGATTGGTATGGCATTGAAAAATTAAATTAGTTTAGATACCATTGTTATTTTTATTCTACTGCCTGTTTGACTGCATCCTTCAGTTCTCACTGCTCTCTCACTAATTTCTTCTCAGCTCTGCTCTAGCTCTGCCTCTTCCTGTTCCACCCATTCAGCAAACTCCTCCCATCACAGACTCCATGTAACTCAGGTTTTCATGTGACCTGCGAAGGTCACATGGACTTATTAATTATTATGAAAGATTTTCCATTTAAATTACCATTATATATTGGAATTAATTATTCTTCAAATATTTCATAGAATTCATGTGTGAATCTATGTGATTTTTGAGTTTTTTCTTTAAAAGTTCATTTATGTTTTACTCCACTTCTGAAATTGGGCTTTTAAAATTATCTTTCTTGTTCCGATAATTTTAGTATTTTTATAGTTTTCTAACTTTGTTTCATTTAAGTTGGTTTCATTTGAATATAGTTCAGCAAAATAGCTTCTAATAATATCCTTGATTTCTTCTTCATTTGTTGGGAATTTTCCTTTTTGATGCTGTTAATTTGGCTTTCCTTTTTTTAAATTAAATTAGCTGATGGTTCATATATTTTGTTGGCTTTTTAAAAAAACCAGCTCCTAGCTTGATTTATTAATTCATTAGTTTTTCTGTTTATGTTTCAATTTTTTTGTTAATCCCTTTGATTTTCAGGTTTTTCTTTTTTGGTGTTTAATTGGGTTTTAAAAAATTTGTTGATTTTCTGATATTTTTATTTGCATTCACAATTTATTAATCTGTTCTTTCTTTTTAATAAAAGTGTTTAGAATTACAAAATTTCCCTAAAATCTATTTTGACTGCATCCCCCATATTTTGGTATGTTATTTGTTGTTATTATCTTAAAAAATTATCTATCAATTCTGTGATTTGTTCTTTAACTCATCAGTTCTTTAGGATTAAATTATTTAATTTCCAGTTGCTTTTTAATGGTTTTTCAGTGAATAAAATTTACCTTTTATTTAATATAATTTTAATGTATTGTGGTCAGTAAAGGGATGTATTTACTATTTCTGCTTTTCTTCATTTATTTACCCCTGTTTATTCCAAGTTGGTATATTTTCTTTCTTTTCTCTTTTAACCTTTGTGTAGCGATTCCCCTACAAGCTTAAGGTTTCTTCTGGTTTTGGCTAAACCTTCCTTTCCCGTCTTCCCTTTCCTATCAGTATCCTTGTTGAATTAACTGTAGTTCTACACCAAACCACATGTGTTTTTATGTCCTAAGCTATGGTCAGTTTTTGTTAAGGTGTAATGGACACTAAAGAAATATGTATACTCCTTTCTGTTTCTATTCAGTAACTGCAGGAGATTTAGCCTTATGAAATTTTTCAAAAATTCTATTCAGGTCCTTAACTTCTTTATTTTGGCTAGCCTTATCTATGGCTAAGAGTAAATCGAGGTCCACCACTATTATAATTTTACTATCTATTTTTCCTAGTAACTAATTTAGTTCTTCAGTTAATTATTTAGAAGTTGTGCCATTTAGTGAATATATAGTAAATATTGAAATCATTTCATTGTTAATTTTCAGCAGAATGTAATTTCCCTCTTAATTAGGTTTGGTTTTGCTGTTGCCTTGTCCAAAATCATAATTGTGAATCCTGCTTTTTTGCCTTCAACTCATGCATAATGATTTTACTTCAACTTCTTATTTTAACTTGTGAGTGTTTACATTTCAAGAACGTTTCTCATAAACATTTTGTTGGATTTTTCCTTTTAAACTATTCTTCTAGCCTCTCCTATTTTATGCATGAGTTAATCTCATTCACAAACATAGTTACGAGAGTTAATTGTTTGTTTCCCTCTATCCTATTGTTTTATACTTTTTCTTCTCTATGTTTGATCCTTGTTTATTCGAAGTTGGTTTCCTTCCTTCCTTCCTTCCTTCCTTCCTTCCTTCCTTCCTTCCTTCCTTCCTTCCTTCCTTCCTTCCTTCCTTCCTTCCTTCCTTCCTTCCTTTTCTCTTTCTTTTCCTTTTAACCTTCTCTTTTCTCCCTTCCTTAAGCATAGAGTTGGTTCTGTTTTTGATTAATCCCTTCCTTCCTATCTTCCTCATTTCTGTTAGTATCCTTGTTGAGTTAAATATATTGCTATATCAGACAATGTGTTTTCCTATTCTTTCCTCTTCTTACCAGTGTAGATGAAAATGAAGTTCAAGTGACTCTGGCTTCCCCCTCCACATCTCCTCCCCCAATCATTTGTATAATGTACTTTCCCTAACAGATTATGTTTCTTAACATGTTCCTTCATCTTTCTTCTCATTTTCCTCTAATATATCCTTCCTCCCTACTAATTTATTTTTTCTCACAGCATCTTCAAAGTAAAGCCATTTATAGGTCTTCTGATCCATTGTGATATTTAAGATTCTGGAAGAATTCTTTTTAACATTCTATGCCATCCCCACCCCCAATTAAGATATGTAAACACATGTAAACAGATGTAAACAGCTCATCCTTGTGAATTACATTTGTATTTACCTTTTTACAAAGTTATGTTTGTATTTACCTTTTAAAAAAACATAAAAATATTTATTTATCAACTCGACAATCAGTGGACAATACAAATGGTACATGGATATATCCAGCCACTCAGATAGTAAACATATGAATAGAGACAGTGAATAGAGTACTGGATTCGGATTTAAGAAAATCTGATCTATTTTTAATTTATAAAAATAAAATAATAAAAAAATAATTGTACTATTAAGACTAGCTTTGGGACCATGGACAAGTCATTTAAACTCTTGGAGTTTGTTTGCTTGTTTGTAGGAGGTTGTTGTGAGGATTAAGTGCTGGAATGAATGAATATGTATGTGTATGTATCCATGTATACGTGTATATATGTTTGTGTATGTGTATATGTGCAGGTGTGTATGTGTGTATATAAATTATAGATTTATGTATAAATATATTTTTATTTATATAATATATAAGTATAAATTTATATATAAATTATATATATGATTATAAATTATATATATAGAAATATATATTTCTGCAAACTTTAAAGGTAGATATGTTTTATGAAATGAACAAAAGGAAACTTTAAAGGTAGATATATCTTATTAAATGAACAAAAGAAAGGCTTCTGGCTTTGTGTAGACACTCTTAGGTGTGTATATGTGTGGAGACCGTGATGAATTGGTTTTTTTTTTAAGTAGGAAAGACTTTCTCCAGTGTAAGCAGTAAAGCATAGTGGAAAGAGCCTTGGACTTTGAGTTAGAAGAGGCCTCAGATGTTGAATTCTGCCTCAGAGAATTATGTGACTTGATCCTCACTTTCCTCATCTCCAGATTGAAAACAATGGTATTTATTAGTATCTATTTTTTATGATTACTGTGAGATTTGATGTTGTTGTGTTCATCCTTCATTTCCAAAGAAAACCACACCATCAGAGGAATGATGACATGACTTGCACTTGACTTTGTGTTGAGTGAGGGAGTGCTGTGCAGGTCACCAGCCTCACTTCTCCTCCAGAGCATCTGAATCCAGTGACCAGATAGTCATCAGGATGACTGGAGATGGCCCAGGATGCAGTGGGAGACCTTGGCCCTTGTAGGCCAAGGTCTAACTTGTATAGGGAACTGCCAATAAGGAAATTCCTACTCTTAATTCAGATGAGCCTCTAGTCTGAAAAGTAGAGTTTTAGTGAGTTGGCTGAAGGTTAAGAGCTATTTAGGTGAACATACACATAAAGTAGTTTGTGGACCTTAAAGTACTATCTAAAGGCCAGCTATTACTATCATTACTATTACTACTACCACCACCACCACCACCACTACTACTACCACTACTACTGCTGCTACTACCACCACCACCACCACCACTACTACTACCACTACTCCTATTACTACTACTACTACTGCTACTACTACCACCACCACCACCACCACTACTACTACCACTACTACTACTGCTACTACTACTACTACTACCACTACTACTACTACTACTACTACTATGGATCGGGTCAGGAAAGCAGGGAAGGAATAAAAAGATAGGTGCTTGCCTTCAAGGAATTTACATTCTTTTGGAGGTGAGAAGTCAGTATCACTGATATGTACCAGAAAGTATCTAATAGGTTGTACTCTCAATCACCCTCTTATATTCTCAATACTTATATTCCGATTCCACTGGCTTTTCCCCTACTTTCTTCAAGCATGTTCAACTCTCCCCTACTCTTAAAAAAACTCCACTATGACCTTATGTTTTCCTCAAGCTATAGTCCTAGATCTATCCTGCATTTCTCTGCCGGATTCCTAGAAAAAAGCGATTCCAATCTCCACTTTCTCTCCTCTCCTTTGAAATATGGATTTTGACCTCATAAATTATACTAGTCATCTTTTAATTGCCAGATTTCATTATCTTTCTGCAGCTCTCATTCTTCTTGGCCTCTGTTGCATATGAGAACTCGACCACACCACTCTTGTCCTGAATACCCTCCTATTCGGGTTTTCTTGGCATTATTCTCTACTGCTTCTTCTTATTCAAGTATGTCCAACTCTTTGTGACCCCATGGACTGTCCATACCAGTATTGTCCATGGAATTTTCTTGGCAGAGATACTGGAGTGGTTTACCATTTCCTTCTCCAGCTCATTTTACAGATGAGGAAACTGAGGCCAACAGGGTGAGGCTACTTGCCCAAGGTCACATAGCTAGTATCTGAGGCCACATTTGAACTAACAAAAATGCAGCTTTCTGACTCCAGGCCCAGAACTCTATTCACCGTGCCACCTAGCTGCCCAGGCCAATCTAGTAGATGGTTTATAGGATGAATTGTAATTTATAGCCATTGTAACATAATGGAAAAGCTGGCATTGGCAGCATCTCTCCTATTGTGTGCCAAGCAGTTGCCCCTGATGCCCAGTAGAAATAGAAATGGGGTACTGGTGAGGTGAGGAGTATGGAGGGATGTAGCAGTGCATGAGAGTATACATACCTTGGACCCTGGTTGAAATACTTGACATCCTGAGATCCGTATCTTAGTATTTGGGATTTCCAAATCCTGTATGTAGAGCACTTGGACCATGAACTCAGCACATGCTGCTATTGCAGTGATGCCCACTCTGGGGAAGCTCTATGATTGAATGGTACTGGGCAAGACTTTTGAGTCTTTGTGCCTCAGTTGCTGGCTTTGTAAAGTGAGGATAAACACACGTATATGTAATATGCATATATGATCTATGTATGTATATATATATACTATAACAATCTGATTCCTTATCTGTTAAAAGAGAGAGTTGGACAAGATCTCCAAGCACCCTTTCTGCTCTAAATCTCATCCTCATTCACAGGAATAGCATCCTGAATTCCTCAGATAAAAGTTATATAGATTCAAAGTGGGATTACGATTCCTTTCTTGCAAACAATCTCTAGCAGTTTCTTCTGCTCCTTGCCAGACCTGTAACTAACACCAGGACACTAATTCTTTTTTCCTCCAAGAACTGGAATGGAGTTTATTTTTTTTCCATTTAATAGTATTTTATTTTTCCAAATTACATGTAAAGAATGTTTTCAGCATTCACTTTTATAAGATTTTGAATTCTAAATTTATTTCTTACTTCTCTCCCCCATCTCCAAAATGACATGCAGTCTGATACAGGTTATACATGTACAGTCATATTAAACATGTTTTCATATTAGTCATATTGTGAATGAATCAGAATAAAAAGGAAAACCCATGAGAAAGAAAAAAAAAGAGAAAATGGCATGTTTCGATCTGCATTCAGACTCCAGTTCTTTCTCTGGATATGGATAGCATTTCAGGAGACCAATTCTTTCCCCAGCCTAGGGGGGAATTAACTTACCTTCTGTGCCTTATAGTCCTCTTCTCCTCCATTCCTGTGGCAACCTTCTCTTGGGGGCCACTTCTGCCCCTTCCCCCACCCAGGCTTGGTGGAGGGGGCGTTTGCTTTTGGACTATTCTTTGTTGCTGCACATGGACAATTGGACTGAGAAATCAGAACTTCTGGCTGACCCTCCTGCCTGAAATGCTGTTTCCTCACCTCCACCTCAGTTTCCCTGACTTACTTCAAGACTCAGCTCAAATCCAGCCTTCTACAGGAAGCCTTTCTTCATCTTTCCAGCTGCTGTTGCCTTACCTGAGATAACTTTTTATGTACTTTGTGTGAACTGTGTACGTATCTGGTTATTTGCAGATTACCTTCTGTCTACTCTGTAGGTATCTCGTATTCGTGCGGTTATTTGCATGTTGTCTATGTGAGTTCCTTGAGGGCAAGGACAATTGCGTTTCTTTGTATTACTACTGCGTAGCATAATATGTGGCTCATAGTAAGCTCATAACAAATATGCTCAGTGGGTACTTAGGTCAATGGCTTTTTAAAGTGACATCCTTTCCCCCCCTCCCCAACCGCTGTGGGCCAGAATACTACAGTGCCAGGCCTTCTGTCCTTTAATGAGCTGTGAACCTAGTGTTTTCTGAAGTCATTCAAAAGGGTTGTGGGGATAGGGCATTGTTCTATATAAAACAACTCTGGTGGTGAGACTCATTAACCACTTGCAGCTTCAGAAAAGTGCATATTGTTCGTTCGTGGAAGTGTGCTGTAAGTGGTTATGTAACCCAAAGCATGCTTTCCCTCCCCTGGCTTTTAAACTTGGACACCTATTCCTTCTCTACCCTTTGCATCTAAATAATGGATTCAGGAAATTCTCTTAGGAAGAATCTCGTAACGGATGCATTGTTTAGTTGTTGGGTTGTTCTTTTTTTGTGTTGTTTTGTTTTCGCTAGAAAAATCTGTCCAAAACGGGCGGCAGGTTATGCTTTTTGTATTACAGAAGCAATCAGTTAATGGGGACAGTTACACATTTCCTATGGTGTCAGCACCTTTAGCAGTCCTATAACTCTGAGGAGATTTTTTTTTAACTCATTTAGCTAATGGAATTGAGCAGTGGGGCTCAGTTTGAACCATTAGAAGACCATTCTCTTTAATGAAGAACCATAATTTTGTTGATTTTCTGTTTTTACATCACCTTCATTTCTAAATATGTCCCTTCCCCTCCCCTACCAATTGAGTCATTACTTGTAATAAAGATTTAAAGAGAATAATTAAATAATTATATATATTATTTTATATTATATAAATTATTTTATATATAAGAGAATAATTAAATAATTCAAAAATTAAATAATTAAAGGAAATTCTAATAAAGATTTAAGGAAGTAGTTTAGCAAAGGTAAAACAACATATTAGCTCAAATCCTAATACCTGTGTGACTTTGGGGAAGTCACTTCACTTCGATGTGCCTCAGCTTCCTCATCTGTTAAATGTGAGTGTTGGATTAGACTCTAACTTTGTATCTATGGCCCATATATGATAATATATGCACCACAATTTCCTCACTTTTCTGGGGTCAACCTTTGTTAGAATTAGAGTGTTCTGGGTTGTTTTTTGGTTATTTTTTCCTTCCATTTGCGTTGTTGTCATCACTGTGTACATATTGTTTTCCTTCTGCTTTCTCCACTTCAGACATGGGAAGTTCTCAGGCTTCTCTGAATTCTTCAGCTTCTTAATTTCTTAGAGCACAATAACATTCCATTACATTCATGTACTACAATTTGTTTAATCAGTCCCCAGTCAGTGGACATCTATTTTGCTTCTAATTCTTTGCTGCACCAAAAAGTGATGCTTTAAATATTTTGCTGTTTTTTTCCGTCTTTGACCTCCTTGGAATATTTGCCTAGCGGTGACATTTTTGGCTCAAAAGATATGGACATTTTAATCATTTTCTTAGCTGAAATGACAAATTACTTTCCAGAATGGTTGAACCAAATTCACAGCTCTACTAACAATCTCTGAACCCCCTTCAAGAATGACTAATTTTTGCCTTTTGTCTTTCTGACCAATTTGGTGGATGTGAAGTGAAATTTTAAGTTTTAAAAGAAAATTTTTATTTCTTATTAGTGGTTTGGAGCAGTCTCTTATTTCTTAGTTCTTTTGAGACTTGTTTGCTCTTATCTTTTGACCACTCATAGCAGGCACTTAACAAATGGTTGTTTGGGCAGCTGGGTGACTGACTGGATAGAACACTGGGCTTGAAATCAGGAGGGCTCACATTTAGGAGTTCAAATCCACTCTCAGACACTTACCAGATGCGTGACCCTGGGGAAGTCACTTAACTCTATTTGTCTCAGTTCCTCATCTGTAAAATAAGTTGGAGAAGAAAATGGCAAATCACTCCAGGAAACCTCACATGGGATCGCGAAGAGTTAGACATGACTGAACAACAAAATGCTTGTTATCTTGTTTTTGACCACTCGTCTCATCCCTTCCTCTGTCAAAAGTTGTCAAATAACTCACAACCATGACTGCCAAGCCTAGAGGCCTGTATGGGCTACCCGAGTCTTTCTTACCTCACCTCCCGAGGTCTTCGGCTGGCCAAACCGGATGCACATATGAGAGAAAGGACGTTCCAGAGTCGAACAAGGGTTGAGCTTTATTTCAGGGTCTAGTTACAAGTGCAGGGGGGTCTTCCTTAGGAGGAAGAGGGGGAGATTTCCTAAGGAGGCTAAGATCTTAAGGGATTGGAAGTAGAAGTACAAGCGGGGAGAGAGAGGGAGGGGAGAGAGGAAAGAAAAGAAGCGGAGCCTACTGTCCTCTTGGCTCCTCACGTGCTAAGAGAGCTTTCAGGCTTCCTCAATCCTACTTAACCTTCAGCCACACAGTTTGCATCTCAATACCGTGCTGTTAGGTAACTAGGTGTGCTCCAATCCGGGACCATCCCATCACGTTCTCCCGGGGAGAGGCGGAAATACCCGAGCTAGCCGAGCTAGCTCAGTCTGACCTTCTCGAACCCCCGCTGTTCATGGAGGGCCTCGTAAGACTCTAAGATTTAGAAGTCCCACTTTTACCTGCCCGAGACCGTCCACACGGAATTGAGCTTCCAATCCTCACACATGACCTTTTCTAAAAATTCTGTGATTTAGAGGAGTTTGGTGTCCCATGCTTTGTGAGCAGGGGGTCTGTGAAAACATTTCAAAATGCTAGAACTATTTTACTTTCTAAATTCTTAAATATTCCCTCATTTGGGGTACCACTGATGGCACTGCACTTTTAAAAAATACTATCTGGACACCTTGTTTACTTTGTGCCTAACATCATGTCTGGCATATATTAGGGGTTCCTAACTGGCATTTTGTTGATTGCTTCCCCCTTAGTAAAATGTTTCACGAATCGTTATGGCCAGTTTTTTGGCGGTTACTTTCAAGGGCTCATCTTAAGTAGCCTTGAGTGTTTTTCAAGGGGTATTTCCTGATTCCTTTACTTGTGTTCTCCACCTACCACCAAGAGGATTCTAAGCAGTAGGTTAAGATGCCTTTTCTTTCTAAGGTTGTACATGATGAGGGTATGTGAGAAGCAAAACTGGTTTGTTCTAGGTTTTTTAGTTTGGAAACTGGAGAAGAGACAGTGTTCTAGGCTGTTCTGTGTAGTCTTTTTGCTCCTGGATTTTGAAATTCCTGATTCTACTCACAGGAAATAGGTTGGTAATTATTTACAATAGAGAATTTCAGAATTGACTGTTATCTTACACATCACGACCAAGCCTCTCACAGTATGGAAGTAATTTGCCAAAGTCATAGAGCTAACCTGTAATAAGCAAATACTTTCAAGAGAGTAAGTGCCTAATCTGTTTTGTGTAACCTTGTTGTGCTTTGAGAAAACCTTCAAGAAGCTTATGACATCATTTAAAAAACACAGTGGCATATCTGAGATTTGAGTCGTGGGTTCTTAACACATAGGACGAGAGAAAAGAATTATGATTAAGGAGACTTTGAGTGATTCACCAAGGATCATAATAGCAATTGTCAAAAATGTTATTTGAACCTAGAATTCTTAGCTTTCATTGTAAATCCCATCTCCTGTTGTCCTGATGAACATCTGGCCACTAGACCCAGATGGCTCTGGAGGAGAAAATGAGGCTGTGACCTTGCACAGCCTTCCCTCACTCAAATCAAAGTCAACTGCAAGTCTTGTCATCATTTCCCTTTGAAAATGTAGGACAAACACAACAACAATTGCTCTCTATTTCTATTGCATGTATCCTATATATTTTCTTATCTCTGAATACATTATATCCTTTTAGTAGAGTATAAGCTCCTGTAAGCATGGTCCTAGGATGACAGACAGACCGAGGAAATTATATGGGACCATACTCTTTCCATGATGGTAGGATCTCCTGGAACTTGTGGTCTACTGATATGGTTGGTTTTTAGTAACCAGGGGTCCCCTCAACGTTTGAGAGAGAACGGAATCTCAGCTTTGAAGATGCAAAAGGTCTGTAAGTCCACCTAGTTCAACATCCTCACTTTACAGCTGAGGTAACTGAGGGCCCCCCCAAAACTGAGTGACCTAACCATGATCATACAGGTATAGCAATTGGCAGGACCAGGATTTAAACCCAAGTCTATTGACTCAAAATCTAGCCTTCTTTCAATGTTACTGTGATGCTTTACTCTTCAATGTATCAAAAATACTTGGGTGTGACCCTTCTTTAGCACGAAAATGGGATTAATTTCCTCCAACATTTCCTTGACCCCTATTTCAAATTTTCATTTCATTCCCCCAGGTCTCCTAGGCCAGAAGTTAAAAGCACTATCAATATATTACTAATTTTAAAATAAATTATTTTAAGAAATGATGACTTAGTATTAATTTTTTTTTAGAACTCATTGTTTTTTACAGAGGAATATTTACTTCAAAAACTATAATCCTCAAAATAGAAACATTCTTCAATGTGTATGGAATAATCTACCTCCCCCCACTCTATATCACCTCATTTATTGGGAAGTGGAAGAGGATTATGTTCACAGCTTTTATTTTTTCCCAATTACATAAAAACAATTTTTAATATATTTTTTTAATTTTTGAGTTCCAAATTCTCTCCTTTCCTTCTCTCTCATTTGATATAGGTTATACATGTGTTGACTCAGTATTTGTTGAACAAAAATTACTGTTATTTATTCCAGGTTGTTTTGTTTGGTACATGTTAGGTGGCACAGTGGATAGAGCACTGGGCTAGGAGTCAGGAAGACTCATCTTCCTGAGTTCAAATTGGGCCTCAGGCGCTTACTAGTTGTGTGACCCTGGGCAAGTCACTTATTCCTGTTAACTTCAGTTTCCTTATCTGTAAAAGGAGCTAGAGAAGGAAATGGCAAATCACTCCAATATCTTTGCCAAGAAAGTCCCAAATGGGGTCACAAAGAGTCAGGTACAACTGAAAAAAATGACTGAAATGAACAACGGTTTTTTGGTAAGATGGTAAGGAAAAGAAAAATATGATATCTTCGTCTGACATTGCTTTGACTTGTTCATTCCTTGACATATGAAAGTAATATGGAAAGATTTCGTTTGCATCACAGAGAACTCCGAGAACAGAGTTCAGATTCTTTGGACTTGGAGATGGCTGAGGTCCCTTCTATGATTCTTTGCTTCTGTGATTCCTTGCTCCTTCACTCCCCCTTATTATGCTAAATCCTTTGTGACTTGTGCTTTGTACCCACTCCTCCCCCAACTAGCACCATCTACAAATAGCTGCTTAACTTCCTGCATGTTAGGACTGTCCCTGCTAGTTTCTTTACTCTTTTCCTACTACCCTGCCAATAATATCTTCCCCACCAAGGGGGAAAAATTGAACTCATGAACCTCATTGTTGATCTTTGTTGACAGGCATGAGAAATGTTCCCTTATCTTTTTTGTCATAAATGAAGTTTTATTACATGAAGGTACTATTTTTGGGAGGGGGTCTTTATATAACTTGGTTTATATACAATGGTTCAATGCATGACTGAGAGTACTGTTAGTTTAGAAAAGAACTTTCTGTTTGAGTTCTTAAAGGAAGTGAGGAGGTAGAGCAAGCGTTAAGAAATGGTTTAGGCACAGACACTGAACACTATTATATTTTATAGGCATTGGATCTATGCTTTCATGCTTATTGGGTACTCTTCTACCTGTGCGGATGGAAAACTTGGCTCCCTTTTCCCATTCTCTGCTATTCTTTTCTTTGTCTTCTCAAAAGTCCTGGGGGCAGCTAGGTGGTGTGGTGGATAGAGCACCAGTGCAGGAGTCAGGAGGAACTGAGTTCAAATCTCACCTCAGACCCTTGACACTCACTAGCTGTGTGACCCTGGGCAAGTCACTTAACCCCAACTGCTTCCTCCTAGGTCATCTCCAGTCATCCTGATGAATATCTGGTCACTGGATTCAGATGGCTCTGGAGGAGAAGTGAGGCTGGTGACCTGCACAGCCCTCCCTCACTCAAAACAAAGTCAAGTGCAAGTCTTGTCATTATTTCTCTGATGGCATAGTCTTCTTTGGCAATGAAGGACGAACACACACACACACACACACACGTCCTACGTGATGGAACCATCCAATATTGGATTTCTTCCTTTCTTTGCTTTAATATTAGGTGGAAGAGGTATCACCTTGGTTATCCATACCACTCCCCACTGGCTTCCTTGCCTTCCAGTGGCTCTCCCCACTGACTTGATGCTTGGGGAGACCTTGCCTGAAGCTACCATATCATCCCAAGTCCCAGCCAGGCTGATCCCATCCCTCTGGTTGACTCCACCTCTACACCGAATGCCTTACCTCTTTTTAACTCTTTCATTATACGTTGTCTTCTTTCATTAGAATGTAAGCTCTTTTCATAGAGGAATTGTCTTCTTTTTTGTATCCCCATCATTTAGCAGAGTCCTAGCACACAGTAAGTGCTTAATAAATGCTTCTGTCTGCTCTTTTTCTTGTTTACATGACTGTCCCAACTCCTGTCCCAACTCTTCTACCTACATATGTTCAAGATTATGTCTTTTACTCCACTTCTTGGCCCGAGTCATCATTGGTAATATACCATGGCTTATTATATCCTGCGTTTCATCTTTGCTTTTAAAGTATCTTCAGTAATTTTTAATAAGAGGCAGAATGGTACCTAGCAAATCAGTTGGAACCCAATGTTCTGTGGTGAGAATGATTCCAGTGTGGGTGTTGGGGTGGAGAGAGAGAACTCCAGGAACATGGAGAAATCAATGCTGGGGCATTGACTCCAGGTGCTTCTGGAGAAGGGGATGGGGCCCAGGTGAACTGGGCAGGAGCTTGAGTGAAAGGTGTGGAAGGGAAAGGAAGCACTCTATTACTTAATAGAGAAGCATATATTGAAGGACCTACAATGTATCAGGACTGTGCTAAAAACACTGCAGATACAAAGAAAAAAAAGCAGCAATCACAGGTAGTGTAGGGGATAGAGCATTGAATTCTACCGAGAGAAAGACGGAAGTTCAACCTCCCTTGGACACTTGGTAGCTGTGTGACCCTGGTCAAGTTATTTTACTTATCTAAGCGTCAGTTTCTTTACCTATAGAATGAAGAATTTTGTCTTGATAGCTTCTAAGCTTCTGTGCAGCTTGAGTTTTATAATCCTGTTCTCCTTTCTTCAAGGAATATATATATACATACATACATATATATCTATATCTATATCTATATATCTCTCTTCATGGAAACCACACATCCATATCTAAGTAGATATAAAGTAAATATGAGGTAGCAGTGGGGAACTCTAAGCAGCTTAGGGAATAAGCAAAGACCTTCATGTAGAGGTGTCTTTTGAGCTGAGTTTTGAAGTTAAAAAGGGATTCTTAGAGGGCAGGAGAGAATGCATCCCATTCATGGGATATGGCCTTATACAAAGGCAAAGAAATGGGAGACAGGATTCTTCTCCATGTAGTAGCTTTCTGTTTCAACTAATTATTATCGCTAATCGGATGCTATATCCAGTTTTATTTTTTGTTTTTCCCCTTCTTCGTTGAAGGATCACTAGTGCAGACAGCATCCTCTAAATTTCAGGGCCTTAGGGCAAAGCTCCATTCTCTCCACCCTGGTAGAGACTTTGCTAATAGCTGATATTTCCGTAGCACTGTCTAGTTCACAAAGCACTTTCCTGACAGCCACTCTGTGAGGTGGGTAGTACAACGTGGTGCGGCCACTTTGAGGAAGCTGCTGGTTGTGGTTAAGTCTTCACATGGGCCAGCCAGGAGGCCCATCTTCTGTGTGCAAGTCCCTGATGTTTATGCCCTGGAAGACATTTTTTTCCTTTTTTGTTTCGGTTGTGGGAGAGGAATTCCGCTCATGAATAAACTGATTATCTGGCATGCATCCTGGTTTGTGGATTACAGTATTTCATTTGTTTGAAAACTAAAATTTCATGCACAGGATTTTCCTCTTTCAACATTTCTGACTTGCTAATTGAACTTAGCGATGTTGCCTATCCGTATGATGTTCTGCACAGGGGGGATATTCCAGGTGTTTAAATGCACTGTTGGGATAGGAACTCACCTTCAGCAACTGCAGAGATGTGATGAGAACGGAGAAAGAGATTTAGTTCTCCTGGTGGAAAACTATTTTTCTTGGGGGGGTGGAGGCGGGAATGAAACTTGTTTTAGGCCCTTTAAAGGGAAATGCAAACACCAACATTGGTAGCTTTTGCTACATAAGTAAATTAAATGAATGTCACATCCTGAAGCTTGTTGGAGAAAGGGAAGCCATTTTCATTTTATTTTCTATAACTCTGAATTGTATTCAGTGGTTTTTATTCCCTTATTATTTTGGAAAAAAAGGATGCGTAATATAAATTTAGATACATTAAAACCATATTGTTTACAAAATAAGATCACACACAACTCCAAATTCCATATGGTTTGCAGTTTTTCCAAAGTCTGGTTTGTTGCTTTAAGCTATAAATCTTTTTAGGGATGCAACAGTCAATATTCACAAGCTTTGTACTGTTTGAACTCTTACATTCTGTTTGCCTTCCTCTCCCACCCTCCCCATTTAATTATGAAAACAGTTCCTATTCTCATGGGTCGATGCAGAACATTACATAGATAAGTGTATCAAGATCACAGAGTTGGAGCTGGAAAGGCATTCTGGGAATCATTTCATCTAACCCCTCTCCTACAGATGAAGAAGCTGAAGCCTGAGGAGATGACCTGTCACATAGATATATAGAGCCTGGATTTTGACTCTTGGCCCCAGATGTTCCATTTGCCAATGTAGCTTGTTGCCTGTCTGTTTTCTCATATGTAAAATGGGAATAAATATTTGTAGTATATACTTTAAGCGATGGTAATGAGGATCAAATGAGATAAAGTGTATAGAGTATTTACGTGTCAACTGCTGCCATCAGTTCCATTTTTGAGGAACTGTAAGAATACTACTATACAGTCTGTTTTTGTTGTTCATTCATTTTAGTCATATCTAACTCCTTGTCACCCCACTTGGGGTTTTCTTGGCAAAGATACTGGAGTGCCATTTCCTTCTCTAGCTCATTTTACCAATGAGGAAACTGAGGCAAACAGGCTTAAGTGACTTGCCCAAGGTCATGTAGCTAGTAAGTGTCTGAGGCCAAAGTTGAACCCAAAAAGATAAGTCTTCCTAACTCCTGGGCTGACACTATCCCGTGGGCCATCTAGCTGCCTACAAAGATCTTGTACACATAGATATTTTATAAAAGCATAACATTTTTTTAAAATTTTATTTAATTTTGAGTTTTCACTAATTCACTTCCATAAGATTTTGAATTCCAAATTTTCCCCCGCCCCTTCTCCCCACTACAAGATGGCATGCAATCTGATGCAGGCTCTACATATATATATATATTCATATTAAACATATTTTCACATTAGTCATGTAAGAACATAAAATCTTGAAGCTCAGGCCAAACTTGGTCCATGGCACAAGAGTCTGGTATTTTTTCTTCAGATTTATAATTTGAAATCTAATCAAGATAGGCAATTAATCACTAATATTAATAAGGCCTCCCAATAAGAGGAGACTAATTTCATGTCTGCCCAAATTATCCTGTGTAACAACCCTTTAATGCCAAATATGCCACATGGAATATATCAGATTATAACTATAGTCCACAGCTGCTTTTATATTTTTTCTTTAGTGATTTGAAGGCAGAGCTTAAATTTTTACTCTAGAGATTTAATAAGCAAGAAGCATTTCCTAATTCTCATTAATCTTAGTGCAGCTAAGTAGTATACAGAGTGCTCGGCTCGGAGTCAGGAAGTCTTGAGTTCAAATGTGGCAAGCACCCTGACACATCCAGGGTGGCCTGCTATCACAGGTTCTTAGATCTGCTTTTCTAAAAGGAAAGCAGCTTTTGAGGAGTCAGCATTCATTTAGTTCATGGGAAAAAGCCAGCACCCTGAACGTCAGAGAAAATACAGAGAAGCAAAGATCAGCCAACAGACAAGGCTTTCAACTGTCTGACCGGAAGCAATGAATACATCAAAGATCAAGAAACAGATAACTGTCTGACCATTACATACATAGTTACCAGACAGTGAAGCACCAACATCTGGGTTTTCAAAGCCCGGGGCCTCCTTAGTGGCTTCCCATGGTCTCCTCTGGCCAAACAAACGTTTCCAGGGAGTAAGCCTTAAAGTAAAATCTCACCTCAAAGTATTTATACATTTTTCAGAGCCTAAGGGCTTCACCAGTGCCTCATTAGAAAATTAACAAAAGGTGTAGGCCTCCCCTAATCAAGCTTCCCTTAATGGGCAGACCCATCTATGGGTGGGGAAAGTCTTTAACTCATTAACATTGGAGACATTTAATAGCTGTGTGACCCTAAGCAAGATTTAGCCTGTCTGCCTCAGTTTCTAGAACTCAAAAATGGGGATAATAATGATACCTCCCTCTCAGGGTTGTTGTGGGGGTCAAGAGAGATGATAGTTGTTTTTACTTACGTGCCCACTGCTCCCATTATTTCCATTTTTGTGTGTTAGCATAGACTATCATCAATTTATGCTGTATATAGCTTGTATGTATTTATTTGCATGTTGTCTTTCCATTGGAGTGTGAGTTCCGGGACTACTTTGGGTAGGTTTTTATTGTCGTTGTTCAACCCATCTTTGTACCCCCAGAACGTAGCACAGTGCCTGGAACGTAGCAGGTAATTAATAAATGCATGTTGATTGACTTAAAGGCTGATCATTGAAAGTGAGGAAAACTTCATACTTAAGTTTATACCAGTTATTAAACGTATAGTTTGTTAATGACTTATGCTGGCCGGAAAAATCATCACTTAGGGGTAAAACCTGTAGTGATAAACCTTTCGGAATTTAGCTGCAGAAGTGTTGGAAGGACAGTGTGTTGTATACTCAGCTTAAAGCTCTTCCATCTTGGTAGATCGTAGCCTGAGTCCATGCTTTACTGTCTATCTAGACTCTGAGAACTTAAGGTCACCTGCATGTCACAGTAGGAGACAGTCAGGGAGAATTTGTTACTAAAGTCAAGGATTACTGTTTTCTTAAACTATCTGTATTGACATCTTTTGTTCTCCATCACCCTCACTTCCAAGTAGATCCCTCCCTCCTGCTCTCCTCCTAGGAAAGCCATCTCCTGTAATAAAGACTAAAAAGGGGGGAGGGGGAGGGAACTTATAAACTGAGCCTGATGCTATCTGTGAGATTCCACCTCCTTCCATAAAGAAGGGGGCATATTTTCTCATCAGTTCTCCAGGGTGAAACTTGATAACCTGTTTAAGAATTATTTCCAGCAGCTTTATGCATAAATTAAACCCTATTAACTAACTCAAAGGGATTGCTTAGAGTCTTTGGTTGACTTGGAATTTTGTTTTAGCATGTTGGTTGAAGTCAGTGGGGCTCTGACTTGGACTTCTGAGTGTGTCTAAAAGGCCTTGGGAACTTTGGGTTGCCTGCCGCTTTCACAGATTTCTACATAAACAAGAGACTTTGGTGGTTGTTTTTTTTGGGGGGGGGGGGGCAGGTGTCAAATTTTAGTTATTGTTTGAACAAATATATCCAATTCGATTGTCGCTGGGTTTTCTGTTAGTGAAAGACCATATGGTTTTTCAGCTTCTTCTGACTTCTTCCAGAAAACATCCAGTACCTTTTTCTCATGAGTGGAAACAATGTTTCATCTGTTTTTTGTCCAATTGCCACTCTTTCCTGAATTTTCTTTCAAGTCTTCCTGCAGCCCAACTCAGTAGAACAAAGTACTCTCTGTATAAAGCCTTAAGCCAAAATGAATTATCAAATTATCTTGAAAACAGTGGAAAAAATAGCTTCTTTCATCTCTGTCTTTCCAAGTTTGCTTAATGTAATGCGAAAAAATACTGTTAAATGAACTCACTGCTGAATAAAGATGCTACGATTAAGGTTCACATCCATATAGCAGTTATACTTAAGAAGCTTTTCCTTTAAAAAAAAAGTACAAACATGTTTATATTGCACTTTATAGGACAAAGGGCTTTTCTCACACCTGCCCGGAGAGAGCCATAGGACAGGTGTTGTTATTTCACTTTTAGAGATAAGGAAATATGTTCAGGGATATTGAATGATTCATTCGTGGTCACATAGGTAGGAAGAATCCGAGTCTATAGTTAGACTTTGATTTCAAGTCCAACCAGGGTTGTGTCTACCTTAAAATGCTTCTTAATGATACCCTCAAAGTCTAGGTTCCTTCACTAGAAAATCTCAGAGCCAGAAGGACCTCAGACCTCTTGTTAAACCTTATACCTATACAAGAATCCCTTCCACCTTATCCTCAAACAAATGATAATCTACCCTCTACTTGAAGACCTCCGAGAGTGCAGGGGAAGCAAAGGTAACCCATTCTATTCTGGGATAGCTTTACTTATTAGAAAGTTTTTCCTTATTGAGTCTAAATCTGCCTCAATGTAACTTCCATCTGGGCAAGCTCTCTCCTATCAGATAAAGTAGAACAAAGTTAATCCCTCTACCACATCAAAGTCCATTACTGGAAAACATCTATCTTGTCTTCATAAGTCTTCCCTTCCTCTGACCAGCCATTGGAAGTGCCTTCAGCCAGTTCTCATGTGGCATGGTCTCCCGTCCATCTTCATTTTCATTGTTAGTCCCAAAGTGTGTTGCCTCCCCAATTAATAAATGGTCAAAGGATATGAATAGGCAGTTTTAAGATGAAGAAATTAAAGCTAGGTAGCTTTAGATTTAGACTTATAGATATAATTATGTAAAAAAAATGCCCTAAATCTCTATTGATTAGAGAAATGCATTAAAACAACTCTGAAGTACCATTCTCACATCTGTCAGATTGACTAACATGACTAAAAAGGAAAATGATAAATGCAGGAGAAGATGTGGGAATATCGGAACACTACTGCATTGTTGGTGGAGTTGTGAACTGATCCAATACTTCTAGAGAGCAATTTGGAACTATTCCCAAAAGTCTATAAAACTGTGCATACCCTTTGATCCAGCAATACCACTACTAGGTTTATATCCCAAAGATATCTTAAAAAATGGAAAAGGATCCACATGTACAAAAATATTTATAGGAGCTTTTTTTTTTTTGTACTGGCAAAGAATTGGAAATCAAGGGGGTGCCCATCCATTGGGGAATGGCTGAACAAGTTGTGGTATATGAATGTAATGGAATACTGTAGTGCTGTAAGACATGATGGCAGGTTGATTTCAGAAAAAACCTGGAAAGACTTACATGTACTGATGCTGCGTGAAGGGAGCAGAACCAGGAGAACATTGTACACAGTAACAGCAGCATTGTGTGATGACCAATTTTGATAGACTTAGTTCTTCTCAGCAAGTCAGTAATCTAAGACAATTCCAAAAGATTCATGGTGAAAAATGCTGTCAGCATCCAGAGAAAGAATTCCAGAATCGGAAATGCAGACTGAAGCATACTGTTTTCTTTTTTTCTTATGCTTTTTTCCTTTGGTTCTGATTCTTCATTCACAACATGACTAGTGTGGAAACATATTTAATATGATTGTACATGGATAGTCTATATCAGATTACTTGCCATCTTGGGGAGGGGAAGAAGGGAGAAAAATATTTGGAACTCAAAATCTTATAAAAGTGAATGCTGAAAACCAAAACAAACAACTCACTAAAGTGTGTTGCCCACAATGGACCAGGATGCTTGAGGTGTGGTTGGACCGCTACAGGATGTTGTGGGACTATCAGCTTCCTGGTTCTGGCCACTATTCAAATTCAAAAAAAAAATTTATTATATTTCTTACTGCCACCCAAGATAAATTTAGCTTTTGTAGACACTATGAAGTACTCCCAACATTGAGTTTCTCATCTACTAAAAATCCCAGTTCATTTTCACAGGAAATGTCTAGGCTCTCATTGGAGCCTGTTGAGTGATAGGGTCCAAAGAAACCTCAACAGTTTGATTATTCTTCCTGGCAGAATTTCCTTCACATATTTGATGAATATGTCAATTACATCTTTATCTGAATCATGAACAAAAATGTTGAAGAGCGCAGTACTGAAGACAGTACTTGGCTAACCTACTAGAGACCTCCTTCCAAGTTCAAATTACCTAATGACTACTCCACATATCTGTTCTTTCAGTCACTTCTCAGTTCAGTAACTCTACTATCATCTATCTCATCAGAGAAATTGTGGTTTTTATGACTTTTTATTGATTTTTGTTGATGGGGTCATTTTGGCTCTTAGCGGTCATGAATTCTCTATCTCTATCTCTCTCTTATGCTTAAAAATGTCACAAGAGACATATTTTGCAGAAAGCTATGTTCAAAGACGAAATTAATCCAGTCTTGAACACAGTCAGTTCTGGTATTAGAGGCCACTGTGGTGAACACAGGATTTCTAGTTAGAAGATCTGAGTTCCAGGTTCCCTTCCACACTTACTAGCTGGGTGACCGGCTCTATTCAGGGCTGATTTCCTTGACCGAAATTTTCAAACACTTCTTATTTTTGTTCCGTCCTCAGGATGAAGATCATTCTCTTTGGTAGAAAAAGCAGAAGCAAAACCAGGATTTGAATAGTTTGGTTGACTTTTCCCCAAACTGTGGGCATCTATTTTGTTTCTGGCTTTCTTTTTTGCTCCCACAAAAAGTACTGCCAGGAATATCTTGGTGTACGTAAGACCTTTGGGAATTCATCATTTATAGAGTAGAAACTTGGCAGTGAGATCTTAGAGTCAAAGAGTATGGACATTTTTGGTCACTTTTTATTTTTAGCACTTAAAAAAAATGATTCCAAATTGAGTTCCAGAATGATTAGACCGATTGAACAATTATGTATTGTTGTACCTGTCTTTATGCAGCAGCACCTCCAGCATTAACTATTTCTATCTTTTGTCACCAAATGTATTTCTACTAGCTCTCATGAGATATACTCCATATTTTCATCTGTGATCCAGAAATCCTATATTCCTATATCCTATATTACCTCATTCAGCTCTTCCTAGACCTGCCTTAATCTTTTGATTCCCATCTTCCGTCTGCAAAATACCACCAGGTCTTCTTTCTTGCCCAGTGTCACGTAATCTCTAGTAGCGTTCTCAGGTTATTTCTGGACTTACTATTTGTCCCCACACGGAGTTCTCAGGAATGGATTAGGGGTCATCAATTTTGACAAGTCCCACATGTTTCTTCATCACATTCTGGACATGGGCTCCATGAAGATAGCAGACCATTTATCAAATTTGGTCAACAGATAACCTCTTTGGTACTTGGTAAGAAAGATAGCTTAATGGTAGAAGGATCATTGGAAGCCCTCTCTTTCAATCCATCCCTGACCTGAGAATAGACAACAAAGGGGCCTCCAAATTTCACTTCTCAATGGGTTACTAACTACCATGTCTTGTCTTCTGATCATTAGAGGATGACCTCACTCTTGGTGGTACCTTTGGATCCATCATCATTTTTCCTTCACACGCTAAAAGCTACTTTCTTCTCAGAGAACCCACCTATAACTTTTGCCTTTCACCCACATAAGAGTATGCCCATTCACTTATGAATGGGAGAAAAACACTTTTACCTTTTACTTATGAATAAATATCCAATGGTCTTTCTTTTTACCTGTTTCTTTGTTGAGTTCTTCCTTCCTCCAACATCCTGACAAAGAACAGGGTTTCTACTCTATAAATGCAGATGCTTTTTTAGGAAGCATTTCTTCTGCCCTTTCAATGAGCAGTTATTTTCCTTGGTAACCTGGGAAGTAAATACATAGCTTGAGGTAGGGGTGGGGAACCTGCAGCCTGAGACCACATGTGGCCCTCTAGGTTCTCAAGTGCGGCCCTTTGTCTGAATCCAAGTTTTACAGAGCAAATCCTTTTATTAAGGGGATTTGTTCTGTGAAGTTTGGATTCAGGACCTAGAGGGCCACATGTGCCCTCAAGGCCGCAGGTTTCCCACCTGTGACTTGGAGCTATTACTGCCTTTTCTAGTTGTAAGCCTTCAGTGGGCAGATATAACTTGGGCTGGTCTTCTGTTCAGGTTTGATATTGGAACAAAATGAGACACTCTTGGGTGAGTAAAAGGCTTAATTAGCTTTGTTGTGGAAAAGATATTCAACCAGGATACTCTAGCACTTAGCTTGTGTAGAAAT
Source organism: Notamacropus eugenii (assembly GCF_028372415.1). Classification (NCBI taxonomy): domain Eukaryota; kingdom Metazoa; phylum Chordata; class Mammalia; order Diprotodontia; family Macropodidae; genus Notamacropus; species Notamacropus eugenii. The sequence continues at coordinate 100,989,920 of NC_092872.1, read as the reverse complement.
TCTATGGAAATGAGTGTTTCCATATGTAAACATGAAAATTAGTCTCATCACAAGGGCAGGGTATAGTACCTAGGCCTAGTTTGAAGGACCCTTAGGTGACCAGAGAATCAAGTCATGGGTCCAGAGACCACTAGGAAGCTAAGCCAAGACTTAGTTTTAGCCTCACCCCCTTAAACCAGTCAGATCCCAGGGGACAGCTGTGTTGCACTTTAGGGGACAACTCTACTAACTTGCAAGAAGAAAGAATATTTGATATTCTTCGCACAACAGAGACCCAGCTGAGTCTTAGCTGTTTCATGTCTTCAACAGAAATGCAAACTCTTTGCCAGTTGCTGAAAAATTTTCCTTGCTGTGTGTGTGTGTTTCTGTACACGTGTATGTGTACGTGTACTTGCTGTGGAAGCAGCACCTTCAAATCTCTGCCATTCCTGGATACTTGCCCTGGCAAAGTGCCTATTTGCCACACTGGAAGCACCTTTGAGATGCTTGATTTATAGTTAGCTTTTCACCTTATCATGATATGATTCTATCTTATTTACCTTGGTGATTGCCAGGTTCCTGGGAATCCCTAATGCAAACAAGTTGCGTTTATGTACCATGTGTGCCAAGTATATAGGCTTCCGTTGTCCCTGTGTGTTGTATTCTCCTTTATTTTTCTTGGGGAGATCCTTTGAAGGATTTATAGAAAGACGTGTGAGAAATTGTCCAGGATGCCAAAGTCATGGATAGGATAAGATCTTGCACCCATGGGAGAAATACCCAAGCAGCTGAAATCAGCTTAGCTTCTTCTATTAGAAAGTAAGTCCCTCCACTTTTGTGTTTGTACCCTTAGTGCTTAGCATATTATCAGTTAGTTAGGTAACATGCTGGACACTGTGCTGAAAGTTGGGGATAAAAGACAGTGCTGCCCACCTAATGAAGGGAACAGCATGCAAACAAAAAAACCTCCAAACAACCAAGCTACATACAGGATAAGTTGGAAGTAATCAACAGAGGGAAGACGCTATAATGAGGAGAGATTGGAAAATGCTTCCTGGAGAAGGTGGAATTTTATCTGAGACTTGAAGGAGTCCAGGGTAGACAGGAGGAGCTAGAGATGAGGAGGGAGAGCATTCCAGAAATGGGGGACAGCCAGAGAAATAAGGGATTACTCTGTAGAGGAGGGAATCACTGAAATAACTGGATTTTTTATTCATTCATGAAGTAACATACTATGAATGCAACGTTTTTGTTTTTTGAGGGGGAGAAGGAGGTCGAACCTGTGATCTTTATCACCATAGGGAGCTCCCAGTATGGAAATGTTCTCCACTGATGCAGATCAGTAGCTTGTCTGTGACTCAGTGATTAAATAAATTGTCATGGGTCTCATAGCCAGTGAACTGAAAAGAGTAACATTATGCTAATTTATTAGTCACTGCTTATTATGGAGGCCCTTAATAAAATGTTCATGGCTATTGAGTTTACTTCCTCAAATTTGACTGGATTTTGATTTTGGCCTGCCTGTAGTAAAGAGGATTTGTAGGCTCTCCTGCCTTTCTGCCCTGGCTCACTGCAATCCATTATAAAGGGTCTAAGTGCATGTGGTGTACTGGTTGTTACAATGGCAGGCTATCAAATATTTCTCTCATTATCCTTTGTGATTCCTTTGTCTGCCCCTTCCTAAGTCTCCCTGAGTTTGGCTCAGGGGAGAATGTCCTCAGTGAGTTGCCATTATTTTCCCTTTCGAAGCAAATGTGACCCTCCCACCTTAGCCCTGGGTCTGATCTGCCAAACCTAGGGCAACCTACCAGTTTAGCAAAGTATTTTGGCACTTGTCCTCTCTAGATGAGTGTTTTTTGGAACTCTTGTCTCTTTCCATCAGAAATGGAGCCTTCTTCCTAAGCATGGGAGGTGATGTTGGCCACAGCCTGGTCCTCCACTTCAGGGGATCTTCTCTAGGCCTGCGAAATGCCATCCTTTCCCGTGTGTCCTTTTTGTATAAGACAACAGGCCTATTTCTCATGACCCTTCCTAGCTTTGGCAGTGAGAGCTGTCACCTGGAACTGGGGCTGCCGAACAGGCACTGTGGTTTCTAAGACTAGGCAGAGCATTATATTTCACCAGGCCTCCAGCTAAGCCATGGACTCTGTATTTGTTCCTGAGGATGAAGATACTGCTGCCAGTGCAGAAACACTTTGGGTGGGATATTCCTCCACACTGTCTCTTAACATTGTTTTTAAGATGGGGAAGAACCATTCTCTCATTGGCATTTATTTATACATTTTTTAAGAACCTGGGCTTTTTTTTTTGGTTAGTATGTATTTCTTTTCATTACGTCTCAACTGTGTGAGAGAAGTGAAGTTAGAATTTTGTCATTTTTTTTTGCTGTTAAAAGTATTTTTTTTTGCAACATCAGTTTATTCAAATTAGCATTTTGCTATAATCAAGATCTTAATGTTTAATCTAATACTATGTGAGGCAGCAAGGTAGAATTATGAGCTGGATTCTTGGGGTGTCCCTGTCTTTCTCCCAGAGACTGGTTTGCCCTTTTAATTTATGACCTTTATTCTTGTTCCATCCCCTCCTCAAGTTAGAGATTAATTACACTTCTCCAGGAAGAAAGGGCTGTTGAACCTTGCCTTCTGAACTCCCATCGTGCTCCTCAGAGTCTTCTAAAGGCCAGCGAAATACTAAGCAATTTAAGATGTTCTTCCCCACCCCCATGTTTTTGAAAACATAAAAAAATAGGAAATGGTTGGAGTCATTTCCATTACACTTTGCAGTCTGTTTTTTCAGCATGGAAATTACGGATAGGAAAACCTATATTTTTCCTGTTTTAGCCTCTTCAGAGTGCTATGGATGTTAATATGGTAAACAATAAGAAAATTTTGATTTGAAATTATGAAGGAAATTTCTTCCTAGTTCCAGGACGCTTAGTTTTTAAAATATAAACTGGCAAGTCCAAACAGTTATTTCCTTCTGAGATTACTCTGTGAGGTTGTTTCTGTTTCTTCTTTTTATAAGGTGATGTTTAGGACTTTATCTGTGAACACTAAGGTCCTTTCCAACCCTTTGATACTATGTGAGAAGGAAAACCCTTTCCTAAATGAAAGGCCTCTAGGTACAAGTATAATTAAACTAATGTTGTGTTTTAGGAAAGCTAGGTGGAGAAGTGCTGGTCCTAGAATTCAAATTCAGACCCAGACACTTACTAGCTGTGTGATGCTAGGTAAGCCACTTACCCCTCTTGGCCTCAGTTTCCTCATCTGTAAAATAAGCTGGAGAAGGAAGTGGCAAAACAGTCCAGCATCTATGCCAAAGAGACCCCAAATGTGGTTGGACCCGACTGAAATGACTCAGCAAAGTTTTGGAAAGTTGTGAATTGAATGAGAAATGTTTGCCGTAGGTTTTAGGTGTTGGCTTGCCTTTTAAGTCTTTTGGTGAATTGCTTAAATTAATACAATTCCAAATTTCTAAATTTAAATGGAAAACTCTTTAAGCTTAAATTATAATTTCATAAATTTATATATGACTTTTAATAATATAAAAATATAATGTCAGGTTTATGTCACCCAGCCTGACTTTTGGAAATGTAGTCCAGGGGAATTTTCCTTTTATTCCATTATCCAGGGTATATCCTTGGCATCAGAATGAGAAACAAAATTCTAATGCCTTTTTTCACTAGGGGTATATAAAGATGCATACAGATAGTATTTCCTTTGGAAATTAAAGATCTGTGGGTCACAGTGAATTAGAACTTGAATTTTTTTTTTAATCCATTCATTCACTCAACTACTTATTTATTTGCCCACCTATCTATTTATTTTTGTTTTTATATCATTTCTATTTTCCAATGTAACTCTCTTCCCATCCCCTCCAAAAAGTAATTTCAAATAATAAGGAATTTTTATTAAAAAGGAAGAGAAAGCAGCTCAACAAAACTAATCAATTTGTCAAAAAAGTCTAGTTACAGATGCAGTGTTCTACTTCTGAAGTCCCTCAGTTCTGCAAAGACCGTGAGTGGAGAGGTGGTCCCTCACATGTCTTCTTTGGGCACAAACTTTGCTGTGGCTCAGTTGTTTTTCAGTCGTGTTTGATTTTTTGGGGGCCCCATTTGGGGTTTTCTTGGCAAAGATACTGGAGTAGTTTGCCGTTTCCTTCTCCTGCTCATTTTACAAATGAGGAAACTGAAGCCAACAGGGTTAAGTGACTTGCCCAGGGTCACACAGCTGGTGATTGAGGCCAGATAAGAATTCTGGAAGCAGGTCTTGAATGCACTCTGTCTGCCCCTGGGGTCAAGTTAGGGCATTATGACTTCATAGTATTCAGCTTCGACTATTTTGTTGGCCTTTTTCTTTGCATTTGTACGTTGTTGCGGTCATCGTACATATTGTTTTCCTGGTTCTGCTCACTTCACTTTGCCTCAGTGCATTTTAGTCTTCTCATGCCTCTTTGTATTCATCACACTCCTTTTTCCTCACAGCACAATATCACTCTCTTTTATTCACATTATCACAACTCGTTTAGCCATTCCCTCAATAGATAGGCATCCACTTTGTTTCCAGTTTTTTGCTGGGTGCAAAAATCAATGAGATTATGAAGTTGGCACTGGACGGACACCCACACCCACACAGACACACAGACACAGACACATACACACACACACACACACACACACACACACATACACATACACCCTACTTTGCTCTACTGTTCAAAATGATTGGAATCAGAATCTTTCCAAGAAAGAAGAAACTTTGATCAAATGTTGTTGCCTTTGGCAAGTAACAGAGCCAGAATTTCAAAGAGAAGAATGCTTATGTTTGCCTAAAATATATAGGGCATATACACATCTACATATTATTTGCATTCCTATTCTTTTACAAGTCTGGAGATTTCTTCTGAATCTGGCTTCTTTTATTATAATTTGACTTTTTTTTAATCACTCAGCCTGTTTGTAATTTGGAATGCTGGGAAAATTTCTTTCCTTTTAACCCAATAACTAGGTTGTATCGTTGATATCAAAATGAAAAAGCAATCTCCGATACCTTTTTTTAAACCCGTCATGTAGTGTAGATATAAAATCAACAAATAAGGTAAAAAAGAAGTGAGTTTTGCAGACCTCACAAGCTTGGTGTACTTACTGTGCTGTTTTGTGTTTTTTTTTGGTCTCTGGCCCAGACTAAGACAGTTTGCCCAGGACTGTCTGTTACCTGTTGGTTTAGGGATCAGTAATTTTGGAGCCAAGCTTCTGCAGCTGCGGGCTTTCTGTTTTGATTCTATTGTACTCCTCCAGGTGTTAAGTCTTAAGTGTGCTACTGTATTTAAGTCTCTTATCCAGAGAGGAGGAAAAAAACAAGAGTCCTTATTTCCAGTCTCTTTTTTTAATTTAAGAATTTTGCTTGCTACAAAATCTCAGGTGTCTTGGAAAACTTATGAGCTAAAGACTCATCGTGCTAAATTAACATTTATTAAATATCTACTTTGTTTGTAGCACTGGTTTAGGTGCTTGGAGGGAGAGCTGGACTTTAAATAGATTATGGATCTTCAAACTTCATGGAGTTTGTAGGATCTTGGAAGCTGTGTTAGCCCAGGTGTTATCTGTTTAGAGAACCTCTCACTATTAAAAAGTGAACTTGTAGAGAGAGCTCATTTTTGTCTTTCTGCTACCTGTTCAGTCCTTTCAGACTTATCCAACTCTTCATGACCCTATTTGGGGTTTTTTGGGCAAAGATATTGAAGTGATTTGCTGTTTCCTTCTCCAGCTTATTTTGCAGATGAGGAAACTGAGGCAAACAGGGCTGTGACTTCCTCAGAGTCACACAGCTAGTATGTATCTGAGGCTAGATTTAAACAGTAAGAGGAGTCTTCCTGCCTCCAGACTCAGCCCTCTACCTGCCTATGCCACTTAGCTGCCATAATATTTCTGCTTAATAATAAATATTTCTTGGTTTGTGTTTGGCTTGTGAACAGATTGCAAAGTGAATCTCATGGAATAATTTTTTTGGTCGATCCTGGAATGAGAAACTCCTGTTTAAATTTGTCTTTATTTTATTTCTTAAAGAAAGAGCCTAGTAAAGACCTTTCGATATGTTATTACCTTATTCTCATTTTCTGATAGAGTTCGGAAAGAAATAGTCACTGTGCCACTATTATTTTATATTTCATATTCTACGGACTGTTGCGTGAGGGGCGTGTAAAAATTTGCTTTTGGTTATTGAATAAAAGGTTGAGGATGTGAGCTCATCTTCTGTAGACTTACTGAATGCATTCTTGGTGCCAATTCTAGTGGCAGGCTGGGTGAGAGAGATTAGATACATCACAGATTAGACTGGAGAAAGATGAGATTTTGGAAACAGGAATACTTTTAAGGGGCTGTGACAACAGTTTGCAAGAATGGTGATGGAGACTGAACGGAATGAGCTTTGTGATTGGAGAGAAGGGAAGGGGCAAGAGATGGTTAAGTGTTTTCACTAATAGCCTTCTTAGGATTTTGTTATTCAGTCATTTCAGTCATGTCTGACTCTTTGTGACCCCATTTTTGGTTTTCTTGGCAAAGCCACTGGAGTGGTTTGCCATTTCCTTTTCTAGTTCATTTTACAGATGAGGAAACTGAGGCAAAGAGTGGTAAGTGACTTGGCCAGAGTCATACCACTAGTAAGTGTCTGTGGCTGGATTTGAACTCAGGTCTTCCTGACTCCAGGCCCTGCATTCTTGCCCACTTGTTAGCATAATGGATTTATATCTGGAAAAGATCTTAGAGGCCATCCAGTCCAATGCCCCCATTTTACAGATGAAGAAATTAAAGTCCAGGGAGGTAATCATTTCAAGCTATTCACTTGGCTTGGGGAGAGCTCAAATAGTGGGATTTGTTGGTCTGTGAGACTGAAATTCTGTTTTAAATAAGCGGCCTCTGAATGCCAAGGTATTTTTTTTCATCCTTGACCGAGTTTGTCTACGGAAAAAATGTTATGAGGTAAAAACTTCATTTTCTAAAACCCTGGAGAGCCTTGGTTCCCAGTGGCATCTCATTCAACTGTATTTTTCTTATCTCTCTCCCTGGGAGAGAAAGGAGTTGGGGGAGGACAGTCCTAAACATTATGTACACAGCTGCAGGCTAGAAGAGGTGGGTGGCTTGCTGCAGGTAATGGGGAGCCTTGCACAATTCATTTGCAAAGAAGGAATCTTTCTAGCTCTGGATTTTTTCCTCTCTAGCGTCAGACACATTTACTGAATTAGTGCCCTTGCCGTCAGTTAGTTGTTCATTGCTTTGAAGATGGTCCTGTGGTAATAACGTGATTTAATTGTAGGTCAAAGATGAAGCTGGGTGTGTTTTAACTTCATGGAGTAGGAACAAAGGTCAGGGGAAAAGAACTTTAATCCTTAATTTTGTCAGTAAAATTTATTAAACCTTAAGGAGAGTTTGACTGGGTCTGAATGGTATGGGAGTATACAGTAATAGATCTTTGTTTCTGGAAGAATTAGAAACTGTCACCATCTTTTGAGGACATTGGAAAGAACACTGGCTCTGAAGTCTCAGGACCTCGGTTCAGATCCTGCCTTTGACACGTAGTATTTGAGGGACTTTGGGAAAGGCAGTTGTCCAGGCCTCAGTTTTCTTGTCTGCAGAATGAGGCTGTGGAGTGTTCTTGTTCATCCTACATTCTCAAAGAGGACCAGGGACATCAGGAGGTGACGTCTTGACTTAGAAGTGAATTGGATTTAACTGAGGGGGTTGCATTAGATGACCTGTGAGCCCTTGTATAATGGAAAATACTATCTCTCCCCCTCACCAGTATATACGATCAGTAACTTGTAATTTATTTAAATCCTGAATTCTGTCAGGTGATCAGTTGGAGCATTTAGGAAGTCAGCAACAGGGGGCAGTTGGGGATCCCCAGTTACTTGCAACCAAAATGAAGTCCAGCATTTCTAGTCTGAAGTTCATTCAAGGGGAGGGGGAGCAGAATAGAGCTGTTGTGTCACTACTGTCCCCTCACCCCAAACCTCATGCTGGAATTTTGTTTTCACTGGCTGGCTTCGTTATCAAATTGTCCCCAAGCCATGCCTCCCCTTTCCCATGTTTGTGAAAAGCAAAACAAAATCACTTGGCGCTGACATCATTGTTCAGGAGGAGTCGGGGAATCTACTGGCTGTCACTCCCAGATTACAGAAAATTGGCCTGAGATGAGTGACACAGTGCGGAGGCCAAGCCAGCAGCAGGGAGTCTGGAGACCTGAGTTCTCAGCTCAGCTCTGACACCAACTTTGGAAAAGTCACTTCATCTTCATTAGGCCTCAGGTTTTTGCTTTAAAAAAAAAAAAAATCTGTAACATGATGGGGTTGAATGTGGTGATTTCTAAATGTACCACATGATTGGGAACGATTTTAATGAATTATTTTATTTTAATATTGGCCATATTTCCCATTTTATTCCTCTTCCTTTCCCTCCCCCCTCCTCTCTCTGTCTCTCTCTCTGTCTCTGTCTCTCTCTCTCTCTCTCTCTGTCTCTCTCTCTCTCTCAGTGGATCATCATTAAAAAAGAAGTAGGGGAAAAATGTTCAGTCAAGTTCATCATTATATGCTGTGTTCTAGGTCCACGGTTGCCCACCTTTATAAGGAGGTACCTTCTTGTGTCTCTTCTTTAAAGGCCAAGTTTGCACATTATTTTGAAGTATTCAGCTTCCATGATTTTACTCCTTGTGTACAATTTTGATGGTTCTGCTAGCTTTCCACCACTTCATATCAGCCTTCCTATGATTCTCCGTATCCATCAAATTCATCCTTTCTTAATATTTTTGTTGACGTATATGGTGTCTCCACATAAGAATACAAGCTCTTTGAGGACAAGAATGGTTTGTTTCCCCAGTGCTTCGCACCATGCTTTGTATATAGTCACCACTTAAATGCTTGTTGATCCTTTCTTAAAGACTGATAATATTCTGTTGCATTCATGCAACATGGTTGTTCACCCATTCTCCAATTTAAAGTGTCTTTCTGATTTGATGATTTAAGGAAAAGGGTACAAGTACCCTTCTTACCCCCATACCACTAAGCATTTTTATACAGTCTGGAGATAAAGGAGAAAAACTGCAGTCTTCCTAATTTTGGTAAATTTTATACAGTTATTTCACTTGTGTCTGACTCTTTGTGACATTTTGGGGTTTTCTTGGCAGAGATAACTGCTCTACCATTTCCTTCTCCAGCTCATTTTACAGATGAGGAAACTGAAGCAAACGGTTAAATAACTTGCTCAAGGTCATACAACTATTAAGTGTCTGAGACCAGATTTGGGCTCAGGTGGATGCATCTTTTTGATTCTAGACCTAGCACTCTATCGACTGCACCAACTACCTGCCCAAATTTTGATAATCTGGACTCATCCAAATAAGCACTTACTTGTAAACTGATAGCTGCTCCCCTTAGCAAATGTAAGAAAAGGACATTAGGATGGCAAGTAAGTTATTAGTGGGAGTGAAAAGAATGAGCTTTTTAGACCTATATGACTTGTGGTCACAGGAAATTTAGAAAATGGAATGCGGAAATGCACTAGCTCCCAAAACCACAACACTATTTTTTTAAAATTATCTCTCACTTTTTAAAAAAATCTATTTATTTATTTTTAGTTTTCAACATTAACTTGTATAAGATTTTGAGTTCTCAACTTTTCCCCCTCTCTCCCCTTTCCCTTCCCCAAGATGGCATGCTCTCTGTTATAGGCGACACATCATAGTAAACATTTTCACATTACTCATGCACAACACTAATTCTTAAAATAACTTTTAAAACTTATTTTCCCTTTTAAGTTTTTCTCTTTTGATTTACCCCCTTCAAAATCAATATTAGACTTAGCATATATATTCAAATGAAAAAAAATCTGCTTTAGCTGGATTGGTGGGAAAGTAGACTCCGTATTATCTGTGGAAAACTGCCTTCTAAATAAGTGTAGTAGAGTCTTTGCATGGTATATATAACATTTTTTTCCCAGAAATGCTGATTATACCTTTGACAGAAGTGCATCTGTTCCTCATATATCAGTGGTGAATGCTTTAATTTAATTTTTTTGTCTTTTGGTTTTGCCCTAATGGGAGGTGAATTTTCCCTCCATAGTTATATAGCAGTCAGCTAGCAGACATGCAAGTATTATCTCAATCTTATTCTGTAAATTTTTTATCTCACTAGTTTTGGCATTTTCTCCATCTGTGCTACTTGCCATCCATTTCCATAACTGACTAGTTGGCATATTGGTTAGAGTTGCTGGATTTTTTTGGAGTTAGGAAGTTTACTGTTATCATTCAGTTGTTTTCAGTCACGTCCAGCCTTTGTTACCCCATTTGGAGTTTTCTTGGGCAACATACTAGAATGGCTTGCCATTTCCTTCTCCAGCTCATTTTATAGATAAGGAAACTGAAGTAAAGAGGGTTAAGTGACTTGGCCAGGGTCACATAGCTAGTATGTCTCTAAAGCCAGATTTGAACTCAGGAAGACAAGTCTTCCTGACTCCCACCCTGCACTCTATCCACTGCCCTACCTAGCTGCCCCTAGAAACTAGGATTGATCAATAAGAAAGGAAAGACCTGAGTTTAAATCCTGCCTCAGATACTTAATCTTTGAATTACTATGGCCAAGGAAATGACAATAACAACGCTTTTCTTATAGGGTAATTATGAAGATCAAAGGAGATAATATAGGTAAAATGTTTTGCAGACCTTAAACCTGTTATTATCCATTTTCTGGATGTCTATTACAATTATCTTTTTTATTAGCATTAATTTTATTTTCTGATTAATAAAACTACTTAATAGCTCTACTCACCTCTCCCATTTGAAAAAAAGGGAAAAAGAAGAACCAAACCAAAGAAATATGTATAGTTAAATCAAATTTCCCGTATCAAACGTCCAAAAAAATGTATGTCTCAATCTGAACCTGAAGTGCCATCTTCGGTCCTCTGGAATTGTGGTTGGTTTTTGTCTTTATCCGAGTTCTTAAGTCTGTCAAAGTTGTTTATATTTACAATGTTTGTGATTATAAATTGTTCTTCTAGTTCTTCTTACACTCTGCTTTAGTTCATAGAATTCTTCCCAGGTTTCTTTGAAATTCTCCTCTGTTATTTCTTATGGCACAATAGTATTCCATTATATCATGTGCCATAATTTGTCCAACCATTCCCTTGTTGATGGGCACCCTCTTAGTTTCCAGTTCCTTGCCACCACAATAAAAGCTGCTATAAGTATTTTTGTATATATTCATCCTAACCCTAACACTCCCAGAGCCCTTTGGGGTAAAGACCTAGCAGTGATATCACTGGGTCATAGGATTAATAACTTTTAGGCATAGTTCCAAATTGCTTTCCCAGAATGTCTGGAATAATTTACAGCTCTACCATTAGTACATTAATATGCCCTTTTCCCTTTGCAGCTCCTCCAACAGGTGTCATTTTCTATTTTTGTAATTTTTCCAGTTTATTGGCTATGAGGTAAAACTTCAAAGGTATTAGTGATTAGAGTATTTTTTCGTATGGCTGTTGATAGCTTAGATTTCTTCCTTAGAAAATTGCCTATTCATATCTTTTGACCATTAATCGTTTGGAAATTAGCTCTTGTTCTAAATTTGTATTAGTTCTACATATATACTAATACAAATTTAAAACAATATATATACTGACTATAAATATACATATGTATATGTTTAGAAATAAGACTTTTATCTTTCTGCAAAGACTCCCTCAGGCTCCCCATTCTCTCCCCACCATTTTCCTCTGCATTATATTTCCCTTCTAATTTTACTCATTGGTTTTGTTTGTGCAAAAACTTTTAAGTTTGTAATCAAAGTTATTTTCTGTGATCTTCTCTATTCTTTGTTTGGTCATGAACTCATTCCTTGTTCATATATCTGAAAGGCAATGCTCCTCCAAATGTTGCCCTTTATATCGGATTCATATTTCAATTTAGAACTTATTAGGGTATGTGGTGTCAAGTGCAGGTCTATACCTAGTTTCTGCCAGAATGCTTTCTGGTTTCTCTAGTCATTTTTGTCAAATATTGAGAGTTCTTTCCATAAGGAGTCTTTGGGTTTATCAAACATGAGACGACTGTTGTGTTTATTTGTTTTTTCATATTGTGTTTCCTGATTGATCTATTTCTTAACGTGCTCACCATCATTTTGATGGTTCTTGCTTTGTAGTATAGTTGGAGATCCTGTACTGCGAGGCCTCCTTACTTTTTTCATTACTTCCCAAAAGATTCTTGGCTTTTTGTTGCTCCAGAATCTATTTTATCATTTTTCTCCTAACTCTATAAAGTAATTCTTTAGTTGTCCATTCCTTCTTGACTAGGACTAATTCTTGATCATGCCTTTCCATAAGTCTTTCATAGAAACACCTTCTTGAGGCCATTGACACTGATAATGTACTGCAGCCTTCCTATCCCAATGTGCCACTGGTCTTTAGATCACTCTCAGTTGTGATCCTTTTGAGATGCTGGTCTCACTGGCTTCACCATCAAAGAACTTCAACAGAAGAGAATACAGGTGATGTGTCTGTGACCTCATTGTAGGGATATCCCCTCTTATTGGTTCAGAGTCCACTTTTCATTCCTTCTCATCCCATGTGATTGTACTATATGTTCCCCTGGATCTCCTCTGAAGATACTGACGTAGTCTATTCTTTTCATATTTCATGGCTGCCAGTCAGTGTGCCTCTCACGCTGTCCCTATGTCCCTCACCATCTCCTCTTCCATCTTATATTTCTCCAATGATATTTCTTATGGCACTAGGCATAGAGGGTATCAAAGCTTGTCAGAAGAACATTGGTATTTAAACAGGTGGGCTGAAGGATGAATGAATAAAATTCAGAAACCCACCACATTAATATAAAAGATGAAGGAAGCAGCTGTTAAAGCATCTTTCATACTTTTTCCTTTTATCATGCTTCATTCATAAGAGAGCCCCAGAGAGTGTGCTAGTTTTTGTTTTGTTTTGAATTTTGTTTTGTGTCTGTAGAAATAGCTTTAGTCTTATACCAAGGTTGTAAATTGCAGTGATAGTAATCATATCTTAACTGCAGTGATGTAAGTAATGGAAAGAAGGGAAGCCAGAGTAGAGCACTAGGAGAGACTTCTTTTATCAAAGACTTCCTGCCCCCCAGCATATAATTTCTTTGGCTTCTACCCAAAACATAAAAGATTGTGGGATTCGGCTGTATCACTTCCTACCTGGGTTGGCAGTGTTCTCCAGATTGTCTGATTATTTTCTTTTAGTGAAGTTAACTCATAGAAGCACCAGCTTTGTCTTTCCTTTTCTTTCTTTCTCTTTCTTTCTTTCTTTCTTTCTTTCTTTCTTTCTTTCTTTCTTTCTTTCTTTCTTTCTTTCTTTCTTTTTCCTTCCTTCCTTCCTTCCTTCCTTTCTTTTTCTCCTTCCCCCCCTCTCCCTATCTCTCACTTCTGTTTTGCCATCTCTCCCCTCTGTCTTCCTCTCTTCTTCACCTCTGTCTCTCCCTTTCTCATCCTCTCCCGTTTTGCCTTCCTTCTCTGCCTCTCTCTCTCTCCCTCTCTCTCCTGATCCCCCTTCCACTCCTCTCTCTTTTTTTCTTTTACTCTCTTTTTTTTCTCTACTGGCTTGATCACCTCTGACAGACCCAAGCACATCTGGTCCCTGTACATGGAATAAGCCACAGATCACCCCAAACCCACTCCATTCATTTCAACCCTGGAGACATTTATCAAACACATTCTGCCAGCCAGGCACTGAACTAGGTGCTAAAGACACAGAGACAAAAACGAAGTTGTCCTTGTCCTCAAGAAACTCACAATATACTGAAATGACCCTCTTTCCTACTGCTTTGTAATTGGACTGAGTGCTCCAGGTCTTTCTATCTTTGTTGCTTTTAGGAAAGATGAGGTAAATGCCCTCCTGAATGGGGAGGGAAGAAAGCATGGATGATGTTAAATATTTATTCCTATCCTCCCACCCACTGTCTGCACCACAAGCAATCTGGCTGGGCGGTTTCTAAGGAGAAAGACTCTGTTCACCTCAAAGTAGGACTGCCTGGCATCCAGGGAGCAAGGGTAGACGTGGCGCCAGAAGCCTTGTTTTAGCATGCCCATGCAGCCATCTTTCTTGTCCCCTTTTAAACAATAATCTGCTTTCTGAGCTTGCAATAGATAGTCAAGGTGTAGATGTGTTGAGATTGTGTGCTACCTACAGGGAAGCGTCTCACTGACTTCTTTCTCACTATTACACAAAAGTGTGCATGTTGAGCAGGTAGTCCGTGTGATATAATGGACCATGCTTTCAGGGACATGGGCCAAGAATTGGACTGCTTGTTTTACTGATGGCTTTCTGGAGTACCTAGAAGCAGTTATGATTGCTTCCAATTTATAAATAGAGAAACTGAGGCACTAAGAGATTAGACAGGTTTCCTAATGATTCTCTGGATGGCCATCTGGGTTTAGAAAAGCAATATAGTACAAAGAAAAAAAAAGATTAGAAAGCAGGAAACTTAGATTTTACCTTTTTTTTCCTGAAGTAAGATGCCAAATAAAATGTGCACTTCCGTGTATACAGTAGATCAGAGAAAAAAGATTGTATATGAGGGAAAAGGGAGAAGGGAACAAGTATTAAAAGACAGGCCTTGTGCAAAATACTTTACGAATATTACCTCATTTGATTCTCCCAATAACCCTGTGAGAAAGGTGCTATTTTTATCCTCATTTTATAGTTGAGGAAACCGAGGCAGACAGTATTTAAGTGACTTGGCCAGGGTCACTCAATACAGGCTCTGTACTTACTGTGCCCCCTAGCTGACTCTGCCAACTCTGAATCACTTACCTTGAATGCACCTTGCTTTTTAAGCAAAGGACTTAAACATGTAACTTTCAAAAGCAGCCTGTTTGCACCTCTTTCAGTTCTCTTCTATGCATTTAAAAAATGTCTCCACTTTTTCTTTTTTTTCTCTTTTTTCAACCCTATCATGAGTTCCTTCCTCTACCTCCTCAATTAAAAAGAAACTAAAATTATCTTTTGAGCAATCATAGTCAAGAAAATTAATATACATATTTGCCATTTTCAAACATGTATGTCCATCCTGTGCCTTAGATCTGTTATCTCTCTGTTAGGAGATGTGGGTAGCAAGCATGCTTCCTCATCAGTCCTTGGGAGTCAAGGATGGTCATTTCATTGATCAGAGTTTCGAAGACTTTCAAAGTTGTTTTACTTTACTCTTGGTGCTTCATCAGTCAGTGAAGGTCTTTGCAGGATTCTCTGCCACTCTCCATTTAGTTATGTCTTATGGCACAATAATATTCCATTACATTCCTTTACTACAATTTGTTTAACCATTCCCCAAGTGGATGTTCACTGTTCCTTTCTAGATCTTTGCTTTACAAAAAAAAAAGTTCCCTTATAAATATCTCTGTAAATATGGGTACCATTTTTCTTCATTCTTTGATTTATTTTATGGGCACAGGTCTAGTGAAAAAATCTCCAGGGCTAATGTTAAGCATGGTTTATTGGTCTTTGGGGCCAGAATAACTTGCTTTCCAGAATAACTAGACCAACAATTATCATTTGGTTTTTTTTGTCATATTTGCTAATCTAGAATTGTTTTAACTTACATTTCTCTGTTAGTAATTTGTAATATTTAAAAAATATTACTGTTGACTTCTTGGATTTCTTCCTTTAAGAACTGCCTCTTCATAGCTTTTGGGGAGTTGCTATCATTCTTATTATATTTGAATCAGTTCTTTGTACTTTTTTGAAATGAAATCTTTAGCTGAAAAGTTTGCCCCCAAGATTTGTTTCCCAGTTACTGTTGTTCTTCCAATTTTAACTGAATTGATTTTGTTATGCAAAATTTTTTTAATTTGATATAATCAGAATTGTCTGGTTTTTATCTTCCATAAGCTTCTCTGTCCTTTGTCTGTCTGGATATTGCTTATCCATAGTTCCAAAAGGTATTTTCCTCCTTGTTCTCTCATTTGTTTGTGTTGTGACCTTTTATCTTTAGGTCCCATATCCATTGGAGCTTATGTGGTATATGGTATGAGAAACCTAATTTCTGTCAGAATACCTTGCAGTTTTTGTTGAATTCTGAATTCTTAGCCTAGTTGTTGGGGGTTTGGGACTCATTGAACACTCTACTATAATGTTCTCCTATGTATTTTTTGAATGCTACAGTTGCCCCAGAAAAAGAAAGAAAAAGAGAAGTCTTGAATCAAATACAAATATATTGTATAATAAAGCAAAACAAATTTTCACCTTAGTGATATATGAAACCTTGCTTTTAGTCTCAGCCCTGATACTGCCTTATGTAACTGTGAGAATGCCACAATTTCTGGGCCTGTTTTCTCATCTATTAAATTTGAGGGTTGGGCTGATATATTTGAGGACTCTCAGTTTGGCAGCTGTTTGGAGGATTCATTGGAGAGGGTGGATAAAGGAGACAGAGTCTTACCTAAGGTGATGAGGACTTGAACTAGAATGGTTGTTATGTGAGTAGAGAGAAAGAGGTGGATGTGAAAGATGTGGCAGTAAAATTGATGGCTTGGCAACTAACTGTACATGGTGGGGAGGTGAGGGAGGAATTCAGAATGACTAAGATTATGAACCTGGGTGAATGGAAAAATGTTGGTGTGCTTGGTAGAAAAAGGGAAGTTTAGGGGCAAATTTTTGGGGAAAGAGGATGAATTCTTCTGCATCGGACATATCAAGTTTAAGATGTCAATGGGACATCTAGGTGGA
The DNA here is from genome assembly GCF_028372415.1 of Notamacropus eugenii. NCBI lineage: Eukaryota > Metazoa > Chordata > Mammalia > Diprotodontia > Macropodidae > Notamacropus > Notamacropus eugenii. The sequence goes on along the minus strand of NC_092872.1, from coordinate 100,973,203 downwards.
GATGTTCAAGAGGTAGATGGAGATCTCAAGAGAGAGAAATGAACGCTAGATATGTACATTTGTGAACCATCTTCACTGAGATAGATCTGTAGGAGCTGATGAGAGTGTGAAAAGAGAAGATGTCCCAAGGACCTTAATCACAGATGAATTTCCTGCAAAAGAGATTGGGGAGCTACTAGATGGAAAAGAGAGAAAATACAAAAGGAGGCACTCAATGGTGTTAGAAGTGGTGGGCAGGTCAAGAAGCATGAGGATTGAAAAAGATCACTGAATTTAGCAAGTAGGACATCACTGGTGATCTTGGAGAGAACAGTTTCAGTGAGAGGTAGGACAGAAGTCATCATTGCAAAGGGTAGAATTGAGTAGGAGGTGAGAAGGTAGAGGCCATAAATGAAGATACCATTTTCTTGTATAGTTTGGCTGTGAAAAAAAGGAGTGGGGGAAAGATAATAGCTTGAAGAAATGGAAGGATAAATTGCAGTGTTTCTTTAAAAGGTGGGAATAGTTGGTAGGCAATGGAGATTGCACTAAAGGGGAAACTTTAAATATAAGAGATGACAAACTCACCAGAGTAGGATCTGGGTCACAAATAGAGGCATTGGTCTTGGCAGGGAGAAAGACCACTGCTTCTGAAATTAGACCCCCAGGAGAAGAGAATGGGATGGGGCTTCAAAGTGTAGAACTGAGGAAGAGAGGGTTTGGGACATTAGAGATAATGAAGGAAAACTTCGTTACTGTTAACTTTGGTTATCAAGGAGAAGTACAGTTTGCCTGGGGCTTAGAGTGAAAGACACAGGGATAGTACGTAATATGTCTGCAAAGGAGAGTTGTGGAAGAACTTGAATTTTAGGCTTTGGAATTTATGTTTTATTTAGGAAGTAATGCAAAGACGCTGAATGTTTTTGAGCAGATGTATATTTGGAAGACTTCTTTGGCCGCCATATGAAAGGTGTCTTAGAAAGGAAAACCTGAATGCCTGAACGGTTAGGAGGCTATTCTGTTTATTAGTATAAAAATATGAGGGCAGCTTGGTGGTGCAGTAGATAGAGCACTAGTGCAGGAGTCAGGAGGACCTGAGTTCAAATCTTACCTCAGACACTTGACACTCACTAGCTGTGTGACCTTGGGCAAGTCACTTAACCCCAGTTGCCTCATCCTGGGCCATCTCCAGTCATCCTGATGAATATCTGGTCACTGGATTCAGATGGCTCTGGAGAAGTAAGGCTGGTGACCTGCACAGGCCTCCCTCACTCAAAACAAAGTCAAGTGCAAGTCATGTCATCATTTCTCTGATGGTATGGTCTTCTTCGGCAACGAAGTACAAACCCACACATAAAAATATGATGAAACCCTCAAGCTGGTTCTGGCATTGGGAAAGGAAAGGATGTCCGAGATAAATCAACAAGGCTTGGTAAGTGATAGGATATGGGAAGTGAAACACAGACAGGGAAACATCAGGTGACTTAGAGGTTTCAAGCCTTGATGACTTCTAAGACTTGGTGACTCTAGGGATAAGATGATGCAATGACTAAATAAATAAGTTGAGCTGGGGGCAGATTTGGAAAGTAAGATGAAGAATTTAGTTTTGGATGTGATGCATTTGAGAAATATGTCTTATTAAAAAAAACTAACAAACCAAAAAGCAGCCAGTAGTTCTGAAGGGGTATTGAGGACAACAGAGTGAGGCCGAGTTCTGATTTTCTCTTGAGTGTACTTGTGTAATTGATGTCTAAGCAGTTGGATGGGTAACCATGTACAAAATCCAAATGACTTGAGGTCCGGCCAAAATTAAAGAAAATTGGACATCTTGTCCTCCCTGGTGCTGAGCTTGCTCTCCTTCTATCAAGGGAAAGAAAAGGATAATTTTAAAATCAAGGCTATTTACACCATGCTGGGTGAGTCAGAATTTTGTGTTAATCCAAAGTTAATTCTGCCACCTAATTAACTGCAGTGTGTCCAAGTTGGGACACTCATGATATAATTATGCGCGTTCTCCAAAGCGCCATTGAATGAGTGGATATCAGCATTTCAGCTCTAGCTGTCCCAAAGCTATTTTTGGTTGTTCTTCAGAAATTTCTATTTGTCCAAGTCATTAAAAAGTGCACTAAATTTAAAAGAAAAGAAATTATCTTCCTTGCCATTAAGTACTTTTTTATAACAGTGGTCTTCGGTTTCTGTTTCTTGGCTTAGCTTGACCTGACCACAAGAGAGAATGGAAGATCGCCATGTCTTGAGCCTTGCTCAGATTTTAACTTTCTGTACCCTTGGGATGAAGAGTAGTTTCTAATACATGAACTAAGAATTCTCTGAATTGTAGTTCTTAATCAGTTTATCTCACAAGCAGGCACACTAACCTCTTTTATACGGGAACTCTCAGAGTGTCAATGAAGAATACTTGTTTCATGTAGAGGATTAGAGAGAGTAGTTGTTTCATGGGAAATTCTGAAGGAAAGCAGCAAGGGAGCTGGGGATTAAGTGTAGGAGGAGATATGGAAGCGTGGCTGGAGCAGTTAACTGGATACAGTGGGCCACATGTGAAACACCCACCTACTGGTCCAGACCCAGGACAGGAGTTTTGTAACTTGACAGGGTGAAGTCCTCCAAGGCAGGAGGAAAGCCTTTGTAAATTGCAAAGTGGAGACATGGCCTCTTAACATGGTGAATGACATGCAGTCCTTTAAGTCCAGAAGACCTGTGTTCAAGTCTGGACCTTATCACTTATACTGGCTGTCTCTCACTGCCCCTGGGGAATTGTGTGAAAATATAAGCTGCAGAGCAGATATTGATGTGCATTAGGAAGAGAAATTTCTTACCTACAGCTCCCTGTGCCCAGAAGAAATCATAGGACTCATCTCCCCAGAAACCAAACTCTTCAACAAAATGGGAGCTTTAACTCTTTTCTTTCCAATACATCCTTACTCTGATATTTCCCAAAGGCATGGAGGTGACCCTGAGTTCTCCAAAGTTATACTAGGTCAGTGAAAGCTGTCTAGTAGGAGCTACTAAATTGAAAAGGTTTTTGAGTATAGGCTGTGTGACTATGGAAGTATTACGTGTAGAAGCTCATCACTACAGGGCTGGCTTAGAAGATGACAAATATTTCCAGCCATAGCAACTCAAAAAGACAATCTACCACCTGGAGAAGGATCTTTATCAAGGGAGGATATTTTGTTGTTGAGTCATTTCAATTGTAATGGACTCTTTATGACCCCATTTAGGATTTTCTTAGCAATGATGCTTGAGCAATTTGTCATTTCCTACTCCAGCTCTTTTTCAGATGAGGAAACTGAGGCCAAGAGAGTTACGTGACTTCTCCAAAGTCACATAGCTAGAAAATGTCTGAGGCTGAATTTGAACTCAGGAAGATGAGTCTTTATGACTTCAAGTCCAACACTCTATCCACTGTGTCACCTACCTGCCTTATGGTGAGGACACACTTTCACTAATATTACAATATTGAAGGTGTTGCGATGTGCTAGGTATAGCACTGATTTTAGAAAGTCAAGAGAATCTGTGTTCATTCTGCTTCAGACACTCCCTGTTTGCCTCAGCTTGGGCAAGTGTAGCCTATGAAAACCCAGGGTCATCTCCATGCCATTAGGAGGTGGAAGAGAAAGGATTCATTGACTGGTAAAGCCTAATACCTCATGTTTTGTTTTGGTGTTTGTTTGTTTGGACTACACCTGTGATTTCTTCTGGGTACAGGGAGCTCCAGTTAGGACTTTTCAATGCACATCCATATCTGCTCTGCAACTTACATCTGAGACAGTGGCCAGTAGGCACAGGTGAAATGAAATGACCAGGGCAACCAGCTAGCCAAGTCAAGGGTCAAACTTGAACCCAGGTCTTTGGTTTCCTCATCCATAAAATGGGGGGGTCAGATTAGATAGCCTCTAAGTTCTCTTCCCAACTCTTCAGTTTCCAATGTGTATCCCAAAGTATCCTGGTTTTCTTCTTTTTTTTTTTTCCAATTGCTACTCATTTCTTTTAAAACTCCTCCTTTCTCCTGTCCATTTTACATGGCGAGCAAAGACTATTGAGCTCATCTTTACTCTCTGTGTTTTCAACCTTTCACATCATGTTAAATTTCCCATTTATGCAGGTGATTCAACATCATAGGATCAACGGACGTGGAAAGGGGACTAAATTTTATCTAGTCCATTCTTCTCATTTTGTACGGGTCAGGAAATTGATGTCCAAAAAAGCTGTGACTTTTTTAAGGTCACATGGGTAATGTCCAAAAAATGGAAGTTGAACTCATGTCTTCTGACTCCAGTGCTCTTTCCACTGTACCAGACTTCCCAGTTCATTGCCTGGCAAGCCAGCCTGAACCAGATTAAAATGTAATTGGGAAATACTTAATTAACTAAATAAAAATACAGTAAAACAATGTTAGCCTGTGGTTTTCTTAAGAAGAAATTTTTAATTTGTAGAATAAAACAAACATTTCCATTACATAGTATAATAAAAAAGAGAGTTGCATACAAAACTGCAGATATTTTATGTATAACTTATTATTCCTCTTAAATATATAATAAAGTTACCATGTATGTCTTTTTTTCTTTTTCCTTTTTTTCTACCCTCCCCCCCATGGCTACCATTAGACACAAATAGGTATATGTATAAATATATATATATGTAAATTATTCTATATATACTTCTGTTTATCAGTTCTTTTTCTGGAGAGTGCAGATAGTGTTTTCCTCATATGTCTTTTATTCTTAATTTGGGTATTTATAATAATCAAAATGACTTAGTCACTCGCTCATTCTTAAAACAATATAGCTGTTACTCTATACAGTGTTCTCTTGCTCTTCCTCATTTTGTACAAGTCTTTCCATGCCTTTCTAAGATCATTGAGCTCATCATTTCTTATAGCATAGCAGCATTTCATCACAGCCGTACACTACAGCTTGTTCAGCTGTTATCCAATTGATCTGGATCCCTGTAGTTTCCCGTTCTTTGCCACCACAAAGAGAGCTGCTGTAAACATCGCATTCACTTTCCAAGTTATAATTACTATTTGTGAACTTCCCTCTCTCTTAGTTTTCTTCCTTTCTCTTTTTACCCTATCCTTGTAACTCCCCATCCCACCTATATACGGCCCCAGGAATCCTTATGTCTAGATTAGCAGCCCCAGTTTATGCTTGAGTTTGATGGAACTGCCCCTGAGCACTGGCCACATCCATGTTCCACTAATGCAGGAGATTTAACATATCAAAAAATGAGCTTTTTTTTTAAATTGCTCCTTGCCGAAATGATACAAAATGAGGTTTTCCTTCTCAGTTTCCCCATTCCTATAGACAAACCTCCACGTGGAATCCTGTATGTTTTCAACTCTATTCTCTCTCCCTAGCCCTCATATACCCCACCTCCTACACAATCCCTCAGTCTATGCTTCTTCACCCCTTTCTACCCATTCCCACAGCTACCACTGGCTCTCTTCCCCCAATTGGATGGATGCAGCCATCCTTTTGTCTTCCTGCTTTCTAATCTTTGGCCACTTCAGTCCAATCCCATACTTAGTATCTAGGGTAAACTTCCTGTTGCTCTCTGTTGAGCCACTAAACCTGGAGTCAGAAAGAACTGGGTAAGAGTAGGATCTCAGACACTAACTGTGTGACCCTGAACAAGTTCCTGAATCACTGTGAACCTTTGCTTCCTCATCTGTAAAACAAGGGAAGGAAGTTGAACTCACTGACCTCTCAGGTCCTTTCCATCTATCATCCTATGTTACATGCATGCCCTTTAACCTATCCTTCAGAGACCTTGCACTAATCTTAGACACACACACACACACACACACTCTCTCTCTCTCATATACACATTCTCTTACATATACACACATACACTCTCATATACACATGTACAGTCACATTTACACACACGCTCTTGCATACACACACAATGCTCTCACATACACATATACAGTTTCACATACACATACACATATACACTCTCTCACACACACATACATTCTCTTTCTCTCACATACACATACACACACATATATCTTCTCACATAGACACACATGCACTCACTCACACATACCCATCTGTCTCCCTGGTTCCTTCCTCTATATCTTTGTACATGCCATCTCTTCTACTTGGAATGATTTTCCTATTCTGCCAAATGTGTTTCTCTCTCTGCCTTTAAAACTTGGCTTAAAATAACTCAGTTCCTCCCTAAAGTTTCCCTGACTGATTGAGACTCCAGCTGGTCCTGATTATACTCAGGTTGCCAGTATTGATAGTAATTTGCATTTGTTGACAAGTGGCTTTGGTAAGCATTCAGTCTTCTTGAGGTCTGGAATTACATCTTCCCTTTAAAAAGTACACACACAAATGAACACATACAAAAACCTCTGGAGCACTGGATAGGGATTTATTTATGACTGTGATTTTTCTTGGTGAAAGGAGCTCCCAGTAAGGAAACTCCCTCTCCCCTGCAGATCATCACATGCTCGCCAATTTATTTTATCAGAGAAGAGCGTGGGGCACTGAGGAGTTAAGTAACTTGCCCAGGGTCACAGAACACCTAATAGGAATTGACTGCTCTGTAGGCATAGAAAATGACAACCACTGTTTCTGGAAAGTGGTGGATGTCCAAAGAGTTTCTGAGGCAGCTGAAAATAATTATAAGTAAATACAAGTAGTGTAAAAAATGACCTAAAGTTAACACATACAACGCACATTTTAGGGGAAACAAGCCAAACAAAAACAGCTACTACACTGTATCACTGCAATTGAAAGTCGAAACCTAAGGAGTTTGGATGGGATGTTTCACTCCAAGTCAGCTGATCTTTCTAGAAGTAGAAAACTTTCAGCAATAATTTTCATATGTATCATCGTCTTAAGAACAGCTATTTAATGAAGGCATTTTAAAGGAGTGTATACGTTTGACTTGTGAAGATCCTCTCCGCAGAGCCAGCTGCCTAGCTCATCCCTGATTGTGCTTAAGAGCCCCTCTAGGAGGGCAAGAAAGCATCCTCCCGGCAGCCATGTGACCTTCCCCCTGGCAGCTGCTAGCTGCCGTTTCAGATGACTTGTTTCCCTGCTTATTCTTTGTCTTTCACTGGCAATGACTTCAGCGCTAGAGGTTTTCTGCAGCAAATTCCATGTTTTTTTATTTGGAAAAAAATTCATATGATACATTTTTTTCCATTCTGACTGTTGACAAAGGAAGACCCTGAATTTTGATTCCCACTGAAAATAATAATAATATCAAACATATATGTATAGTGTTCTGTGAGGTTTTCTTTAAAACCCTAAATTTTGATTTCCACTGAAAATAATATCAAGCATTTATATATAGTGTTTTTTGTGTGCTTTATGTGTTGTCGAATTGATCCTCAGAACAGCCTGTGGAGGTAGGTGCGACTTGATCTTTATTTTGCAGATGGGGACACTGAGGCAAACAGAAATAAAGTGGCTTGCTCAGAGTCGCAGTGAATTCAGATATTTCTGATTCCAAGTTCAGCCTTCCAACCATTGCCACCACCTAGCTGTCCAAAATGATACAGAACTGTTGGTAATCAGAGTAATGGAGAAAGTGCATCGATTGCATAAGCAAGTCACTATCATCTAGTGCGATTTTTCCCTCCTCAGGGATGAAATGTCTGAATTGTAGAATTTTGGACTTGCAAGAGATCTTAGCCATATAAAATCATCTGGTCCAAACTCCACCCCCCCTTTTAAAAAAATGAGGAAGAGACTGAGGTCCAGAGTGACACAGTGATTTACCCCACAGTTACCTGGTCAATAATGTTCATTTTTGGTGTTTTTATCAAACATCAGAGGAATGAGGAAATTTTAGAGTACAGTACAGGAAATCAGATCCACTTTTGCACTAGAAAGATTATCATATGTAATGAACATGTGTTACATATCATTTCATATTTAATATTTTATAGGTGAGTAATATTTCTAACATAAAGTTCTCACCCAGAACCATAGTTCTTACCTCTTTGTTTCCATTTATTCATTCATTCATTTATTCATCTATTTATTTATTTAAAGTTTTCAACATTCATTTCCACAGAATTCTGAGTTCCAAATTTTCTCCTCATCTCTCCACTCCCCCCACCTCCAAATGCCTTGCATTCTGATTATCCCTTTCACCAATGTGCCCTCCCTTCTATCACACCCCTCCTGTCCCTTATCCTCATCTTCTCTCTTTCTCTTGTGGGGCAAGATAAATTTCTATACCCCATTACCTGTATTTCTTATTTCCCAGTTGCATGCCAAAACAATTCTCAACATTAGTTCCTAAAACTTTGAGTTCCAACTTCTGTTCCTTCCTCCCTCCCCACCCATCCCCACTGAGAAGGCAAGCAATTCAACACAGGCTATATATGTGTAGTTTTGCAAATGACTTCCATAATAGTCATGTTGTTTAAGACTAACTATATTTCCCTCCATCCTATCCTGCCTCCCATTTCTTCTATTTTCTCTTTTGACCATGTTCCTCCCCAAGAGTGTTTAATTCTAATTGCTCCCTCCCATTTGCCTTCCTTTCTATCATCCCCCCTCCATCCTGCTTATCCTCTTCTCCCCTACTTTCCTGTAGTGTAAGATAGATTTTCATACCAAATTGAGTGTGCATGTTATTCCCTCCTTAAGCCAAATGTGATGAGAGTAAGCTTCACTTTTTCCCTCTCACCTCCCCCCTTTTTCTCTCCATTGGAAAAGCTTTTTCTTGTCTCTTCTGTGAGAGATAATTTGCCCCATTCCATCTCTCCCTTTCTCCTCCCAATATATTCCTCTCTCATCCCTCAATTTCAGTTTTTTAGATATGATCCCTTCCTATTCAACTTACCCTGTGCTCTCTGTCTCTGTGGAACCATAGTTCTTATCTAGGAGAGCAACAGGGTTATGGAGAATACCCTTAGGGTATCATTCTTGTACAGTGGAAAGTAGACTGGATTCAGAGTCGAGACTCCAACATTCTAATCTTGGCATCTCTATATGATGGAAACACCATTAGCTCATCCCAGAATCCTTGGTTGCTTTGACATAGGGACCCTCCTGATTAGGGAACTCCCTCTTCCGATGTAGATCAGCCACTACTCAGTAATTTGGTTTGAGAGAGTTGCCTGGGGACACTGAGAGTTTAGGTGGTTGGTCCCAAGGTTCAACAAAGCTGATATATGTCAACGGTAGGGCTTGGATCTAGGTCTTTCTGACTTCAAGTCAGACTCTACTGTATTCCATTTTGCCATTTCTCAAAATTTACCCCTTTCTGCTACTACACTCCAATTGGGGGCAGTTAGGTGGTGCAATGGATAGAACACTGGATCTGGAGTCAAGATTTAAGTTCAATCCAGCCTCAGACACTTCTTAGTCTTGTGATCCTGGGTAAGGCACTTAAGCTCTGTTTGCCTCAGTTTCCTTATCTGTAAAATGGGGATGATAATAATAGTGCCTGCCTCCCAGATTTGTTGTGAGTTTGAAATGAGATAATTATTAAGTATTTAGCACAGTACCTGGCACATACTAAGGGCTATATAAAAATGGGTTATCATCCTCCTCCTCATCATCATTATGGAGAAGCTAGGTGGCTCAGTGGATAGAGTGCAAGGGCCAGGGGTCAGGAGGACTTCTCTTCCTGAGTTCAAAGCCAGCTTTGGACACTCACTAGTTGTGTGACCTGGGGAAACACATTTAACCCTGTTTGCCTCAGTTTCCTCCTCAGTAAAATAAGATAGAGAAGGAAATGATAAACCACTTAAGTATCTTTGCCAAGAAAACCCCAAATAGGGTCTCAGAGAATCAGACACAACTAAAAAACAACTAAACAACAACATTTTTAATCTTTGGTCCTTCACCCAGTTGGTGGATATAGTAATCCTTTAACTAGTCTTTTGCTCCCAGTCTTTGGCCACTTCAGTCCATTTTGTACCTGGTAGCTACAGTGAACTTCCTTTTGTCCTCTATAGAGGCACGGGTGCAAATCCTAATCTAGACACTAGCTTGAGACCCTGGAAAATCATTGAACCTCCCTGGGTCTTTGTTTACTCCTCTGTAAAATGAGAGGGACTGAACTCAGTGACCTCTAAGGTTCCTTTCAATCCCAACTCTAGCATCTCTGTCTTAAATCCATACTCTTTAGCTTATTGTTCTGAGACCTTCCACTAAATTCCTTCTCACCCTTCTCACCAGAAAGAATGACATTTGAAATACTCGTCTGGGATTCCCATGAGAAAAGTTTTTGTAAAGCTAAAGACACATTTAACTAACATGAGGTATTTGGAGAAGTGCAAATGACTTAGATCATTTTCTTTGCAAAATTCACAGTTTGTATTGATTATTTTCTGCCTCTGATAAATATTTCTCTTCATAATTATCATAATTCACAATTAGTGATGTAATGGATAGAGCACTGAACCTGGAGTCAGGAAGACCTGTGTTCAAATGCAGCGTTAGACACTTATTCATTGTGTGGTATTGAGCAAGTAATTCAACTACTGGCTGCCTTAGTTTCCTCTGCTATAAAATGGGGATAATAATGGCAGCCATCTCACGGTGATTTATTGTGAGTATCAAATGAGATAACATGTGTAAAGCACTTAGCACGTTGCTCAATAAAAATGTATTCTTTATGTCTTTCCTGTCAGCACCTGAGCATAGTTATTTGATGACACCTTTGTGCAAAGACTACCTATAACTTGGAGGCAGAAAAGGTAGAAGGGGTGGTTTGGATGGTTCCTTAGAGAATATCACTGCAGCAGTCTCTATAGAATCTCTTGTGGGTCTTGTGGGAGACAGAACTTTGGAGTCAGGAGACTCAAGTTTGAATGTTGACTTGCCCATGAGTTGTTAACAAGTCACCCAATCTTTCAGTATCTTAGTTTCCTCATCTGTAAAATCATGGAGTTGGATGGGAAGATCTCCAAGGTCCCTTCTGTGTCTGATTCTGTAGGGAAAAGTGCTACCAGAGAAATGAACCATTTTTTCCTTGGATTAGGTGAGACACAATTGGATAGTTTGAACAAGCTCTCTTGAGTTCATTCCAGAACTCCTGAGATTGACAACATCAGTGTCTCAAAGAATAAAGGCATATACATTAGGGTTCAGTCTATGGCAACTTTTAAGTTCTTTTCTTGGGAACAGTAACATGGCACAAATTGTATAACTGCATGATGGGCTCTTAAAGTACTCCGAGTACAGAGAACTCTGCCAGTGGATCACATGTGAATGAATTTGATATCTGCTCTAGGGCTCCCAAGACTATTGGGTTTTAGACCTACCATAAGCAGAACTGCTCTTTGGGTTTGTTTTTTTTTATAGTGGCATCAAAATGTTGTGCTTGGATTCTGCCATTTAAGAGAATTGTGTTGTCACCCATATGTGGGCATTCCTTCCCAGAGTGCAGACTGCATCCTAAGACTTATATATATACACACTAGATGATTTAAACCTCACCATTACCCTATGAGATCAATATTAGAGGAAGAATTTGATTCGGATCTTCTTGACTCTCAAATATTCTGAGCTCTAAAAATGAGCTTTGCCCCATCCTTTATTGTGATGTGAGGTCAGAGTGTGTTGCTACAATTGTCTTTGCTATAATGGCCTTTTGGTTATCTGAAGTGTCTCTCTGTATAATAGATTTTAGCTTTACAATCGACTTATTTTTATAAGATCATTTATACAAGTTTGGCATAGGGAGCAAGAGTCTAGCTTTGGAGCCATGATGAACTAGAATTCTAGTCTTCTTCTGACACATACTTTTTGTATGACCAGGGGCATACCATCATTTAATCTTTTTGCATAAAAAGGCAACTTGTTGAAATTGCAGGTTTAGAAAATTCTCTCTCCCTCTTCCCATTATTTTTTTTGGTAGTACTTCAGTTTCTTATAAAATAGCAACACAAAATACTCTTGTGAATATACTCTGAGAATATAGTATAACATGTGTACTTTAAAATCATCAAATACCTTTAATCAGAAAATCCTATGTAGTTAATCAAGGATTTCAGTTGTTTTAAATGTGTTATTTTTTAAATTTATCGATGTCAGATTGACATTGCAATGCACAGCCCCCAAGCTTCTTAAATATCACATTGGATGAAAGGGAGGAAGTATTCCTTGCCTTTTGAACAGGGTCTTGCTTCAGACGTTGGGAAGCAAAGTATACTGGCGGTTCTCACCAGATAGGGTTGCAGAGAATCTCCCAGCAGTTGGAAACCAAATCAAGTCATTATCTCAACATTGTCCTAGCCATGTTCCCAGATCACAGTTGCTCTGTTGCTTGAAATATTCCAGGCCAGTGGGTAGGGAGAGGAATTAATTAGCAGCTCTATTGCTTTGGGTGTCCTTTTTCAGTCTTCTCCAGTTGCAGCATGAGTATGTTTCAGCCATGCTGACGGCTTCATTTGATGATCTTACATGGCCCAAAGGGGAGGTTGCCAAATTTATGATGCCCCTTCAGAGTGCGACTGAGCATGTCCTGTGTTTCATGCACAAGGGAACCTAATATCTCTGGTGTTTAATGGGGATGTCTAGGAGACTAGTTGGTAAGTTCTAAGTTTTCCTTTGAGTGAAGCTAATTGCTTTTTTTATCAAATATTTTATGTGTATTTTTTGCTTAACTCCCAAAAATTGCAGGAGGGAGGGAACATATGAAGTGTAAGAAAAACTGTGACTATCTTAAAGCTTTAGCATTGGAGGCTGCGTAAAATGCCTTTGTTCTATATACCTTGATTGGGGAGAGTTTAGCTGGATTAATGTCATCTGATTTTTAAAGTTTCTTTCATACTTCAGAAACGCCTTTCCTCCTTGAAAATAATACAACAAAGGCCTTTTTAACCTCCTTTTCTCCTTTGACTACATATAGTGTTTTATGAGGTTTGGGGCCTTTTGTTGTCTTGGAAGCCCCCAAATCAGCTGAATTGATAGTTTGATTATATATGCAGTTCCCTCCCTCCTGCTTCAGAAAAACAATGAAGCAAGCCAATTGTTGTTTTTAAATTTAAACACTTGTAGTGGATCTGTTTGCAGGGGTAGCTAGGTGGTGCAGCGGATAAAGTTCCGAGGTAGGAATTGGGAAAAATTATCTTCTGAGTTCAAATCCAGCTTCATACAGCTTGCTGGTTGTATGACTGAGCAAGTCACTTAACCCTGTTTGTCTCAGTTTCCTCATTTTAAAATGAGAAGGAAATGGCAAACCTCTCCATTATATCTCTGTCAAGAATACCCTACATGGGGTCATGAAGAGTCAGACTGGACTGAACAACAACTGAAGTGGCACTGGTTAGTCTTCTGAATGGAAAATAGGCATTTAAGTAGATTTGTGTTTGATTTAAACAAGAGTAGGAGTGAAATGTGCTTCCTCTAGAAATGGACATATCACATTTGTAAAAGGGAGTCGTTGTTTAGGAATTGGTTAGACTGGAATCATTAGATGATAGCTGAGATTATTTTTAATGCTGAGATTATGTGAAACTTTCAGGACTAACCATAAAGGAGCAAAGCTTCATTTCCAGTCACAGGATCATGGGATCTTTTATTTATTAAGCTAAAAGTAGTTTTGAGAGGTTTTCAGGATTTCATGTTGTTTCTAAATAGGATTTCAGGCATCTCAGGTGAGAATCAGGTGTTCTTAAAGATCTAAAGGAAAATTTCATTCCCTTTCTATAACCTAATAATCCTCATTGTTAGAAAATTTTTTTCTTAATCTTTGGTTTTGATAAATCATTTTTTGGGAGGGGAAGAGTGGGGTAGTATGTAGTAAAAAGCCTCCTACTGTGGAAGTATTGCAAATAGAAAAGTGTAAATTGAAGGAAATGATATCTCTACTGTCTCTGGCAAAGCATGCTACCAGCACTGAGGAAAGAAGCATTTTGCAAATGACAAAGACGAGAATCTTCTCAAGGATTCTCCCTTTTTTCCTGTCCCCTTTTATCCTGTTACCCTAGAATGCAGTTGAGTATGAGGAAATAACTTGAGCTACAAAAGGCAGGATGCTTCCTTTGCGGGATGGTCAGAGGAAGGGACCCATCCCCCAAGCCACCTGGTTGCTTTGTTTCCTTCTGTACCCCCTCCCCACACTTAGGTGCTTCGGCCCAGTAACACAGGAACTGGGAACCAAGTGCATAATCAATCCCCTTGCAGGTGGCTGACTATTGTATGTGCTTTCTGGGACTGAACTGCTTCCTGGGATACCTTTTATCTTATTATGGGTTATGCACAGTAAAAAGTTACCATTAATGGTGGTCTCACCCTCCTAGAGAGACACACAAAAAAGAAAAATTTAAAAATCACGTGATTTTATTTGAGGAGACATCCTCCTTCCACAGAAATGAGAGCAGGTGTGGAATGCCAATAAAATTCTGATACTCAGTCCTAAAGGCAGAATATTTTTATATTGAGGTGGGAGAAATATTTACAGCTTGTGTAGCTGGGTTAGTGTTGGGTTGGTGACCTCCTGCATCATCTCAGTTTATAGTATCTTTGTGGGAAAAAAAGCCACAAACATTTATAAGCAGACTTTATAAAAGATTTGGTTTTGCTGCGCTCAAGGTAATCAAAGTAAGGCAGAGTCTGTGTTCCTGCTGTAGTTCCTTCACATTTTCTGAGAGGATGAAAGTAGTTTTTATATCTAGTCTTTCCAGAGACAGCGGTGGTAAAGTACTTTCAAAAAATCCCTCACAAATAGGTTGAGATGTCTTAGAAGGAAGTTTTTTCAGAAGGTACAATTTTTGAAAAGCAAGAAAAACCAGCTGAGAGTTGCATTATGGGAGATGCAGAGTGAGGACAGAGCTAATAATTTTGCCTACAGAAAGTCACAATTATTCATTTTCTCTCTTACATTCACATAATACTGCCATCGTTTCTATTTTCCTGATTAAGTCACTTGTTCTGGTAACATTAGATAAGAAAGTCAATATTATTTTCATTTGTAAATGAAATGATGGGGAAACTGAGATATCAGTAACTCACCATTGACTGCACAAAAAAAATGCCAAGGTCATCTGACCTCTAGTCTTATGTCCTTTCACTTGTATCTCAGTTCATTAAGCGAACCAGCTGAGGCGTTAGGAAGACTTGGGTGGGTGCAGAGTCTGAGTCAGATCTTTAGTAGTTGTGTGACTCCGGGCAAGTCACTCAACTTTTTTGGGGGGGACCTCAGTGGACTTGTGTATAAAATGAAGGGGTTGGACACTGTTTCCAATTTCCCTTCCAACTCTTTAAATTTTAATTCTATGATTTTCACCTTGAGAGAGAAATAGAAGGGAGGAAATGTGAGAGAACAGAATTAATGGAAAGTCAATGAAGAAAGTACCTAAGTAGATTTTTGTAAAAGAAGGAAAGGGAAGAGGGCCATAAAGGTAAGGAATTTTGAATGATGGTTGGTGTTACCCATTCCAGACTAAAATTCAAAATAATGTCATACATAAAAATTTTCCACCTTTAAAATAAAAGTAGGATGAGAGAAGAATGAAGCCAACTCTTTTTTTAAAAAAATCCAAATATATTATTTATTTTTAACATTCTTTTTTAAAATTTTTAGTTCCAAATTCTCTTCCTGCCTCCCATACACCCACCAAGAAGCAAACATGTATCAATTATACATGTGAAATCATGCGAAACATATTTCTACATTACCCATATTTTTTAAAAAGCAAGAAAAATAAAGTAAGAAAATTATACTTCATTTTGCACTCAGTTCTTTAGTTCTGTCTCTGGAGGTAGAAAGCATTTTATTTATCATGAGCCCTTTGCATTTGTCTTGGACCGTTGTATTGATCAGAGTAGCCAGGTCTTTCATAGTTGATCATCAGTACAACATTACTGTTACTCTGCACGGTGAAATCCTGGTTCTTCTTACTTCACTTTGCATCAGTTCATATAAGCCTTGCCATGTTTTTATGAAACCACCTCCCTATCATTTCTTATAGGACTTATAGTACTCCATCACACTCATATGCCACAACTTGTTAAGCCATTCCCCAATGAATGAATGTCCCCTTAACGTCTAATTCTTTACTACCACAAAAAGAGCTGCTATAAATATTTTTGTGAATATAGATCCTTTTTCGTTTTCTTTGATTTCTTTAGGATCATAGTGTTTTTGTTGGGTCAAAAGGTATGATTGGTTTTATAGCCCTTTGGTCATGGATGAAGCCAACTCTTAACCCTTTGTGGCCAAGGGGGTACCAAAACCAAAGCCACTTTTGCCTGAGATCTGGCCTACATGGGTTTGCCAGCCATCCTTCATGAAGTTATTCACTTACAGCTCTGAAAATTATGCTTCTTTTTTTCCCCAAATCACTGGATAATTGGTCTCATTAGCTCTTTTTGTTGAATGACATATTTTTGTCTTCCATAAAGCCTTGCTTTGAACTCTACAAATGTATGTATTGAGAATTCTGTTCCCAATTGACTTTGTTTTGCTACCTGTTAAAGAAAGTGACTAATACAATTTTGGTGACTTTTTCTTTGCCATTTAAAATGGTTAATATGCACAAAACCCTAAAGCTTACAAAGAAAAGGGACTGTTTGGGGATGTGGTTGAAGAGCGCCTCTCTTGTTAATTACAGGGGCAGCTGAAATTGTCATATTGATCTGCTAAAGGACTGTTCAGAAAGAGATTAAATAGTATTTAGTTCAGAAATCTAGTTTTAAGATATTGAATTTTGAAAGCTTTTTTAAATGATAGTTTCCTCTCCTTTTCACTAGCTAGCCTTCTAATTATGCTACCGTAGAATAAAGTAAGTTTTGGAAGTTAAGGTTATCTTCCATTGTCGATATCTTGAAAATTACCAAGAGGTGACTTTCAGAGCCTATGGAAAGAAGCGTTGTGAATGAACGAGCGGGAACTTGGAAACTTGCCTGCTCTCTGAAATGTTTGGGATTGCATAGCATTGTGTCTGTGCCAAAATGTAATTTCTTTAATTCATCTAATGACATTCTATTCTAATCTGATGAAGTCTGTGCTCTACACCCTCCGCTTTTTGTCTGCAGTCATTTAGGGTGGTTCTAAAGAAAATATTTTGAAATGAATTCTCTTGTTTAAGGTGTTTGTGGTTAGATCAGACACATGGCTGTTCTCTTTAGAATGAAATGTTTTCCTAGTACCAGTGCCTGTGATTTTTGTCATCTCAACAAAATGTATTACATGTCTAATTGTCTACAAAGCAAGACTCTGGCCTTGTCTCAGATAAATTTTTATAAAAAATACTCAAAATATTTTAGATTACAGAGGTGAGTGTATTTTATTAACTGTAGAATTCTTCCATGTCAAGCTGTCAAAATACTATTTTGAAGCAGACTTTTGAAGGGAGAACAGAGGAGAGATGAAATTGTAGCCATGCCATATAAAGGACCTTTTACAGTTATTTGAAATGAGGCTTGATTATTTTACTAACGATAAGTAGGAGAAACAAAAGGAGGGAAACACTGGTTATTCATTTCTTGAAGATTCCATCTGATTTAAGGCTATTTTTTACTTAAGAAATGTTCAAAAATCAGGAAAGTACACTTAAAGAAGGAGTCATTCCACATGGTTGTCTCAGAGAAAAGAACTTTTTTTTTCTTCAGTGTTTTATAATTACAGCGATGGGTCAATTTCTATGTTAGTTAAAATACATGGCCAGTCTTTGGAAGTTGATTCCCCCCCTCCCCACCAAGCAATTCCCATATTCCTTCCTCTACCCTTTCTATGTGTTTCTCAGGATGTCTAACCCCATCCCAGAAATATGTATACATGGCTCATTGCTATCAGTCATATTTTTAATGTTAATCAGTTGCAACAAACATTTATTAAATGCCTATTGATTCTCTAAGGGTAGCTGGTGGTGCGGTGGATATAGAGTGCTGCACCTGGAGTCAGGGAGACCAGAGTTCAAATCCTGCCTTAGACCTTACTAGCTGTGTGACCCTAGGCAAGTCACTTAACCTCAGATTGCCTCAGTTTCCTCAAATGAAAATGGAGAATCATAACTGCACCTACTTTTTTCAGGGTTGTTATGAGGACTAAATGAAATAATACTTGTAAAAAGCACCTAGCATTCAGCCATATAAATGTTCATTAGGTATTGTGCCAGGTGTTAGGGATACTAAGACAAGTATCAAAATGTCCCTTTCTTTCTAAGTTTACATTGTGCTGAGGAAAATAAGCTGTGCATAGACATAAATACATATACAATGTAATGGGAGATGGATGGAGTGTTGTGTGTGAGGGGCAATGGGAATGCTTATTTTATTGGACTAAAGAGTTCATAAAATGAAAAAAGCGGTAGTAAGGCTGGAAAGGGGTAGGTTGGAACCAGCTTGTGAAAGTCTTTAAATGCCAAATAGAGGATTTTTTTATTTGTTCCTAGAAGTATTAGAGAACCACAAGAATTTATTGCCATGGCCAGACCTATGCTTGAGTATTATGACTTTGGCAACTGTGGGGACCATGAATTAAAGAGGGGAGAGACTTGAGGCAAGGAGACCAAAGAGGAAGCCATTGTCATAATGGAGGTGAGAGGGCATGAATCCAGTTAACCAAGTTAATCAAGTGAAGTGCCTACTGAATATGTGCCTGGTACTTTGCTCAGCCTTAGGGGTACAAAGAAAGAAAAAAAAAAACAACCTTCCTCTTTAGGTCACAGTCTAATAATGATGTGATCCACAACTGCCATGTTAAATATCTCAAACTGAATTCTTCCTCTGCTAGACATTATTTGAAGTAACTAATATTAATGTTGAATTAAGGGAACACAGATATCTACAATTTCAGTCATGGTTTAACCCTAGAGGACCAGTCAGGCACATCAACTAACAAACACATTTTTAAATCATTTTACTTTAAAATAAATTTTTTTTTTAATCATTTATTTCATTGTCTAATGGATTAAAAAAATGCACCAGTTCAGTTGACAACTTGGTCCTTCTGAGGTAGTCTTAAATTCTGGTCCTTCTAGTGTTCAGAATCAGTTGACGTTTCGATTTTGTTGGAATGTTTTGTCAGTTGTCTGTGTTTTGGGACAGAATTACCCTGAAAGGTTATTAGATGTATAGGTCAAAAGGACCTTCGAAGTTATGTAATCCATCTGCATTTTGCAGATTCAGAAACTGAGACTCTAAAAGGTGATAATTGATTAGCAAAAGATGACAATTGATTAGCCTAAGGTTACTCAGGTAGTAAATAGAAGAGCTCAGATTCAAACCCACCATTCATGCCTCTTTTTTCTGCAACTGAATTTGCCTACAATAACCAGAAGGCATTCTAGCATTCCTTATTAAACTGGAAATACACAGTGTGGTGTGTATTAGGTCCTGGTCCCAGGGAGGTATCTTACTTTACCTACAGGGAGGTGTCTAAACTTGTACAGGAATATAAAACATTTGATTATGAGGAGCTGAAATATTTTATGTGATGACTCCAGCAGTTTCTCCACATGTACGTGAGGTGGTTATTTTTTAAAAGGTATTCCCAAAACAAAATTAGGGAGAAGAAAACCTTTTCTTTGAAATGGTTAAATATATTTATTTTCCTGTGGTGACAAAAATGCTGATGATCAACTTTTGTTGAATACGTTATTTTAACCGTACAACATCATTAACTTATGCAGAGACAACCATCTGTTATATTTCAGCCAACTAGTTAAAAAAATATGTATATAGGTAAAAACCTGTCATATTTTCTTAGGCGCAGTTAAAACAACCCTGTAATTAAAATGCCTCTATCGTTAATACATGAGGGAAAGATTGACTGGGTCCTGAGTTTTGAATGATTTCATCCATTTCTCAAATGCCAAATCCCTTGTTTTGATTTGGTTGGTTTAGTTTGGTTGAAGCTGGTAGCTGGGCAGTACAGTGCATAGAACCCCGGACCTGGATGCAGGAATAATCTGAGTTCAGATCTGGCCATGAACACTTTCTGTGGGATCCTGGGCATGTCACTTAACTTCTTTCTGCCTCAGTTTCCTCCTCTGTAAGATGGGGAAAAACATGTACCTTTCAGGATTGTGAGAATCAGATGAGATATTTGTAACTACTTTGCAGATAAATGATAGCCATTTTTATTAGCTTAAAAATGCATAAACAAAATTTCTTGCATCATGGCATTTTATGAAAAGGATTTTTTTGGCAAGCAGGTGAAAATTTGGAGGTTGTTATGGTGACAACGATTATAAATCACATTTTCATAGAATACCTTAAAATTTCTTAAGTGCATTTCACATATTATCTTATTGGAGTCTCATAAAAGCCATGCAAAGTGGGCAGGGCATTATTATATCCCCATTTTTCAGAAGAGGAAACAGATTCCGAGAAGTTGTGACTTGTTCAGTGTCTCAGGACTGACACCCAGACTCTGATTGTCAGGTGGATACCTTTCTCACAGGCTCCTTCTCTCAGAGTAAATAATGAACCTTAAAGAAAAATCTGAGGAATGTGGATTTTTTTTAAAGTTCAGCTTTTGAACAGTCTGAACAGAATTTAGGTAAAAAGGGGAAATTCCTTATCCAGTAGTCAGTGAAAGAGTTAATTTATTTTTCTTACCACTGATTTACCCTGGACACATTGTTAATGCAGTGTGGTAGAAATGAGTTAAAATAAGATTGTGATAGAAATAAGATACCAATGCGATGGGCCGGATTGTGACTTTTATTGTGCTGTATGCACCAGCTGTTATGCTGGTACTTGGAGAACTTGTTTAAGGAAATTTTCAGATCTTTGGACAGACATAAAAAGTCAAAGTTATGAGACTATCATCTGCCTCACAGCATTTAGGTCTAATTAGTTTATTGGGTATAAACTTTGAGCTCTGAGATGAAAGATGCTAAATAAATATGAAATTATAATTAGTTTACACATTACATATAATTATCATTTAGGTTCTCTTCTGAAAAAACAACAGCGACAGTGAACAAAACCCTGAAAGGCATTTGCAAAACATCACTCTCATTTGCTGTGATGATTAAATACGAAATTGTTGGGGTAAAAATTTGTGTTCTCATCATCCTTTCTTCCAACTGTTAGTTTTCTCTTTTTATTTTCTGATTTTTATTTTGTTTTGTGTTTGTGGCCCGTACCTGTTAATTTGCCTAATTCACCATTCCCTCTGTTTAAAATTTAGTCCAATAGTTTCTGGGTTTTTTGCTACTTGGTTTTATTATCCCATTTTGTTTCTTCTGAAGCTGGGTTTCAAAATAAATTTTATGCAGAACCTTTGCCTTCACTTGAAGTCTCATTTATTTAGGAATCAGTTTTTTAAAAATAGTTCTTCATTTTCCCCCCCAATAGAAAATTAGCTTTTCAAAAAGTCTTAAGTTGCAAACTCTATCCCTCTATTTCTTCCCTTCCCTCTTCTCTCAGACAGTTATAGTTTTAAGGGATCCTGTGTTGAAATCCATGAGGTATGACTGGAATGGTTCTTAACCATTTTTTCTGCCAAGGACTGCATTGGCAATCTGTGGACCTGTTTCTCAGAATAGTGTTTATAAATGCTTAAAATAAAAGGCATAGAATAACAAAGGAAACCAAAGGTGAATGAAAGTAAAGATTTTTTTTCCCCCATCCACATTCACACAATCCCTCAAATCTATAGTGGACTCCAGGTTTAAGAATCTTTGTTTTAGATCTTCTTTAATTGGAAGCGTGTTTATGGAAGATATTTAAAATTATATCTCTTAACTCTCACTTTCTAACTTGTTTTGCAGTGCAGATACATGATAGAGTTTTGTATGACACACAATTGTCTTTCCATAATTCTACCACCTCAGCACTGATCCATCCATCATATTCTAAGCAGAATAATCTTTCTTAGCCATAGCTTTGTCCACATGTGGAGGCAATAGGAAATCACCAAAAGGTGTGTGTGTGTCTGTCTGTCTGTCTGTCTGTGTCTATATGTGTGTGTGTGTGTCTGCCTGTGTCTATATGTGTATCTCTGTGTGTGTGCGTGCGTAATGTATCCTGTGGACTCTGACATTCACTTTAAATATTCTTCTCCAATTCTTCATGGGAACATTCTCAAAGTCCTGCAGGTAGTAACAAATTTGCCTTTTAGATTTCATTCTTTTGTTTCATAATTTTAATGCATTTATACGTTGTTGTGTTGACAGTTATCTCTGAGTTTAATCCTTGTGTAGATTATAAACTCCATGAGGGTGGGGAACAGGTTTTATCTAACCTTTGGTTCTCCCTAGCACAGTGCTCTGAACCTAGCAAGCATTATATTTTAAATTTAATACTTAATTAAATTTAATTTAAATTTAATAATTAAATACTTAAAAAAATAAATGTTTGTCCAAAAAAGAATGCTGACAATTTGGTGGCCTCCACAATTTTAAAACCATTTCCTTAAGTCAACAAATATATAAAATGTGGGGTGAGTTACAGAATAATACTATTACATGACATTGGTAGAAGTGGAAAGGAGTAAATACAACTCTTGACAAATGACTGTGTCAGTATGCCAGTTTTTAAACAGTTTATGAATGGATTGTAAGTACTAGGTTTAGATTTTTTTCAGAGCAAATAAATTACACTTTAAATACTGTGACTTATGCTCAGTATCCTCTGTTTCTTCAAGCTGTTTCACTTACTCTTGGTTGCAGCAACGAGAGAGTCCAAATCTAGTAGGAGGTTGTGGAATTTGGGAAGATACCACTTTTTGATGAGTAAGGGAAAAAGAACCTGAGAAATTTCTCTTGAACTTCCACAAACCAGAATAGGAATTCACAGTGTGTGTGTGTGTGTGTGTGTGTTTGCATGTCATACGTTTCATGCAGCCTTGAGAAATGAGTTAGAATGGTTTTGTTCTCATTTTACCTCCTCTTAAATCCAGAGAGAGAAAATAACTTGCCCAAAGTGGATGGATTTTGCCCAAAGTGATGGATTCCAGAGGTTAGTTGGTTAGTTTTTTCCAGGACAATGTTTCCCACCCTGGGAATGGGAAAGTTTATAAAAGATTTTGCAGCCAAGTGCAAGGAACAAAGATAGGTTTAATTCCAAAAACGGATCTAACTACCAAAAAATCTTTTTATAGGAATAAAAATTTAGGAAGAATTATTAAGAAAAATTACTTAGAATTAAAATGTTGGAAAAGTGATGTATTTGTTCTCTAGTTTTCATAGTTTGGGGGGTGAGGTGGGTCAATAATTGCGTATTTTACCTATTGTAGGTAAGTTTTAAAAAATAGCCCTGGAAGGCCGATCAGATATTTTGGGGGAGTAGGCAGGAAGGGGGGGGGGCTGGGGAGCATGTTATGCTTATCTGGCACAGAAGTCTCTATTATCAAAGAAAATGACTAGATAGTGGGTTTTCCAAGAAGCTGGCTTTGCCTCGGTACATTGTAATGTGTCTGTACTTAAATTTCTGTGTGCATTGTGTTCTCCTCTTAAAACATGAATGTCTCATTTACTGAATGGGTTTGAACAAACCCTGGTTAGAGTAATTTTCTGTCTGAATCACTTGCTTGCATTGTCCTTGGAAAGAAGTGTATTGTTTCAGTTCTAATGTACCTCCCTTGTCTCTCCTGATAATGTGATGTTACTGAAGGAGTGAGCTGATGAATAGGCACTGTACAAAATAGGAAATTGGACTGTTATAACAAGGCTGTGTTGTGTGGTTAATCACATGCATGACTGTATGATTTTTATAAAAATATTAGGAGTATTTTTAGAATATAGTTAGGATCATCTGCTGGGCTTGATTCCATTTTAGTTTCTTGTTTAGTTATTTTTCAGTCATGTCTGACTCCTCCTGGCCCCATGTGGGCTTTTACTAATGGCAGTGACTGGAATGGTTTGCCATTTTCTTCTCTAGCTCATTTTACAGTTGAGGAAACTGAGGCCAACAAGGTTAAGTGACTTGCCCAGGGTTACGCAGCTAGTAAGTGTCTGAAGCTAGATTTGAACCCAGGAAGGGAGCCTTCCTGACCCCAACCTGGCACTCTATGCACTATGGCACCCCCTAGCCGCCTTTTTCCTTTTAGTTTCTTTTCTTCCCTGTCCTATTCTAAATGATATGAGATATCGTTGTTCTCCCCTCCCCCATCCGGTGCTCAGCATGTGCTTCAGAAAGTGGGCATTTTTATCATTGTGGGGGCTTCTTTACTAACATCCTTTGTAGCCCCTTCATCTACCTTAGTGACCGTTTCAGGAGATTCTGTAGTCAAAGCAGTTCATCACCTAATAATCAGTTCTTCAGTAATGAACTTCCCAAATACAGCTACCTTGATCCACAGAATCCATTCACAAGCATTTATGAAGCTCCTCCTACATGTCAAGTGTAGTGCCAGACGTTGAGAGTATAGTCTCTGCTCTTGAGGAGCAGACACTTCTGGATGCGTGGATAGAGAATATCTTAAGGCCGGGGGTTGTTTCATATTTTTCTTTGCATCCCTAGCATGGCAGTTCAGATGCTTGGTAACTGATTGGTTGAGAATCCTGGATCCACTCTGTGCAGCGGTGTAGGCTTTAGTGGCAAGCCGAGAACAGCATTGGTGCTAAATACCTACTGTCAATGAAATTCTCTTTGGACTTCTCTTTTTTACATTTTTTTATCTGTAAAATAGTGTGTGCTGTACTTTTTGCTTTTCCAAGGATGCTGTGAGATACTGGCGTACAGATAGAGTTGTTTTATTTTTTTAATCCAGTGTGGATACTCTAAACATTTGAAATCTGCCATCAGACATCACACATTTGCTGATGTGTATTTTTGACCTTGAGATTATTTTCCTTTCCTTGATCTTATTGTAAAATTTCTTCCACTTGTTAATACACACTCCTTTGATTAGGAGTAGGCAGGTATGCACATATTAATAGGTTGAGTTCAGAGATGAAATGTTGTACTGTAAGTTGTGCATTTGAAGTCATGTGTGGTTTTTGTATGTGACCCGTTACAATATGGAGAAGAGGAAAAGATCAGGCACTTATTAAAGGCCTACTATGTGCTAGGCCCTGTGTTAAGTGCCTTACAGATACTGTCTTCTATCCCCATTTTGTACATGAAGAAACGGAGGCAGAAGAAGTTAAGTGACTTGCCCAGGGTCACACAGCTAGTGTCTGGGACAAGACTGAACTGAGGTCTTCCTGAATCCAAGCCCAGCGCTCCATCCACTATACTACATAGCCACCTAGCTGTATAACTGACCATTTGCTCAATAGTTGAATGGGTCTGTAATCTTGCTCTAGGTCTTTTCTTTGGTAATGCAGAGCACAAACGTCCTATAACTGCCCATTTGTGTGACTCTTGTCTATGTCCCCTATAGATCTTCCACAGAGATTTCACCCAATGTAAAGTTAGGTGCACTACCAAGAGTACTGCTACAGGGTAGACCCTTTGCCCCTCCCCCCCCAAAAGTTAATATTCCTTTTTTGTTGTTTTCAGTCATGTTTGACTCTTTTTGACCCCATTTGGGCTTCCTTGACAAAGATACTGGAACTGTTTGCCAGTTCATTTTACAGGTGAGGAAACCGAGGCAAACAGGGTTGAGTGACTTGCCCAGGGTCACACAGCTAGAAAGTGTCTGAGACCAGATTTGAGATGAATCTTTCTGATTCCAGGTCAGTTCTCTATCCACTTCACCACGCAGTTTTTATTAATGTCCAGCCTGAAGGAAGAAGTTCCTCTATATTTATACTTTGCCCTCTTGAGATCATTTCCAGTGTTCAGTCCACTTTGGACTGGAAGACTAGATTGAATGAAGGACTTGAGTGTGTTTAATTTGAAGAACAGGTAATTAATATGGGATGCTGTAATTTTTTATATTTCAAGGTCAGCCTCTCCACCCTGGATCCAGTCTGCCTTCAATCTCTCTAGCAGATTGCCACTCCCACCCCCACCCCCACCCTCAAAGCTTATCTTCAGTCTCTCCATATCTACTGGCTCCTTCCCTGCTGCTTACCACCAACATGCCCATGTTTTTTCTATCCTAAACAAGACTCTCACTTAATCCTACTATCTCTCCTAACTATTGTTCCCTCTCTCCCTTCCTTTTACAGCGGCGCCACTTCCTTCACTCCCTTCTGAGCCTTTTGTAAAGAATAAACTAGAGAAGCAAGAGGAAAGGTTGGATAATGTATTAGAAGCCAAGGGAGGAGAGTTTCAAGATGGAAGGGATGATCCAGCCCACTGCAAAAGTCGCTGGTATTGGTGTTAAGGAGACCTTTGGCATTAGTTTCAATATAAGGTTGGAGACGATTAGATTGCAGGGGGGTAAAGAGGAAGTCATTGGAAAGCATTTAGTAAGCGTTGTATGTTAGGTATTGTGCAAGATGCCAGGGATACAAATACAAAGAATTCAGTAGACGTTCACGAAGTAGCAAGACCCACAGTGACCTTGAGATCTCAGTACCTTGAGATCTCAGACTGCTTTTTAAACCAACCGCAGTGCTTTGCAGATGCAAACAGTACATGTTTCTTGCATTGACTTTGAGAAGTTCAGTGGAAGGAAAGAGAAATAGGAAAAGAGATAATGGGACAGTAGAATGAGCAGGTTAGATTTGGACTCATTGAACTGTATTCAGATCCTCGTTCTGCTAATTCATTATCCTTGTGTGAACCTCAAATCTCTGAACATAAATTTTCTCTTCTGTAGTTGGGCAGCAGGATCAAGTGAAGGATTTTTTGTTGTTTTTCCATGGGACATTGGTTTACAACTGGAAGGGATCATAAAGGCTGTTGAATTCAACTCCTTTATTTTACAGATAAACTAAAGAATGTAAAGGTTAAGTGACTGATTCGGGTCTCACAGCTCATGTCTAAGGCAAGATTTGAACCAAGTTTTTCTGAATCTCATGCCCATGGCTACCCATCACAATAGATCATGCTGCCCCCAGGAAAGACCTAGACATATGTGAATGAGGAAGATTGATGTTGCTGGAGAGGGAGAAGAATATGGATTATAGACTCATGCCTTAGAGCCCTGGTCTATCTACTCCTAGTCTTCTACACCAGAGTCATCAAACTCTGGACATCAGGGCTCCCCACGAAGCCCAGAACCAGATTAAAATGTTATTGGGAAATGCTTAACAAAACAAATAAAAATACAATGTAAAATAAATAATATTAATTTGTGGTTTTCTAAGTTAACATGCTCCTTGAAGATAGGGATTTCTATTTGAATTTGACATTCTGGCTTTACCATACTGGCTCTGTGAAACTAAGCTCCCCGGGAAAGGGGAAAGGATGTGATCATTCTTATTACAGGTGAAAGGATTTAGCTATTTAAAACATTTTTGTAACTGAATTTTTTGTTATGAACTGAATAAGTATTAAAGTGTTATTTTAAATAAATTAAATAACATTTTTCTATATTTAGAAAAGCAAAAAGGTGACTTGTGTATGAAACTGATTTCTCTATGAGTTCAGTTTTTTAGGTGGAGGGATTTAATTAAAGAGGAGAAAGTATATTTTCTGTGAGAATGGAATGAAGGATGAGAGGGTAGGTGTGGTTGTTGTACTGGATTTTATAAACATAACCAAAGATTTCCTGTGCATTTTACTGCAGATAAAGAGTGAAGGGTCATCAGTTGATCTTAGCAATCCAAAATTCTCTTTCCCTAAATATATGTCAAATCAAATAAAATTAGAATAATGTTTATCAGGTAGATTGCAAAAAAAAAAAAAAAAAAAAAAGCCCTGCAAGATATTACACTTGCAGAATAGTTTCTGAATGGAAAACAGAATATACTTAAATACCCCCTTTATTGATATAGTACATGATAGATTTAGCCACACTAATAACTAATAACATTTCATGCCCAGTGAGTCTAAAGGAGACCTGTCACTGAGCATTACACTCCCTTGTTTGGACACAAATCAGTTGTGTGTGCAGCACAAACACAAGTGGGTAGAGCACTGGGCTTGGAATCATCCTTCCATGTCCAAATCCAGCCTTAGATACTTACCAGCTGTGCAACCTTGGACAAATCACCTAACCCTGTTTGCCTCAGTTTCCTTATCTGTAAAATGAGTTGGAGAAGGAAATGGAAAGCACTCCAGTATCTTTACCCAGAAAAATCCAAAATGGGTCATGAAGAGTTTACCAGGACTGAAAAACAACTAAACAACCACAAACTATTGTATTTTTACATTTCCTTTTTACTTTTTAATTTGATCTGGGCCACACGTGGGCGTTTTGTGGAACCAGGAGTTTGATACCTCTGATCTAGTCCAACTCCCACCTTTTTCCAGGTAAAAGACCTGGTTCTTCAACATTTCGCTTCCTGAGCCACAACTAAGATCATATTGTTCAATGGGGATTGTATTCTGATTCTAAGGAGTCTCTAGGGATGTTTAATGCTTGATTTTATCTCTCTAAGGAACTCTCCCTGTGGAAACTCTCCCCACTAGTGCAGCCTTCTATCCATCTGTAATTTATGGTTTTAAAAAGCTGCCTGGGGCAGAAGGTTAAGTGACTTTCCCATTACTATGTGCCAGAGGAAGGACTTTCCGACTCTAAGGTGGATTCTTTAGCAATACTGTTCTATTTGGTACTGTTCTGCATGGTACTGTTCAGGAACACGCATTCATTCATTGATTTAAAAATTGGTTGAGCATCTCCTTGTCCCACTCCCTTCCCAATCTCTGGGTGTTTTGCACATATTCTGTATTTACTGATTTGTGAACATCGGGTAGAGAAGGGAAAGGAGAGGAATAAGCATATATGTATATATAGTACCTACTAAGTGCCAGGCAACATGCTAAACAATTTACAGATATTATCTCATTTCATCCTCACAATAACCTTTCAATGTAGATGCTCTTATGATCCCCATTTCACAGTTGAGGAAACTGAGGAAAACTAGTTTAAGTGATTTGCCCAAGGTCATACAGGACTCAGAAGCTGGATTTGAACTCAGGTCTTCCTGATTTCAGGCCCAACGCTCTATCCATTGCACCACTCAGTTGTAAGTACATTGAAGGCAGGGACCTACCTCACTTTGATATTTTATCCCCAGGGCACATGGTAGGCACTTAATCAATGCTTGTTAGTTGACGCACACACCCTATCTATGTCTAACAAGAACATTTATCTCACCACAGTTCTCTCATGTGAACTCTATGAGGATCTTTGTCTAGAATTCCAGCTCTGTCATTAAAATATCTTTAGCATCCTGACCTTTATTGGAAACTGAAATTAAGTGAGAAACTATGGGCTCCCATCTATGAACAGTTTGTTTTTTAAAGCACTCCACAGATTTCACAAAATAGTCATGTTCTCATTCCATGGTCCCTTACTATAGAGGGGACCTCTTTTACGTCCTGATGTGCAAGTTACATAGATAACAGCAAAGCTTTGGACAGAGTCTTATGTGTGATCTTGTGATGTTTGGTGTATTTTTTAAACAAATTTATATGATTGATGTGGGAACCTTCTGAACTGCATAATTGACCTTAATTAGTCCTCTCACAAGCACCTTTTTTGCTTTATTAATATGATGCTCTAATTAGTTGAGGTAATCAAAGGTTTAAAATGTTCATTTTTCTTTTTGTCATTTTCAAGTTACAAAAAATCCACACAGGGTAATATTATTGATAATATAATTGTGTTATTACTCGGCACCGATTCACTGAGCTAATCAAAGGGTTAAAATGTTCATTTTTGTCATTTTGAAGTTAGAAAAAAATCAACACAGGGTGATGTTATTGTCATAATGTTACCACGAGGTTCTTATCATCAGAAAATGTCTACCTTGACCTTATGCCATTTTGAAAATCCAAAATTAAAGATGTTTGGTATTTTTCAAAACAGTTATATTAACATAAGCAATTTTTCATATATTCCTGTTTGAAAATTTATAAATTTTGAAGAACTCTATTCAGGAGTATGGGAAAAACAGAATCCACATGGATACTAGCTGAATTCTTTCTTTTCATATTGGATGTAAAACTTTCAAGTCACCTGTGACTCAGGTCATTGTGGGGATTTTTCCTTATTCCACCTGGTGATACAGTATCATGTGTCTCCAACAGAGAAGTACATTGCCAGGGTAACAACCGGCATCAGTGATACATGATCTCACTCCATGATACGTTAAGAAAAGATGCGTTAGAAGAGCAATGCCCAGTGAGTGTGGTAGTTTACAAGATTCGAGACTCCATGAGGTTTATTCCTCTCTTGGTGCTGAAGAGATAATTGAGTTTGTTTTAATAGTGGAGACCCTATTGTCACAAAGCTATTACGTATCCTTTTCAGGAAATATAGGATGAGAAAACAGAAACCTCACTGGGAATGGGATGTCCTTCCTAGAGTAACAGGGCTGAAATAGGATCTCTTAGTAATGAGTAAAGAGGAAATTCTTTCCTGGACATTTGCTTTTTTCTTTAAATTAATTTATTTAGTTTTCATTTTCAACATTCATTTCCATAAGCTTTTGAGTTTTACATTTTCCCTGCCTCCCTTCCCCACGCCCAGACGACATGCAATCTGATAAAGGCTCTACATGTACATTCTTATTAAACATATTTTCACATTAGTTTTGTTGTAACGAAGAATTAGAAATAAATGGAGAAATCATGAGAAAGAAAAGAAAGAGCAAGTCCTATGCTTCTATCTGCATTCAGACTCCATGGTTCTTTCTCTGAATCTGGATAGCATTTTCCATCATGAGTCTTTGGGAGTTGAGACATTTACTTTTTACGATATTTATAATTTAGTCTCCCAAATTGAAGGCCAGCAAATGTTCATAAGCAGGGATTTTTCAGTTAAGGAGTTCAGAAGCCCTCATTTATCATGGCATTTTTAGTCAGGTGTTCCGTAGGAATGTTATTAGAAAATGTTCAGGGTATAAATTTCTAGATGTGACATGACATGTTATATATACATATACAATTGTGTATACATATGCACATGCTATAATACATGTACGTACACATCTCTATATCTATAGATATGTAGGGGAACATGGGGTGCATTTGGATTTTTGATTTTATCTCTCCTGGGAACTCCTATGTGATTATGGAGAGAGTTTCAAGGCAGAGATGGGGAGGCAGTATGTGTGATGAATCAGAAAAGATACTTGACAGGGTGATGCATCCCTGTAATTCCATGTACCTCGGAGGCTAACGCTAAGGGATCTCTTGAGCTCAGGAGTTCTGAGCTGCAGTGGGCTACAAAATTATATTATCTACCCTGTTTCGCATCATTATTAGGGGTGTGAGCCCCTAAGAAGGGGTAGATCAGAAAAGGAGCACCAAATCAAAGTTTCTATGTTGATCACTCAATAGCCTTTGCTTTTCCAGTCTGGGAGAAATGGGGAGAGCAGATGTTAAAAAAAAAAAAAAAAGTCAGACAAGACAACGTGGAGGATGGTGTAGTGTTATCTTAGCAGAGCCTTAAAAAATTGGGATTGTCTGTCTTGGATGAGAAAGCAGGAGAGCAAAATAAAGAAACTTTCTCATTTTAATGGAAAATATGTAAATTGTGATAACCAGCTTCTGTCAGTACATAAGCTACTCCCAGGGAAAGCAAAATAGAAATTTATATTTAAAAGCCGATTATTATTTTGTGGAGATCTTTCTTTTCTTCTTTAAAACTCATAAAAATCCTCAAGCCCCATTCCTCCCAGTTAGTGTGGGAAAGTCTGCCACTTTAGTTAAAGCCTGGAAACTAGTCTTTTGGGAAGGTTTTTTCCCCCCACTTTTACCTGTCTCTACTTATTAGTTACAAATGCTTTTTCTCCTTCACTATTCCTTGTCTTTAGTTCTTTTTAAGTAGTTTTGTTTTTCTCAGGCTTTAAGAGATTTTTGTGAATGTTTGTATTGGAAAATCGGACATTTTTCTGACTCCTTCTTGCCCCTACATTTTTAACTCAGAGGACTCCAGATGGGGTCTCTCTTTTCTTGCCTACTTTCTATATGTGTGCCAAAGTATAGATAGTTCAGTACTAGGTGGACTTGGAATGTCTTTAAATTTGGCAAATGGTATTTTTTCTCTCAAGTCCTTCTCCTTCAGTCTTCAATAAATGGTGTTACCATAATTTCCTTCATGACACTGTAATCATTAGGCCTAGCAAGTGGCTTTTTCCTGCCCAGATATGTATTGTGTCTGATATCTGAGTCCATATAAATATTGATAATGGCAGAAAGAAGGACCTGACTAACCACAGGGGCCTTTTTATTTTTTAATAATATTTTGTTTTTCCCAAATTTACATGTAAAAACAATTTTTAACATTCCTTTTTTAAAATATTGAGTTCCAAATTTTATCCTTTCCTCCTTTCCGTACCTTCCTCCCTGATACAGTAAGCCATCTAATATAGGTTAGACATGTGCAGTCATGTAAACCATATTAGTCATTTTGTGCAAGAAGACTTGAACAAGAGAGAGAAAGAAAGAAAAAAGTGAAAAATAGTATGCTTCAATCTGTATTTAGATAACATCAGCTCTTGCCCCGGAGGCTGGCAGCATTTTTCATCATGAGAACTTTGGGATTGCCTTGGGTCATCCTGTTGCCGAGAACAGCTAAGTTATTCATTTCATTGTACAATGGTGCTGTTTCTGTGTACGTATGTGTTTGGGTTCTGGTCACTTTACTTTTTGTCAGTTCATGGAAATCTTTCCAGGTTTTTCAGAAATCATCCAGTTCACCATTTCTTATAGCACAATAATAATCCATTGCAATCATATACCACAACTTCTTCAGCCATTTCCCAAATGATGGGCATCCCTTCAGTTCCAATTCTTAGCCACCACAGAAGGAGCTGCTATAAATATTTTTGTACAAATAGGTTATTTCCTTTTATTTTTTAAAAATTTCTGGGATCCCGACCTAGCAGTGATATTGCTGGATTAGAGGGCATACACAGTTTTATAGACCCACAACGGCCTGTAGAAAGTTACTAAGTGCACTTAATTCATAAAATTATTTTCTCATGGACTGAATGAGTTAATATAAGGACTAAAGTGTTTAAATTATTGGCAGGGCATATAAAATATAATTTGCAGACTTGAAGAAATGAACACAGTAAATATTATTTGGTATTCTGTTTCATCACATGCTCATCAAACCAATTTTAAAAAATGTGAAGTGCAAGGCACTCTACTAGGTGTTGTAAACGGGACTTTATTTCCCAAAAGAAATCTAGAAATAATTCAAGCCTCGCTTCTTTCTGTCTTTCAGAGATGCACCTAGATGTCATAGTGGATAGAATGCTGGATTTTGGAGGCAGGAAGAGATGATAATTTCTGCCTTAATACTAGCTGAGTAACCCTGGGCAAGTCATTTACTATCTCTGAATCTCAGTTTCCTCATCTGTAAAAATAAGAGAACTTCCATCAGTAGTAGTTGTGAAGACCAAATGAAATAATATTTGGAAACCTATAAGTACTGTCTAAATGCTAACTACTGTGAGTTGGGGAGAACCTGAAAAAGAGTAGTAAAATGTAAGGTGTTTGGAAGGTTTCTTTTTTTTACACGGAAGATAGCATTCAAGAAAATGGTTGAAATGAATTTCAAAACGTTCCCAATCCAGCTTGATTGTGATCACTGGAAAAAACCTGAGTCTAAATACCCAAGAATTTATTGAGTTTGAGTAAGTATGACTGGGCTGGGAAGTTGTTGTATGTGCATGATAGACACACATAGAAAATACTGAGTCTTATATTAGAAGATTGAGCTGAATGCATGCAGATGGATAACATGATTACAGCACATTCTTTGCTTTCATTGTGGAGTCAGTTTTAACTGGAGACTCATTGTAGAAAGTCATGAGTTACTTGGAGAGAGACTCGGGCTCTGAAGGGCATGAACAGTTGATTGGAAGGTCGCCCAATTGCTTCTAATATACTTTTCCAGAGAAGCTAGTGTTAAGCAACCCTGGAATCTGCCTCCTGAATCTTAGATGCTTTACATTGTAGGAGCCCTGTCTTTACAATTTATATTGCCAGAAATTAGAATCACTCGTTTTTTAGTGTCACATTGACCCTTCAGCTCGGATGTTTGGAGGGCCCACTGTTTTTGGGAGAACTGAGGAGATTCTGTGCCTCAAGGCTATAGAGCTCTAGGCTGGTGAGTGGGCAGGTGGCCAGATCCTTCACTGTCTTCACTGAACTGCTACAGCTAATCCTTTTGATAATTAATTGAAGCTTGAGAGAACATTTCTTTGGCACAATCTGCTGAGTTGCCCCAAGTGACTAGGGCACTTGGGGGAACATTGGCCTCTGTTCCCACCACTGCATACCATAAAAACCCTTTGTTATAAAGTATGACTTTCGTCCTCAAAATAAGTGGATATACCAGCCTGTTCTTTTTTTCTTTAAATGGGGAGATTTTTTTCTCACAGGGTAACAAAGTAAGTAAATCACATTGAAAAGCAGTTCTTGCAAGCCTCACAGTGTCCTTGTGTATGTACTATTTCAAACTGAAATCTGTGGGTCTAAAGCTGGTTGAAGCCACAAGACCTAGTTTCAAATCCCACACCTACTACTTAATGATCCTGTGATCTTAGGAGTCACATAACATCCTTGGGCCTCAGTTTCCCTACCTGTAAAATGAGGGAGTTAGATCAGATGATCTCAATGGACTCTTCTGGTCTAGATCTGTGATCTCTAGGCAGAAATACCTCAGGCTGAGCTCAGTTTTGAGAGGGTTAATGTCCACATCAGCATTTTCCTGTACCCCTTGATTTTTATTCTGTCTAGGTTCATGCTACCCACCTTGACTTTTGAAGTACTTGGCAACTAATTTTAAGGTTCACAAGAAATGAAGATCGTTAGATGAAGAGACAGTTGCAATTGATAAATTATTCTAAAAATGCATTTTGTCGATTGTTTTTTACATTAGCTCTATTTACCAATGCATTTCACTCCACTTCTCCTCAAAAAGGAGAGAAAAATCAGCCCAGCTTAACTAACGTTGAAAAAACCTGACGTGTAGTGTGTTTCACACTCACAGTCTCCTTTCTCTGCAGAGAATCAGAGGAAAGGCACCTTCTCCTATTTTCTCTGAGTACAAGCTTTTTCATTATAATTTCCCAGTGTAGCATTCAGTTTCAGTCATTCCACTGTTTTTTTACTTTTTTGTTGTTGCGGTCACTGTGTATGTTATTTTGGAGGATTCGCTTCCTTCCCATATTGTTCTGTATTCATCATATGCATCGTATCTAACAATACAGTATAATTCCATTACATTCATGTACCACAACTTGGTTTTTGGTGGTGTGGTTTTTTTAGCCACTCCTTAAATCTCCATCAGTTCTTTTGCTGGAGGTCCATAGCAGTTTTCAATAAGTCCTTTGAAATTGTCTTGGATCTTTGTATTTCCGAGAATAGGCAGATCTACAGTTGATCATCAGACAGTATGGCTGTTACTGTGTACAATGTTCTGTTTCTGCTTGCTTAATTTTGCATCACTTCATGTAAATCTTTCCAGTTTTTTTTTCTGAAAGCATCCTGCTTATTTTCTGTAATACCAAAGTATTCCATCACAATCATATACCACAACTTGTTCAGCCATTTTCTTGATGGGCATCCCTTCAATTTCCAATTCTTTGCCACTACAAACAGATTTGATACATTTTTGTATGTATAGGTACTTTTCCTTTTTTTTTTTCAATCTCTATGGGATACAGACCTAGTACATCCCTCCAATGGTTGTCATTTCCCCTTTCTATCATATTAGGGCCATCTCCATATCTATCCCCATTTCTATCATATTAGGGCCATCTCATCAGTAATCCTGATGAATATCTGGTCACTGGATTCAGATGGTTTTGGAGGAGAAAGTGAGGCTGGTGACCTGCACAGCCCTCCCTCACTCAAAACAAAGTCCAGTGAAAATCATGTCATCATTTTTCTTCTGGCATGGTCCTCTTTGGCAACGAAGGACGAACACAACAACATATTAAGTGATATGATAAGTGTGAGGTGGTACCCCAGAGTTGTTTTAATGTGCATTTCTCAATAGTGATTTAGAACATTTTTTCATATGACTATAGATAGCTTTGATTTCTTCTTCTAAAAATTGCCTCTTCATATCCTTTGACCATTTATCAGTTGGGTAATGACTCATATTCTTATAGATTTGACTCAGTTCTCATTATATTTGAGAAGGAGGCTAGAGTTGAAGTCCAGGCCCAGGGCTCTATCTACTGTGTCACCTCTCTGCCGTTGATCCCAAGACTTTCCTAAGATCCCATGATTAATATCAGAAGAAGCATTTGAACTCAGGACCTCTAACTCTAGAGCCAGTGCTCCTTTACCTCATTAAACCATCATTTCTTCTAATGACACTTCAAGGGCTAGTTTTCCTTTTGAGAATCTCAAGGTAGTTGAAGTTTTCACCAAAAAAAGGCAACCAAAAAATGGCCTTTCATTTGTACTGCATGTATCTTGTATGTACTTTTTTTTTTTTGCACATATTTCCACTGCCATTAGAATGGGAAAGCCTTACGAGAAGGGATCGTGTTTTCCCCTTTCTTTTGTATCCCTGGTATTTAGGCATGTTATAAATGCTTAATCAGTGCGTATTGAGTGGCTGACCATTTGTCTTGGGGGAAACAAAGTTTTGAGCAAGAGATATTGTGTCTCCTCTCCCTGGTCCTGTTCCCCACTCTCTTTTTAAGGGGCAGGGGAATTGGAAGGGAGTGCCCCTAAAAATATTTAAAATCAAAAATCAGAAATTGCTGTTCTACCACCCTGAAATTTGAAAATGTTAAAAAATGATAGTATCAGGCAGATAAATATTGAATGAATCCCTACTGCGTGCAAGGCACAGAAAAGATTGAAGGAGTCAAGTATATGATCTCTGCCTTCAAAGACCTTACCTTGATGGAGACAGAACAGTACACATGAAAAGATGGCTGAGGGTACTTTAGGATTCTGTGGAATTATCAAAGTAGGTACTCCTTCCCTATATATATACATCACAACCCTTCCATACTTATCTGTTTCAACCTTTCCATCATTAGGGATGGCAGCTGAAAAAATTCATCACTTATTGGCTACAGTGCCGTCCCAAATTGAACTTGACTGGGTCTCCAATTTACTCAAAGACTAACTGGTTCATATAAAATTTTACTGCTTTTCAGAGGAGGGAGAAAACTCTTTCAGCCACTGAAAAGGAGGTGGAATTCCAGCAGGTCCTTGAAAGATCAGTTAGAGTTTCACAGGTAGAGAGAAGAAGGGAGGACATTCCACCCAGCAGCAATGGCATGAGCCAAGACATTGAGATCAAACAATTCGTAGTTGGTACAGGGCAGACCTGAATTCAGATTCAGCCTCAGGTGGAGGTGTGCCCCTGGGCAAACTACTGATCAGTTTCCTCATCTGTAAAATGGGTATAATAATGGCACCTACTTCCCAAAATTATTGTGAGGATCAAATGACGTATTTGTGAAATGATGTATTTTGTATTTTGCAAACCTTAATATACTTATATATACTTAATATATTAGGTATTAGATATGTTATACTATATTATATAATGTTATATGGTATATTATATATTATATGTATTTTATATTGTATTATTATATTATATATTAAGTATATATATGTGCATATATGTATATGTATGTGTATATATATATATATATGCACACGTGTGTATATCATGAAGTATTTATTTGTTGGTGATCATTTCATTAAGTTGTGAGTCATTCTGACTCTTCGTGACCCCATGGACTATAATATACCATGCCAGGCCCTTCTGTCCTTCACTGTCTCCTGAAGTCTGTCCACGCTCATGTTCATTGCTTCCGTGACACTATCCATCTCATCCTCTGTTGTCCCCTTTTCCTTTTGTCTTCAGTCTTTCCCAACATTAGGGTTTTTTCCAATGAGTCCTGTCTTCTCGTTATTCAGCCAAAGGATTTAAGCTTCCGCTTCAGTATTTGTCCTTCCAATGAATAGTCTGAATTAGTCTTGAAGCATTGACCGATTTGATCTCCTTGTTGTCCAAGAGACTCCTAAAAGTCATTTTCAGCACCACAGTTCAGAAACTTTGATTCTACAGGGCTCAGCTTTCCTTATGGTCCAACTTGTTCAGCCATATACTACTACTGGAACAATCATAACTTTGACTATGCAGACCTTTGTTGGTGCCTGCCATATGTCAGGTAGAAATTCATTCTAATGGGAGAGACACCATGCAAACAATATATGCCAGATATTTACAAGGTAAATTGGCATACCAGAGAGAAGACAGTATGGTAGAAGAAGTATGATTGGGAAAGGTTTCTTGCCTTTTTGTGGGATTTGAGCCAAGCAGAATCATCACAGTTTTACAAAAGGGGAAACTAAGGCTGACAGATGTTAGATTACTTACCCCAAGTTACATAGGAAGTGGCAGAGCTAGCTAGCACTTGAACCCAGACAGCTTCTGGCTCCACTCCCATTCTCTTTTAATTAAAAAAAATGTTTTTTTTCCATTCTGTTTTTATCACAGCACACAGGGACACAGGGATGAATGCACATAGGGCCAAAAGGCCCCGTTGCTGATTTACTCTTTGGTAATTTGTGTCTTTCTAATAAAGATGGAATGTGAAGGCATGTGTAGCATGCCCTCCCGGGGAGTTTGACAACATAGCGGTCATCTGCACCATGAGTTACTGAATCAAAAAAAAGCCCTTAGAGAAATCATCCTCTCCTCTCTTCCCACCAGTTTCCTTTGCTTGGTAAGCACGCTTCATAAAACATCTTCAGTGATTTCTGCACTGATAACAGCAACACATTTTGCAGTCCACAGTTTGCACTCACCCTTCCATCTGACATATCCTCACTCACTGTTGTTGGGTAATGGAGTGTGAGTGCAAAAAGCAATCATTAAAAATAGGTTGGTGCCGTTTTTTCCCCACAGTCTCTTCCCAGTTGTCTGACTACCCAGTCCCCCAGTCACAAAGGAAAACAAGTAAACAACATAAAAAAGTCACCGAGATGCCTCTGACAGTTTATCCAACATCTGTACCTATAATGGTCCTTAAGAACCCAAACAGGTACTTGCAGTTAATCTGAGTTCTGCTACCTTTTAGTATGGTTTCAGTTAATTATTATAGTCATTGTGTACCTTGTCCTCCTGATTTTCTTCATTTTGCATCAGTTCATGTTATGTTTCCTATGTTTCTCGGATTCTTTATGTTATTTTTTAAGGTACAGTAATACTGTCTGGCAGTTGTATATACACAGGTTTGCAAAGTGGGCAGTACAGCTCCTTGGGGGGTGCTGCAATGATCCAGGGCGGCCGTAGTAGCCTCCGGTACCTTCGGGGGGCATTGAATAAGAATAAGGGGGCAGTGAAAGCATAAGGAAGGAAGAGAGGAAAATTTTGAAAAACAGTTCATACGTGTCTCATCTGTTGTGGAGCAGTTAAAATCATAATTATTATGATCTTTGCCAAATAAACACACAAAATACAAGTTGTGGTCAAGTCCACCGACAGGTCTTAACAAGCAAGGGTTGGCAGGTGAGCGTGTTGCGCATTGTTGGGAAGTCCAGCGCGCATAAGCAGGAATATGTGCCTGTAATGACTTCATATCATGATACTATACAGTTACATGACACAGTATTGTGTCATCCAAATTTCAATGCAGAAAAAACCACAAATTTACGATAAACTATCAAATTTTAAGATATGTCATTTCTAGAAAAGTGAGACCAATCCATTCCTTTTCTACATAGTGTGGCTGACTCCCCATATTACATCTTTTATTGTCTTCGCTATTTTAAGGTTATAGAAGTAGATTTGGAAGGAATCTTGAAAAACATCTAGTTCATCCTCATTGTACTGATGAGGAAACAGACTCAAACAGGTGTAGGTCATGGTAGTATCAGAAGTGGGACATGAACTCAAGTCTTCTGATTCAGAAGCCAGAGCTCTTTCCATTGCACAACCTTGCTTATCTATATAATGGGTATGAAGTCAAACCCCATAATTTTAAATTTCATTTCTTCTATTTTTAGAGATTATTTAGATTTTAGAGATTAGCTATCCCCCATCACTTCAAGCATTTATGCTACATTATTTTGAAGAGATTGTGCTCTTTCTCAACTTAAGAGATTCTTTATAAAGTAGTTTTTACATGTAATTGGAAGAAATACATAAAAATTTTTAAAAAATGAAATTCCAAAAAAAGTAGAGATGATGATTATCAGAAGATAATTCAGAATTATCATAAGAAAGCCTTTTATAAATGCTGACTTCTTGAGAATGATTTGATGTTTTTAAAAATTATTATTTATTTTTAACACTCTTTTCTTTTTAAGTTGAGTTCCAAATTCTCTCCCACCCCTCTCCCACCCACTGAGAAGGCACGCAAAATAATATCAGTTATATGTGTAAAATAATGCAAAGCATATTACCAAAAAAAAGCAAAAAAAAACCCCAAAGTGAGACTATTATACTTCAATTTTGCATTCAGAGTTCCTCCCTCTGGCAGAATATTAATCATAATAGTAATAATTGTTGTTAATATTAATAGTTCATATGGACCTTATTTTGATTCTGTGAGGCAACATAGGCAGGTTTCCTCAGGGTAAGCTATACTGATGTCTGATTATGGCCCAACCACCCTCCGGTGATTGTACAGTTAGGAGACACCTTTCTGATCACCTGTTCACTCATTTCTCATTTTACAAATGAAGAAACACGTTAATATCATTAGAGATTGCCGCAGACTTGTTCTCCCTTGCTGGCTGTCTCCTCCAGTGCCTGGGGTGGGCTTGCTTCCCTGTGTCCCCTCCACTGCCGCTCCCCCACTTTTCTCCTCTCTTGCCTTTTCTGTCTCCTGTCCAATGTTTTTCAGCCTCCTTGTGAAAAGGTTGGCCCTCTGCAAGAGAATCTCCAGCCAATTAGCATTCCCTTCCTCCTGGAGGCTGAAGTGACCAGTCATTGTGGAAACACCTCTTGCATCCTCACTGCCAAAAGGGTTTTCTTTTCTGTGTTTCTGTTTTTCTTTCAGCCCATTCCCAGCCTAGAGCTGTCTTGGGAGACCTGAAGATTCTACAGATGCATTTCATGAATAAGCAAGATTTTGCAAAAAAAATTAAAGAATATTTAATTGTGTTGTGGGATGTCTTCCTGTCATTTTTGTTTGTTTTTTAAAGAGGCCATTGAGTTCCTGTAAGAAATCTGGGGCAGGCAGAGTACTTCTTTTCATCTAGATTTATGATCTTAAATTCTCTTTTTGTTGTTCTTGAGTCATTTCAGTCGTGTCCAATTCTTCGTGACCCCATTTGGGATTTCCTTGGCAAAGATACTGGAGTGCTTTGCCATTTCCTTCTCTAGCTCATTTTATAGATGAGGAAACTGAGGCAAATAAGGTTAAGTGACTTGCCCCGGGTCACCCAGCTAACATGCATCTGGGGCTGGATTTGAACTCAGGAAGATGAGTCTTCCTGATGCTAGGTTTATCGCTCTATCCATTGCACTACTTAGGTTCTCTTAGTGATTATGAATTAACTGTAAATGAACATCACCAGTCTCTAGGGACCCAATTACCAACCACTTAGTCTGGCATTCACTTTGCTGGCTGGTTTCCCCAGAGGACCTCAGTTGTACAACTATGGAATTTCGAGATAAAATAACCAAAGGATTTGGGGAGTTCTGAGCTCTAACTCAGGGGGATTCCAGTAGAATGAAATGACCTTTCCATAGCACTGCAAAAAAGCTCGCTTGTGCAACCAGCTGGATTGCAAAGGAGCTGCAACTCTGTGTTCATCTAGAATTTCATTACGAACTGCACATAAAATATTTATATGTACAAGGGCTGCGCTGCTACTCCCCCGCAGTTTTTATACATTGCGTTGGAGAAGTGAATGGACATTGGACATCTGAAACTTTTTTCTGCTTTGTTTTATTTTATTTTGTCATGGGGTTACAGTTGTGTTCACTGATAAAGTGGCCTTGGTTTCAAGCTAATATTATTTCTTTACTGAAATTTCAGCTTAACAGTAAGGGAAGGCACTTCCAAGAGGCTAATTTGCTATAGAAAGTAGTAAATTCATGGTTATGGGTGAACAATGTATTTTGCACCCTTACTAAAGTAAGGGGGAAGGGTGTTACTGACAAAGGGAAAACGTTTTGAAGTCATATTTATTCTAAGAGTGTTGGAGAACCAAATGTCAGTGCTGTTTATACTCTTTTCTCTTAGAGTTGACAACTTGCAAAATGTTCTTCTCACAACAAAACCCTAAGAAATATAGCTACGATAACTGTTCTCAATTTTCCAGATAAGGAAACTGAGGTGGAAAGAGATGAAGCGACTTCCACATGGTTATAGTATCACCATATTCAGAGCTAGAAAGGTGGTTTAATGGAAAGCTCACTGGACTTGGAGTTCGGCTCAAGATGCGTTCAGATGGTGCTTCTCATAATGGCTTTGCTTTAGTCACTCATCAGAGTCTTAGTTTCCTTAACCCTAAAAATATGGTATTGTTATATCTAATTGAATCTAATGTTTGGAGGTGAGGGAGAACAGACCTGCGATTTCATTGCTGTAGGGTACTTCTAATACAGAAATTTCCTGCGCTAATGCAGGTCTTTACTCTGCAACTTACAGCTTGAGGAGAGTTGCCTACCTCTGAAAAGTAATATGATTTGTCCAGTGTCAGGCTGATTGCCAGTAAGTATTAAGGAGAGACTCTTTCCCAGGTCTTCTGACAAGGATGCTAAGGGGCCACAACACCAGGCTTCTTCTAATCCATTGAGATAATATCTGAACCCAGGTCTTAAAGGTGATATATACAATGTTAGGTGCTGCTATTAGACCAACTCTTTTATTTTGTGCATGTGAAAACTGAGGTCTAGAGACATAAAATAATTTGTCCAAGGTCACGTAGTAGGAGGTAATGAAGAGCAGGGCTGTTTATACTGCACCACAGGGCTGCTCGCAAACTGTGGTAAACAGTTTTTCGAAATAATGCCTGAGGTTAATTTTTCATGGTATCAATAATGCTTAGGCAAAAAAAAAACAACCCCTGTAAATTATTAGGTCACACAAAAGTGAGTAGCACAGGTTCTAACTGGAAGGCTTTTTTTGATTTCTTGACTCGACTCATTTTGGATTCTTTTGGCTGGCCTGCTGATTTAAAGTAGATTGGAGGCTCACATTTGCTAGCGAAGGGGTAGGAGCAGAATTAGTTG
Source organism: Notamacropus eugenii (assembly GCF_028372415.1). Lineage (NCBI taxonomy): Eukaryota > Metazoa > Chordata > Mammalia > Diprotodontia > Macropodidae > Notamacropus > Notamacropus eugenii. The sequence continues at coordinate 100,930,177 of NC_092872.1, read as the reverse complement.
TTCTCATTAGGTAAATATTCACAGTTCTATAAAGCCAACTTAGGCTTGTCCACCATACTGTAAGCCATGCAGTTTATAAAGTCAGTTATTAGACCCTGGCAAGAGAAGAGCTCTTGGGGAAGCCAAGACTTAAAGGTCAGATGGATAAATGGAATTCTGTTTATTTTTACCTGTTTTTGACAAATGTAAGACACAGTGTCTGCCCTCATGGATCTACTGGAGGGGTAAGATGAACACTGTTTACTATAACAGAATATCACATGATAAATAGGTTAGCATTTTTTAATCAATAAGTATTTGTTAAGGATTTATTATTATGCCAGGTGCTGGGGATACAAAGAATTGAAATAATTCCTTCCCTCAAGGAGTTTTCATGCTAATGGAGAAAACCCTATGGATGGAGATTCTCTCTCTCTCTCTCTCTCTCTCTCTATCTTTCTGTCTCTTATCTATCTCCATCTATGGGATGGATATACACAACACACACACACATATAGATATACATACACACACATACATATATATTATACACATATATTAGAGGGAAAAAGAAAGATTTCTGGAGAAAGCTAAGCCTTAAAGGAAACTAGGGTTGCTAGGAGGCAAAAGTGAGGAGGAAGGACATTCTGGGCACTGGGGAATAAAAGTTATTCCCTAAATAATCCGGTATCTATTTTGTGTGTGTGTATAATATATATATGTGTGTGTGTGTAAAATATATGCATATGTATGTATATACATATATGTATGTACACATATATGTGCATGTATTATATGTATGTATATATAAAATATATGTGTGTAATATATAACCCTCTATGGCAGGCTTTCAATTTCTCACACCATCCTGGTTTGACCTTTTCTGGACAAGTTCCAGCTTGTCAGTGTTTTCCTGGATGCCTACAATTAAACGTAGTTCTGCAGGACACGAACTTGGCATTGATCACGTAGAGTTCAGAGTCAGGAAGAAGTGAGAATGTAAGGCTATGATGTCAGTAGTTGGCTGATACTGGGCTTTTTTGAAGAGACAACTTCATTGAGAAGGAAAGGAAATGATAATTACTTATAAATTCCTTAAAGTACAAGAGTCATGGACCTAAGATTCCATCTTTGGAAAGGAAACCTCCCCTATTTCTCTGAGCATTTCTGGGAGAAGTTGAGCACTGAACAGAGAATCCTGAGAAGCTTTCCTTTATCTCGGCTTGCCTTTCTTTGTCATCTGATGAGGTTTTGGTGTATTGCATCTCATTGTTAGAATTCCCTGGTTCTTGATTCAGTTCTGTTTTATTTATGTTCTAATGTATTGATGTGATATTTTCTTTCACATTTCAGGATGACTTTCATGGAACTGGATGGACTGCTTTCCTGAACCGCTGAGTTATTTTCATTCACCTGATACCAACTTTGAAACTGCTTGATTTGAAAATCTTCGACATACATAACCAAGGTAGGCTCCTTTGTGGTGTGGTTTTGTAATTCAAAATGAGAAGATTTATTTTTGTTTTGGGAACATGTTAAATGTATTCTTTTTCTGCCTCAGGCATCGATCTCACAGCCTGCTACAGTTTATTTTACTTAATGAGTACATATGTGTTCACAAAGATAGGTAGAATTAGAATTGAACCATGTGTTTTGGCCCCATAGAAGGAAATTTGTCATTACTTAGCTTAAATTAACAAAAAACTGAAATGCTGGTCAGATTTACCCCTTATCCTAGGAATGATGCTGTACTATCCAACATGGCAAATGCATGTTAAAGAAATAAGACTATTAGGTGAACATGGAAAAATGTCAATAAAGCAATCACATTAATATTTGTGAAGTCATCATTTTAAAGAGGTCTTTTCATGTTGTTTTTATAGAAAAGAACATTTCACTTTTCATCTCTAATTAATGGAGAAAGTTTAGTCTGGTTGTAAATTAATGTTTCAGATTTTCTTTTTTTTTTTATTTTTTTAATCATTTTTTTTTATTTAACTTTTAACATTTATTTTCACACAATTTTGGGTTACAAATTTTCTCCCCTTTTATCCCCTCCCCCCCCCAAACCCAAGCTTTCTAATTGCCCCTGTGACCTATCTGCTCTCTCCTCTATCCTCCCTCCCTGCCCTTGTCTCCGTCTTCTCTTTTGTCCTGTAGGGCCAGATAGCTTTCTTGACCCCTTAACCTGTATTTCTTGTTACCCAGTGGTAAGAACATTACATTTGGTCCTAACACTTTGAGTTCCAACTTCTTTAGCTCCCTCCCTCTCCACCCCTTCCCCTTGGAAGACAGGCAATTCAATATAGGCCATATCTGTTTAGTTTTGCAAATGATTTCCATACTAGTTGAGTTGTATAGGACTAACTATATTTCCCTCCATCCTATCCTGTCCCCCTTTACTTCTATTTTCTTATGGTCCTTTCCCTCCCCATGAGTGTCGACCTCGTATTGCATTTTCCTCCCCATGCCCTCCCCTCCATCCTCCCCCCCACCCTGCTTGTGCCCCTGCCCCCCACTCTCCTGTATTATGAGATAGGTTTTCCTATCAAAATGAGTGTGCATTATATTCTTTCCTTTAGTGGAATGTGATGAGAGTAGACCTCATGTTTTTCTCTTGCCTCCCCTCTTTATCTCACCACTAATAGGTCTTTTGCTTGCCTCTTTTATGAGAGATAATTTGCCCCATATAACTTCTCCCTTTCTCCTCCCAATATTTCTCTCTCACTGCTTGATTTCATTTTTTTTTTTAAGATATGATCCCATCCTCTTCAATTCACTCTGTACACTCTGTCTCTATGTATGTGTGCGTGTGTGCATGTGTGTGTGTGTGTACTCCCACCCAGTGTCCAGATACTGAAATGTTTCAAGAGTTACAAATATTGTCTTTCCATGTAGGAATGTAAACAGTTCAACTTTAGTAAGTCCCTTATGACTTCTCTTTGCTGTTCACCTTTTCATGGTTCTTCTTCATTCTTGTGTTAGAAAGTCAAATTTTCTTTCCACCTCTGGTCTTTTCATCAGGAAAATTTGAAAGTCCTCTATTTCATTGAAAGACCATTTTTTCTCCTGAAGTATTATACTCAGTTTTGCTGGGTAGGTGATTCTTGGCTTCAGTCCTAGTTCCTTTGACTTCTGGAATATCCTATTCCATTCCCTTCTATCCCTCAATGTAGAGGGTGCCAGATCTTGTGCTATTCTGATTGTATTTCCACAATACTTGAATTGTTTCTTTCCAGCTGCTTGCAATATTTTCCTTTCACCTGGGAATTCTGGATTTTGGCCACAATGCTCCTAGGAGTTTCTCTTTTTGGATCTCTTTCATGCGGTGTTCCGCAGATTCCTTGAATATTTATTTTGCCTTCTGGTTCTAGAATCTCAGGGCAGTTTTCCTTGATAATTTCATGGAAGATGATGTCTAGGCTCTTCTTTTGATCATGGTTTTCAGGTAGTCCCAAAATTTTTACATTGTCTCTCCTGATTCTATTTTCCAGGTCAGTTGTTTTTCCAATAAGATATTTCACATTATCTTCCATTTTTCGAATCTGCGCGGTATGTTCTGAGATATCTGTCTTTCTCGAAAAGTCCTTAGCATCCATCCGTACCATTCCAGATTTGAAAGATCTATTTTCTTCAGTGAGCTTTTGAATCTCCTTTTCCATTTGGTTAGTTCTGCTTTTGAAAGCATTCTTCTCCTCATTGGCCCCTTGCACCTCCCTTGCCATCTGAGTTAGGCTAGTTCTCAAGGTGCCAATTTCTTCAAGATTTTTTTGATTCTCCTTTAGCAGGGAGCTGATCTGCTTTTCATGCTTCTCCCTCATCCCTCTCATTTCCCTTCCCAGTCTTTCCTCCACCTCTCTAACTTGATTTTCAAAATTCCTCTTGAGCTCTTCCATGGCCCGAGCCCATTGGGTGGGCTGGGACACAGAATGCTTGATTTCTGTGTCTTTGCCTGATGGCAAGCATTGTTCCTCCCCATCACAATGGAAGGGAGGAAGTGTCTTTTCTCCGCTAAAATACCCTTCAATAGTTTTATTTCTTTTCCCTTTTCTTGGCATTTTTTCCAACCACTGGCCTGACCTCTGAATGTTCTCCTCACACCCACCTCGCCTCCTGGTCCTCCCAGCCAGCGTTTGGGGACTGAGATTCAAATGCTGCTTCCTGCCTTAGGGTTTTTGGCGGGGGCAGGGCTGCTATTCAGTGTTAAATTAAGTTCAGGTGCTGAGGTCATGGGCAGGGCCTCCTCTCTGGCTCAGTTCCCTCAGGGGGTTTATGCATAGACCTTCCACAATGGATCCAGGCTCCCGCCCGTTTGGGGAGCCCCTGTCTGCAGCCGCCTCTCAGCTTCCATCTCCTGGGGGGGCCCTAGCCATGGGAGCACCCCACTCCCCTCTCAACCCGCCAAAGACACTCTCTCACCTACCCCCGTCAGTCACCTGTTGGTGGGGGGGCTTGTGCCGCCGCTGAAGATCCCGTCTCTGGAGCCTTCTCAGATCTGTGCCTCTCGGAGCTGTGACCGCTGCAGGTCCGGGCTGGGCACCGCGTCTGCAGCGTGACGGACCTTTTGCGAGAGGTTTGCAGGTCCCTCTGTGGGTGGGGGGACCCGCGTGGCCGCTGGAGATCCTGTCCCTGTAGCCCTCTCGGATTTCTTCCCCTCGGTGTCGTGGCCGGGGCAGGACTGCACTCTGCTCCCCGTCCCGGCGCCCAGTCCACAGTGTGAAGGACCCCCTGCGAGAGGTTTGCAGGTCTCTCCGGAGCAGAAATCTCCCTCGCTCCAATACTCCGTGGTCTCTGGGTGCAGAATTCGCCCTGGCTTGGTCCCCTCTAGCCGCTCTGTGGTTTGTGGGCTCGGAGCTGTGTGTATGTGCGTCTTTCTACTTCGCCATCTTGGCTCCGCCTCCAGATTTTCTTAAATAGTGCTTTGACTTTTCAATAAAGTTTCTCTTCATCTCTGTGGCATAGATCTAATGAAGATAATTAGTCCAAATTTCAGAAAGAATACTTGACTGGTTTTCAAAGCTTTTTGTCAAATGTCAGCATCCAGTGAAAAGGACTTTTCTATCTTATTACACAACAAATAGCTTTAATTCTTTGAACTTCTGTCAAGTATAACGAATTGGTTTCTGTGCTTATAAGACTATTGGAGGTTTGTAGGGCATAGGTCTCTATAGTTATTTCCCTAGGCTTAGCCCAAATGTGGTTCAGAAGACTCAACAGCAACCCCAAAAGTTTCCTACAAAGTAGAGGCTGTTTGATTGAAGGTAAGTTTGAGATGGTTTCAGAGGGAATAGAAAACACGAAGGTAGAGTGGAGGATCATGGTCAAGGCTCTTTTCTAAAAAGAGTTCTAGAAAAAGTAACTACCAATTTTGGTTTAGGGACCCATTTCTTTTCCTTTTTTTTTTTTTTTTTTTTTTTTTTTTTTTGAGGCATCAGGGTTAAGTGACTTGCCCAGGGTCACACTGCTGGTAAGTATCAGAGGTTGGATTTGAACTCAGGTTCTCCTCACTCTAGGACTGGTGTTATGTCATTGAGCCACCTAGCTGCCCCAAACCATTTCTTCTAAAATTAAATTTATTTTTCTGTCCTGAACTTAATGAACTCAAAATACCTCCAATTTATCCTGTATCTATCTTGTTTGTACGTAGTTGTTTGCATGTTTTCTCCCCTATTACATTGGGGGCGCTTCAAGATTAAATTGTATTTGCCTTTCTTTGAACTCCCAGTGCCTAGCACATAGTAGGTGACTAACAAAGCTTACTGACATATTGAAAGTACAACAGAAAAAGGGATTATATGTGAAACAATGACTTTCTTACATAGTTTGCCTTTTCAAAAAGTATATAAGTATATATAATATGTATTATAGAATAAGTATATATAATATACATTATATAATATATAAGTATATGTTAAGTCCAACATGTTGTTCATAAAGATGTCCAACTTGCCTGTTTCCTTTGGAACTTCCTTCTCTTTTGTGCATTAAAAAACAGTGTTAGTGATCCACTCTTCTTTCTTTTCTGGCATCACCATTCCTAGTTCCCCTTTTCACTTTCTCCATAAAGAAAGAAAAACAGTCATCTCAATAAAATAAGTATAATTAAGGAAAACAAAGACCTTGTTTACCACGCCCAAAATGTTTGTGAATTGCACCTCGATTTCCTTTCCTCTCTGTCAGGAGGTAGAGCAATGATTCCTCATGGGCTTTTAGAGTTATATTCGGTCACTGCATCTCTTAAGTCATTAAAAGTTTTCTTTTTCTTTGCAATGTTGTGATTGTATAAATAATTCTACTTATTTCACTCTGTCAGTTTGTATAAGCCACCCCAAGTTTCTCTGAAACCGTCTCTTTGGTCATTTCTTACAGTAATGTGACATTATTTTATTACATTAAATTGATAACATGTTTAGCCATTCATCAGTTGATGGGCATCCTGATGCCTCCTTTAAGAAGAGTCTTTCATCCAGAGAAAGATCTATGGAACTGGATCGCAGAGTGTATCAGACCACTTACTTTTGTATTCTGTTTTGTTTTGTTTTATGGTTTTTCCCATTCATTTTAATTCTTCTATTCAACATGACTAAGGAGAAAATGTATTTAGTAGAAACGTAGGTGTAAAACCTATATAAGATGGCATGCTGTCTCTGGGAGGGAGTGGGGAGAGAAGCGGGAAGGAGTGAGAGAGAGGGGAAACAAATCTAAGATATATGGAAGTGATTGTAGAACACTGAAAACAAATAAAATAATTTTTTAAAAACAGAAGATTCTTTCATAATGTACCATACATCTGAAATACAATTATTAATAAAAATGATTTAAATATCTGTTCTTTAGTTTCAAATCCATGGCAACGATAGGATTAGATTATTGCTATAACAGAAGACAAACAAATTCCTACAAGTTTAGGTCTCCAGGCAGAGTTTCTTTATCTTTAATTTCTTATTAATAGCCTTTTTTTTACACTGTTTTCTTTTCTATGCATTGCATCGAAGAATAAAAAAGGAAGAGGAAGAAAACAGTTCATTAAAACGAGCCAATAGTTCAATCAAGATTAGTAGTCTATACAAGGTTTCTTACCCACGTCTGCAAACAAGTGAGGGTGGTGGATTTGTTTTTCTTCTCTCCTTCTAGGGCCATGTTTGATCATTATTATTAGTTGTGTACGGTTTTGATTTTTTAGTTCTTTCCCATCCTGTTGTTGAGCTACTGAGCATATTTTTTTTTCCTGGTTCTGTTTACTTTACTAATGTGTCAGGTCATATAATTCGTCTCAAGATTCTGTGAATCATCATATCCATGTTTTCCTTGTTGTTGTAACTGTTTTGTCGTCCCATAGTGTTTGACTCTCCTGTGGCCTTCTAGGTCCTTGGGTATAGCCTTTTGACTGAGTCCAAGTTTTACAGAACAAATCCTTTTTTTAAGGGGATTTGTTATATGATGTTTGAATTCAGTCAAAGGGCCACATTGGAGGACCTAGAGGGCCACATGTGACCTCGAGGCCACATGTTCCCCACCCCTGCCATGGACCATAGCGCATTAGGCCCTTCTATCCTCCAGTATCTCTCAAAGTCTAAGTTCATGTTTAATCGTTTCTGTGGCACTATCTGTCTTATTCCATGCTGTCCCTTTTTTCTTTGCCTGTCATCTTTCCTAACATCAGAGTTTTTTTCAGTGAGTCTTATCTTTTCATTATATGACCACAGTTTTTAAGCTGCAGCTTCAGTATTCGACTTTCCAGTGAATAACATGAATTAATTTTTTTAAGTACTGACTGTAATTCCATTATATTCATGTACCACAATTTATTTAGCCATTCCTCAGTAGACAGTTCTTTACTAACACAAAAAGGACTCCTATAAATATTTTGGTGTATATGGCACCTTTCTATCTTTAACCTCTGTAACATATAATCCTCTAGGTCAAAAAGTGTGAACATTTAAGTCATTTTCTTAGTACAGTTTCAAATTGCTTTCCAGAATGGTTGGACCAGTTAACAGCTATACCAAATGTATTCATATGCTTTATGCAGATATTCAAGAAATCTATAAAAAAAAAATGGAAATTACCCTGTAGGTCATAGGTAAGCCATGGCCATGTCAGCCTGAACACAATTAAATTGATATTAGGAAGAAAGCTAAGCTGTTTCTGACTTTGATAGCAGAATCTTAGTTGGAAGGTACTTCAGAGGCCCCAAAATATAACTGTTTTCCAATGAATCATAAGTTTGGTTTGGGAAAGGAAGTGTGGAGGATAGAAAGCTGCTTCTCATTCTGTATTCTCCTTACCCTTCCTTTTTTTCTATGTTTAGGAGAATGAATGATAAGTTGAGAATGATGAGTTTTGGGGAAGTGAGTCATTTGCCTGTAGTACCTTAGATTCTAATCTGTGGCACTGGGTTCCAGAGAGCTGTACAGTTGGGTTTTATTTATTTATTTTTTTAAAGTGATGACGGTTGTATGTTTTTCCTGCAGAATTTTCCTTCGGGGATAGACCATTTGAGAATCAAACTTTCATTGCTCAAATCCAATGAATATCTAAATAGAATCGTTTCTATAATAAATAGTCACTCTTCTGTGAAGACCTTCAAGAAGGGAAACTGAAGATTTTTAACCTGGGGAAGAAACAGTTTAGGTTGAGTTCTTAACTCTTTTTTATGTCATAGAATCCTTTGGCAGTCTTTGCAGATCTCTTCTTCAAATAATGCTTTTAAATGCATAAAATAAGATACATAGGATTGCAGAGGAATTTTTTGCATTAAATTTAATTAATTTAATTTGCATTAAATTTAATGCATTACATTAAAATACAGTTACTATAAAAGTATTCTAAAAAAATAAATAGTTCATGGACCCCAAATTTAGAAGCCCTCAGCTAGGGGTACATAACAGCTATCCTCAAATATTTGCAGGATTCTCACATGAGGGTTTGTTTGCCCCTAGAGTACAGATATAGAAATGGCTATAGGGAGATATTATTTTAGCCCTCACTAAGGAAAAAAACAAACCAAAAAATTTCCTAACAACATTTTTGTCTTTGTTATTTCCAGTGCCTTGACAATAAGAGGTATTAATTAAAGATTGGTGAATTGAATTGAACACATAGAGCTACCCAGAAGAAGAATGAATTGCCTAGGGAGGGGGTAGGTTTCCTTTCCCTTAAGATCTTAAAACAATAATAATAATAGCTAGCACTTAGGTTTTCAAGGAACTCTGCACCTATTGTCTTTTTTGATCCTTACGACAATCCTGGGAGGAAGGTGCTTTTGTTACACCCATGTTTTACATGAGGAAACCAAGTCGAAAAGAGGTGACTTATCTAAGTTCACACAGTTGGTGTCTGAGGCAGGGTTTTGGCTCCAGATCTAGCACTAGCCCTAGCTGTCAGTTGTTGTGGGTGGGATAGAATGGCCTCTTGGTCAGTTCCCAACTGAACTAGGTAGCCTCCGAGGTCCCTTCTGAGATCCAATGATTCTGCTGGCTACATCAGCTGTCACTTCACTTCCTACAGAAGCTTCCCTCCTTACCCAGTTCACAAAAGATAAAAATGAAAACAAACCAATTTCATTAGTTCATGTCTGGCAAGAGTCTCCTGTCTCTTGGGTCCTCCCTGGGATTTTGTGTTCTGTATGGAGAATAATAATAGTGAGTTCTTCCAATTCATTACAAAAGTGTCCCTGGCTCATGCTGAGGGAATTGAAGTAATTCTATGTTTAAGAGTATCGTTCTAGAGACTAATTGCCACATTTTTTTAAGTAGAGGAATTGAAGTACCAAGGGATTAAACTCTCTGCTCTCCTGTCCCTTCCTTGGACTTGGAAAAGGGGGCTCATGGTATAATACAAAGAGCATTCCCTTAAGAATGCAGAAGACCTCGGTTTTAGTTCCAGCTCTGACCTTGACTATCTGTGTGAACTTAGTCAAGTCCCTTTTCTGGAATTTTTTGGTTGATTGACCTGTAAAATAAGAGGTGTAGACTGGATATTCTCTAACATCTGGCCCTTGTATTTCATAATTTTGGATTTATGATGATGATTAAAGAATTACACAAAACCAACTATTGTAGACTCATTTATAAGTGCCTAATAATGACACTGCCTTGTATTTATATGGTAATTTAAAGTTTGCATTGAACTCATTTGATCCTCACGGCGTGTGAGAGACAGATGTTATGATTAACTTCCTTTATCTATATGAGGAAACTGAGGCTAAGGCTGTGACTTGTCTAGGGGTCACTCATCTAAGGAGTATCTGGAGTAGAATCTGCACTCAAGTCTTCCTGACTTGAAGTCTTGCACTCCAGCTGTCTCTTAGCTATTGGGGTACACAGCAAAGGATGTCAGCAGTTGGGGGCTTGAGAAAATGGAGACGATTTACAATAGTCATTCATTCATAATGGTGGGTTTTGTTTTTTGTTTTTGCTTGATTTTATTGGATCTGTGATTTCATTGGCATAGGAATCTCCTTGAAAAGTAGTTGGACTAGCAGGAGTCTTAAACATGGATCCATGAACTTTTTTAAAAACTATATATATATTTTAAATTTTATTTTTAATTCAGGGAATAAGTATTTCCATAAATAAATTTATTTTTAAGTTCATTTAAAAATTTCTTAAATAAAAATAATTTCATATGAAACTGCCAATCTGCCATGCATAATTTGCTATTCTTTTCAAATATACAACAAAATTATCATGTAAATTCCTTTTTCCCCTTTTTTTCTTCCCTCTGCCTCCCTCCCCACCCTAGAGATGTCTACTGAGTGGGATAGGTTTAGTGAAGACTTCTCAGATTGTAATTCTTTTCCCAGGGGTGAGGTAAGACTGAGAGGCTCAAGGTTACAATATTTTTAAAGTGGAATAATTCCATATAAGGATATAAAACTGTGTAGTACATTAGGGTCTCAGTGACTGGATGAAACTTACATAATTCTTCGATGTCTTCATTTCAAAAGGGATTGGTTAGATTTCGCGTCTAGAATGTAAGATTGTATTCTCAGCCAATGAGGATAATGGTCAGTGGAGGGAGGCGGGTCTTGTGTTAGGGTCTATAAATACCACTGCTTCTCCTTTGTCTTCAGCTTTCCTACTCCAGGTGAACTGGTACAGGATTGTCCCACTTCTCAAGAATCGAATAAATGAACTTTCTGTCATCACTTTGAGAGGCCTCAGAGTAATTAATTAAGTAGGGATCCGAGCCATCCCACACACTACTATTAGACACAAATAGGGTATGTGTAGATATATGTATATATGTATATATAATGTGTGTAATACATACATATATATGTGTGTGTATATACTTCTGTTTATCAGTTTTTTCTCTGGATTTTGATAATTGTATTTTAATATATCTGGCTTTCTTTGTACTCCTGTGTATTTATTTTATGCATTTAGCAACATTACTCTAAGGAGGAGTCAATAGGTTTCATGACCTTGGTCAAGCAACTTCCCAAAGGTGCTCCTAGATTGCCAAAAGGGGAAAGGGTACTTCACATGTGTATGTGTGTGCATGCGTACACACACACATACACACACACTGAAGAACCCCAGTAAGTTGTCTGGAACACTGAACGTTTGAGTCATTTGCCCAGATCTCAGACATTATTCGACTGAAGCCAAGTCTCCTGGAACCCAAGTCTCCCTGAGGAGTCCAAGGAGACCCTAGTATCCACTAATCCTCTTTACATTTTTATTGGTGGCAGTGATCTGGCCGCATTTCCATAGTACTTTATAATAGTTTCCAAAGTACTTTTGTTGAAGCAGTCCCATCTGATAGAATTTTTAGTCATTTATGTGATTCTTTGTGACCCCATTTGGAGTTTTCTGGGCAAAGATACTATAGTGCTCTGCCATTTCCTTCTCCAGGTCATTTTACAGATGAGGAAACTGAGGCAAACAAGGTTAAGTGACTTGTCCAGGGTCACACAGCCAGTAAGGATCTGGGGTTGAGTTTGAACTCAGAAAGATGAGTCTTCCTGACTCCAAGCCCGGCAGTCCACCCACTGCACAACCCACCTGCTCTGTTGGGGAGGGGAGTGTAAATATTATTCTCTCCCTTTTAGGAATGAAAGAACTGAGGTTCAAGAAGTGATGAACTGGCTTGTCCAAGGGACGGACATGATGCCAGTAAGTGACTAGATTCCAGGTCTCTCTCTCCTCCAAGAATTCTGGTGCGGCACAGCCCTTGTTAGGTGATTTCTTAGGCAAGAAATGAATAGGATTGCCTGAGCAAGAGTAATGAGGATGTAGCTGAAGTTAGAAAGCATGCATTTGTTCACCAGGTTTGGCCCTCAGAATCCTGTTCCCTCAGGGGATTATATTACCTATATCAGGGGTGGGTAACCTGCATTCTTAAGGCCACACATGGCCTTCTAGGTCCTTAAGTGCAGCCTGTAAATATTCTGTAAATATTGGGTTCTGTCAAAAGACCACACTTAAGGACCTAGAAGGCTACAGGTTCCCTACTCCTGGCCTATATTATTTGTTTATTATCTCTTATACTTGGTCAAACCATAGTTACTTGTGAACTCCACAGCTTCCAATTAGGAAAGGAAAATTCCTCCTGAAGGTTCCCGTTGAAAGGGGGGAAAATATTCCACCTGACAATGACCCCTTTTGTTTCCAGCTGCTAAGAGATAGCCCAGAGGAGAGGAAAGAATGCCGGATCAGGAGCTGGGTGACTTGGGTTCAGATCCCAGCCCTGCCACTTAACCTTGGTGATCATTAAACAAGTTCCCCTCTGGGGCCTCAGTTTCTTTATCTGTAATTGGAGGGACTAGGTCCCTTCCAGTTCTAAATAAATAATCCTGCACACATAGCACACGCACACACACACAGAGGTGTGTATTATTGAAACAACCCTCTGCTTTCTAGGTTTTAATACTTTTCTGATTGGGAGTCTTCACAGCATTGCATGGAAATTAGGTGTACCACAAGGCTCTTTCTGAACTTTAGTGTCAGTGGGTGTTGTATAGACTTTTACCATCTTCATTTTTGTAGCAATGGAAAATCTTATTGTACAGTGAATGGTTCTTAACCTGAGATCCCAGGGTTAACATAGATTATATGGATAAGAACTGCCTGAGATGAAGCAGACATGCTCCACTCAATGAAAATTAGTGATCCAGATGGTCAAAGGTAGTAAGAACTGTCTTTTGTCTTCTACTTCTTTCTATCTCCTATATATAGTATTGGGTACAAACATTGTTTAAGATTTTAAAAAACAAAATTTTTTCAGAAATGCATGTTCAAGAATGCTTTCATGTTTACTGAGTCCCAAGAAGTTTGCCCCTAGTCCAAAAGGGTCTTCATTGTCTAGGAAAGTCCATAAAGTCTGCCGTCTTAGCCTGGCTTCTGGGGATGAGATGGGATGTTGTTATCAGGTGAAAGTATATTATACGTTATAAAGCAGAGGAAAGAGACAGAGAGAATTATTGTTTCTTATATGTGGAACTATATCATAATCTCCTTTTTTATTTATGCAAGAGGATGGAGGCTAGGTTAGTCTATAAAATAGTCCCCCAGAGCTACTTAGTACTCTACATATTCACTGATGTCATATAATTTGATAATGGTTTGTATACCTAATTAATAAGGACAGAAGATGAAAGGGAAACTGGGGAAATGCGAGAAATCCCCACCTTTAAGAGGATACATTTTTTTTTTCTAACTGAAGTAGAATTCTCCTCTAGTGAGTTACAATTTTAAGATAGGGAGAATGTCAAATTCTCCATCACTTCCTCCCATTCTAAATTCATTTTCTTCCCTTGCTTTCTCTCTTTGCTTTGAAAGATAGAAGATAAGTTAGAGATGGCCAGGCTGGGAAGTGACTCATTGGGTTGTGCCCTTCACACCAACTTGAGGAAACATGTAGGTGTGTAAAAAGCCTTCTGATCTACATCCCCGTGCTCTAGAGAACGATAAGGTTTCTGGCAGTGATGAAGATTGTGGACTTAACAGGCAGCATTTTCCTTGTCTGGGGTTTGCACAGTGCTCACGTTATTACATTTGAGAGGCAAGTTTCATTGCTTAAGGGGACAATTTACTGTGGAGGGTTTATCTTTCTATTTGAGCTCCCAATGTTTTTTTCTGCCTTTTAATAAAATGTGAAGTCACAAAGCAATTAAATAGTAATGTAGTTTTCAGGCTTGAGGTAGGGAAAGGCTAACAGAGGCAGAAGGACTTACATGATTGACAGAGGCTTGCTGGAGATTTACATTGGGAATGAGTCGTTCTTCAAAATTTTCTTCCTTTTTCTCATGGGAATTATGGACTAAGTCATACACTGGGAGGATGGATGATTAAAAATGTAGGAGTTATGAATTCTTTTTGACTTTGTAAATCTCTTCAATCCTCTACCCTAACATAAATATCTCATTTTGAAATGGGAATTGGAACTGCAAAAGATTTAGGTGAAGCAGAGAAACACTTTGGGTTTTCAAAAATAATGATGATTTGAATAATCTTAACATTGATGAGACTTTGGTAGAATTCCTTGTGGACACAATGGAATGAGGAATAGGGCACTGACGTATTTCTGAAATTTACCTCAGTTTAGTTCCTCCAATGTACAGACTTTTTAAAGATCTTTTAGTATAATGTATTTTAGAAACATCTTTCAGTAAAGGATGGTCAAGAAGATGGCATTTTGGAGTTTGCTTTTTTGTTTTTATAGCCCTATTTAGTTTTTTGCCACTCAGATAAAATAAGGGCAAGCAGAGTAGATGACTTATTTTCTGAGGAAATCTGGGGTCTGTGCATGGGTATTTCCCCTCCCCCATTCTGTTAGAAAGTGATCCTGCCTAACAGCTTTGCATTTTTGCTGACATTCTCATAATGCTTTATTAAGTTGAGGATTTTGTGGCACCTTTAATTCTCATGGTGGTAAGAACATTTTTCAGAGTTTTGGAATGTTGCCTTTTGGAGAAAGTTTTGTTTTGATCCAAATCTTAGTTTTCTGAATTCTGATATATTTGACTTCCAGGGTTGGAAACAAATAATGACTTTAAGATGGATGGACCAGACAGCTTTTGTGAAGCTATGTATGTAATGAAAGCTTGGTAGCTCGTCATCATTCCCTGAGGATAATAAAGAGTTAAGTTAAATTTAAATTACCTTAGAGACGTTGGTGAGCTGACGTATGGAGGTATTCACTTGTTAATCACCTTTGTTGGTGAAAGCTGGTGCTTTTCCCCATCTCTGTCTAAAAGAAAAACAACAACCTCTTTCCTTTTATGCAGCAAGCCTAGCCCTGCTAAGTTTTAAACTGTTTAAAAAGGTTTTAAACTATTCTTGATAGTTTATTTCCCAGTTATTTATCTGAAGATCTGTATTGTGTGATAACATCAAGTTCATTTCTAGAACTTCCTATGTGATAACTGTGTGTGTGTGAATCAGGAAATATTGATGGGCATCCACCTGCATTGTGCCCAATATTTTATGGTATATAAATGTATAAGATATACCTACTCTCCTAGAGCACTGCATTGTTATAGATGAATTTTACTTTATTCATGTTCGTAGCGGTGAAATAACTTCTCCGAATGCCAGTGATGGATGGGGCAGTCAAAATAATCCTTCTTCTGTCTGTTGCTTTGTCCTGCAAAGGGCTTAAAAGGCACATAGCTTTCTGTCTTAGGGCTGGCCCCCTGCCTTTGTTACTCTAGGGCCTAGTCTCTGGCTGTTGTCCTTACTCTCCTAGGGGGTTGCAGTCAATTAAAGTAGTTTGCTTTTTTACTTTCCGAATGTTTTTATTCACCTAGTCTTTAACCGCCTTTTTCCCCATCTTCTTTGGTCTTCCCTAAACCATCCATCAATAAATATTCATTTATTATATTGTGATGTTGCCTGGAAAGATGGCGGCCTTTAAAAAGTCTCCTTGGTTTCTATGACAGGCAATAAAGGCTCACCTCTCTCTTAGGGCATTCCTAGCCAAAGAGAAGGTCGATGCCTTTCCTCCCTTCCCCTCTTGTTATTGCACTCTAAACCAGCACGCTTGTTGAAGTACCTCGTTGCTATGGTGGTCGATGTGTTAGCAATATATTCTATGGTTGCTCAGGGCATCCTGTCAGTGAATTTGGAACAGGGAGAGGTGAAGTGAGTGTTACAGCGTTCGCCTCTTCAGACCCGTACAACATGTCAAAATATATAACAGTTTGAACAGAATGTACTTTCTAAGATCAAGCCAATTCTTTTCTCTTGGATAAACAGCCTGTTTCAAAATATGTTGGCAGCCCAGCCTAAATCAGAAGGTAAAGTAGGTAAACAAGTAGCTGTGTGTTTCTTCTGTCTCTTAGGCACGTTTCCTCTCCTCACTGAGCCTCATTTCCCCACTCCTTTCCCTAACCCCCACCCCACACATGACTTTTTCCTCCACTCCACACACCCAGTGTTGGCAAGTCACTCTTATGTACTTTTGGGTCTCATGCCAAAAGATTTCTGCTTGTTGACAGATTTCATGAATGCCCAACCCTTTGACTTGGTAACATCCCAAGTAAGAAAGGATTAGGGATCTTTTTTTAGAATGTTCTTGAGGGGTTAAGAGGGTTTGGTTTTTTTGTTTTTTTTTTTTCCTCCTCTCCATCAGTCTCTGAAAAGTTGATGCAAAGAACAGAACTTGAGTTCAAATGTAGTGTAGATACTACCTGCCAGTGTGACCGTAGGCTTACTCTCTCTGGACTTCATTTTCATCTGTACAGAATGAAGGGTTGGACCAGAGTATCTGAGGTCCTTTCTGGTTCTGGATCTGGGATGTGATGATTTTTTGAACTGAAAGAATTTGTGGGGTTGTGACAAGAAGAAACAGTTTCCTGATCTCACCAATGGCAAGGTGCCCCAATGTTTTTGGCTACTTTGGTCCTGACCTCTTTTTTTTTTTTTGGAACAAGGTTCCCACATTGTCAGCTGTGTGAAGGGGAGAGGTAGGTGTTTGTGTGAAGTAGATTTAAAAGGTTGCCAGGTGGAAGTGATTAACAGGTGTAACCACAGTTACCAGTCTCTTCCATTACATTAGAGTTGAGTCCTTGCCTGTGAGCGTGGGTGTGGCAAGTACCTGATGCTTTCCCTAGATATAGGATATTGTCAGGTGGCAAGTAAATCATTGTGATATACATGAGTGCAATGTCATACCTCTTCCTAGCTAGGATTGTAAGATGTGAACCAAGTGAAGGCAAGTACGTATTCCTAGTATGAACAGCTTTGTATTTATTTCATAAATATTTTTCATATACTTCTCTACAAACATGGTCTCTTTTTATGGAGTATAAGCTCCTTGAAGGCAAGAATTCTTTTTTTCTTTTCATATTCCCATAGCATTTGGCATGAGGTGCTTCATAAATTGTCGTATTCAGTCAGACAAATGGACCATTCAACCAAGTGTTCAGTCTGATTGAACTTCGAATCCAGGGATGTTTTGTTAGAAACTCTTATCTTTTTCTTCCCTCTCACCCCAAAAGATAACAATCTTACTGGTAATGTACTTACTTCTAAATATCCTTACATTTAATTCCTTTGGTAGACTGCTGTTGATTTCTTATCTATGAATTTACCTACACTATTCTGAAGCAAGGGTAGGGCCATATATTGGGCTCAGAGTTCAGAGCACAAATCCTCCAACACAGTAAATACTTAATAAGTGATTATTGAATTTGATTGATTTTGTGAATTAGCCCTGGTTTTCCCACTAACTCACTATATGTGCCTTGGACAGATTGCTTGGTCTCTTTAGATGTCAATTTCTTCACCCTGTAAAATGTTTGAAGATCTTTAAAGTATACATAATATAATGGATTTTAGAATGATGGCACATCCTTAAAGCTTAAAATTGGAAAATTTTAGTCAAATTAAAAAAAAACCATAATTATACCCAAAGTGGTCATTCTTTCAGCTAGCTGGGTTGAGGCATGTATAGTACTGTATTTGGAGACTGGAAACCCTGAATTCAGTTCCTACTTCAGATTTTTACTAGCTGTGTGATCCTGGTCTATTTTGTGGGATGTGAACATCAAATAAAATAATATTGATTAAGTACTTTGCAAAATTTAAAGTGATAAGATAAACACTACTTATTACAGTATTATCATTACTATGACTACTACTTCATGAGGCATGATAGGCTGCTATAAATGAAATATAGATTATTATGTATAATCCTATGTATGAGGTAGAATAGACTGATATATCTATATGTATGTTTCACTTAACATCTCTGAGTCTTGGCTTCCTCATCTGAAAAATGAGAAGACTCCCTTAAGGGACCTTTCTACTCTAACTCTACTACCCTGTGATGAACATTTTCACTCTTGTCTTTCCCTGATCTTTAAAAAAAGAAAGAAAGAAAAAGTATCTATACTGTAAGCTTTATGAGGTCAGGACCTCTTTCCTTTTTGCCTTTCTATCCTAGGACTTGGCACAGTGTCTTGCTTACAGATATTAATCGATTGATAGATTCATTCCTTTATTTTTATTTTTTTCTCTCTCTTTCCCACCCCCTCTCCCACCCACTGAGAAGGCAATCAGTAGGATTTCAGTTATACATGTGAAATCGAGTAAAACATATTTCCATATTTGCTGCAGCACAAAAAAGCAAGAAAAGTGAAAAATTAGATTTCAGTTTGCACTCAGAGCCCTTCAGTTCTCTGGGAGTGGATAAGCATTTTTTTGTCATGGGTCCTTTGGAACTATCTTAGATCGCTTGTGTGGATCAGAGCAGCTAAGTAATGATCACATTAAAGTATTGCTGTTATACCGATCAATGACCTCCTGGTTCTGCTCACTTCATTTTGCATCAGTTCATGTACATCTTCCCAGTTTCTTCTGAAACCATCCCCCTTATCATTTCTTAGAGCACAGTAGTTCTCCATCACAGTCATATACCACAACTTGTTCAGCCATTCCCCAGTTGATGAACATCTCCCCAATTTCTAATTTTTTGCCACCATAAAAAGAGGTGCTATAAATATTTGAATATATAGACTCTTTTTCTTTCTCTTTGGGGGCCAGATCTGGTAGTAGTATGTGTGTGTGTTTGTCCTTCGTTGCTGAAGAAGACCATGCCATCAGAGAAATGATGACATGACTTGCACTTGACTGTGTTTTGAGTGAGGGTTGTGCAGGTCACCAGCCTCACTTCTCCAGAGCCACCTGGATCCAGTGGCCAGATATTCATCAGGATGACTGAAGATGACCCAGGATCAGGAAATTGGGGTTAAGTGACTTGCCCAAGGTCACAGAGCTAGTGAGTGTCAAGTGCCTGAGATGAGATTTGAACTCAGGTCCTCCTGACTTCTGCACTGGTGTTTCATCCACTGCACCACCTAGCTGCCCCCTCTAGTAATAGTATTTCTGGGTCAAAGGGTATGCACAGTTTTATAGCTCTTTGAGAATAGTTAAGGCATTTTAAAAAATAAAAGATCCATGCTGATTCATAGGTGATGCTGAATTTTTTAATCTTCTCAGGGCATTAGCTCCTTTTTAGTATTCACGACTTCATATTCATTATTCTCTCCACTATGCCATGTTTCTTGAGTAATAACATATAGTACTTTTGAGTTTCGAAAGCACCTTACATCTGTTTCTCAGCTATCCCATCAGGGCACAGATTCTGGTAGGTTTTAGAATTTTGTCCAAAGACCACAAGGAAATAATGAATTGTTTTGGTTCACAGTCACTCTCTAAATGTCTTGCATAGGCATAATAAGAGTTCATATCTGCACTGGTGGAGAGTAATCACACTGGAATGTCCCACTGAACAGTGGAAATACTGATAACTAGCATTTATAGAGCACTTTGCAGTTTGCAGGCACTTTACAACTAATATTCCCACAACAACTTTGGGGAGTAGATGTTATTATCTCCATTTTACAGATGAGGGAACAGAGGCGAATGGCTTGCCCAGGTTCACACAGATAGTAAGTGTCTCAGGTCAGATTTGAACTCAGACCTCCTTGTGTTCAGGTCTAGTACTCTATCCCTGGGGCAGCTAGATGGTGCAGTGGATAGAGTACTGTGCAGGAGTCAGGAGGACCAGAGTTCAAATCTCACCTCAGACACCTGACACTCACTAGCTGTGTGACCTTGGGCAAGT
This sequence comes from Notamacropus eugenii, assembly GCF_028372415.1. Taxonomy (NCBI): domain Eukaryota; kingdom Metazoa; phylum Chordata; class Mammalia; order Diprotodontia; family Macropodidae; genus Notamacropus; species Notamacropus eugenii. The sequence goes on along the minus strand of NC_092872.1, from coordinate 100,910,116 downwards.
CCCTTAACCCCAATTGCCTCATCCTGGGTCATCTCCAATCATCCTGACGAATATCTGGTCACTGGATTCAGATGGCTCTGGAGAAGTGAGGCTGGTGACGTCCCTCACTCAAAGAAACAAAGTCAAGTGCAAGTCTTGTCATTATTTCTCTGTTGGCATGGTCTTTGGCAACGAAGGACAAAAACACACACTCTATCCACTGCACCACCAACTGCCTTATGTTGAAGTGCCAAACAAACTTGGAGTTTAATGACCTAAGTTTGAACCCTAGCTGTGCCACATGCTGCCAGTGACTTTGTTCTACTTATCTCACCTCTAGGGGTCTCAGTTTCCCCACCTTAAAACGAGAGGATTGTGCTCGATGGCCTCAATTTTCTCATCTCTAAGATGAGGCAGTGGAATTAGATAGACCAAGGTTTTCCAGTTCTGGATTTATAATCCTAATGCTTTGTGATTAATGGTCCTTGACCTATTGATGAGTGAAAAAGATGAGAGCTTTGTCTACAAGGGATGACTTCTATTTCTTGTGATACTTTCACATTATTATTTCTTAATCGGATGAATTACTTTATCCTCCCTACTCTAAATGCACAAACCTTTAAGAGGCTTGGGGTTTATATATGTCAACATCGTACAAGTCTTTGCTAGTGACCTATAAATGACTGTGACCTATAAGTGTGTAATTACTGACTTCATATTACAAATAAAACTTGAATTAGAAAAGAATTTACATTTGTATTTTGCATTGGAAACAGTGGCTTCTAAGAACAGGTTACATGTCGTGTTCTAACACACAAGTGCTTGGTTAATGAAATGACTGTTCCCTGGGATACGCTCTTTTTAAAAATCAACCTAATGCATCAGGGGAGCGGTGTGAGGCAGGGACGAAGGTCTTGCTTTTGAAGTCATGGGAACTGAGTCTGATTCGGCATCAGGGTCTAACCCTGGCTCTGTTACTTATGAGCTATGATGTTGATCAAGCCATGGAACATCTCTGAGACTTTTAATTCTTCCATAAGCATACATTAAGTGCCTTCTGTATGCCAGGCACTGCGCTAAGCAACAACCCTGGGAGGTAGGTGTTAGTATTATCCCCACTTTCACGTTGAGGAAACTGAGGCAAACCACTAGTAAGCATCTGATGTCATACTGGAACTCAAGTCTTCCTGACTCTAGGTTTCACTATCTGTCTCCCAGGGCCACCTAACTGCATAAAAGGAGAGAATTGTACTAAACAGCCTCTTAAGAAATGCTTATTGATTGATGGATGGATAGGTGCGAGAGAAAGAGGGCTAGCTCTGGAGCCAGAGAACCTGGGTTCAAATTTTGGCTCAGCTTCCTACTTCCTGGGTAACCTTGGACAAGTCACTTCTCTCAAGGTCTCAGTTTCTACCTCTGCTGAGGGTAGGGCAACTAGGTCATTCAGTGGTTAGAGTGCTCGCCTGGTATCAGAAAGACTCATCTCTATGAGTTCAAATCCAGTCTCAGATACTTACTAGCTGGGTGACCCTGGGTAAGTCACTTAACCCTGTTTACCCCAGTTTCTTATCTGGAAAATGAGCTAGAGAATAAAATGGCAAACCCCTTCAGTATCTTTGCCAAATGAGGTCACATAGTTGGACATGACTGAGCAACAGGGCGTGGGGGAGGATAAAGTGATCCCCATGGTTCTTTCCAGCTTGAAATCTATGATCCTGTGAACTCGTTACCCTAAATTTTACTTCTAGCCCTATCTTCATCCTTCATAATCTGGGTTTTTTTTAAGCTCTAAATCCAGTAGGCTTTTGGCTTTAAGAGCCAGTGTTGAGGAAAATTAATTAGAACTCATTCACAGTGCTTTTAATTCTCATGAAAATGAAAAGATGAAGGGTCTGTGTAATCCTCACATTCCATTGCCTTGGCATGGTGTGGAAGTGTAGGGTGTGTTCCACCTCACATGCTCTGCTGAGCTCTGCTATAGTATCCCTGAACCCAATACCTAAGACTTGCTTGGGAAAACCTAACTCCGGCCTGAGCAACTGGTTTGAGAGGTTGGAGCTATGGTGACGGTCCTAATGCTCTCTCTCTCTCTTTCTCTCTCTCATGCTCTCTTTCTCTCTGTCTTTGTCTGTCGTGCCCCCCGCCTCCGCCACCGCTCCCCTCCCCCCCCACTCCCCATCAAGCTCTAGTCCTCTGGAATTCCAGTATATGTCAAAGCTAAGACTTGGAGATTTCCGAGCAGTTCTAATGATGTTGATACAGGAATTCAAAGATTTGTCCACTGCTACAAGATGATTAATAGAATACACAGCTTTTAGAGAAGTCAGATAAATAGAGCAGTACTGTTTTTGAAAATGGGAGTATAAATTTAGTCTTTGACAACCAGGATGCTCCTACTGTGGAATTTCCAATATTTTATTTAGATTTTCTCCTCATTCTTTTGTAATTGTCTCTCTCTCTCTGTGTCTCTGTCTCATTTTTATAAAGGGATATTTACTTTGAACACATAGTACAATATCTCCCCTATCATCCCTCCCTTGTCCCCAAAGCATTTTGGATCTCTTCTATGCCATGTTGGTCTCTGGAGAGAGTGGTCTTGGACTTTAAAGTTTCTTGTTGATTGAGCCATCTGCTGAATCTTGGAGTCAGCTATACTGGGCATTGATGCTGGGCTGGGAATGGACTCAGCTTTCAGGCTCTCAGTCCTCCAGTCACATGTTCTCTTGACCTTTCAGACCTCATAAGGTCACCACCTCCAAATTAATCCCCCTCACCTGAAAAGAAGCAACTGCTGAGGCGACAAAGAGAACCTGTTTCCACAGGTCCAGACATCAGCCTCTGAGGTCTGTCTCCTTCCAGCGTTGCCTTTCACTGGACAAATACAGCTGAGTCAAAGCCTAACCAAGATTGAGGAGCCACCCTTTTCTTTCTCATCAATCAAATATCTGCTGGGCGCTGTGGTCCTCTGTTCTCTAATTTAGGGGAGGAAAGCCTATCAAGTTAATCTTACCCAAAGGAACAAAATACCTTCGGGAAGTAGAATCTCTTTATGCCTTTGGATTGCAAAAGTTTGGTTTGATAATATGTGCCAGAAGTGACTAAACTGCACATTCTTTTAGGGCTAGTAATGCTGCTAAGTCTATACCCAGAAGCGATTAAATAGAGAGGAAAAAAACTCATATATACACAAACATCATAGTAACTAATTTTGTGGTGGCAAAGAACTGGATGTGCATCAAATGGAGAGTGTCTGAACAAATTATGGTGCATGAATACAATGGGATACTATTGTGTTTCATTTCTTAAAATGATGAAAAGGGTGGTTTAGAGAAATCTAGAAAATGATTTATATGAACTGGTGCAACATGAAGTGGGCAGAACCAGGAGAACAGTATATGATAGTAACATTATAAAAACAAACATCTTGGAAAGACTTTAGGGACTCTGATTAGTGTAATGATAAACCGTGATTCTAGAGGATGTTTGATGAAGCAAGCTATTCACCTCCTGTCAGAGAGATGGTAAACTCAGGTTGTAGAATGAGACATACTTTTTAAAAAATATATCATTTATTTATTTGAGACATACATTTTTGAACGTGGCCAGTGCAGGAATCTGTTTCGCCTGACCATGCATATTAGTTTTGAGGATTGTGTTTTCCTTTGCTCTTTCTACTGAGGAAGGAAAAGAAAAATGCTCATTAATTGGTAGAAAAACAAAATTTAAAAATGTTTCCCTATCCTTAATTTATACATTTCATAAGTAGATTTTCTTACTGTTCTCACTTTTAAGAAGACAATGTGAAACAAATACAAACCCTAATTTATTCTGGGTTTTTTTTTTTTTTTGGAGGGGGGCAACATATATGACTTTTTTTGTTTAGCTGTGGCTTAGTGGCCCATGGTGGCACCAGTAATACAACAAAAACAAAAAGAAATGGGGAATAACTGACAGACCACCCATGTGTTCCACTGATGTGTACACAATATCAAGACATGTAGAGGAAGGCTTCGGGGATCTCCAGGATGGACAGGTGGGTCTGGACAGAAGTGGGATGGGATGAGTTGGCCTGGACTGTAACTTATTTTCTTAATCTCTATGATGAAGTCACAAATCCCTATGTATGTCGAAGCACTGATCATCTAAAGGGTCCTTTATGCCTGAGGACCTTCTCTTCTTTGGTCGTGACCTTGTCTGGATACCAGTGGAGCATTTGGGCTGTTTATTGGTTTATCCTTTGATCTCCTTATTTGCCCGTTTTTTTTTTCCTACCTAAGGAATATGGAAGCATTTTGTGGCAATTAGGCGGTTCTCCCATCCTAGGCACTGTCTTGGCCCAGCCCGTTCCTTCTTCTTTCTTGTTATGCAAGGTACGGTTGTAACACACCCTCACCTGCTTCTCAGATAGACACTAATATGTATGAGAATGTCTTCAGGCTTGACTTTTTTTTTTTTTTTGATATCTTTCTGATTTCCCTCTTCCTATCCTACCCTTCTCTTCTTCCTGTTCTAAGAACTGAAGAATGGCGAGTTCCAAGGGTTTAGCTTTCTCCTTCAATTTCCAGCAGTTTTTTAGTTGCCCTATCATATATACATTTTTTTGCTTCTCTGGGTGCCACCTTTTCTGTTCTCCTCTTCTTCCTGCCTCTCCCCCTCCCCTTACTTCTCCCCTCTCCTTCTCCCTCTTCCTTCCCCTTTCCTCCCTCCTCCTTCCCTTCTCTTTCCCTCGTTCCCCTCCCCCTTTTCCTCCCCCCCTTTCCTCCCCTCCCCCCTTTCCTCCCCTCCCTTTTTCTCCCCTCCCCTCTTCCCCACATCTGCTTATCCCTGCCTCACAGTCTCTATATTTTCTCCCTTTTGCTTTCTGATATTGTATGTTCTTGACAGTTAGATCTGCTGCTGAACCCAATCTCTGTCTGAGTCATTTTCTCTTCTCATGAAGCATATACTGGTAACAGAAGCCTCAGAGTTTTGGCTGACCTCAAAGAGAAAGCAAGGCGCTAAATATTTGCTCCATGAGTATGTGCGCACTGCTCAGTCGCCTCCAATATTGGTTGGATTCCTTTCTCCCAATTCTATTACTTCTGTGCATCTCTGTGCAGAGTAGAACTCATCTTTTTCAGAATTCTATTAGAATGAAGGTTCCTGAGGACAGGAACTGGCTTTGCTTTTGTATTTCTACCCCCAGTGCTTACCATATCAGAAGTGCTTCAAAAATACATTTTCATTAGTTCAGTCCTTTAAGACCTCATCACAAATGAGCAAGTTTATGGAAGTTGAATTTGAAATGCATAGGGCATTTTCGATCATCCTCTGGGCAACTTCTCCTCTGGGAAGCTATTCCCCTCACTATTATTTGATTTTTGCAATTATTAAACCAATGATGTAATCATATTGGGACTGATTTCGTGCTGACCCAGAATTCTTTTTATAAATTGAAAACCAATCCCCAATTGATAAATGGTCAAAGGATATGAACAGGCAGCTTTCAGAGGAAGAAATTAGAGATATCTATAGTCATATGAAAAAAATGCTCTAAATCACTATTGATTAGAGAAATGCAAATGAAAACAACTCTGAGGTAGCACATCACACCTATCAGATTGTCAAACATGACAGAACAGGAAGATGATAAAATTTTGGAGAGGATGTGGGAGAGTTGGAACACTAATTCATTGTTGATGGAGCTGTGAGCTGATCCAACCATTCTGGAGAACAATTTGGAACTATGCCCAAAGGGCTACAAAAATGTGCATACCCTTTGACCCAGCAATAGTGCTTTTAGGACTGTATCCCCAAGAGATCTTTAAAAAGGGAAAGGGTCTCACATGTAAAAAAATATTTATAGCAGCTCTCTTTGTGGTGGCCAAGAACTGGAAATCAAGGTCATGCCCATCAGTTGGGGAATGGCTGAATAAGTTGTGGTATATAAATGTAATGGAATACTATTGTGCTATAAGAAATGATGAACAGGAAGACTTCAGAGAGGCCTGGCAAGACTTGTATGAACTGATGCTGAGTGAAAGGAGCAGAACCAGGACAACTTTGTGCACAGCAACAACCACAGTGTGAAAGAGTTTTTTCTGGTAGACTTGAAACTGGCCTTCCACATCCAGAGAAAGAACTATGGAATTCAATCGCAGATTGTAGCAGATCATGTTTCTGTGTGTGTGCGTGTGTGTGTGTGTGTGTGTGTGTGCGCGCGTGTGTGTATGTGTGTATTGTGTTTTGGTTTGTTAGATGATTTCTCCCACTCATTTTAATTCTTCAACACAGCATGACTAGAGTGAAAATGTATTTAATAGGAATGTATGTGTAGAACCTATACAAAATTGTATGCTGTCTCAGGGAGGGAGCGAAGAGGGAGGGGAGAGGGAGGGGAAAATAATAATCTAAGTTATATGGTAGCTATTGTAGAACACTGAAAATAAATAAAATTAATTAATAAAAAAATAAATTGAAAACTAAGAACTTTAACTTTTAAAACCTTTAACTTTCTGGTTTGTTCATCCAGGTAATGTTCTAAGGTCTGGGATTATGTTCTAATGGGATCTAACACATACAAGTGAGTGGGGGCCCAGGGTAGAGTTTGGGTTGGGGAGTCATAGGGATTATGAGTGGAGCCATAGGGTAGTTGATCGTCATACCCTTTCTAGTCACTGTGCTAACATTGAATTCTTTACTATTACCAGAGCAAGAAGCAGAAAGTAGGAGGTATAAACTGGTCATAGTTGAATGCTTAAAAAATATAATCTTGTGAACAAAACAAGCATAGTGCCTTGCGTATTGTAGACACTTAATAAATGTTAATAAATGGAATTAACGTGCCTGCTGGACAACCCCCCGATCTAGCTAGTTCTTCAAGGAAAATTCTTCAGATTCTTTTTGCCATCTTATTAAAATTGGATGTAAGTAATTAATTAGGCAGCTGTCTTTGCAAACAGCTTGTCTGGATCTGTCCATCTCGTCTGAAGGTGCTGTGCTACTCGGTTATGCCATAAATCATTCCTTAGGGAGTGAGTTGAAAATCAAAGGCAAGATGAAAAACTTGTTGCCCTAAATGAATAACTGTGCTTTACAGATTCCCCAGAGAGCAGAAACCATTGTACAAATGACCCTTTGCCTCTTTCACCCTAAGTTTGGTTTGTTGAAGGTCTTATGACTGAATCAAGGTATTATTAGACACTAGGCACTTCTGTTGTCTTTTCCTTTTTAAGAGTGTTGGAAGCAATGAACCTAGGTTAATTAGCAGCTTGGTTATTCATAGAAGTGTAGCAAATACCCCACTCCTCCATTCATTCATAGCCTGCTAGGGAAGACCCCTGGGTGCTGGTATCTATGGTCTCAAAGAGATGGTCATTTCCCTGCATTCAGCCTTTCTTTCCATCTTTCCTTGTTTGCCTTGAGCGGCTTGCCCTGGCATTCCTATTCTCTACACTCCATCACTCTTAACAACAGCAGAGGGTACGGAGGTCAGCTTTGGGGCTGGATTTGGAAATGCTTTCTTGGCTTACTTGTTTCTGAGTGGGTATTTATTTCAAAGCCATTGTGGTAGGATGAGTAAAGCTTCCCATCAGCCCGTTGCTTCAATTTGGACTTCAAGACAACTGGACATTAAAGTATTTAAAAGCACCCCAGGTGTGAGTTGTTCAGGTCATGCTTTTGTGATGGCTGTATAATTTTATGCTTTTTCTAGCCTGAAGGATTTACTATGTAGAGGACAATTAATTAAAGGCACAATTTAGGCATTTTTTATTCATTTAAAAATATTTGTTGAGTGCCCATTAAGTAGTCTATACATTGGGTAGGGCAGGGTGGAGTGCCCTAAAATAAGTCCCCACCCTCTAGGAGCTTGCTCTGTGGTAGAAGAGGTGAGACATGCATGCATACATTTATTTGTGAAGGGTTGTATATAGTGCATAAATACTGATGATTATATGTGGGAAAGACTGTCTTTTAATTTTATTTTTATTGATAATTTGTTGTTACATTGCCTTCAGGCTCAGACGTATCCCTCCCCTTCCCCTGGTCCAGTCAGTTTGTCCCTTGTAATAAGGGAGGGAAAGAAACAGTGATTTATTTGCCACCTAGATGCCCTGTTTGGCACATTAGTAAGCACTTAATAAATGCATTTCCCAGGCCTGAAGTCAGGAGGACCTGAGTCAAATTTGTCCTGAGACACTTACTTGCTGCGTAACCCTGGGAAAGTTACTGTTTGCCTCAATTTTCTCATCTGTAAAATGGGATGGAGAAGGAATGGCAAACTACTCCAGTATCTTTGCCAAGAAAACCCCAAATGGGGGCACAAAGAGCTGGGCGTGACTGAATAGCATCTGCCAAACACTACCAAGCTCTTTATAAATATGATTTCATTTACCTTCACCACAGTTCTAGGAGGCAGGTGCTAATATTATCCCTATTTTATAGTTGAGGAAACTGAGGCATACCAAGGTTAAATGAAATGCTCAGGTTCACACAGCTAGGAAATGTCTCAAGTTGGACTTGAACTCTGGTCTTCCTGACTCCAAATTCAGCCAGTTGTCCCCTGAAGCACCTAGCTATCTCAAACATAAAAAGAAAGAAAGATGGGGGAAGAAGGTAAAGTGATATCGAAAGAAAGGAACACATCAGCCATGTCTGGTCCAACATGAAATGTCATCTTCCTACTCTGAACTTTGCACGGAAAGAAGGGAGGTGCGTTTGGGAGAAAAGCACTTCTGGTGGGGGTGGTAGTGACCAGGGGAGGGGGAAGGGGCATTTGAGTTGTTCCTTGAAGAAATAGGCAGAAGTCTTATAGGCAGAGTTGTGCGTTTCAGGTATTGGGAATGATGTAAACAAAGGTATGGAGCTGAAAATGAAAAATGTTAGCAATTGGCAGGAATACAGAATTTGTGTATTCACGAGCAATTAATCTGGTTTTGTGCATTTTGTCCGAAGTCATAGAATTTAGGGCTAGGGAGCATCAGCCCAATCCCAATTTTAGAGATAAGGAAACCAAGAATCAGTTTTTGTGATTTACTCAGAGTAACACAGCTACTTCTTGGAAGGATGGGAACCCTAATTTGGGTCTGTGCTCTCGATCTCATGCTTGCCTAGGAAAAGCTGTAAATATTCCCTAAGGAGAAATGTACAGAATGAGGTTGCCAGGTGAAAAAGTTGTGAACTTCTGTTTGTCTCAGTTTCCTAATCTGTAAAATGGGGATCATGATAGCACCTACCTTCCCAGGGTTGTTTGGAGGATCTCATGGGATAATGATTGGATTATTAAACTTGGCATGGTGCCTGACACATAGTAGGTACTTTATAAATGTTAGATGATGATGATGATTAGTAGACATGTATATTTTGGTCCTCAATCTGCTTGGAGAATTCTTGGTATGGAAAGTCCTTCCATGAAATGCAAATCAATAACCTAGTGTGTTTTAGTCTTAGAGAGTTGCCAAGGGCGATGGAAAGTTATGGGTTGGCTAAGGTTAACATAGCCAGTATATGTGAGAGGCAAGAGTTAAACTCTTTTAGACTCCACAACTTTTTGCTTCTCCATGTAATATACTTTCATATGTTACCAAAGGGATTCTAAGTAGTTGTGACTTTTCTTTCTAAGTCGAAGTTAACTGAAGTTATATTCAAGGCAAAATGTTGCCCATCAAATCATATTACAGTGAGTTGTTTTCTCTCCACATTTACCAAGGTACATGGCCTCCTAGGTCTGTGTATATTTGTGTGTGTGTGTGTGTGTGTGTGTTTCTAGAAACTCTGATTCTGTATTTTTGTGAAGCTTCAGATCATTGAAAACACTTCCTTATTTCCTACTGTTCATCCTGATTTCTATCTGTCAATTCAATTCTGGGTTGAGCTCACTGGCCATGATACATACATCTAGCAAATGGGAGAATTTAGTGGGTTATCAATCCAGATGTATGGGGTGTTCAGGGAAACTAGCCTCTCTGGTGAAAATTAAGGGATCACCCCATGATGGTGCTGGTCTTCTTTGAAAACAAAGGATCAATGACCAGAAAACAGCAGCAATCATGTATTTGGAATCCACTTGGTGTTTCCTATGTGGGCTGTTCTGCCCACTTTTAATAGGCATGTAGTCTTACCCAGTATTATATAAATCAGCTTTAAAGCTTAGTCTTATTTTACAAATGGGACTGTCTGAATAAATCTACCATAAAGACTCTTGCTTTTTGATTAGCATTCTTTATTTGCATTCTGCTGGATCACAAAGAGTAGTTATAAAACTTGAATTTGTCATGTTGTATAATACACTTGAAAACAAAGTCCTAAATATAGATTGATTGGATAACACCCTCATGGGCCTGTTCATTCATGTATAAATTCCTTCTTCTCCTCCGCTCTCCAATCATCTCTAAATAACTCTGCTGCACACATACCTCACCTTAGACTTAGACGGTCATTGCCGTTTTCTGTAGCCACTAAGAATTGTAGAATCAAAACATTTCTACGATTGCTGAAATGATTCTCTGCTTTCTAGTCTAACCTTTTCTTCTAAGCACAGGTCAAGGGTCATTGAAAATGGTTAGCCTCTATTTTCCCTTCCCTTAAAAAAACCAAACCAAGCCCTGATCTGTGATTTTATAATATAGGGTGCTACCTGTAAGGAACAAGTATATTGACCTCTTCTTATGTAGATGTTTACCTATTTTGTAGTTCACAATCTTAGAGAGGTTTGTGATTTGCCCTTTCTTACAGAGCCTGTATATTGTCAGTGGTCAGATATGAATCTAAAACTTTTCTGGCACTTGAGGCCAACTTTCTGCTTTGCAGGGAATTTCAACTAATGATGAAAGAATCTGGTGATATCCAGGATTAAGTGACACTGTCATTTTTTTCTGATTTAATTAAAAAAATATTACTAACTTGACAGTTTTCAAACATCTGGACAAAGAAGGCCAAAAAGAATATTGTATTCAAAACCACAAATATACCATGGTAGTCAACTTAAACATGGCATTCCCTTCTTGTCTGGGTCCCTTTCTGAACTTCCTCCAACACTGACAATTTTTTGAAGTTCTTCTCTACCTTGTTTTGATTATGCCATTTGGGGACCCTCACCAAGTTTTCAGTGTTGCAACTTCTGTAAGCGTTCATCATATGAAAGATTTTTGTGTAAACTGTTTTACTTGCACGGCATCCTAATGGGAATGCTATAAAAATACTATAAGTCTTGTGGAGAAGATTTTTAAAGGTTAGGGTGTTTGTAGAATTTCTTTGTCGCTGTTCAGTCATTTTCAGCCCTGTCTCATGCTTTGTGACCCCATTTGTGGTTTTCTTGACAAAGATACTAGAGTGGTTTGCCATTTCCTTCTGCAGTTTATTTTACAGATGAGGAAACTGAGGCAAGCAGGGTTAAGTGACTTGTTCAGGGTCATTCAGCTAGTGAGTGTCTGAGGTCAAATTTGAACTCAGGAAGACTCAGCTTCCTGACCCCAGGCCCAGCACTCTCTCCATTGTGTCACTTAACTGACCCTTTGTAGACCCTATTTTTCAGTATCTGTTCTACCTTTTTCTTAACCAAAATTAAAGCACCATGTCATGATTTCCATTTCATCAGCCAAGTGGTAGCATTTAAGAAAAAACACCAAGGTTTGCTTGATTATCAGGTATTATTAAGGTCAGTTTCCAAATCGACCCACGAGGACCTCGTGCCAAGCACAAGCAGATGCCATGAGCAGGAACTGAAACTTCAGGTGAAGTTCAATGCCTTTTCTAGAAATCCAGAATGACATTCTTTGGCTTATTAGCTTTCGTTACACTACCACTGCTGGCACTGTTGTAGAGTGCCCATGGTGTGGGCTTGTCCATCTTCCCCAAAGGGAGGAGAGCAAATAGACTTGAATCTTTGTACACAAATGGTTGTCAGCTTTTGAGGTGTGGCTGTTGAACCACACCTGAGAAGCTGCCTGAAGAAGCCAACTCATAAAATTACTTAAGAGCCCTCACCCCAGTTGATGCTCTAGATTCTATCCACCTAGAGAACGGTAATAAAGAAGAACAAATGCGAGATTTTGAGAAGAGGCAGGGAGTGGGGATAATGGAAACATTTATCTGTTTCTCTACCTTAAACTGTTTTGTTGACTAGAAGCATGGGAAAGAAGCTATGTGTGTCTTCACATGCTTCTTTTAACCATTCTGAGTCAGATTTCTTACAATGCTTCTCTTTATACAGCTTCTTATTAGAGTGTTGTTTATCTGATTGCAGTAGATTTCCTTCCACTTTTTTCTGTTTTAAATTATTTTAAATATTTAAGTCATCTGTTCATTCAGCAGGGATTTATTTAGTGCCTAGTATGTGTAAAACAGTGTGCTGGGTACATCCCCCTTTCATTGTCCCGTCTTATTAATGGTGAACTTTTATGTACTTCCAGGTCATATTCTCTGTGTGCATATGTATATATGTATTGTGTTCAGTGTCATTTGTGTGATGCAAAGAGTAAAACTCGTGAGATGTCCACTATCCCAGTCCCTTCCATCATGTTTGTATGTTGCATGGACCAAAGTGGTGCTAAATAGTAAGTTCTACCCTCTTTTTCCTCATTTCTTTCTTAATATATTTCTTTTTTTTCTTAACATATTTCTTGATTTTCTCTGTGCCCTTAAATTGTGGGATTCTGCAGGGACACTCGCCTTTCCATTTGCTTAAAGGTAATTAATTGCCTTTCTACGTTTCTCTTGACTCCTGTGTTTGACTTTCAGAGTTTCTATTTAGCTCAGTTCATATCAGGAACGTGTAGGGAAAAAAACAAACAAAAACTCTAGTCACCAGATTTCAAGAAATCATAGAAGAAAATGACCTACACCTGTTAGAGCAAGGGGCAAATAAAAATAGCTTCCCAAATAAAAACCATACAAACCCATCAGGTCTGGTTATAGCTTTCAAGGGAGTCCAATGAATTCTAAGTTCTCTCTCCTTGATCTGTTTTTCAGTGCAATTATTTTTGATAGTAGATACCTTATATGTTCTTTCTTGTTTAATCTTTTGGCTTTGTTTCGAATACTTATTGAAGTCTTAAAGTCTTTGAGTCTTCCTTGTTCCATTCTGTTTTTCAGGGGGCTCATTTCTTTCTAATTTCTATTTTAATTTGTTTATTCTCCTTACAGTTTTCTTATCTGAGCTTTTATTTCAGTATTTCTGTATCTCGTTTCATTTTTCCATCCATTCTTGCCCCAGTGGCTGAGCCATTTTCCCTGCTCTGTGACTTTTTATTCTTGCTGTGTAGTTAGGTAGATAGGTGTCTCAGTGGGTACAGTGCCTGGCACAGGAGTCAGAAAAACCTGAATTCTGCTTCAGGCACCTAATCGTTCTGTGATGCTGGCAAACCACTTAACCCTTTCCGCCTCAGTTATTATAGGGATAGTAATAGTACCTGTCTCAGAGTTATTGCAAAGATAAAATGAAATAAAATACAAAGTGCTTAATTTGGTGTACCAATAGTAAACCTTGAAGCACTATAGACATGTTAACTACCCTCATTATTATTTTTTTAGATTGTAAGCTCTTTCAGGGCAGGGACTGTCATCTGTTTTTTTATCCACAGTACTTAGCACAAGGCCTGGCCCATAGTAGTAGGTGTTTAATAAAGGTTTATTGATTGATTGATTATTTTCATTGAACATCCTCTTGAGTTAGTTTCAATTGTATTTCATCATTATATTTGGTATCCACTCATATTTTTCCTTGTCTGGCTCCGTTTTCAACCCTTACAGGTTTCAGATCTGTTTATTGTGGCTTGCTCTATTATGTGAACTCTCTCCCTGCCTTTCCCTTAGGTTTAGGCTGTCTTTTTGTAAATTTACTTGACCAGACAGAAGAGTTTCCTTTTGTTACTCTTTGTTTTTCCTTTCCTGGAGTGTTTATAGCCTCGCTGGGTTGCTCTACAACCTTAACCTCACCTGAGATGAAGAAGTAGGATCCTAGAAGGTACCTCCTGGGAGGCTGGTAGGTAGAGAAGCAGGTTGTTTTTTTTAAAGAATGCTTCAGATTTCTAGAAAACTGATTTTAGGATCAAATCCTTCATTTCTTTAATGGAATATACTGCATTCCAACCTAAATCATTTCATTTTTGTGTAATTTGAATTTTTTAAAAAATAGATGAGTATGTCATTTTGGCAATCACTAGTTTCCCTCAATTCCTTTATCTTTTTTTCTTTCTTTTTTTTTATTATTATTATTTTTTAATGTTTAACAATCACTGCCATACAATTGAGATTTTATCCCCCCCGCACCTACCCCCCACTACCCCCCTCCCTCCCTCCCCACGACTGCATACAATTCTGTATAGATTCTACATATACTTTCCTATTGAGTATATTTTCACTATAGTCATGCTATGTAGTCAGACTAAAATAAATGAAAGAAATCGTATAATAAATCAGAACATGATACACAAACACATACACATATACAAACATGATCTGCTACATTTTGTGAGTGACTTCCATATTTCTTTCTCTGAGTGTGGAAGGCATTTTGCCTTGAGAACCACCTTTGGGATTTTTTTTTTTTTTATAAGAAGTTCTTGCGTTATTAAAAAATTCCAAGTCTACCAGAAAAAACTCTCACACACTGTGGTTGTTGCTGTGCACAAAGTTCTCCTGGTTCTGCTCCTTTCACTCAGCATCAGGTCATATAAGTCCTTCCAGGCCTCTCTGAAGTCTTCTTGTTCATCATTTCTTATGGCACAATAGTACTCCATTACATTCATATACCATAATTTATTCAGCCATTCCCCAATTGATGGACATCCCCTTGACTTCCAGTTTTTGGCAACTACATAGAGTGCTGTCAATTCCTTTATCTTATGTTGTGATTCCCTCCCTCCCCCCTTTCTCTTTTTAAATAATAAATTTTTTTCTCTTTTTAATAATACAAACTGTAATGATAGGGATAGGGACTGGATCTATAGCTTCATTGGTGTTTGAAACTTCCAAATGTTATGACTTTATCTCTAATACAAGACAGTACCTTCTCTATAACTTATGGTCTCAGAGAATTGTCCAGGACAGTGAGAGGCGATTTCCCAAGGACCACATAACATAGCCAGTTAGACATGTGGCTTGAACCAAGGTTTTCCTTTACTCTGAGAAAAACTTTCTATCCACTACAAAATATTGCTTCTCAAAAATATTTTTAAAGTGTTAATTTATTAATAATATTTTGCACCATTTTACTCTGTAGGTAACTTATGGTTTGTACATGGTTATATATTGTTTTGTGATGCAAGCTGGGAATACTTCATAGAAAGGGCATAAATACATAAATGGAACATATTTGATATAGTAATAATAACTGACATTATACTGAAGCTGCTGGTAGACTGGACCAGGCATTAAGAAAACCCAAAGTTCAAATCCAGTCTCAGATACATACCTGGTGGTTGTATATATTTAAGTTTTTGTTCAGTCTTATCTGACTCTTATGGCCCCAGTTTGGGGTTTTCTTGGCAAAGATACTGGAGTGGTCCTTTGGCTCATTTTACAGATGCAGAAACTGAGGCAGACCAAGTGAAGTGACTTGCCCAGGGTCAGATTTGAACCCAGGTTTTTCTGATTCCAGACCCACCCAGTGGCCCCAGTATTTCAGTACCCTTTTCTTTTTGATGATTTTTCCCTTGATTTCTTTAAATCCATACTATTTTTTCAATATATTGAAGCCCTTTTTTAAAAAATTAATTCCTTTGCATGATTAAAAATTTTTTCTTTTGAGTGTCATATTAGATTTCCTTCTTTTGACTTTTTTTTTTTTTTAATGTTTTTGAAGACCTCTTCCTTAGCAATAGTCCTCTACTATCTATGTGTATTTTTAAAAGAGGATAGTGATTTCCTTGCTAGTAATAGTATTAAAACTGGAAACTATTACAATAATAATACTATTAAAACTGGAAAAGACCTGAGAGGCCTTCTGGTTCCAACTCCTCATTTTGCATGAGGCCCAAAGAAATTATGACCTACCTAAAGTCACACAGATAGAGGCAGCTCTGGGACACAAACTCTGTCAGGTGCTCTTTTCTCAACATGGCCACTTTAAGGAAAACAATTTTATTGTATTGTTTCACTGTATATTCTATACCCCTCCCTCCTTCCTTACCAGATTTTGGACTTCCTTAAGGTAAGAGTCATACCTTTTTTTCTATCTTTTACTCCAGTGCTTAGGGTAGGGCTGGATAAATGGCTTTATTAAATTGTTAAGGAAAAAAAAGGTCTAAATAGGAACAAAATTAGTCTTCTTTTATCATACAGATCAGCCAGCAGTATTTCTTTCCTTTCTCTTGTTTAATTTTTTGGTAGTGTTCAAAGCTTGACTCACTGTCCATATTAAATTAAAATCCCTTGTTCTAAATTTACATCACCACTGTGAGTGAATTAGATTCACTCCTGGCAGGGAGAAAGGGGCTTTTTTAACCAGAATTAATTCTCCAGTAGGTATTCCAGGACTTAAGAGCACTGTGGGTACGTAGTGTCCAGTATTATAGTGAGGCATAGAAATGGTTTATCAGACTTTCTTAAACTGAGGTCTGCAAGCTTGATTTTTTTTAAAAAAAAATCTATGTATACACATATAGGATATCTGTGTCTTAATGTTATTCATTGGCTTTGTGATCTGTGTTTTATTTACACATTTAAAAACATTCTGAGAATTGCACCAAGGTTTTCCTAGCTCTTAGGATGACTGTATCTACTGTAAAATGTTCTTTTCAAAACACATTTTAAGGTATTAATTTATGTGTTAATAGTATTAATCTGTAGCTTTCGCCATACTGCCAGAACGGTTTATGTTGTTGTTTTGACATCAAGACTTGTACAGGAATTGGATTTAAGTGAGGCAGAGATGCAGAGTCATCAGCCTCACTCTGTCCTCCACAGTCATTCATGACTGTGGCAAGACACAGGAAAGGTTGGGATGACTGGTGAAAACCCAGGATGCAGTAGATGGCCTTGGGCTTTCTAAATTAAGGTCTTTCCCAGGTCTCAGTTTGTCTGAGGCCTAGTCCATTCAACAACTTAGGGTAAGAATTGAGACAAAAGCTGGCCCAGTTTACTATCCCAAAGATATCAATCTGAGAGGGGAAGACCCTCAGAGTTTCTGGCCTGAACAGAAAACAGGTGCTCTTTACACTCATTCTGAACCATCAAACCTACAACTGAGCCACAGAGGCTTGGATTGGACTTATTATTGTCCATTCAATGAAAGCCAGAATGACTTGGTTTTAAAGATGAGTCAAGTAGCTCCATTTAAAACACAGTGGATTTCTTTTTTAGCTTGTTTTTTTTCAGAGATATTTCAAGAAATCAAAAAAAGAAAACTCAGAAAAAAATAAACTGTCCTTGCTTTTTGGGGGACAAACCCCAAAAAGCAATGTAGCCAGGATTAGAAGGAAGGCAGACAGTTGGGGATATAGATTTCCTCTGATAGGTTTCATATATCAAATACATAGAGAACGTTGTCAAATTTGTAAGAAAATGACCAGTTAATAAATGGTCAAAGGGATAAGAACAGGCAGTTTTAGGATGACATTTAAAAAGAAAGGACCTCTTTATTAGGTAATTTTTAGGTCTCTTTTAGTTCTAGATTTAGTGAAAATGTTTTCTTAGAAATCTAAAATCTTTTCGTAAATTTGTTCTCACAGAATTACTTATATTTTATTTGTCATAGTTACTTACATCCTAGAGGCATGATAGAGGCATGTGGTAGATCAAGTGAATTGTGATTGTACTAAAGAAAGAAGGCTTGACATGATTAAGGCAAAGAAAATGTGAGAATTCAATTTAAATAGCCCTTCCATCAGAGGGAGGGAGGGAGAGAGAAAGAGAGAGAGAGAAACTTCGAATCATTTTCTTTCACACTTTTTGATACTAGGTATAAAGGATTATTTAGTTGTGTGTATGTGTTTGTATTTTGAAAGCTGAATAGAAGCCATCCCCCCATTCCAAAGGCCGTGTGCTCTGTGGCTGTTTAAAATAGCAGTTTGTGTTGATAAAAGTAGGATTCTGTAGCAAGCATTGTTAAGTACTTACTGCCCATCCACCCTCAGGGACTGATCAAGAGATGGCTGTAACAGACAGGCTCCAGTTTTCCTGGACTTGAGTGGAGTATGAATGGACTTAGAGATAAAGGAGGAAATGTATATTCTGGGCACTAATGTGATTGCAGTGACTTTGGGAACTGGAAGAAGTTGAGACAGCTTGAGTGTGATGAGCTGCGTAAAAGACTTCAGGAATTCAGCTTGGTAATATTTATGGCACCAGGACATTTTTTCTGTCCCTTGCTAAGAACCATTTGACAGAAATTGTGATATTTTCCACTTTCAGTGGAGTTTACTGCTGAGGAAAAAGGCAGAATTGGTTCTCTATGACTTCGTTGCTTTTACAGATATTTAACCCATTTCTTAGAGAAAACAGTGTAGGGATGTCATGAGGTTGACTTTCATTAAAAGACATTCCAGCACAAGAAAAAAAATCTTTCTCTTTGCTCCAACTAATTAATTTTTTTTATTTTTCTAGAGGGGAATAAACTCAGTTCCCTCCCTTTGCCTTGGCAGCTACCTTATATTATCCAGGTTAAGGCTGTTGTGACATACTGTCCTTCCTCTTTGCCATCTTTCCTTAAGAATAACTATCAAGGGGGGGTGGAGCCAAGATGGCGCAGTAGAAACACACAAACACGCTAGCTCTGAACCCACAGCCCATGAAATATCTGTAGAAAAGAGCTGCCAATAAATTTGGGAGCAGGAAAAGCCACAGAACAGCGGAGCGGATGAGATTTCTGTTCCAGAGAGCCTGAAAACCTCTCGCAAAAGGTTCTTCACGCTGCGGACGTGGAGCAGAGCCCAGCCCTGCATTGGCCGCTCAGCGCTGAGAGGAGCAGATCTGAGCAGGCTTCAGGGACAGAATCTCCAGCAGCCGCGCGGGTCCCTCCACCCACAGGTGACAAGGGTTGGTGAGAGGCTCTCTTCGGCGGGTTGAGAGGCGAGTGGGGAGCCCCCATGACTCAGGCCCCCTCGGGAGGCACCAGCACAGGTGGGAGCAGACCGGGGCTCCCCAAGCAGGCAGGAGCCCGGATCCATTGTTGAAGGTCTCTGCATGAACCCCCTGAGGGAACTGAGCCTGTGAGGCGGCCATGCCCCCACCCAGGCAGCTGAACTTGATCTCACACTGAATAGCAGCCCTGCCCCTGCCCAAAGCCCTGAGGCTGGGAAGCAGCATTTGAGTCTCAGACCCCAAGCACTGGCTAGGAGGATCCTGAGGCAAGGTGGGTGTGAGGAGAATATTCAGAAGTCAAGTCACTGGCTGGGAAAATGCCCAGAAAAGGGAAAAAAACCAAGACTATAGAGGGTTACTTTCTTGGTGAACAGGTTTCTCCTCCCCTCCTTTCTGATGAGGAAGAGCAGTGCTCACCATCAGGGAAAGACACGGAAGTCAGGGCTTCTGTATCCCAGCCTACCCAATGGGATCAGACCATGGAAAAGCTCAAAAAGAGCTCAGAAAATTTTGAAAATTCTGTTAGAGAGGTGGAGGAAAAACTGGGAAGAGCAATGAATGACATTCAAGCAAAGTATGAACAGCAGGTCAGCACCCTGCTAAAGGAGACCCAAAAAAATGCTGAAGAAAATAACACCCTGAAAAATAGGCTAACTTAATTGGCAAAGGAGGTTCAAGACACCAACAAGGAGAAGAATGCTTTCAAAAGCCGAATTAGCCAAATGGAAAAGGAGATTCAAAAGCTCACTGAAGAAAATAGTTCTTTCAAAATTAGAATGGAACAGATGGAGGCTAATGACTTTATGAGAAACCAAGAAATCACAAAACAAAACCAAAAGAATGAAAAAATGGAAGATCATGTGAAATATCTCATTGGAAAAACAACTGACCTGGAGAATAGATCCAGGAGAGACAATTTAAAAATTATGGGCCTACCTGAAAGCCATGATCAAAAAAAGAGCCTAGACATCATCTTTCATGAAATTATCAAGGAAAACTGCCTTAATATTCTAGAACCAGAGGGCAAAATAAATATTTAAAGAATCCACTGATCACCACCTGAAAAAGATCCAAAAAGAGAAACTCCTAGGAACATTGTGGCCAAATTCCAGAGTTCCCAGGTCAAGGAGAAAATATTGCAAGCTGCTAGAAAGAGACAATTCAAGTATTGTGGAAATACAATCAGGATAACACAAGATCTAGCAGCTTCTACATTAAGGAATCGAAGGGCGTGGAATAGGATATTCCAGAAGTCAAAGGAACTAGGACTAAAACCAAGAATCACCTACCCAGCAAAACTGAGTATAATACTTCAGGGGAAAAATTGGTCTTTCAATGAAATAGAGGACTTTCAAGCATTCTTGATGAAAAGACCAGAGCTAAAAAGAAAATTTGACTTTCAAACACAAGAATGAAGAGAAGCATAAAAAGGTAAAGAGCAAAGAGAAGTCATAAGGGACTTATAAAAGTTGAACTATTTACATTCCTACATGGAAAGACAATATTAGTAACTCTTGAAACTATTCAGTACCTGGGTACTGGGTGGGATTACACACACATGCACACACACATAGAGACAGAGTGCGCAGAGTGAATTGAATAGGATGGGATCATATCTTTAAAAAAATGAAATCAAGCAGTGAGAGAGAAATATATGGGAGGAGAAAGGAAGAAATGGAATGGGGCAAATTATCTCTCATAAAAGAGGCAAGCAAAAGACTTTTTTAGTTTGGGGAAAAAGAGGGGAAGTGAGAGAAAAACATGAAGTTTACTCTCATCACATTCCACTAAAGGAAGGAATAAAATGCACACTCATTTTGGTATGAAAACCTATCTTACAATACAGGAAAGTGGGGGAGAAGGGGATAAACAGGGTGGGGGGGATGATGGAAGGGAGGGTAGGGGAGGAGGGTGCAATTTGAGGTCAACACTCATGGGAAGGGACAGGATCAAAAGAGAATAGAAGTAATGGGGGACAGGATAGGATGGAGGGAAATATAGTTAGTCTTATACAACACGACTATTATGGAAGTCATTTGCGAAACTACACAGATTTGGCCTATATTGAATTGCTTGTCTTCCAAAGGGAGGGGGTGGGGAGGGAGGGAGGAAAAGAAGTTGGAACTCAGAGTTTTAGGAACAACTGTTGAGTACTGTTCTTGCCACTAGGAAATAAGAAATACAGGTAAAGGGGTATAGAAAGTTATTTGGCCCTACAGGACAGAGGAGAGGATGGAGACAAGGGCAGAGAGGAATGATGGAGGAGAGAGCAGATTGGTGATGGGGGCAATTGGAATGCTCAGTGTTTTGGGGTGGGGGGAGGGGACAAGGGAGGAGAAAATTTGGAACCCAAAATTCTGTGAAAATGAATGTTAAAAGTTAAATAAATAAATAAATTTATTAAAAAAAAAAAAAGAATAACTATCAAACTAAGGCCTCTTAGTTTACTGATTGATTAAATCCGTAGATGAGGAGGGTGGTAGAATATTCCCAAATGGAGAAAGAACATAGGAATATTAGAATCTAATAGCAGTTTACTGTTAGGTTTTCAGAGCATCTCATTTAATCTCTTTGGGTTTAGGAGTCGCCAGCAAACAATTTTTTAAGCTTTTATTTAGTATTTTATTTTCCCCCAATTACATGTAAAAACAATTTTTAACATTCATTTTTAAAACTTTGAATTCCTCAGCAAACAGTTATTGAGCACTTAAGATAGTCCTTGCCCTGAAGAGGCTTACTTTGTAATGGAGGATGACAGCACATTAGGAAAACAAGAAAAGAACTGACAATGGAGGGAGCATACCCAGGTTAGCAGAGAAAATCTGGAGAGCCTGGAGTGGAACCTTCAAAGACACTGCAGGCCTGGACATTTTCCTTAAAATGGAGGTTCTAGGAGGAACTGGTCAATCAGGCAGAGGCAGCAGGAATAGAGGGTACTTCCAGTGTGAGAAATTCAGAGTTGAAGTGACCTTCCAGAGGAAGGAGGCCTCTGTAGTAGAGGAGTCAGAAAGCTGGGGGTGGAGCCCAAGCAATATTGAGAGAGAGTGCTGGGTTTGGGTTCAGATCCCATCTTTTCACTTGTGACCTTGGGCAGGTTATTGAACTTCTGGGTCTTAGTTTCCCCAACTATAAAATGAAGGGATTGCATTAGATCGTCTTCCAACTCTACATCTTCTATACTTATGAATTTATGAGATGTCCTGTCTGTTATCTTACAATTCTGCCTGTAAGAGGAGTGTTTTATTTCTAGCTAAGAGTGGAACCTGATTTGTAATTAGGTTCACTGGTGTCTGACATGCTTTGGTGGAGAGCCTGATAGCCTTCTCTCCTGGAGAGGACAGCGAATGCCTTTATGGAATCCTTTCTGATCAGGAGATCTAAGCAGTACCTATAGTGTGCTACAACTTTCATACGACAGATTTCTATGAACTTGTTAATTAACATTTGCTCTGTTGAGATAAGATGACAGGTATTCTTTCTTGGAAAGCTCCATTTGGTTCTGAGTTCCACCTTCCAATCATTCTGTGATTCTATATGATTGTAAACTTTTTAGTTTAGTGGTTTTTGGTCAAATGTTGTTACTGTCCCGTTTTGTAGCCTTGCCTAGTGCTCCTTTAAGGGACACGTTTAAAACGGATGCTGCATCAGCGAGATGGAGAGGAGGGGATGTATTGACCTTCTGAGCTCATTTTAAAATGCAGTTTAGAAGTGATTTTTTGGGGTAGATTTCTGTTCTATGAACTGCTCGCTAGATGGCAGTATTGGCAGCACTTTTATGGAGGCATTGTAATTATGAATATCAAAGGATAAAAAATGCACACCCAAAGTAAAACATTTAATAGATTCCATTTTCTTTGCATTCCCCTGGAAAGACTTTCCATATTCTTCCTTGAGTCTTTTGTTTGCTGGGGGAAAGGATCGTCCATGGTAGATGTGATCAAGCTTTTCAGGAGCCTTGGGCAGCTGCACAATACTCTAGCAAAATCAGTCTGGGGTCTGCTTAGCCTTTTGTGGATTATAAGTCACTGCAGGGATGAAAAAGCTTTTGTTCCCCCCCATCCCCCCCCCAAAAAACAACCAAAAACCTCTTTTGTAGTCTCAGAATTGTAGTAAAATCTTAAGGGTATTGAGATCAGGTAGAGGTGAGTGGTTTTGATCCCAAACAAGGTGAATTTCCATGTGTAATACACTATTTGCTTAGAAAAAATTCATTCAGACCAGGGACTTAGACAGACTATGTTTAATTCTTGGGGCTTCGGACTTTCTCTCTTGGATCTGTGAGGATCTGGCTCATGTCTGTCAGAGGGGACTCAGCTCACCTGTGTACACTTAGACAAACAAAGACATTTGTTAAACATGTAGCATGTGCAAAACCTTGTTCTAAGAACAAGTTGTTGTTTTCATGGCACAGAACACTTAAAATGGGTAGAAAAAGATTGGAAAATCTCTTCCTTGTGGGTTCTCTTTCTCACCTCTGAGCTTAAGAATTCATCAGGTCCTTTAGTGAAGTCCCTGCATCACCCATGAAGTAGAGGCTTCCGAGGCCAGAGTAGGGTCCTCACTGGTGACCCTTTTCAGCACTGGGTGGTACCATGTTCTTGCAGCTTGTCTGTAGCCACACCTTCACTCTAGACCATGTCTCTTGGCTTGGCATTGGTCATCAGGCCCTACTCCCATAACTGGCTATGCTCTTAAACTTTCTGAATAGTTCACATCCATGTGTGTCTCAGGTAGCTACTCTAGTTTGAACATGACTTCTGTATGTTCCACCTACAGGATGACCTGAAAATTCATCCCATGTTGTGGAGCAGAGGAAAATATCCTGCATGTGTGTATGTGTGTGCATGCATATATCTCTGTGTGTGTATGCGTGTGTGTGTGCGTGTGTGTGTGTGTGTATGTGTGTGTGTGAGAGACAGAGACAGAGACAGAGACATGGAGGGGTGGGGGGAAGAGTGCCTATTTATTTTTAGTTGACACCAGAGAGTTCCTCTGTGTGGGGGACTCCTGTTATGGAAATTTCCACCACTTGATAGTCTTTGAGATTTGCCTGGAGGCTCTGAAAGGTTAAGCCATTTGCCTGTGGCCACACAGCTAATAGAGGTCAGAGGCAGGATCTGAGCCCAAGTCTTCCTCACTCTAAGGCAGGCCCCCTATCAGCTATGCCATGGTGCCTCTTTCCATGTTTTTAATTATTTTTTTTAACTAGGGGAAATAGATTCTTTTAGAAATCATCTTGGCTTAGTATAATGTCTGTTGCTGACATTACCGTAGAGTTAGTCATAAAAAAATCGTCCATCACTTTGATTAACGAGGTGAGACAAATAATGATCATTTTGTCATTACCCTTTGTTTCCCTTTTTAATGGGTTTCACTGACCTGTTTATTCGCTTTTGATCCTTCTGGATTTGAACATTTCTGGGAACTCCCTCTACCTTGGATTTGGTTACCCTGTGAACCTTGTCCTGACCCTGAATGACTTGTATGTATTCATGGCTTGGACCACACCTCTTTCCCCAAGAGGATTGCCTTCCTGGGCACCTGTAAATTGTCCTTAATGACAGGCAAGTAGGGGTGAATCAGCACCCAGGGTGATAGGGATCTGACATAAGTGACCATAATAACCCAACGTTTATGTTTATTTTATTTTCAACATGGAAGGACACTAACAGCTGAGGTTTTATTGATTACTCGTGCCCATTTTCCTAAAAACTCTTAATTGTGCTTTTCATTAGATTGATGTCCTTCCTCCCAACTCTTAAAAAAAGGAAATAGAAAAGAAAGCTTTATACCATCTAGGTAGGGTTCTACTTGAGATAGGTTGAGTTGGTCTAGAGAAGCTAAGACTGAAATTTTGATATGACTTCAATCTTACAAGTGTATAAGGCACTTTGTACTTTGGGCCAGATATAAAGAAAAGGGGGGAAAGTTTTTGCTGTCAAGGAATTTATAGTCTGCTGGGCTGGGGTAGGACACTTAGAAGGTGTAGAAGGTACAGCATGTAAACTAGTAATTATCTACAAGGTAATTTGAAGAGAAAGCACTTTTTGTGTCATAGGCTCCTTTGGAAGTGTGGGGAAATCTATGAACCCCTTCTTAGAATAATGGGGTTTTGTTTTCTTTTTATTCATAATTGAAGGAAATGTTAGATTTCAGTTAGAAATTAGTTCTGTAAAGTATAATCTTTCTCCCATCTAAGTTTACAGACTCCACCCTCTCCCTTTAAGTTAAGAATTTTTAAAATGGGGACATCAGGAAAAGCTTGAAAGAGTCAGGGGTTCTAAAAAGCAGAAGTAAAAAAGGCATCCAAATCTTTGCAACTAGTGTCTGTGATAAAGGCCTCCTTTCTAAAATATATAGAGAACTGAGTCAAATTTACAAGAATACAGGTCATTCCCCAGTTGATAAATGGTCAAAGGATAAGAACAGGCAGTTTTCAGAGGAAGAAATTAAAGCTATCTATATTCATATGAAAAAATGCTCTAATCACTATTGATTAGAGAGATGCAAATCAAAACAACTCTGGGTTACCACATCACACCTATCAGACTGGCTAACATGACAAACAGGAAGATGATAAATGTTGGAGAAGATGTGGGAGAGTTGGAACATTAATTCACTGTTGGTGGAGCTGTGAGCTGATCCAGCCATTCTGGAGAGCAATTTGGAACTATGCCCAAAGGGCTACAAAAATGTGCATACCCTTTGACCCAGCAATATCACTTCTATGACTGTATCCCAAAAAGATCATAAAAATGGGAAAAGGTCCCACATGTACAAAAATATTTATAGCAGCTCTCTTTGTGGTGACCAAAAACTGGAAGTCAAGGGGATGCCCATCAGTTGGAGAATGGTTGAACAAGTTGTGGTATACAAATGTAATGGAATAATATTGTGCTGTAAGAAATGATGAACAGGAAGACTTCAGAGACGCCAGGAAGGACATATATGAACTGATGCTGAGTGAAAGGAGCAGAACCAGGAGAACTTTGTACATAGTGTGTACAACAACCACAGTGTCCAAGGAATTTTTCTGGTAAATTTAGGCCTTCACAGCAATGCAAGGACCAAAAAAATTCCCAATGGACTCGAGGCAAAATGCCTTCCACATCCAGAAGAAGAACTATAGAATTGGATAGCAGAATGAAACAGACCATTTTCTCTTGTGTTATGGGGTTTTTTTGTTTTATGGTTTCTCCCATTCATTTTAATTCTTCTATGCAACATGACTAAGGTGAAAAAGTATATAATAGGAATGTATGTGTAGAACCTATGTAAGATTGCACGCTGAGAGTGGGGGAAATCTAAGATACATGGAAGTGATTGTAGAAAACTAAAAACAAATAAAATAATTTAAAATTAAAATTAAAAAAAAAAGGCGTCCATGCCAGGCCTGAGGAACAACATCTTTGTGCTATGATAGGATATAGAATTCTCATAGAATAGACCAGTTTGGCTACAGTGTAGAATTTACGAAGTGCCCTATGCAGTTGAGCAAATTGGTAAAGACTTGTTTCCTTTACCGTGAAGATCAGTTTTCACAATTTCTGAAATTTGGTTAACATCCTTTTGGCATTACTGAGACCGACTAGTGATGCCTATTATGAGGCAAATGTGTCTGAAGGATCACTAGGAGTAGAGAGAGAAATTCTATATCTTACTCTTGTCATTGAGTAGCTGTGTGACCCTGGGTGGGCAAGGCCTATCGTTTCCTGGTCTTATCTGTAAGATGAGGTATTTGGAATGGATGATCCCAGGTCCTTCCAGGGCCTTTGTCTACCTCCCGGGTCTGTGCCTCCTTTTTCCATTTAGCTCTTTTATGAGGCGTTCCTTGAGTAGAATCAGAATGTTAGCACTGGAAGGGACCTTAGAGACCACATTCCAGTCCAGGGGGTTCTTAAGCTTTTTTGTTTCATGGATCTCTTTGGCAGTGTGGTGGTGCCAGTAGATGCCTTCTCAGGATTGTTTTAAAATGTGTAAAATGCAGAATTACAAAGGAAGGCAATTGTATTTGAATACAATTATCAAGACAGATTTTTTAAAAGTTCACATTAATAATTCTTGATCTTGTTCTGTCCTCATATTTTACTAAAGAAGAAACTGAGTCTCAGAATGGTGATTTATCAGTCACACAGCAGTGTTTGGATTTGTCAGGGTCCCCAGTTCCAAATCTCAGTGTTCATTGCTTTGCATTCAATACACCATACTTCTATGTCCTGTTTTATATTTATAATATATTTATATAATATATTTATATTCCCTAATTGTTTCATGCGTGTTAGACATTTTCCCCCAAGTAAATGGAAAAATAAGCTCCTGGAAAGCAGAAATAACATTTTATGATACTACTGTGTGTTGCCTAACTTAGCTCAGGACAACAGTAAGCGCTCAATAAGTGAGCTTTTGATTGATGTCTCTACCTGTGCCCTCAGTTTGCTGTCTTTGGTTTTACATTTGATCTGATTCTCCAGGAAGCTTCCCTGGAAAGCATTTTGAGGTGCTTGAAGCTATATGAGTGTCAGGAAATCTCTTTTTAGGTGATAGGAGATGCTTTTCTAGACCTCCCTCTTAAGTTTAAATTGTCCTTTGTTCTCAGAAGAGGGCCAGTGACATCACAATGAATGATTCTTGCTCATGAATTGGCTTTAAGTGACACAGCGTTTTGCACAGTTGTCCATCTCAGTCTCTCCTCCAGAATCACTGAAGTCCAATGGGAAGACAGAATTGAAGACGACTTAGGGATGGCCCAGGCATGCAGTGGTCAACCCTGGCCTTCCTAAATTAAGGTCTTTCCCAGTAGGGAAGAAAAGTAACATAGAGTATGGTAGCACCTCTCCAATGGAAAGACTAGATTGGGGAGTGAAGCACAGAGGGGAGACAAACAGACAGACACAGAGACAGAGAGATAGATAGGACCCAGAAGTGGGAGATTGTCTGGCCCGCTCCAGCTGCTTGATTGTGCTGACATCTAAATGAAATGCTGCTTCATGAGTCCCAGTTTGTAACAGCTAACTCAGTGGCATTTGTTTGTCTAAATAAATTTTTCTCTCCCAGAAAATCTGAAGAAAACCTTTTTTGACAAAGTGGCAAATGAAGCCTTTTCTCCAGGTGAGAACCAATCAGTGCATTATTGATTTTTCTTCTTAGCCCAGCACCCTGTACACCTGGTGTTTGCTCTGTAAGTAAATGCTGCTTGAGGAAGTTGATCAGTCAGGTGATGTTAATAATAGCTAGCATTTATATAACACTTCAAGGTTGGTAAAAGTGTTTTGAGGTTTGGGTCGTGGACCACTTTAGTAGTCTCGGGAAGCCTGTGGGTCTTTTCTCAGAAGAATGTTTTTAAATGCATAAAAGACACAGAAGACAATAAAGACAAGGAAACAAATTGTATTTGAATACAATTATAAAAAAAATTTTTTAAGTTCACAGATCCCAGGTTAAGAATTCATGATCTTGTTGAATTTGTACATTTTGCTAGTAAGGAAACTGAGACCTAGAAAGGTTGTGACTTATCTGTTCTAGCTTTACATCTGGTGTCACTCAATAGGTAAATGCCATTTGATGAAGATGGTCGATCAGATAATAATAATAGGTAGCATATAATTCTTTAAAGGTACAAAGTGCTTTGCAGATATGGTCTCCTTTTCTTTTCTTTTTATTTTATTTATTTTCAGTGTTCTACAATCACTACCATATGACTTAGAATTTTTCTCCCCTCCCTCCCACTCCTTCCCTATTGTCTCCTTCTTTTAGACAGATTCAGGTGCCAGTTAAGTGCCAATCACTAGATCTTCACCCACTCAACAGAGCCAACTTATTCTGTCTTGTGTCAGTGGGGATTAAAGCAAATACCATTTGGGCAAAGGTGTCAGACACTCCCAAACCTTAGTTTTATGCTCCTTCTGTGGAGGACAGATAACATGCAAACAGATGTATACAAAGCAAGCTCTAAATATGATAATAATTAGCAGAGGGAAGACACTGTAATTGAGAGGAGTTGGAGAAAGCTTACAGTGAAAAATGGGATTTTAGTTGGGACTTGAAAGAAGTGGTGTCATGAACAGGGTGCGTATGTACGTGGGGTGGGGGTGCGGATGGAGCCAGAATGTTTTCTCTCAAATCTCTTCTTTAGGGCTAAGCTTAGCCATAATTTTGAAAGCATTCCGTTTTCATTGGTTGCTGTTTCTTTTTCCATTGCTGGAGTCACTGTGTATGAATTGATGTTCTGGAATGACTTACTTCGCTTTGTATCAGTTCAGAGAAGTCTTCTGGTGCTTCTTGCAATGGCTCATATTTGTCTGTTCTGACAGCACAGCGCTATTCTATTACATTCATATACCACATTTGCTTAGTCAGTGGACATCTACCTTGTTTCCAGTTTTTTGCTGCCGCAAAAAGTGCCATGATGAATGTTTTGGTATGTATGAAGTCCTTCATTTTGTCAGTGACCTCCTTGGGGCTTATGCCTAGAAGGAAGGAAACATTTAGTAAGTGCTTACTATGTGCTGGGCATAGTACTAAGCGCTTTACAAATATTATTTCATTTGGTACTCATAACAACCTTGGGAAATAAGTATTATTATCTTACAGATGAGGAAACTGATGCAGAAAGAGGTTTAAAGTAATTTGCCCAGTATCATGGCTAGTAAGGACCAAGGCTGGATTTGAACTCAAACCTTCTTGACTCCAGGTCCAATGTGCCGCTGTAGATTTTTCATTTTAAGTTTACTCTGGATTTTAAAGCTTTCACATCTAGCTCCTATCTCCCTTTCCCATCACATTTCATATTACTTCCCTTGCTGTGTTATTCATTTCCATCAAATTGGCTCTACTAGATGTTCCCCAGACTCAGCATTCCATCATCCATCTGTCTTTCTGTCATTAGCTTTCAGGCTGACATTTTTCATGCCTTGAATGCAGTCCCTTCTTTTCTCTACTGAAGAATCCCTAATTTCCTTCAAATCGATGTCCACATAACCTACACAAGGTTTTTCCTGACTCTAGCCCCCCGCAACCCTCTTGTAATTACTTTATATTTTATTTCTGTGTTGCATATCCCAAGATCTTATGATTCTCTTGAGAGAAGAGATTTTTTTTAAAGCACCTAACATTAGTGCTTTACCTAAGTAGATACTTAAAATGTTTGTTAGATGTGTGTGTGTGTGTGTGTGTGTGGAGGGGGGCAGTTCTGTGCTCACTTCCGTGGATAGATTAGCTTATTCACAATAGGCATGTATTTTTTTTTCTCTTGGGCCAGATAGAGGAAAACCTTGCTTGGGTCACTGCAACCTTGCCACCATCTGGGTGATCCTGGCATGATTATAATCATCATCGTTTCAAGGACACTTAGTGCCACCTTTTTACAGCTAGCTGATGGTGGCAAAAAGCCAGAAACTTTACTTTCAGACAATGAGGGCAAGCGTTCAATCAGAATGACCTGGTAAAGAAAGCTGGCTCTCAGTTTATAATTTTACCACCTTGGGTCTAAGCTGATAGCTTGAAATCTGTGCTGACTACTTTCTTGGCAGAAATACAGATCAGCAGGCACAATTCCTGATCACACATGTTCAGCTGCTTATTCTATTTCCTTCTTTCCAGTTTGGGTTTCTTTCGGTTGTTCTCTCTTAAGATTATAAATTTTTTAAAAAATAAAGTTATCTTTTTTTGGTTACACAACAGGGAGAGTGTCACTAGAAGGAAGGATTGGGAGAGGAAGATGTGAAGCCTGGCTCACTTGATAATCTGTAGTTAGTGGTTCTCCAGGGATATTCTGGGGATCCCTAGCTAGGGGTGGGGAACCTGCCAGACTCTTTGAGGGCATCTATGAGGTCAAAACTATTTTAATAATAAATTTAGTTTCAAATACTGCAAATATCAGTAGATATAACCCACATAAACAAAAGTTATTTGGTGGAAAGATCCTTAATAATTTTTAGGAGTGTAAAGGGATCCTGAGACCAAAAAGTCCTGAGAATCATTGTTCTGCAGCATTCGTGCAACACTTTAATAATGATGATAACTTTTATTTATATGATCCTTTCAGGTTTGCAGAGCCCAAAGTGGGTAGTTATAAATAATAGAGTGAAAATGCCCTCCCCATCGGAGATCACGTTTATTGATGCTAAACACAGAATTCATCCTACTCTGTGTTTGCAGAGTAAGGATTTTTTCACTAAAGGATAGAGGACAGGGATCTAAATTTTCTGTAGCTTTTAAATGGTACGCTTCCCTGAAAGAAAAGGGACTTTCCAGGTCTATCAAAGGATATATTTTGAGTAACATTGATATCTCCAGGCTCCAGTGCCAGCAGCACTCCCCCCGCCCACCTTCCTTCCTCTCCCTCCTCACCCCTACCTCAAAAAGCCCCATGTTTCAAGAAGCCTCTCAGATACTTACTACCTTCTACATAATTCTTCTCTTGGTACCCCCAAGTGGTATTTTTAAGGACTTAAAGGGTAGCCCCTCCCTCTATAACTTAGTTGTCGTTCAGGCTTGTTCAACTCTGTGACCCCATGATTTTCTTGGCAAAAATACTGGAGTATTTGCCATTTCCTTCCCTAGTGTGTCCTCATTTTACAGATGAGGAACTGAAGCATGTAGGGGTTAAATGACTTGCCCAGGGTCACAAAACTAGTAAGTGTCTGAGACCTGATTTGAACTCAGATCTTCCTGAGAAGACGCAGACCCAGTGCCCTGTCTTCTGTACCATTTGACTGCTCACCATCACTAGGTAAATAAGACAAAGGGATGAGATATTCAAGAGTAAAAGATATGGTTGAACTGGTTCACTAAATTGTCTACACAGGGTAGGGAGGAGAAACCAGTGCAGGGCCTAGGAAAGAACTGAGTGGTAGAGGGAGTGGAAGTCATGGTGAACATGAAAGTAAGTGTCAGGAGTTGCGAGGCATATAGAAATACGGAACGTTAAAGATTGTTGTCGTTGAGTTATTTCAGTTGTGCCAGACTCTTGATGATCCCATTTGGGGTTTTCTTGGCAAAAAGTGATTTGTCATTTCCTTCTCCAGCTCATTTTACAGATGAGGAAACTGAGGCAAACAGGGTTAAGTGACTTGCCTAAGGTCACACAGCTATTAAATGTCTGAGGCCAAATATGAACTCAGGAAAATGAGTTTTCCTGACTCCAAGCCCTATACTCTACCCACCTAGACAAGAAAGCCAGTAGGTAGAAATGAGGAGGGGGAGAGCATTCCAGGCAAAGAAATTGAGTAGATTGAGGAACTGAGAAGGTGGAGTATTTAAGAAAGCATCACTATGTATAATGAAAGGTCTTAGTGTGAAGGCCAGAATCTTAAGTCTAGACACTGGGAGTCAAACAATGAAGTCATTGAGGGAGAAAGAACTAAACCTCAGTTTCTTTTTCTGTAAGAGGGGGTTGATAATTTCTTTATACCTACCTCAAAGGAGTATTTTGAGTCTTCAAAGAGAAAATGGATTTAAAGCACATTTGCACACTTTATTTTTAAGTTTTATTTATTTCGTATTTTAATTTTATATATTTTATTTGTTTAAATTATTTTATTATACATATTATATAATATATAAGTATTGTGTATATAGCATATATTTTAATTTTATATTTTGATGACTTGTTATATCACATTTATTTTTTGCAAACTTTAAAACTCCCTATATAGATGACAGGTATTATTACTATCCGATAGATGCCCTCTGGCAAAATATGTGTCACCTAGTTGCTCTCCATAGTTTACCTGGCAGTTTCTCTAAACTTTTTAACAGTAAAAAAAAAAAAAAATGAGGGCATTGCATAAACAACAACTAAGTAGCCCCTGCCCTCCAATACTTTACCTTTTGTGTTATCATAGTTGCCTTGAAGGAGAAAATAAACTTGCTGAAGAAGAGGAAAAAGACGTTTTGCCTATTATGTTTATTCAGGGTGTTTGTCTTATGAATTTTTTCAAGGAGATGGAAAAATTTGAAAGTACCTGGAAGGAAGATACACTGAGAATGCTCATTTGGTCTGTGAAACTGATTTATATGTGACTTTCCCTTAAATAGTATTTTTGCAAAAACTTAAAATTTGGGGGAACTCGGAAGAAATGGTGGTTGGTAACAAAAGGCAGTATGCTGTGTGTTTGAAGGTCCGCATTCATAATGTGCTATTGGCACTCTGATTCCAGATACCATCGGAGGATTATTACAGAGGAGTGGAGGGGGATTTTTAATGATACAGTACTTTGGACTTTTATGGGGCCTTTCATCCATGCTTTTTGAATGACTTACAGGTATTAATTATTCAAGTTATACAACACCCCAGAGATATGAGTGTTCTTATGCTAATTTTCTTGTTCCAATGAGGAGGGAAAGGAAGAGGGCTGAGACTCAGGTCAAAACGTCAGGGATGGGCTTGGTATGAGACCTCATTTTTCATAGGGTCCTTGTCTGTTATTTGTCCCCATGCAAGACATCAATTTTGAGGTCATCCCATCTGGTCCAACATGAGGCGTGAATCCTTTCTTCCATATCTACGATAAGTGGTCTATGTAAGGAGGATTTGGTTATCCTTTTAGAGTTTAGTTTCTCAGGATCCATGGCCATGGCAATGTCTAGTCTCCAGGTGTTAGATAATAACTCCCAGAGTAGCCCTAAGAAATCTAGATAGTAGTTCTTAGAATCATAGTGACAGACAGTCCTACTGAGGTTGAGATATGGGGTGACATAATGCGATATTTACTATGCTTTTGCAGAATGATAATATTGCTAAAGTTAACCTGTGAGGCCACCGTTGGCAAGATGCCTTCTTTGTCTGTTGCCCTATAAAGCAAGTAGGCAGTGGTCAGTGAGTGGGGAAACCGCGGGGAACCCATAGGGGAATCTGTGTGTGCCTCAACTGGCCCCCACTGTGCCTGGATTGACCACATTGAAATGTGGGGCTAGGTCCCCCCGACCTTCTTGTCAGCTACTGAGAGAAGGGTGATTAGGGAATGCTGTGGGAGCTGGTTCTTCTAGCAACCATTTGAGAAGACTAGAGTAGAAGAAAGCTGATTATCAACCCCTCTGAAGCTTTCTGCCTGTCTGACCAGATCAAGAGTGAACCTGTTAAAGGCTGGAGACCAAAAACTCCAGTGCCTCCCGTGTGTTATCTGTGAAACAAATGGTAATCCAACCTCTCTGCTTGGTCAGTGTGGGGGAATACACTATGTATTGCAGCCCATTTTATTTTCAGGTGATGCTAATTGTTAGAAAATTCTCTCTCACACGGAATCCCTATGTTGGCCAACTTTTTAAGTGCTAAAAAAGCCCCTGTGCTTAAGTTATCGTTTATTCAAAACAGTCACATTTAGCCTTCTAGAAGTCATTCAGGCAACAATCAAGACAGCCAGCACACATTTATGAAGCACCTACTTTGTGCTGGATACTGTGCTGAGCACTGGAGACCCATAGAAAGACAAAACATAGTCTCTCCTCTCAGGGAGTTCACGAGTCTGATGAGAGAGACGATATGCACATTGTGCCCAAACAAGATACATACACAAGATAAATGGGAAATAAGAACTTTAAAAACTACTTAATTTAGTCCTCTTATCTACTTCCACAACATCTCTATCGCAGGACACCTTCCCTTCTCTCCCAGCCATTCTGGTCCAGATTCTCATCACTTACGTATACTACTATACTACTGTGTCACTTCTCATGGAGCCGCCCTACCTCCATCTATCCACTCTCCGTTCCTTTCTCAGCACAGCTGCCAAAGGCCTTTTCCCTTAGGATTCTAAAGCACAGGTCCAACCATGTCGCACAAATGTTTTCGATCTTGTCCTAGCCTCCTTTCCCACAAACATTTCTGATGTCATACTCGCCAGCACCTTGTGCTTAATGAGTCTGTTGTATCATTTTTGGCCTGCTCTGCTTTTATTTGGAATAGATGTGGCTTCAGTTAGGGTTGTTTTCCTAGGTGATAAAGCTATTTAAAAAAAATTATTATTGTATGCTTAGCTGACAAGCTCAAGTCTGGACAGGCGTGGACATTTTTGTGTAGATACCTGAGTGCAACCTGAAATGTTGTTAGCCTTCTTAGTTCGTTATGTTATATCCCTTTCATTTCTCATAGTATATGGATTAGGGCATTCACCTGGTTTTATTATCCTATTTCCTCCCACCCGTCACCTATTGACCTTATCCTGTAGGCCAAGAAAAACAACAGAGAAGCTTTTGCCCTGAAATGATTGATTCAGTTGTTTGCAGAATTAGATATCCGAATATAATTGAATTGAGAAATATAGTTTTGGTGGAACATAGAGAGCAATAATTTCTCTCTGTGACTCCTTTAATTCTACTAGGTCCTTAAGCTTAAAGCCATTGTGCTACTTTGTTAGCCAGTCAGGGCATCTCAAAACTGCAAAGGCCCACAGAGTCATCTAGCCCAGTCCTACTAACGTCTCTAACATCCTCAACAGGCATTTGTCCAGCCTTGACTCAGGCATCTGCAGTGATGGGGGAAGCAGAGACCAGATTATCCACTTCTGAACAGCCCTCAGTTGCCAAGATGAAGCTTAAATTGAAAAGTTTTGTGCCTCTTCTACCCTTT
Source organism: Notamacropus eugenii (assembly GCF_028372415.1). Taxonomy (NCBI): domain Eukaryota; kingdom Metazoa; phylum Chordata; class Mammalia; order Diprotodontia; family Macropodidae; genus Notamacropus; species Notamacropus eugenii. The sequence goes on along the minus strand of NC_092872.1, from coordinate 100,874,571 downwards.
TCTTCTACTTTCTAGGCTTTGGGACAAAGAGGAAAAAAAAAAAATACCCAAGTCTAATCCTTGACTTCTAATATCCTCACTAAAAGAGTTTGAAAATGCATACAGTGAACCATACATGTGATCTCCCACCTATGTAAAAGGGTAAGGTGGGGATGGGATATCTTCTCCTATCTCTTTTTTCGAACCATGCTTGTTCTTTGTCATTTTACAACATAAGCTTTTAAATTTTTTTATGAATAATAGCTGGAATTTATATAGTACTCTAAGTTTTGCAAAATGCTTTGCAAATATCTCATTTCATCCTTAAACCACCCTGTAAGGTAGGTACTATTGTTATCATTCCCATTTTACAGCTGAGGAAACTAAGGCTAAGTGACTTGCCCAGTCACAGAATGTCATGGGTCTTTTCGACTCCATGTCCAGTACTCTTATCTACTGTGCCAGCTAATTGCGTCCTTCTTTTCTCTAAACTCAATAGTCTGTCTTCCATCTGACTCATATATAGAATATTATTCAGTCCCTTTACCATTATTGCTACTAATTTCTGACTATACTATGATTTTTTAGAGTCTTTCATAAAAGATGGCACCCAGGACCAGACGCAGTGGTCCAGTTGTGGACCAGACACAGGCTAGTGGGACTAGCACATCCCTCGTTTCAGACCCCAACAAGATTAATGTTACCTATAAATCTCACAGTAAGAAGTTCTTAGTTGTGGTTAGCAAATTATTGTTTTCCAAACCCTGGAATCACAAGCTTTTACTGTGTTGTTATATCTCCCACTTGACTTCTCTAAGCCTCTGTGAAAAGCTACTGGATTAGCGGGCTTTTGTTTGTTTGTTTGTTAGGATATTTTCAGAAGACCAAATAACAGGATACTGGGGCCAGACCAGGCCTTTACTAGTCACTTGATCAATCCCCTTGTGTCCAGATTGGACTCTATGTATGTGACCCCAGATTGAGCACTGACTATGGAGAGTACCTGAGATCAAATCCCATCATTGATATTTCCTACCTGTGTGACTAAGGGGAAGTCATTCAAACTCCTGGATCCTCAGTTTTGTCATTTGTTAAATGAGTTACCTCCTCTGGCTTCCAAAGACCTCTCTAGATCTAAGCCTATCTTCCTGTTATGCACACCTACCTTGTTCTTTTAATTATCTATTTTATTAGAATCATTAGTATAAGCAACTGTACTTTCTTAATAACATCACTGAAATTCATTTCAGTTCATAAAGTTTCATGAGGTGGTTTTTTTACCCAGTTTCTCCCTCTCTTGGCATTTGGATACTCTTGTCTATTCAGTCTCATCCACTTTTTTATTTGATGGTTAGTTTATACTCCATCCATATGGTGATGTTTTTCATTTCATCTTATTCCATAAAGGTCTTTCCAGGGTTCTTTGTAATTAAAACACACTTGTCTTTCTTATTTCTCATATAGAAATAATAGCCAGATGGTATTTATATGTGTGTGTTCATCCTTTGTTGCCAAAGAAGACATGATGACATGACTTGCACTTGACTTTGTTTTGAGTGAGGGAGGGCCATGCAGGTCCCCAGCCTCACTCCTCCTCCAGAACCATCTGGATCCAGTGACCAGATATTCATCAGAATGACTGGAGATGACCCAGGATGAGGCAGTTGGGGTTAAATGACTTGCCCAAGGTCATATAGAGCTTTAAGTTTTGCAAAGTACTTTTCAAATACCTAATTTGAATCTCATAGCAGTCTGGAAGATAGATGCTATTTTCATGGAAAATAGAGGTTAAATGTTTGTCCAACCTCTCAATGCTGGGAACTGTCCAAAGCTAGATTTGAACTCTGGTTTTTCCAACAGTTCATGCACTACATTGCCTACTTGCCGCCAGTATAGTATGTACCAGTTTATTTAACCATTCCCCTTCCTATTGGACATTTAGGTTGTTTCTAGTTTCTTACAGTTATTCATAATGCTGTGGGATAAAAATCTTTGTACAGACAGGTCTTTGGTTTTTGGGGTTTTTTCCTTTGTTTTTCAGAGTATTCTTAGGGCATATTCTTAATTGAAGGGATTTGGGGGGGGGGGGGGCCTTTGCTACTTTGCATGACTTTTTGCTCTTTGGAAAGATTCTCTAAGTTTGCACTTCCCCAGCAGTAACTGAGCATGTGTGTTTTGGCACATCACTGCCACCACTGGGATTGCTTGCTTTTAAGTATTTCTGCCAATCTGAGGGCTGGGAGGCAGTACTTCAAAGTTGTTTTTCTTGGATTTCTCTGAGGTTGGATATTTTTTCAAATGATTGTTAATGGTTTCCATTTCTTTTAGCATCTATGTGTTCCTGTATCCATTGACCATTGACTGGAAGTTACCTTTGTGACTTTTTAACCACAGTTCCTTTTGTAATTTCTCAGATAAAGGTCTCATATCTCATATATAAAGAACTTTGTCAAATCTATAAGAATATGAGTCATTTCCTAATGGACAAGTGGTCAAAGGATATGAACCAAACAGTCATAGGAAAAAAATGTTCTAAGGCATTGTTGATTAGAAAAAAAACAAATAAAGAACCTTGAGATATCAGGTTGGCTGAAATGATTGAAGAGGAGGGCAACATATGTCAAGTTTTCTATGCATCAGATTTGCCATCAGTATCTTTGTCTCTTCTTTTTCTTTTATACTGTTTTTAGTTTTAAGAAGTTTTTTATTTTCCAGCTTATTCTAGTCTAGTACATCCATCTTGTGGCCAGTAATTCCTTCTTTTTGAATTGGAATTGGAAGAATTATGTCTCATGTTCACAACTGAAACATCTCATTCTATTTTCTATTATCTGCTGTTTTTAAAAAAATATATTTTTATAGTAAGATATTCCAAGTTGTCCTTGGGTCTACTACAAGTAGACCTTTAAAGTGTTCCTTTGAATATATACAGGACTGCTGTTTGCAAGGCATCATTCTAGGAATGGGAGGAAAAAAGGATAAAAATAAAATAACCCCTGTCCTCAAGTAGATTATATTGTAGTAGGGTTATATAATACCTACACAAACAGTTATGAGGTAATTTGAGGACAGTGGGTGTCCTGTCATCAGAGACCTGAATGCTTTAGGAAATGAGGATTTTGAAAGGTGGAGATAGATGAGCATGGTGTGTATTTCAGACATGATGGACAGTTGATATAAGAGCATGGAGAAAGAATAGCTAATAAGTCTATTAGGCCATAATGTAGAGTGCATCAGGGGGAGTAATATGAAGTAGAGGTGGGAGAGGTATCAGAATACTTGGACTCAAGACACATACCTGAGACTCATACCTGTGTGAACCTGAGAAAATCACTTTAACTTCTTATTACCCCTAGGCAAGTATCTTAAGACATTAAGTTGCTGAACTCACTCACTTGTAGGGGATGTTTCCTTACCAGTTGTTTTGCCTTTCAATTACAGGTGTACTCGTTCTGTCCCTCTCTCCCTCTCCCTCTCTCTGTCTCTGTCTCTCTGTGTGTGTCTCTCTGTCTCTGTGTGTGTGTCTCTCTGTCTCTCTCTCTTTGTCTCTCTCTCTCTGTCTCTGTCTCTCTGTCTCTCTCCCTCCCTCCCTCCCTCCCTCCCTCTCTCTCTCTCTCTCTCTCTCTCTCACATGTCTGGAAAGGAATGTCACATTGTAGCAAGTCCTAAATCTCAGGTTATATTAAATATTGTTGTTGTTCATTCCTCATTTTTGAAGATAATTACATGTAAAGTGTGGGTTAAGGAATTTTGTAAAAATACACTGAAAATAAAAAAATTTAAAATACAGCTGAAAAGCCAGAATGATCTTTTCTTAGCAGATCATTAATAAGAGGCCAAAGTACATTCATAATTCAGGTTGGAGAGGGAGGTCACTTACTTTACACCTAGACTTTGTCTCTGACTTATCTATCCCCTTGAGCAAACTATCTAACCATTCTATGCCTTAGGTTTTATTGCCATTCTGTAATGAAGAAACTAACAGGGTGATGAGTGAAGTAATTGGCATTTGTGAAATGCTTTGTGGGGACTCTCCATAAAAAGATGCTACCTATGGACAATTGGCAGTTACTCCTATTGGTATCCCAGAAGTCACTAGCACGCAGGTCCTTAGTAGCCCTTGGCACCTTCTTTCAGAAGATTAATTGGAAGAAATCAGACTTGACTCATGGAACAAGAGGTTATATTTCTTTTAGAGGAAACTGGTTTTTCAAATTTTTTTAGAGCATATTTTTTAGCGCTCCTTATGGAAATAAAAGGCAGGTCCCTGTATGGCTGTGAAAGTTGGACTATAAGGAAAGCTGAGCCATATAGAATCAACACTTTGTTCAAATTGTGGTGGCAGAGAAGATTTTTGAGAGTCCCTTGGACAAGAAAATTAACTGATTATTCACCAGAAGGATAAATACTGAAGCTTAAATACTTCGGTCACATAATGAGAAGACTGAACTCATTGGAAACAGACCCTGATGTTGTGAAAGACTGAAGGCAAAAGGAGAAGGGGATAGCAGAAGATGAAATAGAGAGAGTCATGAAAACAATGAACATGAGCTTGGGCTGACCTCGAGAGATAGTAGAAGATGGAAGAGCCTGCCATGCTCTGGTCCATGGGGTCACAGAGAATTGGACGTGGCTGAATGACAAAAACAAGAAAATTATGACATGTTTAACAGTTGGCCAAAGAGTATGGATCTGTCATTGGAAATTTGAAAATCTTTAAGAACTTGAATCTGGCTCAAGAATTTAGCTAACAAGTGCTTCACTGATGTAGATATTGTTTCAAATTTCCCAAAGAAATTGTTTACAAATGGGGAATACTCTGTTGTCTTTTTTGGGTTTTTTGCTACTTCTGGTACTATCAATGAAATAAAATAGGACATATAAAAATAGCATATAAGTGTAATACAATAGATAACTTTTCTGCGTGTGGAGCACTATACTGTTTATAGGAAAGATAGGAAGTAGCTCGGACATAGTTTCTGTCCTCCTAGAGCTCATGATCCAGAAGGGAGCTAAGTTACCAACATTGATAGCTGTAGTACCAAATGTTATATGGCAAGGATATTGGAGAGAGTTCAAAGCAAAGTTACAGGGGATAGAAATGGGAAGGTTTCTACTTGTCAAAGGTGTTTGCTACTTTTATGAAAGGTGCCCACCCAAGGCAAAGTCCACGTAGAAAAGCAGTTTCCCTCTAAATGGACAGGTCTTCTAGAGCCGTGATGTCAAACTCAAATAGAAACAGATCCCTATAAGCCACATGCTGACTTAGAAAATTAACAGTCTTTGATTTATTGCATTTTTATTTATTTTGTTAAACATTTCCCAATGAGATTTTAATGTTTGACCAGGCTTTGGAATGCCTTTGCTCTAGAGCTTCCTTCCTATTTGCAGGGGATATGACATTGCATTACTGCATTAAGTCCTGGAACTTTGCGGAACTCCTAAATGAGATCCATAAAATGCACATTTTTAAAAAATGACCTGTCTATTCACACTTGAAAAATCAAACGAACAAAGAGTGCCTGTTGTTCAGACTTTGGATGGACAATTGATAGACCTGATTCGTCAGTGCAAATACTGAGGAGAATGAGTGACCCTCAGCATCTCTTGGAAACAAAGACATTTATTTAAACAGTAGGATTTGATGGATTTGAGTATGACTTTCACTTTGTTTCTTTTCTTTTCCTTCTTTCTCTTCTCTTTCTTTATTTCTCTTCCTTCTTTCCTCCTTCCCTTCCTTCATCCCTCCCTCCCTTTCTTTCTCTTTCTCTCTTCCTTTTATTTCTTTCTTCCTTTCCTCCTTTCCTTCCTCTTTCCCTTCCTCCTTCTCCTTCCTTCCTTCCTTTCTTTCTTTCATCACTCCTTCCCTCTTCAGCCTGCACTAGAGAAGGCCACCATTTAATGCAGATTTAAATATAAAGCTTTATTTATATTTATATAATTTTTTATAATTTATATAATATTATATTATATTTAAATATAAAAGCTTTAAATATAAAGCCATACTAGGCATACTTCTTTTTACCAGTTCTTTCTCTGGAGGTGGATCACATCTTCTTTCATAGGTCCTTTATAATTGATCTGAATATTTATAGTAGCCAGAATCACTTGGTTGTTCACGATTACTCTTTGAACCGTATTGCCGTTATTGTATACAACATTCCCCCGGTTCTTTTCACTTCACTTTTCATTATTTCATACAAGTCTTTCCATGTTTTTCTAAAATCAACCAGTTCACAATCAGAGCAGTGGTATTCCATCACAGTCATACCACAGCTTGTTTGGCTGTTCTTCAATGGATGAGCGTGGACTACCTGTTCCAAAGACATGTCATGTGCTAGTCACTGAAGCTTTCATGGAGAGATGCATGGAGCATCTGAATGGACTGTAAAATATTATCAGAGGGGAACTATGTAAGTGAAGCCTCACACAGGTTGCCATTAGAGATGTGCGTGAACAGAAAAGAAGGTAGGCTGGTTATAGAGAGAAGGCAAAGTTCACACGCTCCAGTGGTATCCGTGTAATGTCAAGAAATCCAGAGGAAGGCTTCTAGTATGTTGGGTAAATTCTTTGGGAAAGACTGGACAGGAGTCTTATAGGATGTGACAGCAGTCTGTCCCCGTGGAGGGAGACTCTCTATTGTTGAAGTCACATGTGAAAGGCAAGGGTGCCACTTCTTTTGAAGAGCTGGTTGGGCTTTAAAGGAATGGATAGGAATTCCACAAAAGAGAAAAAGAGAAAGCACTCTAAACATAGAAATCAGCCCAGCGCAGGCCCCGAGGGGGGAGAATGCGGTATATGTTTGTGAGGAATGAGAACAATTCAGTTTGCCTGCAGCAGAGAAAGTATGTGGTGGGATAATAATAAATATCATATTATAATTAATAATAATAATCACATAAGACTTAAGAGAAAGTTGATTTTTATTCATTGTTAAGAACCCTAGATTTCCACATGCTTCTGCTAGGGAAAGTAGCAGAATTTGAGATTTGCTCAAGAGTTTTTGATCTGCTTTCTGCCTTTTCCGGGTTTAACTCAAAAAAAAAAGCCAGCCCTGTTAGGAATAAAATGTGTGTGAAAAACAGTGAAAGCAGCTTCACTTCACTGTGAAATGGTTTTATAATCCATGGTCCTCTTCGTAGTATGTCTGTCTTTACTTGGCCAGTACTGCACATGGGAAACGTTCTATCAAGTCCTATCTCACCAGTGACTGGTGTGAATGGATAGCTTTTCAAACGCACCAGCCGCCCTCCCTAAAATCTGAATTTCATCTATTTGCCAGTTTCTCTGCCACCTCTATTGTGAATTTCTTGTTTCTCTTTTGGTTTTTGCTCGATTAGCATTTGAATGAGGCTCTAGCCAGACTTGTGCAGTAAAGGAATTTTCAACCAGTCTTTTCTTTTCCCTTATATTTTTCCGTTTCTCATTGTTTTTTAACTTGGCTGCCCATATCGCCTAACTTTAAGTCTGTAAGGTCTATATGCATACTTAAGCTGCTTGTCTGGGGACCATTCACATCTTCACCTCTCACTGTTTCATTTTCCTGTTTAATTTCCTCCCCTTCGCTACTCCCCCTGCCAAAAGTTATCATTTTAATCCTGAGCCATCCTCCCATCCCTAAATTCCTTCAGTGACTCCCTCTTGAATCACGTTCGGATTTCTCATCCTCCCTTTTAAGTTCCTCTCCCTATGCTGTCACTGCCTACAAATATTTCTCTCTTTCTTCTCTTTTTTTTTACTCCCTTTGCTTAGGCTTTTCTTTTCATTCCTTTTCTGTTTATGTGACCTTTTGTATGCTTCAAGAAGCTTCTCTCTCTCTCTCTCTCTCTCTCTCTCTCTCTCTCTCTCTCTCTCTCTCTCTCTCTCTCTCTCTCTCTCTCTCTCTCTCTCCCTCTCTCCCTCTCTCCCTCCCCCTCCCAATACACTGGGAGTTATTTAGTGTCTTTTTTCCTTAACATATAGGGTTTTCCTTAGTTTACCAGTTGAAACTATAAGCAAAAAGTGATGACAAAAAGAATTTTCTCTAGTTTATACATCTAGCCAAGTCCTTATAATAGATGTTAAATCCTGAGGTCTGACTTAAGCCCTTGTAGTATATCGTTACATAATTTATTTTTATATTTTGGAAAAGAGGAGAAAGCTTAAACCGTAAACTTGGAATAGCATTACCTGGTTTATAATAATAATAGCAATTATTATAAAAACATTATTGGGAGAGTTTATAATACAAGTATTATTGCACTTCACAAATCAATCAGGAGCTTTGTTTATAATAATTTATTATGATATATCGTATATCACAGCATAAAAATTTATTATAAACAAAACTATTAATTGGTTCATGGAGCCCAAATTTGTTTGGTTCAGTCATTTTCCTGAACAATAATATATCTTAAATTCTAGATCAACATTAGAGTCTAGAAACCTAGAACTGATATGAGTTGTTTGGTTTCCCTCTTCGTGCAACCAAAGTGATCAATGGTGATAAACCCTAAATATTTGCGTTATTTATTTGGGGTATTGAAAGGGTAAAGTGCCTGTATTCCAGTGACTTGGAATCACGCTGATTTTCATTTTCCCCAAAACAAGCCTTGCCTAAGTGAGTGCAAAACTCTGTGGTTTCGTAGGCTTCTTTTTAAAGGTTTTGATGGTTTTCCCTCCCTAGGAAACAGATGGGAAGAACTGACTTTTCTTGGATTATCTAACTCCTAATTAGGCAAGACTTCTTCATTTTCCTATTTGATTCCTCCCTTAATAAGAAATTAACAGCATTTTGTACTACAAGTTTTGTGGTGGAGTTGTGCGGAAAGCAAGCAGTCAGGCTTGAACAGTGGTCTCCCAAGGATTTATCTGCCTGGCTGCATTGTACTGTCATTTGAAAAGATCTTTAAGGAGGCAGGATCGGTGAAAGAAGACGTTGTATTCTTCTTCCAGAGAAAGAAGTAATAATATATTAAGTACATATATTATACATGTACATAAGTAAATATGATATATTATTAAGTATATGAATATATATATAAGTATAATAGATGATTATAGAGAAGTTGTCTTTCTCCCCAACATTTAGTCATTCTAAAAAAAATTATTTATGTAGCTTTTATCTTTTAGGTTTTATCTTTTCACAAGGTTGTTTGTAAAGTAAAAGTGAGATAATAGGCAGCTAGGTGGTGCCAAGCCTGGAGTCAGAAAGAAATGAGTTCAGATTAAGGCTCAGACACATATTAGCTAAGTCAGTTCACCCTGTTTGCCTCAGTTTCCTCATCTGTAAAATGAACTGGAGAAGGAAATGGAAAACCACTCCAGTATCTTTGACAAGAAAACCCCAAATGGGGTCACACAGAATTGAACACAACTGAAAATGACTAAACCACAACGTGTTTGTGTGTGTGTGTACACATATATGTACACATGCATAGATACATCTGTACATACAGTGATGATATAGTACAGCGTTTGCTCTTGTCCCTATGCTGCATCTCTAAGGAAGCAGAGACTCAGAAAGATAATGAATTTTGGGCAAGTAAATGGCAGAGCCAGGACTTGAACCTCGCCCTTCCGAATCCAATTCTCATCCATTTCCCACTATACTTTACCAATTACTCTTCTAACAAGCTTAAATCAATAATGTCTTAGCGTTTGTCGTCAGCTCTGTGGTGCGGTGGATAGAGCACTGAATCTGGAAGTCAAGAAGTCCTGCGTTCAAATCCAACCCCAGGTACTTAATAGCTGTGTGACCCTGAGCAAGGCATTTAACACCTGTCTGCTTCACTTTCCTTATCTGTAAAATGGAGACGATCATAGCAGCTATAACCCCAAGGTTATTGTGAGAATAAAATAACATTTGTAAAGTACTTCTCAAACATTAAATCACTGTAGAAAGTTATGATTTATTAAATTTAAATCAAATTTTGTTATTTCAATCAACAAAAATTTATTTCCTGCAGTATTAACAGGTGTGTTTTTGCACTGATCTCCTACGTAGAGTCTTACAACACTTCCTTTGATATCAGCGGGAAATGTTTATAAGACAAGACGGAGGTTGATGTAGGGATGCAGTGTGTGCCCATGGGACAAGGTGGGTGGCTCAGATTGTGAACAGACCCCTGACTTTGACCTCATTTAGCACCATACTTTGCCCCAACACTTCCCGATTGATTGGTTTTGACTGGTTAGCTAAGCCCAACCTGTTTGGGCCTATAGTCCTGCCTTACATTTCAAGGCTTATAGGTATTTCTAGCATACAAGAGACAGCTAACCCCACCACGAGGACCCTATTCCCATTCTCTTCTTCATCTTATTCTCCATTACCCCATGTCCTTTGTAATTTAGGAAAGTTAAAAGTAGGTCCATATGGATAACATTGGGGACATTAACCCAACCCATTAAAAATATGTCCCTATCTGTTGCCCACCAAGATTGAACCTCGATCAAATATTTAATTAAAAAACAAAACACCTGAATCTTCTATTATAGACGTGCATTTACTCATAAAACAAAACCATTAGCTATAGATTTCCTAGTTCTATGAAATACTTCAAAATAACCATTTGTTAATTTTATTTGCCAAAAATGTTGGGATGTCTGTGTTCAGACATCAGATCTTCGTATCAGATTTTGGAGACGTGGGTGTGCTCTGACATCTCCAAAAGTTAAGGGACTTGACCAAGGTCATATGGGTAGTAAGTGATATTGTCGGATTTGAGCCCGGTCTTCTGCTTCCAAACCCTCTGCGTCCATTCTGCTGTGAATACTTCTTATATGTGGCCATCTTCTGGCATGAGAACAGGATTAATTTCCTCTATTTTGCCCCAGTATTTCTTTGACCTCTGATCTTCTGAGCATTTTATACCCTATCAGTTTCCTTCATAAGTATTCATGAACTCTAGTAATGTTTCATGTCCAAAAATAACCTGATTTGGGTAAAGGGCAACCAGAATATTCTTTAACAAAGAATAAGCAAAAAAAGTTATCAGTGCATATTCATTATAAATGGGGAGGGGGTGTGTGTGAAACATTGGCTCAGATACATTATTTAGTGACTGCTGTGTACCAGGCACTATGCTAAGTGCTGGAGATAGAAAGAAAGTCAGAAGACAGTCCTTGCTCTGAAGGATCTTACAGTCTGATGGGGGAGACAGCATGCACAAAACTACGTACAAACAAGCTATGTACAGGACAAATTGGAAATAATCAACAGAGGGGAGACACTAGAATTAAGGGTGTCCAGAAGAGGCTTCTTATAGACCATGGGATTTTAGCTGGGACTTGAAGGATAGGGATGAGGACAGGATACCAAGCAGTGGGGTAGCCAGTGAAAAAGGCCAGTATCCCCGGGTCACAGAGCACCTGGAGGGAGGGAAGGTGTAAGAAGACTGGAGAGGTAGGAGGAGGCGGCTTGTGAAGGGCTCTGAAGGCGGTGACAGGCAGTTGTTGAAGTTTATCAAATTGGGTGTGGAAATATGGCAAAGGTATTTACCAGTTTACTATAAACTTTTAAAATGGTGTGTATGTATATATATACAGTACAGACATATACATACACATACTTTAAAACAGTATATAGTACAATATATAGACCAAAATAGTGTTTATAGAATGTGCTCTCTCTCTATATATACATTTTTAAAAGTATCATATATAGCACTGTATGTGTATAGATATATACTCATATGCCCATAAAACATGATAGAGTAGTACATATATTTACTAAAACATAGTTTAGTTATATATGTGTGTCTGTGTATGTATGTATATATACATACATGATATATTATGTAGGACTCTCTATATACTAAAACATGATAGAGTATATAGTACTATATATATTCACTAAAACACAGTATAGTGCTATTTATCTATATGTATGTATATATAGGACTGTATACGTGTACCAAAATGTGATATAGTACATAGTAATATATGTATATGTTTAATAAAACATAGTATGGTACATGGTAATACACATCCACACACACTAAAAACATGGTATAGTTAAAGGACTTTTTATATTTACTAAAAACCTAATGTGTATGTATGTATATATACACATACATGCACACATTAAATTATATATAATTAATTATATATGTTATAGTATATTGAAATATATAAACATGTATATAGAAAACGTAGTTGTTTATTTGTTCAGTCATATCCGACTTTTCACGATCCTGTGGACCCGTAGTACACTAGGCCTATTGATCTGCTATCTCTCAAAGTCTGTCCAAATTTATGTTGGCTGTTTCCATGTTACTGTCTATCTGTCTCATCCTCTGCTGTTGTCTTTTCATTTTGCTTTCATTATATACATATATATGCATACATGCAATAATATACTGATACACGTATACACACATTTTAAAATAATATATTACTGTATACATAGACACACACTAAAAACATACTATGTAGTTTCATACACACATACTTTAAAAATAGTGTGTAGTATCACGGTATCAGTTCCAGATTTAAATGCCCTTTTATCTGATTCTGTATTTTAATTTGTTCGCCCATTCACCTCTGACAATGATATGGAAAGTTTTAGTTTGATTGTGTAGAGGCGTGTGCTAATTTTTCTACCCAACTGAGGCCTCGCCTTGAGATTTACAAAGTAGACAGACGTTAACAGAATCAATGGTTTAATAATCTTATTGTTAAACTTGAAAAGAAAGTTGAACAGGAAATACTTTAAAAACTGGTTAGAGGAGATAATTATTGGGAGCACTGAGGAGATAATTGCCTATTACATCTGGTGTAACTGGTGCAGACAGCGAGTGGTTCCATGCAAAATAAAGTAGCCTGTCATCTTTTTTTGCTACCTCTACTTTTGCGTGCAGGTTTGACAACTTCCAGGGCAAAAGGGGGCAAAGCTTTCCTGAAGGAGCCTTTGAAAATTAATTACTGTTGGAACAAGGCATAGGCTTCATGTATAAATTTGAGTTATACATCTGGGTGACTTGGGTGGAGCCTTTTAGTTTTCAATTGATTAATGTATAATATAGGGCATCTAAGTGCCTCATCAAAGATTGTTTTAGCAACGCACAGAGAACTGGACCAAGGTTAGATCTATCCCTATGTTATTTTTGTAACATAAGACATAAAAAAAGCATTGTCTATGAAATTGTGACATTATGTATTAAATATAATAAAACTATATTAAGGAATATATTAAGTATTATGTATATTAAGTTTTGTTAAAGTATATATTAAATACATATGTGTGTAAATATGTATGTAGGTGTGTATATACATATCTACATATATTAAGGTATAGATTAAGTATTAAGAAGCAGCTAGATGGTGTAGTGGGTAGAGTGCTGGACCTGGAGGCAAAGAAGACTCATCTTCCAGAGTTCAAATCCAGGCTCAAACACTTACTCTGTGACCCTAGGCAAATCACTTCACCCTGTTTGCCTCAGTTTCCCCATCTGTAGAATGGGATGGAAAAGGAAATGGCAAACCGCTCCTGTGTCTTTACCAAGAAAACCCCAAATGGGGTCTTGAAGAGTTGAATATGCCTGAACGAGTATATTAAGTATCTTACTTACGTATGTACATTTTTAACAATGACTTGCTTGAATGAATGAAAAAGGATTTATGATGTGTTTATTATGTACCAGGTGCTAGGGATACAAACAGAAAATGTCAGTCAATCCCTGCTCCCTAGAAGCTCAACAGCGTATAAGAGAAAATTCAGTTGTGGGAAAGATAGAAAGGCCTAGGTACCTGCTTGTCCTGAAGGTCTTCGTGGCTTGTTTCTGTCCCCTACTAGACCCCTTCTGCAGTCTTCTGTGTGTGTTTACTATGTTTTATTGAGACTTCTTTTTTCTTCCTTGAATCATTCTCACTGCCTACCTACTCCCTCTCCTCTGCCATCCTCTCCTCTCCCTTAAATAAAAAGCCCTCCTTTATAATAAATGATTATAGTCAAAACAAAATTATTTTACGGTGATTGTATCGGAAACTGTGTCCCATTCCATACCCTTTGCATGGCCATCTTTTATCAATCAAAGATGGAAAACTATGTTTTATCATCATTCTCATCTAAAATTCACAATCTAAGATGGTGGTTGGTTGTGATGTTGATCGTCACAGTTTTAAAGTCTTTTTGAGTTTTCTTTTTACAGTGTTAGGGTCAGTCGATAAACTCTTCTCTTTGGTTAAGCACATGGCTCCTCAGTATAGATCTTCAACTCTAGCCAGACTCTTCTACCAGATGATTCCTTGAGTGCATACTTTGTGTAGAATTCCCTCCATGCCTTTGCTGTCATCAATCCTTCTAGACTGAACTTTATTTCTGTCTTCCATGATGCTTTCCTTGGCCATTTTATTCTATAATATTCATAACTTTTATGATCCACTTTAAGTATTTATTGCTGGTATCACTCCTTTGGTATTTTCCATGTGCCATCTTGTATTGTTAACATTTCATGTGCATATATCTTTCCCTTCCATGTAGATTATAATCACTTTGAAGCTAAGAATTTTGTTCTACTGTTTCCAAGGTAACTTCCCCAAAACATCCTTTTTCATGATCAGTATATAGTAAATAATTGATCACTGGTTAATTGAAGTGACTTTTCTTTCTGTTCCTTAGATGTGCTGAATATAACGTTGCCAGGTGCTAAATAACCTCTCTTAGTCTCAGATAAAGAATATTGATTTCATTAATGTGGGTACTAACACAGATTGCAAGCTTACTCCAATCTAGATGAACTTTTTGAGTAGCTATGACTAAAAAAAATATCATTTCATGTCCAGTGTAATGAGAACCCTCTCTAAAATATAACGAAGCTTGTTTACAGATTAAACACAATCCAACTCTGTACCTTTACCAGGCACTTTTGCTTCTTAGAAGATCTTTCCAGAGATTGTATTCCAATAGCATAGTTTTTCAGACTGTTGGATCACCTTCGTGCCTTGAGTAGGACTTGAACTGAGTTTTTAAATTCATTTTAATAGCGGACTAATTAAAACTTAATAACATAATTAGGCAAAAAGTCACTAGAGGTAGTAAAAAAAAAAAAATGTAAGTGCCCTTTCTACTTTTTATGCCTTTGTTCCACTTCCATTCCGATAGCTATTTCAAGACAGTTTCACAGTTTATTTTAGTAATCCCCTTTGATTCTATCATAAGCACTACCCCTTTCCACAGGTTCTACAAATGGAATCATTCATGACATCAAACTAAATGTGATACGTGGGTTTTTATCTTCTTTTTAGCTCTTCTGTTGTCCTTATTGCCATAAGGCAGGCCACGTGGCTAGCTCCGTTTGCCAGGAATTTATTTGGTTTCTTGCTTTTTGGGATTCTGGCCTGGATTATCATGGGGATTCTGGCCTGGATTATCGTTAAGTCTTCTTTGCTCCCCACTGGCAACATCTAGCTGTTTATTTCATTCAAGTTTCTATGTTTCTCCCTTCTCTTTAAATATAGAATGTGAGCATCTTATGAGCAGAAATCCTGTATCTTTTACCTTTTAATACTCAGACACCTTTTCATGTTCCACAGATCTTTAATTTCATCTTAAAGAGTCTTTTGTCATACTGATGAACCTACTGATTCTCCCAAACCTTTAGGCCCTTATGGGCTTCACTATTGTCCATAGAGTCTTCAAACCCTAAGAGTCAGTGACCCAGAGAAAGGAATGCTGGGTTTGGAGTCAAGACCTAAACCTGAGTTGTTTTTTGTTTTTGTTTTTTTGCTGCCTGTTACCTTGGGCAAGTCGCTTTATCAGAGAAATTAAAGTAACTTGCCCAAGGTCCCATCGTCTCAGTATCCTCATCTGTAAAATGTGACTGGTTAAATTAAATCCAGTTCACTGAGGATCCTTTTCTCTCTCCCATCTATGTGCCATTAAAGACTTCTCTAGCTGGTTTAAGCTACATTGCTTATTGGTGCAATTAGGTGGTGCAGTGGATAGAGAGCTGGGCCTGGAGTCAAGAAAACTCACCTTACTGAATTTAAATCCAGCCTCAGATCCTTACTAACTGTGTGATCCTGGGCAAGTCGCTTACCCTCATTAGCCTCAGTCCCTTCATCTGTAAAATGAGTTGGAAAAGGAGATGGAAAACCACTCCAGTATCTCTGCTAAGAAAACCCCAAATGAGGTCACAAAGAGTGGACACAACTAAAATGACTGAACAAAAAGAACTCATTGTTTATTCCTTCTCCACAGGAAAATTTCAGTACTCATTTTATCTGATTCCTTGACTATCTTTGGGGAGCATTTTCTCCTTTCTTTATTCAAAAACCTCTAAAATTCCTGCATTCTCACATCCTTCAGGAAACCTTTCTACTTAGAAAATAAATTCTCTTTCATGCCTGTCTAACCCCCTGCCCCCTTAAGCCTAACGATTTCCCTTAATATTGTATTAAATAAGCTTAATTTCTTTGCAGCAGTCTAGTAGGCTTAACTGTGAATTTGTTCAATTTTGTTTCATTTGTATATCTTTAGTAATTCTACCTGGGCTTGTGTTCTCTTAGATGGGAAATGAATAGAGGGCAAGGCTTTGTCTATCGAAATCACTTTGCGTGGTACCATAAGGAGATGCTGGTGACTAATCATAAACCACTAGATAAGGCCTAACCCTTCACATTACGTGACTCCTTCTATCTGCCTACCCAATTCCCATTCCCAGGCTGCTGAATACAACTGAAGGAAATAGTGGGATTGTGCTGACAAAGAATTTGTGCTCACTTCAGCTAAGCTCTTATTGCTACATCCGAGTCATCTCTTACCTTAGGACTTCCTAGCAACTCTATTATAATCTTTGAATCACAGAAATCAGACTCTCAGAGCCAGAAGGGATCTCACAGCAGAGCAGGAATCCCTCCTTCAATGTAACGGACAAATGATGAATCCATTGTTCTTGAGATTCTCCACCATCTCCCAAAGAAGTCCAGCTCATATTTGCATAGTTGTAATTGTTAAGAAGCTTTTCCTTGTGTTACACGCGCTGCCACCACAATTCGAGCCAGCCTTTACAACCTCTTGACTGCACTATCTTGGTGGCTTTCTAATGGGTCATCCTGCTTCATTTTTCCCCATTCCAATCCATCCTCCACACAACTATCAAAAAATGATTTTTCCTTAAGCACAGACTTTTGAATTCTACTACCTTTTAGGTGAAATATGAACTCCTCAGTCAGGTTTGATGACCTTTCACAACCTGGTCCCAACCTTTTTTTTTCTAAGTTTCTTATATTTCACACACTCCGTGGTTCATCCAAACTGGCCTTCTTTCTATTTCTCAGACTTCACCCTTTATCTCCAGTCTTTTGACTTTCTCATGTGTCATCCACCGTGCCTGAAATCTCTTCCCTTCTCACTTCTGCCTAATTGAATCTTTCCTTTCTTCAGGACTCAGCTCAAGACCAACCTTCTACATGAAACCTCTCCTCATTCCTCCCTCCCAAATGCGAGAGTCCTCCTTCCCTAACCACCTTCTTTGTATTTTTTCTTTACATATTCATATATGGACATTTCCTCTGTGTGAGGAAAGAGCTGTAAATTCCTTAAGGAAAAGGACTGAAAAACATATCTTGAGTACTGTGTCTGACACATAGCAAGGCACTTCATTAATAAAGGCTTATTGGTTGGTTGGAACCTAAATTTGCCTCTTTGCCATGCTTATTCCTTGCTTCTAGTTCTGCTGTCTTTGACTGAGTGCAGTAAGTTTTAATGATTCTTCCCTTTGATAATCAAACCTTACATGGTATGATCTGGAGGCTCTTTATTATTCGTGATGCCCTTCATTGAATACTCCCCAGCTTTTCAATGTCTATCCAAACTGTGCTGATCAGAACTGAACAAGGATTCTGGATGTGCTCCAGTCTAGTGCAGAGTCTAATGAGGCTATCTCCCCAGCAGTTTTGTACAAATTGTGCTTCTCTGAATGCAGCCCAAGGTGGTATTAATTTTCGGGGCTGACTTCACACATTGATGATTCATTGAGCTTGTAATCTGTTTGCTTCTCTAGGATTTTTTCAGATAAGTGGCTATCCAGCTATACTTCATTATGAAACTGATTTTTTTGAGTCCAATTGTAAAACTTGACATTTACTTCTATGAGATTTTCATCTAATTATATTTGATGCAACATTCCAATTGGTCAGGATTTTCTAAATTATGATATAGTCCTTCAAATATTCAAATTCATATGCTAACTATCCCTCCCAGATGTACGATACTTGTCAACAAAGTTGGTAAACATTTTATGTACACTTCTTCAAGTTACTAATAAAAAAATATTAAATAGCACAGGGCCAGACATATCCCTTTGTAGCTCCACTGATTCCAAACTGATCTTGCTGTTGCATCATTTTCAGTTATGTCCAACTCTCCCATGACCCCATTTGGGGTTTTCTTGGCAAAAATAATAATGTAGTTTGCCATTTTCTTCTCCAGCTCATTTTTACAGATGAGGAAACTGAGGGAAACAGGGTTAATTGACTTGCTCAGGGTCACACAGCTAGTAAGTGTCTGAAACTGGATTTGAGCATAGATTCTCCTGACCTCAGGGCTGGTGATCTATCTACTGCTGCTCCAAGCTCCCTCCACACGAACATGGTACTGATAATCACTACTTTTGGGCTCTGCCTTTCAATTGCATTTAACTTGTAGCATTTATTCTTGGCTCTATTTTAGATAATTTAGACACACTTTGTTCTTTTACAGTTTTGTAGTACTTCTATTTTCCTTGGTCCTTCACATGTGACTTTCTAATTGTTGTATTATGCAAAGATGTTATTCATGCAATTCTAAGCACTTAAACCCTTTCTTAAGAGCAGCTAGTGGTTCTCTTATTACCCCAGACTTTACATGGCTACCACCTTTCTCCTGGTCATTTTGGTTCCAGTCTTTGCTTTCCAAAAAATATTCTCCTTGAAAGAAAAAAGATATGTAAACAAAATAAGCATTGAGTAGGTAACATTCCATAATTAAATAATTATCTGCAATTATCATTGTCCTGACCACCCTGAGTATGGTCACTACAGTTCGATGACTCCATGGATAAAGCACTGGACTTAGAATTCAGGGCGCTCAAGCTCTCTTGTCCTCATGTTCTCCCCCTGCACGCGCGCGCACACACACACACACACACACAGAGTAGGGAGTCTGGCTCTAAAGCCGTTGAATGACTTGCTATTTTTCATCCTGGGAGCTTGGGAGTGATCTTACAGTTGTCTATCCAGCTTTCTAGGACTCATTTTCCCTTCAAATCACATAAAGGGTTTGGACTCTGAGGCCTCTGAAGGGCTTGTCACTTTTTGTCCTTGGACACTTGTGGGTGCACATACAATGTTCATTGGACACTCTATGCATCAGTTTCTGGCAGAGTCCATGGAGGGGCCTCTAGTGAAAATGCTTTTCATTTTCAATGCCCAAGTTCCCCTTAATGGCTGGCTTAGTGATTATGAATAGTAACAGTTTCTCTTTCCCTCTCAGCTTGATTTAGTTATATTTTTTTCTTTTGCTCATTAAAAGGCCATTCCCTGATTACTTCTTAAGAGCCTTATTCACTGAATGGGCGTCACCTCCCTCTAAGTGAGCACCTGAATAGGCCTTAGGAGAAAAAGGCCAAGGTCCCCCAGTGCATCCTGGGCCATCTCCAGTCATCCTGATGAATATCTGGTCACTGGATCCAGATGGCTCTGGAGGAGAAGTGAGGCTGGTGACCTGCACAGCCCTCCCTCATTCAAAACAAAGTCCAGTGCAAGTCATATCATCATTTCTCTGACGACATGATCTTCTTTGAAAACGAAGGACGAACACAACAACAACAACTTGGAATCAGGAAAACTCATCTTCCTGAGTTCAAATCCGACCTCAGATACTTAGTAGCTGTGTGCCCTTGGCAAGTCATGCCACTCTGTTTGCCTCAGTTTCCTCATCTGTAAAATGAGCCAGAGAAGGAAATAGCAAACTATTCCAGTGTAACTGCCAAGAAAATCCCAAATGGAGTCATGAAGAGTCAGACAGAACTGAAATAACTGGACAGCAACAGCGGTGGTCATATCCCCTCCTTTGGTCTTCTTTTCCCCAAGCTTAAACAAAAACACAAAGATTTTCTTCCTAGACTCAACTCATTCTAAGAATGAAAACTTCTGGCACTATTCTTACAGATTTATCCCATGCTTTTATATCTATCCTATGTTACCTTCCCTGGTTTCTGTCTTCTTGCTCTGACCAGAACTGTACGGTCTTTTACTTGACAGCATCTAGAGATCTGTATCATCATTCTAAAAATTAATTAATTAATTAATTAAAAGGAAAAAGAAAAAGAAAACATGCAACTGCTTTCTCTTTATAGCATGCGGTCTTCTCAGAGGCAACCTCCTCATTTTTGTTAGATCTACCTGTGTGTGGACATTCTTGTACCTTCCAGCCTCTTGACTATAAGGCAGCATCTCACCGGCTTCCTGGACTTCCTTAAATTCTCATCTTTTTTACAACAATTCTTTCCCAACCCCTCTTAATTTTAGTGCCTTCCCTCTGTTAATTATTTCCTATTCATCCTGTAGATAACTTTTTTTTTGGTATATATTTACTTACGTTTCCTCTCCTTTTAGAGTATAAGCTCCTTGAGGGCAGGGCTGTCTTTTACCTTTCTTTATATCCCCAGTGCTTAGCACAATGCCTGGCATGTAAAATATTTATTGTTTGATCATTTCTTTGCTTTCATATTGAAGTTTTTCTTTCATTTTAAAAAAAGGAACATATTTTCCCTTATAATCTATAGAGTACAGAGGTGCATGATACAAAGGCAGGGGGTTGACCACAAGCTTATAACCTGCATTCATTGACAGCTCCGTGTTTTTGAAAAGTAACTGCCTTCTTCTTTGCTTATCAAGAATGGGATTCCACAAGTCACTCATGCCTGTTGGAATAGTATAGGCATACATAGAACCATTTGGTATAGTTCATATATGGTCCTGAACATCTCAGAGACTTTTTATGGTTCAGCCTTAGGTGCCTGATTTGTCATACTGGGTTGCTAACCACTTAGAAGACCATGCAAATAACATATTCAAGTTTCATTCATTATTGGAATTAACTAAGCCTATCTGTCCACTGGCTAAGAATAGTCATGCACTATCACTCACAGAATTAAATACTATTAATCTGTCAGCTTTTCTTTGTCCAGACTGAGGGAGATTTTCTGTGTTGATTCACATTAAGTAGCAAAATCCATTCCTACAATTCCTTCAAGTTTCTTCTTCCCTGAACATCCTCCCAAGAACCCAGATTTTGGTCTCCTCAAAGCTGCTTTGTAGGTCACATAAGTGGTTTTTGGGTTTTGTTTTGTTTTTGTTTTATGAAGGGAGAAGGGATGGGATGTGCAAATAAGCATTGGATATTAAAAGGAGATAATCATGTAGGGAAATCCAGGAAATTGGGGGAGGGCAAGGAAGCATGGTAGAAAACATTTGGGTTTTGGAATACCTTGGGCAAAAATAGAGCAGTATTGTCCTCAGAGCATACTACATATTGTTTGAACAGAAATAAGAAATAGAGGAGGAGTTTGAGAAACTAAACAAAGCCATGGTATATAGTTATGGTGGACAGCTCCATGAGATTCGTCTTTAGCTTTATAGTAATTGAAATTAGAACCACTATTTTTTGTTTCAGAAAAAAAGGAAATAAGATTTTATGGAGTGCCTACTATGTACTGAACTAAACTATTTTACAAATATCTCACTTTATCCTGAGAGGTAGGTGCTGTTATCATCCCATTTTACTGTTGAGGAAACTGAGACAAATGGATGTTAACTTAGACCTGTCCAGTCACACAGCTAGTAAATAAGATAAGATTTGAACTTGGGTTTTCCTGATTCTAGGGCCCTCTGAACCTTAGTTTCTTCATCTGTAAAATGAGGATAACACTATAGCACCTTCATCCCTTGGCTTATTGTAAGGTTAGAATAATATGTAATTTTTGCACCTTGCAAATCTTAAAGCACCATATGAATATTATCATTATTAATTATACACTTTCACCCCTGGTGGAATTTATCTATTTCAACATTTCAGTAATCAATTTCAGACAACTGACCCTAAGTCTGTACCCCACCCCCACTCTCAGCCAGTTTCATTTGTAACCCCTAAGGGAAATTTTCTCCTGCATCTCTAAGTATCACCAGTTTAAACTGAAATTCTCATCTCTGAACATGTGACTGACCTATCCCTCCTCCTGATTTATCTATTTCTGTTAATTTACCAGTCCCCGGTTGCTGTGCTCCCTCCTTCCTTCCCCCCACCCCCGCCTCCATGCTACCAACCTGCCCCCTCCTCCTGGGCAATCCTGTGTTTGGTAACCTTTGACTCCGCTTCCAGCTCTTACTGTTAACTAATTATTACCTTTCTTGAGTTTTTGTTGTTTCACTAGTTTCAGTTGTGTCTGACTCTTTGTGGCCCCATTTGAGGTTTTCTTGGCAAAGATATTAGAGAGGTTGGCCATTTCCTTCTCCAGCTCATTTTACAGATGAGGAAACTGAGGCCAACAGGGTTAAATGACTTGCCCAGGGTCAACCAGCTAGTAAGTGTCTGAAGTCACATTTGAACTCAGGTCCTCCTGACTCCAGGGCTGCCACTCTAGCCCCAGTGCCATACAAAGGCATATCAAAAATATATATATGAAAATATAGTTATTTTAAAATACATGTGAAAATAGTTATTCTTTATTCATAATATACATGTGAAAATATGTATATTATATATTTTAATATGAATATACATTATTACAATATGCATAGGAAAATACCGTTATTCTTTATTCAAACTGACCCTAAACACGGTTTCTTTTTTCACCTATTTGTCACAGGCTCCCTATCTCCTTCCTCCATCCATCAGCTAAGCAGCTGTTCTACTTTACTGAATCACACATCCCCCTTTAACTCTTTGTTCCTATCACAGCAACTTGCCTGTCTGGTGTCCTACCCTCCTGGTTTATGAAGAAAGGATAGAGTGTGTTTTGATAAATCCTTCTGGATTATCTAATTTTCCATCAGAACAATATAAAACATAATAATTCTAAGCATATATGTAAGATGCTTTGAGGTTTGCAAAGCCTCATACATGTTATCCCATGTCTCACAGCCATCCCATGAGGGAGATGCTATTAATTTTTCCTTTTTATAGATCAGGAAATTGAGGCAAACAGAGGTCTAAGTGACTTGTGCTGGACCACACAACTCGGGTCTTCCCGACTCCAACCCCACCCACCTAGAAGATGTCACTTGCAGAAATACTATCTGATGGTAGAGATTGTAATGTGATCATCTCCATCTTCCTTCCAAAAAAAAAGCCCACATCCCCAGTTGAGTGAGGGAACGCAGGAGCTTTTAATAAAATTATTAACTAGCGCCTCATTTAGCACTTAGGAAAACAAAATTGATTGTTGGTTAGATCCAGAAAGAGGCACGGTACACAGTTTAGATCCAGGGGTGGGAGGGAGGGATGATACAAATCAGAAGACAGGAAAGGAACCTTCTAGGTTACTCTTGGGGCACTGTTGAGGTAAAATGTTGCTTGTGGCTGCCCCTTCCTATTCCTCTGGAGTTCTGATTTCCCACAGGTTGCTGGTAACCCCTGCTCTCGGTGATTTACTGGTAATCACAATTACTACTGATTACCTAGTAAATGCTAGATTATTTTCTAAGTTACTATGTAGCCCCTGTGTTGTTAGAGTGCAGCCAGTGGTTAAGTTTAGACCGAACGAATGCTTGGGTTTTGGGTTTCTCCAGTTTAAACCCAAGTCACAGTTTATTTCAGAAGCATCGACTCTTTCTGTTCACGAGGTTTGTTTTCTTAGTGCTATAACTGGTCAGAAGCATGTGAATCAGGAGAACGCACTGAGTCCCTGTGGCACACACACACATGCACGCACACATGCACACGTGCACGCACACACATATACATATGCTCTCTCTCCTTCTCTCTCTCTCTCTCTCTCTCTCTCTCTCTCTCCCTCCCTCCCTCCCTCTGTGGTTTTAAGAAAGGCAGTAAGAGACAACAGTAGTCTTTCTTTTTCTTGTTCTTTACCAATATACAAAAAGCTAGGTCTTTCACCAACTCCCTCAGCCATTCCCATGTACATTTTTACAACAACTTTTCTGAGTGATTGACCTTTGATCATGTCACCCCCTGCATCCCCGCCTCCCTCCGCTTTATAAACTTTAATAGCTCCCTATTGTTTCCAGGAGCAAATACAAAATTCTATGTTTAGCATCCAAGGCCCTTCATGACTTACGCTTCTAGCTTTCCAGTCTTCTTACACCTCACTCCCTAACTTGGACTGTTCGACACTAGTGACACTAGTGTCCTAGCTCTTCCAAACACAAGATGCTCTGTCTCTGTCTCTGGACATTTTTCTCTGGCTATTTCCCATGCCTGGAATGCTTGATCTCCTTCCTCCTCTCCCACTACTGACTTCTCCCTGGCTTCCTTTAAGTCCCCAGTAAAACCCCTCCTTCTACAGGAAGCCTTCCCCAATCCCTCTTAATTCTAGGGTCTTTGCTTTTTAATTATTTTGTATTTATTCTGCATAGTGCTTGCTTTGTATATTTGTATGTTGATTCTTCCATCAGACTTCAAGTTCCTTGAAGACAGGGTACTATCTTTTGCCTCTTTTTGTAACACCAGAGTTTATTACAGAGCCTGGCACATAGTAGGTGCTTAATAAGGGAAGATGGAGTAGAACTTGAGAACAATGGAATTTTTACATAGGAGTTTGAATCTGAAATCATAGTAGCCTTTCTAGAAATATTATCTTACATATTCGCTTTATTCTGAAACTGTCTGAATGAGTCTTAATTAAAAGTAGATAGCTGTAGAGAAAGCTGAATAGGCAGGTGAAGTTTCTGGGCATTTAATACTTATCAAACACATGCTTTGCATCCCCGGAGCTTAGCACCATACCGGGTACATAATAAACCGTTAAAGTCTCAACGTGATGTGTAGACTTTTTCAGGCCCTGAGGAAGATACTGTATTTAGGTAACAAATAGTTCTTGCCCTCAGTGAATGTGGAATAAAGGGCAGCTGGGGGCATGGAGAGAGTTCAGATCCAGCCTCAGACACTTAGAAGCTGCGTGACCTTGGGCAAGTCACTTAACCCTGTTGACTTTAGTTTCCTCCTTCTTAAAATGAGCTAGAGAAGGAAGCAGCAAACCAGTCCTGTAACTTTGCCAAAAACCCAAAGGTGGGGGGAGGTGCGGGGGGTCAGCAAAGCCAGCCGTGACTAAAACTACTCAGCAACAAAATGTGATAGAGTTTAATAGAATTTGAACTTTTCAGTGTGATCAGAGAATTATCAGTTTAAAGCTAGATGGGACCATAGAGGTCATTCAGGCTGACCTCTTCATTTTACTAATAGAGATACTGAAGTTGAGAGAGGAAGGGACTTGCACAGATCGTAAATAACCGTCAGGATTCAAACTGATTCCAGATCCATTCCTCTTTGCGCTATACAAGATGCAAGGCAGCTAGGAACTCTGTGATGAGTAATTTCATATTTAAAATAGATTTGACATTTCCAAAGATTAAATCCATTATTTCCATAGTTCATTTTGGCAAGGAGACACGTCTGCATCTCCTTATAAGTCTGTGATGTTCCCCCCATCATCCAATGCTATAGATAGACAGATCGAGTACTTCCTTTTGGTATTTGAGAGCTTTATTTTTATATGTGTCCTTGGCAGTCTTCTCATCCCGCCAGCAATTCCTGTTTTGTAAATGTTTAGTAGGAGTGATGGGACCGGGTAAGAAACTTATGTTTCGGGGAGTATTTTTTTTTAAGGATGTCTTTGTGTACTTGGATTGTTGTTTTGTTTTATAAATTTTGTTTCATTCTTTTTTTCTTTTCTTCCTATTTGTCATCCAGCATTATATTTAATAGGTTAGTAGGTTAACTAATAATTAACTAATACATTTAATAACGATTTAAAATAATATAGTAAATGTGATTAAGTACATCTATTTAATATTTTGTATATTTAATAGAAAGAAGGGGCCTTTTGGCACATCTAGCTATGATAGCACTGAGAATGCGTATTTTAATCATTTGATTTGATTATGTTATTATTTCACGTTTATTTTTCTTAGATTTGTTTGGTTTCTTTTGGATTACTTACCTTTTTTGTTTTCTATAATTGGGACTTCTTAAAAATAACTTTGTGGTCTGTTAGTCAGCCTGTTGGGAAATTAGACTTGTGTTGGAGTATCTTGAACTACGGTGTTCCACGAACACCTCTGATCTGAAAAACGTGAAATCTTCACAGATCTTTAAAAATACAAATTGTTGTTCTCTTAGTTAATATCATAAATGGCAGTGCTTCGTGCCCAGCATCACTCTCCATGTTATACAGAGACAAACCTGGCACAGAGAGTGCCTGGATGGTTGTTGTCCAAGGTCTCTCAGTGAGAGTCAGACCCAAATGGGCCAGAGCTAGTTAGAGCCCTGGTCTTCTGTCCATCAAGAAAATGAGAAATAGTACATCTTTTTTCCTTACAAAGGAGTCATGTCCATTTTCATAAAGGATGATAAATATCCATGATCTTTATTTGTTTTACTAGTTTAAGAAGGAAAATCTACCACAATTGACTTGAAAGCGAAATAAATGAGATACAATGTGCAGTGAACTGGACTTTCAGAATTAGGCCTCAACTTCTTTCTATTGCCTACTTGTTTTGATGTGATAAACCAGTTAGGAGGGTCCCTGACTTACAGGTAAAATCTTTTAGGTTTTAGAAATCAATAGAAACTCTCTCACTGGGTTTACACAGCTAAAGCAAAGTAAGTTAAAAAAAATAAGTAGACATCACCTGAAGTGCAGTAAAAATAGTTTTGTTAGCCTTAAATGTCTTAGATTGGTGGTAAATAAACTATTTAAAAAGATTCAGGAGTACGTATGTTTTAATTTTTCTTGTTGTTCAGTTGTTTCAGTCATATCAACTCTTTGTGACCCCATTCAGAGTTTTCTTGGCAAAGATCCTGGAGAGGTTGGCCATTTCCTTCTGTAGCTAATTTTACAGATGATGAAACTGAGGCAAACGGAGTTAAGTGACTTGCCCAGGGTCACACAACTAGTAAGTACCTGAGGCTGGATTTGACTGAGTTCTTCCCCAGTCAAGGCCTGGCACTCTGTCCACTGTGCTACCAAGCTGCCCTGTTTTAATACAAGATTATTCACTTACACACACCCACACCCACCCACCCACACCCACACACACACACACATGCACTATTTTTATATCACTTCTACTTTATAGACCTGGCATAATGCCGTTTTAAGTATCTTACAGTGAATAAGTAACGAGAAACATGAATGGACCAGAGTTTACCAGATTCCACGTTCCGAGTCAGGGGACTTGGTCCTGCCCTCTTTTAGAGTAGACATCACTGCAGAAGATGAGAATGACCAAATATTGTGAAGTAATAGTAGTTATAATAATAATGGCATTTGTATAGCACCTTAGGTTTTGCAAAGCATTTTACATGTATTCCCTCCTTTGATCCTTCCACCACTCTGTGAATTAAGTACTTTGGGTATTATTATCCTAATTTTTTTCAGATGAGAAAACTGAGGCTCAGATTTAACTGCTTGCCCATAGTCACACAACTCCCTGATGTTAGACATAGCATTCAATCCCAGATCTCTCCCAGCTCCAACCCAAGTACTCTTTCCCATGCAGAGTGTTGCTTCTCATTGGCATATCAAGAAATATGGGTATTTAGAGATAATGGTAAAGATATACAAATATATCCTTGTTTGATTGCCTCATTATGATGCAGACCTGACTTGGTACCCTGAAGGCTATAACAGTAGAGAACCAGCTCTTTCAGGGCTCTGATAAACTAGAAAGACAGAGATTCCTAACCTGGAGTCTTTTAATGTGTATATATATACATACATATATACATATACATATATGTATATACAAATATATGTATATTTGTATATGTATATATATGCATATATGCATATATGTGCATATACATTTGTATATGTATATACAAATGTATACATGTATATGTATATAGAAAAAATTTTGAAAAGGAATCTATAGGTTTCAACCAGATTCCTAGAAGGCCATGACAGAGTAAGTGGGCTTCAGCATAGGCTGGTGACAAATGCGGAGAGGGTTGTCATGAGGTTTGCTGGAGGATGATGGACCCTTTTAGCCCTGGCTACTTCTGGGGACTATCTACCAAGTGAACAGAGGATGTAATCTCTGTCGTAGAAGAAGCCCTGTACTGATGGGATCACAGATCTTGGTGCACATCACAGGCATAGTGATGTTTTGTGTATGTTGTAATAAATATATCCAAATATCTTAGTCCATGTTTTCAGAACCTCTTGTATGATATGGAAAGCAGTAGGAACTTGAGTTTAATGAGGTCATGGAACTTTGTCTCTTTAGCACCTTTCTTTAACTCCCTGTCAAACATAACCATTCTCTCTTAACAGTTTGCTTTGGACCCTGAAAGTGTCAGTTTAGGAATCAGTGATTAATTAGGAAATACGTGTGTGTGCGCACACATATGCGTGTGGCTTTGATTATAACAGAAGAGGAAAGACTTAAGCTTCTTTAATGAATATGTATATAAACTCATTTCTTTTTTTTCCATTTTATCTAGAAAGTTGGTGGGTAGGAGAAAACCTAGTGCCTGTTTTTACATTGTCAGCAGTGCCCCAAATGGAGAGTAGGGAACAGTGGATGTGGCATCATCAGCAAATTTGGTCCAGTGGAAGGAGTGCTAGATTTGGAACTTGAAGACCTGGGCTCAGATTTGGGCCCTGCCACTTATTTCCTCAGTCACCTTGGCCAGTTCACTTAACCTCTATTGATTTCAGTTTACTTGAAAGGAAAGGGGCTCTGGGTTTGATGATCTTTCGCATCCCTTACAACTCTAAGGCTGTGCTCATAACTGTCAGGGCACTTAGCCACAAACTGAAGACATTGTCCAAGCTCCAGAAATCTGCTGATTTTTCCTGTGGTATTTGTTGGCCTGGCGGCTCCTCAGAGGTCGAATGAGAGCACAGCAAATGCAGAGTGTTACCTAGCTGGTCCTCTCTGCTTCTTGGCTTGATTCTTTCAGATTTCTCTGGTGAGGGATGGAATCAGAGGCACTGAAACCCACCACCTTAGGTCTCCTCAGGTCTCCTTGAGCAGCGGTGTCAAACTCAAATAGAAAACAGAACCACTAACCTGTACATAAGCATCCTGGCTGGTCACATATTGACTTAGAAAACCACATATCAACATTATCTATGTTCTATTGTATTTTTGTTTATTTTGTTAAATATTTCCCAATTATATTTTAATCTGGTTTAGGGTGCACTAGGGAGTGTTGCTTGCTGGCAGGGGGCCATTTGTTTGATAACTCTGCCCTAAAGTGACTTTCTGCTACGGCAGTTTATACTTCAACAGCCTTTTCTTAGATCTCAGGTCAGTAATAATACTCACATCTCTGGTGCTTTCAAATTTGCCAGATTCCCTCTTAACAATTCTGTGAGGTAGTGCAAATATTATTATTACTGCAATTATTAATTATGCCCATTTTACAGACAGGCAAACCATTTCATAGAGGGCGAGAAGCTTAATGCAAGGTCATACAGCTAGTAAACAGCATAGTCGAGCAAGACTCACATCTTCCATGTTCAGTGCCCTTTCTCCTTCCCTGCATTTCACCTCAAGTTAACAGTTATTTATTAAGCACAGAAGGAAGGGTAACCTAACCTATTCTTAGACGGTCTTTCTAGTCTGATTTCTTTGGTGTACAAAGGCCTTCTAGCAATCTGTGTTTTTCTCTCCTTCAGCTTCAGTACAGTAGAGAGCTTGTTTATTTTCCTAAAGCCCATCCCTCTCCTTTTCTTCTCCACCTTCTTCCTCTGTGCCCTGACACCCCGAAGTGTAGGATTAGTACTGTTGGATGGAGTATAGAAGAAAAATCAAATGAAGATCTGACAGACGAGCCATGCTATGGATCGGTTAGTTTGCTTGCCACCACACACTAGCTGACTCTCCCAGTCTGGATTCGTTCCAGTACTATGCTGGAAAGCCACCTTTAAATTTACTTTGGTCGATTTAGTAGGAGTTGTCTGATTATAGCTTGGAATCCATAGCAGTTTGCCTAATGAGGTGTTAAGATAAAAACATTTATTTGTTCATGCTAGCACAGAATCATAGCCTTGATACTTCAAAATTTTTCACAAAAGCATGACTTGTTGGAGCTTGTAGATTGACATTCCTTCTTAAAGGGCCATCATAGGCTTGCTTTCCATGGGAGCATATGTGTTAAGATGGTTATTGATCACAGTTTCTCCTGCCATCCATCTACATCAAGCCAAGCAAACTTGCATTTCAGCCACCTCTCCTAACTGCCTTCCTAGTTCTTTCAATATATTACATGGTGGGTGGGTAGTAGAGGGTAGGCTGGTAGGATTGGTACTGTTTACTGCTAGGGCTGTCTTCTTCCCCATAGAATGTCAGAGAGCAAACCATGGGGCATAAGGGCATTGAAAAGGGAGATTTCTGTCATTCAGGGCTTCTGGCACCAAGTGCTTCATAGTTATGGTTGCCCTATACCTCCAGGACTGAAGGAAGAAATGAGGGTGGGAAGAAATGAGTGGTAAGGGAATGAATGGCCTGTCATTTCTTCACATTTCCAAACTGGGTGAAGACCTAAAGCATACGTAATGTTTTCCCTGAAGTTCCAACAATTCAAAGGAAAACTTTTATTTTGATTGATTCCCTTACTTTTTATATCACATTCATTTCTGAAAACAATTGTCTCCCCTTTTCCCCCAGCTCCCTTGAAGGCATCCATTACAACCAAAATTAAATTAAAGAGAGGAAGGAAAAGCAGTCCAGCAAAACCAACCATTGGATTGACCATGTCTGATAGCATCTTCAATTTTCCACACCAATAGACCCCCACCTCTGCCTTCAAGGGGAGCGACATACAGTTTCTCAACTCTAATCTTATGCCAAGTTTAGGTGTTGTAATTATGAAACACAAAACAGCTTTGTTTTATTGTCTTTCTGTTTGCATTACGGGTAATGTTTTCCAGGTTCTACACCTGTTCATAAGATCACAGGCTCATAGATTTAGAAAAACAGGCTGTAGAGTCAATCTAATCCAATCCCCTAAAAAAAAACATGTTTTCTAAGTTCCTTAGCCACCTCTAAGGTTCTGTGATTCTACGTACTTGTTCAGTAAGTCATCACCAAAGCCTAACTCTTTTGACAGACCAAGCATTTGGTTGAGATTTTTGAAGACTGTATAAAGGTACCAAATATGCTTGTTTCAGTAGTGCAGAGTAAAAAGAGAATGTGAACAGGTTAATATAATGAGAAACTTGCATAATGTCAGTCTTTGACACCGTATGGTATCAAATAGTGAAGTAGTAATAGTGATTGAACATGTTCTGGATGTCCCCGTTCTCCCATAAAGAAGTTCATTAGTTACACCCTCAAATGGAGTTATTTTAGGGAAATTTGGTTTGGCATTAAGTTGATGATAAAAAATAGCAATTTAACATTTTAAGTGACTTCTATCAATATGCCTCTCTGCACTTAACTGGATAGACCCTTAGAATGTAGACACAGCCCATCTATATCAAGTAATTTCCAGCCTGGTGTCCCACTCACTTCCTTAGCCTTGGAGATCTCAGGACCTTCTTCCTACCTTGATGAAGCATTAGAACTTCCATGAATGATCAAAATTAAATTTAATATAAAGTCAATTCCTTCTGATTCACTGACGCTGACTGCCACGCAACTAGCTCAGCCCACCCCCTGGATCACTTCATGAACGTACATAGTGTCTGTGGGCGAGGGAGAGGAGTAGAAGGGTGGCCACAAACCTATAGAGCCCTCATGGTGAGGCATATGATTACCAAAGCCTACGTGCCTAGGGCAGTTCACTACTCTGGGCTTTGCACTTGGATATCTCTCTGTATCACTTTAGGCTATCCTTCTACCTAATGGGCTTCCTCTCTCTCCTCCTGGCCAAAGCTACCTCTTGGTTAATCTTCAGCTGCTTTCAAGCAAAGCCTTTTTTAGCTCACAACAGCCTGAAGCCTGGGGTCTATAGAGCTTTACAGGTTCTAGGTGTGCCTCCTTGGCTAGGCACTGAGGCAGTGCAACACTCAGGAAAAAGTCATTTCCTTTAAGCCTAGGATCTTCTAAGGACTTGGAGTGATTTCTCCCTCAAGCCATTTTGTTGTTCAGTTATTTTCTATCATGTCCAACTCTTCATGACCCCATTTGAGTTTTTCTTGGCAAAGATGTTAGGGTGGTTTACCATTTTCTTCTATAGCTCATTTTACAGATGAGAAAACTGAGGCAAACAGGGTGAAGTGACTTGCCCAAGGTCACATGACTAGTAAGTATCTAGATTTGAACTCAGAAAGATCAGTCTTCTTGACTCCAGGCCTGGCACTCTATCAGTTTCACCACCTAGCTGTCCTAGCTGTAGAGGCTAGTAAAGGACAATGTAAGGGTTTCCCCTTTGTCAAGCTGCAGATAGCTCTACAGAGCAAGGCAGCATTTCTTATTTCCAGCATCAGTCTTTCATTCAATCAGGTCAGCTCCCTGCACAACTTAAAGAATATGTCTCTAGTTGGCTGTCCAACTGTGTCTAACTGTGCTTAGCCCTGACAGCTTCAGAGCTCTGTTGGCTTCAGTTGCCTTGTCTTGACTTTCGGCTTCAGTGTTCTCTTCTCTTGTCATTTTGGCTGGCTTTTCAACTGACTTCTAATGCTTCAAATCAATCAATCAATCAAAAAGCAAGTGCCAGGAGCCAGGCACTGTGCTAAGTGCTGACCTTCTTGTGTATAGTGACCTACCTTTACCCTAAACCCACATTTTTTGACAGATATGGCAGTAATCCACAAATAGTTTTTGTAAGTCAAAGTTTTCTAGCAATAAACTTTTGGGTCCTAAAACACTGACATGTGACAGTCAGTATTTTTACTTCTGAGTCACTCTCTCTTTTGCTATAGCTCTCTCAGACATCTCTGTTTTCCATGAATTCCCTGTATTTTTACAAATGAGGAAACTGAGTGCAAACAATGGCTCTCTCAAAGTCACATATCTAGTTAAGGGGCAGAATCCTGGCTCCTGACTCCTAGGGTTTTTTGTTTGTTTTTCCTTTACTCCTTCCCTCTTTATTTGTTTCTGCTGCTTGGCCATTGTAGGTGAAAGCTGTACTACTTACTTCAAAGTATTCTACCTACCTACACACACACACACACACACACACACACACACACAATCAGAATTTCTTAAAACAGGAAGGAAGCTCACAGCTATAGGAATGGATATCTATTTCTATGACTGTTTTTGTCTCTCTGTCTCATATTCTGAGAAACCTGTGATGGCCAAATTTTTTGTAAACATATGAATTTCCAGTGAGAATATCATTAAAATAGAAACGAGAAGTTGCAAGTATAAATTTCTATATGTACTTTCAAAGTTGCACAATTCTTGATAACACATTAGGAACTGTTGTGCTCTAATAGTTATACCCCTCCTATGATTATATTTTTACTTTGAAATAGGAATATGGGGAAAAAATGAGAGAGGAGTTGGCCAGTTACGAGTGACATAATTGATCAATTATATTTGATTCACAGAGATAGATGTGATCACAAGCTGAATAAGAATCCAAGAAAGATGAACAAGTAAAGTCTCAAAAAAAGGGACCCAGAACCCCCCTCAAAATTGCCCCCCAAACAAAATCATAATATAGAAATTTCTGAGCCTGGCATCGAAAACCTTAACAGTCTGACTTTCCAGTCTTCTTTCCAGACTTCTCCAGTCTCTCTATTCATATACATGATCACTCCAGACTACCAAAGACAAAAGTCTTTCATATAGGAAATGTTCTTAGTCCATGGTTCTTTCTATGATGGAATGGATATTAACTTAGTGCCTGACACATAGTAGGTGCTAATGCTAGTACAAAGGAGAAGGGGAGCAGAGAAAAGAGAAAGAAAAAATAAAAAGCTTCATTTCCCACTGTTATAATGGGACTAATGAAAAAAGTGATTAAGGGAGGAAGTTGAAACTTGAAGATAAACTTAGATTGTTGTTTTTTTTTAATTCCATTTGTGAGAACTTCCTTTTTTTTTTTTCATGTTTCCCTCTTGGTAAAAGATAATGGAGTATTTGAATGTTTCAGTTCTCACACTTGAGGAAGTTATTATCTTTTAAAAGAACTTCAGGCCCTGTTGCTGATCTACAGGTTGTTGTTATTGTTGTGTTTGTCCTTCATTCTCAAAGGTGACCATGACCTCAAGATGATGACATGACGTGCAGTTTACTTAGATTTGAGGGAGGGAGGGCTGTGCAAGGTCACCAGCCTCCCTTTCTCCTCCTGAGCCATCAGGGTCTAGTGGCCTGATATTCATCAGCACAGGTGGAGACGGCCCAGGATGCAATGGGAGACCCTTTACTCAGTGCGCGCTCTCTCTCTCTCTCTCTCTCTCTCTCTCTCTCTCTCTCTCTCTCTCTCTCTCACCTAGGGTTAGGCTTTCCCTTTGATGTGGTACTTGCTCTGACATTTTGCTTACTGTTGGGTTAAGGGTTGAGTGCTACTGATGAGTTTTTCAGAAGAGGTCTTTGACACACCCTGCCATGCTGAGATGGAAAGAATTTTGCCTACATCAAAGTGACTTCCTATAATCCATCTTCAGTATTTAAAAAAATAAAATAAAATTTTTGTAAGATAATGTTGGGGGGGAACTCATCAATAACAATGCCTCTTCAGGGGAAGAAGAGGTCACCCAAGGACTACTGTTTGACTCTTTCCCCCCAACATTTCTATCCAATGAAATACAGTTAAAATAAACATCACTAGCAGTTTTGGAGAGGAAAAGAATTCCCCCAAAAGGCAGCCGTGTGCATCCTGAGAGCTACAGGGAGGGAAGAAGAGGGAACACTTAATTGTCTTCAAGTAATTCCAAAGGCTGTTCAGCTTGGCCCCAGAAGAAGCGGAAGCTGCGCAGAGGCTAATGTAAGCTTGATGTAAGGAATGGGTTGCCTCCAGAAGTTCTCCTCATTGGAGGTCTTTGAGCAAGGTCTGAATAGCTCCTTTTTAGGGATGTTACAGAGATATTAGTGGACCTCAAGGCTCTTTCAACCCTGAGATTCTGTGATTTTGAGAGAATGGCAGTGCAGGTGGCAAAGGAGAACTTGTTTGTATGTATGTGACATTGGGGCTTTTTATTTTTTTTAAGCCACAGTTTGAAGGGCATGGGCATTGACTTATCACTTCCTTCTCTCTAAGCCACTGCTCTGGGGAGATACGGAAAACTGATAAGACAGTGATTTAGGTAGAGCTTACGGCCATGCCCTCAGGATCCCAGTGCCAAGCAGGATATACAGAATTAAGACTTCATGTAGGGAATTTGCCTGTGCCTTCTTGTGGTGCTACCATCTCTTTCTAAGCACAAGATCCTAGATTGAGAGATAGAAGAGATCTCAGAGACTGTCTAGTGACCCTTAATAAAAGGATTTGTTCTGTGAAGTTTGGATTCAGTCAAAGGGCTGCACTTGAGGACCTAGAGGGCCACATGTGGCCTCAAGGCTGCAGATTCCCCACCCCTGACTCAAGTCCAAACAGATAAAAAAACCAAATCCCATGGAGGAAGTGACATGCCTAGGGTCACACAGGAGGTAACTTTCATAGGTAGAGTTTTTGAACCCAGTTTTCCTGGGTTCCAAAAGTCGGTGCTTTTTCTACTGGACCACTGATAGTGTAGTCTTTGTTCCTGGAATAGGCTTTTAGATCTTCATATACTTTTAAAAGTATATTTTTAGATATATAAAAGTATATATTTAGATCTTCCTGTATCTTTAAATAAAAGTATATCTTTAGATTTTCATATTAGTATATCTTTGACAAGGCCGGAGATTGTCCTAGGCTGTATCTTTGTTTCAGGACAGGTTATGAAGATTTGGAGTGATTTCTGGTCACATTACATAGATCCAGTGACTCATGGAATCCAACTCTCCTATTTTACTGATAAAGAAATAGAACTTGGTCAATATTAGTTAACTGCTACATTACTGCATTCGCTTACTGCTGTGTGCCAAGGACTGTGTTAAGTATTGATGATACAGAGAAAGACTACCTTCAAGAAGTTCTCCTTCTAATGAGAACTAAGCAGCTTGTACATACTGTGGACATACTAGAAATATCTGTAGTGAAGAGCAGGTGATCTCTGAAGGAAGGTGCTAGCAGAGTGAGGAGCTATGAGGAAATTGGGGAAAGCTGCTTAGAGAAGGTGGGATTTAAGCTGAGTCTTGAAGGAAGCCAACTGAGAGGTGGAGGTGAAAAGGAAGGGCATTTCTAGGCTTGGAAGACAGCCAGTAAAAACCACAGTGTTAGGAGAGGAAGTAGAGTGTTCCAAGAACTGTGAATAGGCCAGTGTACCAGGACTGGTAGAATTCAGGAGGGGAGTAAAAAACCTAAGACTAGAAAGGTAGGAGCAGGCCAGGTGGAGAAGGATTTTAAATGTCAAATATGAGAATGCATATTTGATCCCAGAAGAAATAGGGAGCCACTACTGTAACTCAGGCAGTTCCATAGGCAGACCTACAATTTAGGAAAATCCCTTTAGTAGCTGGATAGAGATTTGGATTGGAAGGGGGAGAAATGAGGCAAGGGCTCCCAACTGAAAGGCTATGGTGGTATCCTAGGTAAGAAATGAGTGCCTGACCTAGGGTGGCAACTGTGAGAGTTGAAAGAAGGGGGTGTATACATATACAAGACATGTTTTAAAGGCAGAAATGATAAGATTTTGCAGTTCTAAATTTGAGATGAATGGAAATAAAGCCAAAGATAACCCTGAGGTTATGAGGCAGGGTTACTAAAAGGATAGCATTGCCCTTGATAATAA
Source organism: Notamacropus eugenii (assembly GCF_028372415.1). Lineage (NCBI taxonomy): Eukaryota > Metazoa > Chordata > Mammalia > Diprotodontia > Macropodidae > Notamacropus > Notamacropus eugenii. The sequence goes on along the minus strand of NC_092872.1, from coordinate 100,837,672 downwards.
TAATAGGAAAGTTGGATATGTTTTTTGCGTGTGAGATAATGACTTCTGCTTTGGACATATTGAGTTTGAGGTGCCATAGGATATCCAGTTTGAGATGCTCAAAAGGCATTTATTTGGTGCTTCTAGACTAGAACTCAGGGAGAGAGACTTGGACTGGGTATGTAGATCTGAGTATGATCTGCATAGAGATGATAATTGGACCCTAATGAGATCACCAAGCCAGATAGTATAGAGAGAAAAGAGAAGAGAGCCTGGGGATGGGGTGGCACCCACGGTGAGTAGGCATGGAATGGATCCTGAGAAGGAGCAGTCAGACAAGTAAGAGGAGAACTAGGAAAAAACAATGTCATGAGAACCTAGAGAGGATAGAATTTCCAGAAGATGGTAATGAATGGTGTTGAAGACCGCAAAAAGGTCAAATTGGATGAGAATTGAAAAAGGACCCTTAGACTAGACAATTAAGAGATCATTTAATTTTAGAGAAAAGTCAGTTTCAGTTGAATGATGAGATTGGAAACCAAATTATAGAGGGTTTAGGAGTGGAAGTAGAAGAAATGGAGCCACCTTTTGTAGATGGATTTCTCTAGCAGTTTAGTTAAGGAAAGGAGAGATATTGGATGATATATAATGGGAATGGTCAGATCAAGGAAGGATTTTTGGTTTGTTTGTTTTGGATAAGGAGTTCATAGGAATGCTTGTAGGTAGCAGGTAAGGAGCCAATGGATGCGAGATTAAAGATTAGAGAGAAGAGGGTATGATACTGAGGGTAGTTTACTACAAAAGACAGGATGGAGGGAGCAGAGGGGATCAAGAGTACATGTAGAGGTGTTAACCTTGTCGATGAAATGGGCCAGCTCTTCATTGGAGACCAGGAGTAAAAGAAGAGATAAGGTGCTGGAAGCACGGTGAAGATGTCTGAATGACGTGAGAGGAAGAGGAGGGGAGAAAAGAAATAAGTAATGAAAAACAAAACAAGGATGAAGGCCTAAGTGCTCCAATTCCATCCACTTTTTCACTGTACTCCCATTATATCCTATTGACTCTCAAAAGCTGTGTTTTAGGGGAAAGGTGTAGACAGGATGCAAGGCTCATTCACCCACTTCCTAGTGTTGAAGCATACCTGTTCAGGAACAGATGCCAGTGAGCCATCTGATGCTGTAAGGCACACCCCACTGTAGGCAGATGAGCCCAAATATGACTCAGGCTGAGTCATGCATGCCAAGATCGAGCCTGCCACAGCAGGCTTGCTGCATTCCAGTGAGAAGGCAAAGCCACCATTATTCTGAGCTTTCCATAGAGCGCCAGCTTAAGTGAGATTTGCGGCTCTTTATGAAAAGTATTGTTCAGGACCTTCTGGTTTGGCTAGTAGCTTATAGAAGGAGCTGCTTGAACTTCAGTCATGTTAATTCTAGGACACATGTGAGACTTTCACCCTGCAATCTGTTTTGGGGCTCAAATGTAATCTCTTTGCAAGCACAGATTGTTTCTTAGGACTTGTTTTCAGTCTTCAATGTAATCTTGCAAGTACAAATTGTTTCATTTATTATATTAGTGTCTAGTAGTACCTGGAACACAAGGCATTTGATTGATTGCTATTAGGTGTAATTTAATGGCACTAGGCTCACAGTCATTACGTTTTCTAGAACTCTTCTTGATTTTTGTGGTCTCTTTATTATTTGGCAGATGAGGAAACTGAGGAAGAGAGGTTTAGGGAATTAAAAAAACCATACAGCTAGTTCAGTGTCTGAGGAAGACTTTAAACACAAATCTTTCTGACTCCCAGGTCCAGGACTCCATCCACCATGCCATGTCACTGCCAGGGATCATGGATCTAGAGACTGAAAGGGACCTCCAAGGGTATCTAGTTCCAACTCCCTCATTTTACAGATGAAAATATTGAGGCCCAGAGATTTTACAGGATTCACCAGAGGTAGTAAGGATGAGGGAGGATTGAACCCAGATACTCTGACTCCAAATCCAAAGTTCTTTGAAGGGAGGAGAAAGGGTAGTCATGAAAGCTATCTGCAAGTGTTTGAAAAGGGACCTCCACACGGAAGAGAAATGAGAAGTGTCTTGGTCCTAGGGGACAGACTGAAGGGCTATGAGTAAAAGTTGCCAAAAAACGAATTAAGTCTTGACTAGGGCAGCTAGGTGGTGCAATGGATAAAGCACCAGGCCTGGAGGCATCTCTTCAGGAGTTCAGATCTGGCCTCAGACACTTACCTAATAGCTTTGTGACCCTGAGCAAGTCACTTAACCCTGTTGGCCTCAATTTATTCATCTGTAAAATGATCTGGAGAAGGAAACAGCAAACCACACCAGTATCTTTACCAAGAAAACCCCAAATGGGATCATTAAGAGTTGGACACAAGTAAACAACAACAAGGAAACGTTTTCAAATAATTAGAGCCTTTTAAAAGAGCAATGGGGCTGCCTTGGAAGATAGTGGGTTTGTTTCCTTCTCACTGGAGGTTTTCAAACAGAAAGTGAATGATCACCTGTTGGGTGAATTGTAGAGGGAATTCTTCTGCTGGCATGCACTGAATGATCCTTGATGTCCTTTCCAATTCTGAAAAGACTTTGATTTGTGAAAAGGAAACAGAAGGGACAGTCCCTCCTCTTACTTTTCATACTTGTCACCCTTGAGTTTGTCATTACTCTTAATGTCATTACTCTTAAATTAGTCACCAGAGAATAGAGGGAAGCTGATTTCGGGAAGAATTGTGGGAATTTTGGGGTTTTTAAGCAATAACAGAGAAGTAGAATACCATTGGATTCTGGGAAAAGTTTTACTCGAAAACCACAGTAAATTGTACATACTGTGTGTAGTTAACATATCCTGAACTTATCTTTGGTCTCTCTCATCTTTGTCTATTGCCATGATCCAAGCTGGATTCCTGATTTGTGAGTTTTAACAATTACCACCAAGTCATCTTGCAGTGGAATTCCTTGATGATAGGGACCATTACTTAACTAACTTTTGTGGCTGTCTCCAGATCCACAGTACTCTTATGTGTGTGTTTATGTATGTATGTGTGCGCGCACATATATGTACCCACATGTATGCATATATTGTAGATACATGTGTGTTGTGCAATACATTACATGTGTGTATACACATGTGCATATAACATACATATACAAGAGATGTAATTATTGTAGCATGCAATCATTTGTGATTGTATATTATATATAATATTATATATTGAATATACAATCATTTAATAACGAAATTTATGAGATATAACATGTATGACATATATTTATATATGATTAATAAATACTGGTTAACTGGATGAGATAGTCTTATTTATAGATAGTCTCAGACAAATTTCTAGTATCTACCCTCCAGACTAATCATAGATATATTTCAGTAAGTCAGTCAGTACCAGGTTATTACACTCCTAAAGGTCCTTAAAATAATTTCCCCCAAAAGAAAAACATCAATACCTACACAGTCAGAATTTCTTGTTAAACTCCGTAAGCACCCCCTACCCCGAGCTGTTCTGAATTCTAGCTATTCCTTTGCAGTCACTTTTGCCTTTAAAGTTTAGTTGAGTCTATCTTCAGCCCACATTTGTCATCCTCATCCTCGCAGAGGCCTCTACTCTGATGAATTTCTTGGAAGGGAACCACTGTCTCTCTTAACTCTGTTGAGGTGTTCTGGAAGTTGCCCAGGGCCCGGCACTCCAGCGTCTGTGGTGAAGGTAAATGCCATCTATGCAAGTTGATGACGCTGTTTGTAGGCTTAAGGATGGCTTTCACCAATCAGCCCTGTGGCACCATGCTTTTGTAAGCCCTTGGGAACTGGGCCTAGTTTAAAATGATTTACAGCTCCTGGTAGTGGCTTAGAGAGAGTCTGAGACAGACACTATTTGATATGCTTTACATAGTCATACCCAGTTTGATTGTGTGTAGTAATAGGGTGTGTAGGATGAATTTATAGCAAATGGGTGGAATAAGTATAAGAAACCAGTTTCTGTGCTTAAGTATTTGCAAAGCATCCCATGACCCTGAATGATCATGGCCAAAACCACAGACCTCTTACAAGTAGGCATAAACACTTCTGAGAAGCAACGCTGAAATTTGTTTCACTTTATTATCTTAACCTGCTAACCACACAATTTTTCTCATTTTTCCTCCTCCCTCTCCCATTTTTTTTTAAATGCCTTACCTACCTACAGGGTCTTAAGTTTAGTTATCCCAAGGCTCTTTTTTCCTTTTTAAACTAACATTTAGTTAAGTGCCTGCAGTATATACAAGGTACCATCCTAGGCACTGAGAATCCAGACACAAAAGTGGAGCAGTCCCTACCCTCAGGGAACTTACTATGCCCTTCTAGGGCTGGGCTTCAGTAGTTGTTTCAATGAGTCTTTGTCATTTGCGTTTCTTTTCAGTCTGGGTCTATGGGAGTCCAGTTCCCATGTAGGTTGTTACTACAATATGTATGCAAAGTTACAGAATGTAATTCAGAGGGGAGAAAAGGTTAATACAGGAAAAAAATCATGCATGGTCTCGTATAGGAAGGTAACACCTGAACTTTGCTCTGAAAAATAGCTAGGGTTTCTATGAAGCAGGTGTGGAAAGGAGGAGTACATTCCAAGTAGAAGGGACAGAACACTTGTGGAGAGCAGGGGGATGAGGAAGGAGATGCAGAGGCTGCCTCTGACACTTACCAGCTCTGACCCTGGCCAAGTCACATAATTTCTCTTGGTCTCGGTTTTTCTTTGGTACAATGAGGGGGTTGGATTAGACCTCCATTAGCAATTGAGATTCTTTCTTCCTCCTCCTCTTTCCTGCCCCCATTAGAAATGATCCAGCCATACTTAGCATATGTGTTGTAATTGTTGCATGGGATGCTGCCATCTCCCATCACCATGCCTTTGCGCTAGGTGCCCCACTCCTCGCATGGCTGGAATGCTCTTCCACCTCATCTCTGCCCCCAACTTCTGACTTATTCAAGCCTCAGCTCAAATCCCACCTTCTATAAGAACCTTTCCTGGTTCCCCCTCCATGCTAGTGCCTTCTGGCTGTTCTATATATATATTTTTTTGCACCTGTTTATTTACCTGTTATCTCTCCCATTAGAATCCTTGAGGGCAGGAGCCATGTACCTCCCTTTCTTTGTCTCCCCTGTCCTTAGCTCAGTGCCCAGCACGTAGTAAGTGTTTTATAAATGCTTGCTGATGGTGCATGCAGTATTTTAGAAGACTAAGTACTAACATAAACAATTTTATGTACGTAATAACATTTGGAATAGTTTATTTGGCAAGATTACTGAGTAATTTTTTGGATACCTGAAAAGAGCTGTGATTTTATCATTGTGAGCACTTGCTCCCTGGACATTCTATTCATTCCCTATACATGGATTTTACATGTTTCTATAGATCTCCTCTTTCTGCCACCACCACAGTCCTACTCCACCCCCCAAAAAAAGACCCCTTTAAATAAGTCAACCTTGTGGTTTCTGATCTAAGCCTGACTAGTCTTCAGTAATGGACACAGTTTGCCATGAGACTTGTACTCCACATAACACAGTCTTTAACAGGCCTGGGGTACATCCATACCCCATAGGCTCATAGTTCTAAAGCTGGAAGGACCATCTAGTCCAATGCCCTTATTTCATAGATGTGGAAAGCGAGACCCTTAGTGAGCCATCCAAATAACACTTTGGTACAGGCTTAATCTCCCTCAGTGGTAGATTTACTCCCTTATATACCAATTAACCTACAATATGCTTTTCATGTTCTTAAAACATATGGGGATCTAGAAAAAAAAAATGTGATCCTTCTTCCTTGGAGTCAGGCTCCCCTAGGATTGAACCTGGTGCATGTAAATTTTGGGATAGAGGGAAAGTCTTTTTCCCAGCTCCACTCCTCCAGCCAAAGGTAATATAAATGTCAGTTATTATAGTTACAGGTGGCACAGTGGATAGAGCACTGGATCCCAAGTCAGGAAGACTCATCTTCATGGGTTCAAATGGCCTCAGACACTTATTAGCTGTGTGACCCTAGGCACATCACTTAACTGTTTGCCCCAGTTTCCTCATCTGTGAAATGAACTGGAGAAGGAAACAGGAAACATTCCTGTGTCTCTGCCAAGAAGATCCCAAATGGGGTCACAAAAAGTCAGATAATTACTAAAACAACAGCATTATGGGGAGGAATAGGAAAAAAGGGGGAAAATAAATTTACATGAGAACCTTTCTATATATTTTTTTAAATAGCAAGTTGAACATAATAAATTTGCAATCCAGTAATCATTTATTATTATACCATGTTATGGAAATGCTTGTTTTATTTCATAAATTAAAATTTTTTTAAATTTTAAAAATAATTTTGGAGTTTGTGCCAGTTTTCTGTTAAAGTCAGAGGGATTGCAGCGCTAACCTTACAAATAGATTGGCTACAGGCTGGATCTTGGCAAAGGCCCAGGGCAGTAGCGTTTGTGTTTATTGAGTAGAAGGCACTCTGGTTTAGACATCCTGGCCTCGCGGCCATAAGAACTCTCTTCTAGCCTTGCCTCTGTTCCCACACTTAGCTGGATGACCACAAAGAAATTATGTCACTTTTGTGGTTCTTGGCTTCTTTATCCCTCAAGTAAAGAATGAGGACCTGGTCGTATTTAGAGTTTCTGTTTTAAGAACATGACCCTCTCCATGAGACCTTCCCTGATCTCTCTCAGATGAGAGCATTTTCTTTTCCTAAATTATCTTACATTTATATGCACTTTGTGTATAATTATACATGTGTGTATTGTCTCCTCTGATAGAACATGAAGTCCCTTAAGGACAAGGAATTTTTTTTCTTCGTGCATTGCTGAACACACAGTAAGCGCTTCACAAATACTTGTTCTCCATGTGTGTCTGCAGATACTGCATTTATCTACCTATATATACATATACTCATATCCACATACCTGTGTGTGTTATATGGATCCACATAAGTATATATAGGTATTACACACTATATCATAAGATTATTTGACTACTTATATATTTTTTTTTAATCTTAAAAATGAAGCCTGAATTTCTTTGATTTCCATTTTAACGAAGTGCTGGGTTTATGTATATTTTTTATTCCTTTTTCACATACATTATTTTTCCTATCCACTTTGTTTGAAATGTGACTATAAAATAAATGTGACCGTCTTTGAAGGGGGAAGGGCAGAGCAAGAGGAATGAGTATCCCCAATCTGGCAGCTAAATGTGATGTCTCTCCTTTGGAGCCATAACTCTGAAAGACTATCTTTTTATTCTAGTGAGATTGCTATTGTGAGACGTTTTTTAGTATGCTCTTTTTTGAATAGCCTCACGGGTGACAAATCTGAATCATTCGAGGTTTTGTATGAGTTTAGGAAACAGCTAGTTGTAATTTGGAAACAAAGCTGGTGAAAAGAGGTCGATGTTCAGGCTGCATTTTATTGGTTTGGGTTTTTTTAAGGAAAAAAAGCACAAAATTAAGCATAATTTTGGAATTCTTTCGTCTTAAGAGAAAGTTGATGGGCCATGTATAAAATTGCATAACTCATTTTCATGTGGCCCCATAAACTTTCTCTTAAGGCCAAAGGAGAGACTCATAATTGGGTTGAACACTCAGAATGAATGAATTATCTCCCAAGTGAACTTTGAAGGGAATGATGCTTTTCTGGGTACAAATGATTTTTAAAATCAGGCTTATAACATTATAATAATATCTTGTAAAGTACTAAGGATGTGGAAATTCTGAGATGTGTGTAGGAAAATTTACCTGAATCACAGTATTCCTTACACATCTACTATAAATTCATTCTACATACCCTGTCTCTTCAAATGATCCGACTGGGCATGGATGTGTGAATATTACCACCCCCAAAATTTTTAAATTTGAATTTTACACGCACATAGCCGATTTTATAGGATTGTTTTAAGGAATTATGTGGGACCTAGTTTGTTTGGTTATTTTCCTTTTTTTTTAATGAAATATTTTTCATGTGTATTTTTTTTTCCCACTCCGGAGCTACAGGATTCCAGCTCCCAACTAGCCTAAGGATTTTATAGGGTTATTTTCTATTATATTAAAGAGCCATTAACAGCACCTGCACTTCCATTCCTAGCAATAAATAAAAGGGAAGACAAATTATTTTGTGTTCTGCTAACGTTTCCCAAGGTCTTTAAAAGAAGCCCATGACAAAGTGTTCCTTCTTCGTTGGCAGCATTAGGGTACCATTGTACCGCTGAAGATTTACTAGTTGGCATGGCCAGAGAGGAAAGAGGAACCATAGTTTGAGAGGTGTCTCTGCCAATGCTTCTCTGGTTTTTCTGACTGTGTTGATGCAAGAATCTGCATAACATTGAAAAGAAAGAGTCCTCACACTGTATGGCCACCTGCCACTGAGTCAGCCATAGACAGTAATGGAGAAAGTGGAAATACAATGTCAAACCTGTTCTTCCCCACAGATACTGCTTGTATTCATTCTGGAAACACTAGGACATGATTGCTTAATTAGAATGTGCTCTACTGTTTATAAATTAATTTTATGCAATACTTGAAGGACTGAGCTTTATAGGTCCACAGACAAAAAAAGCTACTGAATTTGTGATTGTCTATGCAGGATTCCTCCAAATTATTATGATATACAAGGAGTTCTATCCCTGTTGGTTCATCCAAATATATGTCGATTGGCTGTGTGTGTATATGTCTGTGTACTTGCATATAACATGTATGCCAGAGTCAGAAATGCAGAGGTAAAGACCTTCTCTCAAACTCCTTCATTTTACTGATGAGAAAACCTGGGTCTATGAACTGACTGTAAGGGACTTGCCCAAGATCACATAGGAAGTAAGCATTAGAGGTAGAATTTGAAGACTTCTTTTGTTTTAGTCATATCTGACTCTTTATGACTCTGTTTGAGATTTTCTTGGCAAAGAAACTGGGGTGGTTTGCCATTTCCTTCTCTAATTCAGAGGAAACTGAGGCAAACAGGGTTAAGTGACTTGCCCAGGGTCTGACAGCCAGTAAACGTCTGAGGCCAGGTTTGAACCTGTGAAGATGAGTCTTGCTGACTCCAGACCTTGAGTCAGTGTGAACAGTCATTTGTCCATGTGCAATAAGAAATTCATTCACCATTTCCGATCAAAGGTGATTCCAGCCCTGAGATGCAGGGAAGGAGGTTTGGCTATTTAAACCGAAATACCTGGAGACATACTTCATTCACTTGTAGCACATGGATCTTGTCTCTGCTTGCTTTCCATTTACCTGTCCAATTTTAAATAGCTATATTTACTTGCAGTTTTGAAGTGACGATGCACAAACGCAAAGGACACTTTAAAGAGACCAGTAAACACTGAGGTCATACTTGAAGAGGGGTAGTTGTTTTAAAAAAAAATTGTTAGTTGATTTATTCAGAGTTCCCTGATTCTGGACATTGATGAGACTCTAGCCTTATCCTCCTCACCTCTCCACTCATCACTAAATAAGGCTTTGTTTATTGGAGGTTTTTAATCCGTTGGTATCGTTCCAGATGGTGCTTCACATCCCCTCACATCTGCTGCCCACTGGAGTGAACCTCAGCCCCTGTTTCTAAGAGTGGCAGGTGATTGTCACATACAAGAAAAAATTAGGATCATCCTATTATCTAACAGCACATTTGCTAGCTCAAGTGAAGAAGGCCTGAGGAAAGTTGGCTTAATTTAGGATTTTAGCATTACAGTTTTCCCTACCATGGCTATAAACCCTGCAGTTGGGAAGGCAGTCTAGTTAGTTCAGGAGACTGAGTATTAACTCAGCTGAGAACCACATTATTCCTTTCCAACTTTTTAAAAACTGTATTGGATTTCTTTGCTAATAGGGTGGCTTTTGTAGTTTTCACAGGTATGTGTTATCAGGACAGACCCATCTGAAGGGCAGGAGACATTCATTGGCCAGGTAGTAGGAAAGTATTGCCCTAGACGGTCAAAGCTATCAGTCATTTCCTTTTCTTTCCTGTTTATTTGGGTGAGAAACAGGAGTTTGAAATATAAGTCATAAAAGCCATTCTGGCCCAGTTATTGTGATTTTTGCCCAGCATCTGTCACATGTTTTCTGATAATTCCTTCCCGGACTCCAGGGTTTCTCATCTGACTCTGTTAACTCTCAAGTAAAATTGATTTAACCTGCTTTGCCTTTTTTCTTTTTGCTTTTTGCTTTTTGGGGCACAGAAGTGGAGCTAGTGAGCATTGGAAACTGGTATGTTGCTACTTACCAGAACAGTGTAATGGAAAGAAAGTATGCCAGACACAGTAAATTTGAGATTTGAAGGGTTTCTTTAACCAGAGATAGGCTGGTATGTTTGACAGGCTGCTCTCCAGTGGGGGGAAAAATACACAAAGTACACGTTGTAAGTATAATCTTCATTATTAATGTTTTCTTTGTTATTGAGCCATTTCAGTCACGTCTGACTCTGTGACCCCATTTGGAGTTTTCTTGGCAGAGATACTGGAGTGGTTGGCCATTTCTTTCTCCAGCTCATTTTACAGATGAGGATACTGAGGCAAACAGGGCTAAGTGACTTGCCCAGGATCACACAGCTAGTATCTGAATTAAAATCTGAACTCAGGTCCTCCTGACTCCAGGATTGGCATTCTGTACACTTTGCCACCTAGCTGCCTCCATCAAAACAATAACTCAAGCCCTGTTTTGTAGCGATTGCCAATTTCATAGGTGTCAGGGCTCATGCTGAAAATTTGGCAGTCAGCTTCTTTCGGGTGGTCCCGTACAAAGCTGGGTCTAACCCCTAACCTGTACCTGATAGAAAGGAAGAACTCAGAAAGCAGAATGAGACAAAATTTTTTTTTTGGAAATGGCCAATGTGGAAGGTTTTTTTTTTTTTTTTTTGATGGACTCTTGTTTGCAATGGCTTTTGTTTTTCTTAATATTCTCAACTAGAGAGTTGGGGTGGAAGAGTAAGAAGGCAGATTTTGACTGATTAAAACAAAATACATATTTTTAAAATGACGAGATTGGTTTCAGTAATCTAGCTCTAAATCTATGACCCCATGAGGTTTGTTTATGATACTTGCATTAGGTTTAGCGAATTCTAACAATTGTTTTGCAGATGGAAATAAAACTACAGTACAATTAATTCAGAAACCTGGGGTGGTGTTTGTTTTTTGTTTTTTAAGGTTGTTTTTTAATATGCATTGTGAAACATATTAGGAAACTTATATTCCAGTGTGACCTACCCAAATAGCTGAATGAATAATATATTGTATCTGCCTTGTGTTCACCTTCTAATGTCAATGTTGATTTTAGATGTACATGTATGAGTTGAGCTATAATTTCTTTGGGAGGGCAGTAGCAATAGAAAGTCATTTATTATGGTGATCATGCCCATGCATGTGACCCTTATCAACACTTACCTCCCATCCTCCTTCTTGGGTTTTCTCTTCCAGGCAATTTCTGCTTGGCCCCATAGAATAGAAGTAGAAATAATAAATAGAATTTTCAGGGAAGCTGATTTTTGCTTAATGTAAAGGAAAATTTCTTTAGAGTTAGAACCTGCCCTGAATTAAAATATCTCTTTGAGAGGATGAAAGTTCTTTATCTCTGGAACTCTTTAGGCATACAGCGGCTGGATGACCACTTGTCAAAGAGCCTAAAGAGAAAGATCCCTGTTCAACCACTGGATGGGCTGATTGGGATTAGCTGGGATATTCCACCTTCCTATCTACTCTTCTGAATTTCTGACTAGCTAGCTAGTGGGCAGTTATGACTGGATAAATTATATTTAACCTGTATCTCATCTGATGTCATTTTGGGGTATTAATAAATAGACTTTGCTCATCATATTATTATGTTATACATGGGAAGTCTTCCAAAAATGATTGGCTATCGTAAGTTTCAGCGTATCTCCCTATTATATGCAAAATGTCACGGTACTTTGTCTGTATTGTTACAGGCTGGCCACGCTTCAGGACTTGATGGGACATTTGCATGACTCCTAATTCCTCTCTGGATTTGGCCTTGAATTCAGACAGAGATGTCCCAGATGGCAAATGTCAATCTCTGTGCCTCAGGTAATTTAGTCATTTTTGCTTTGTTTTGAATGCTACGTGACTTTGCACAATGTCACTTTGCTCTGAGTAATGTGAAGACAGCAGTACGCAGCCAAGTCACTAGAATTTCAGAACAATTTTCTACTCAGTGATGTTTACTCTAGATTCTCCGAAGAATTAGTCTTTCTTTTGGGATTTTCTGAGTATTGGAGTCTCTTGGTGACTGGCTTGATTGTTCCTGTCTTTGTGTCAGAAAATACATGTGAAATCCAACAAACTGGTACAATAAACAGTCAATACTGCCTTGCTTCTTTCCAGGGAATTGGCTGTGTAATGAGATGGGGGGTTTAAATATCGATTCATAAATGTAAGAAGTCTCAAAATTCTTAAGGCATTTTTAAGCTTTAGGCTTTTGGGACACTGTATTTTTAATTTTCATTATTGTGATTTTTTTTAAAATTTGATATTATTTGTTTTTATAACACCTCAATTTCCAATATCTCCCTCCCCACCCCTGCCTCCAGTTTTTTAAAATAAGTAGTAGACTAACTCAACATATCGACCAGGTCTTACATTATATGCTTTGTTCCAGGCCAGTCTTCTATTTCTGCCTTCTGATAAATCTTCATTAGGTCAATCTTGGTCATTGTAATTTCACTTTCTCTCAGTTGTAATTGGGCATCCTCCACAGGAGGGAATGCCAAGGTCCTGTCACTCTAGATGCCCAGGAGACGTGACATACAAATTAAGTGATAAGAGAGGAAGGAAGGTGATGGAATAGAAATTTCCACTCCACACACACCTCTCTAGAGCTTCGTTTGTCGAAATTACTAAAAATCTAATGTCCCTTTTGGCATTCATACCATAGGTTCCTAATCTGTAGGAGAGAGTTCAGGCAATTGGCTGTATCATTGGTCATTCAAAGACAATGATCTCAACTTGCCCATTTCTTTAACTCCTTCCTTCCACTGCCCAACTTTTTGACAAATTTCAGTCATCATAAACACATGGGCTAAAGACGAGAAATAAAACCCATAGTTTTCTTATTAAAAGATTTTGTGTAGGAGAATTTAAACTGACTTTAAAATAATCATTTGAACAATACCTATAGATTTTTGTTAAATAAGTTGTTCCTCTCCACACCACCCCACCCTGATTACTAAGGTTTGGCTATCTTAATTTCAACACCATACATAGCATTTTCTTCACCTAATCCCCACAGTTGTCCATTGATTTTCCATTTTTCTTTGCTCAAAAACAGCATTGACCTGGGACTTAGGAGACCTGGGTTCCACTCCCAGCTTTACCATTAACTCTGTATTCTTGAGGAAGCCTTTAAAATCTTTCTTCAGCTTCTGTTTCCTCATTTATAAAAACAAAGGGTGAAGGTTAGGATTTGAGCCACATCCAGCTTCAAAATTCTGTGAATCTATGCTCTTCTCATTCTCATTTTGTATTTCTCTGATTTATTACTTCTGCTTTCACTCCTATTAGACTTAGATCACAGTGTAGAACTTTCACTTCTAATGGCAGTCTATGGAGAGTGCTTTCTCAGATGGAGAAATTCTTTGCTCTATAATGCTTTCTCCTTTGCCCTGGAGGAGCTTAGCCTTTCGTTGTATTGTCAAGAAAAATATTCTAAATACATACATTAGTCTTAAGACATCACAGGTATTGAATGCAAAGAATGCTGGGTTTGGAATAAGTTTGAATTCTTGCTCTTCCACTTAACATGTGGCAAATACCTAAGCTCCCCCTGTAGATGGAGAGAGTTTGGACACAATGATCTCTAAGGTACATTTTAGCACTAAGGAGCATCCTTTAAAGAACAGTCATTCTTGGGGCTGCACCAAAATACTCCACCCTGCTAATGTTTACAGGTGTAATTTTTTGTTTTCATTTATTTCAAACAACATTTCATTGTTTTTGAATAAGTGCAGGTTGGTGTCGCTTATAAATGTCATGATATGAGCCCTATAAAATGGTCACAATTATTCATTGCTTTTAAGGCTTGTGATTAAGCTAAGTGAAGCCATCAGGTGTTAGAGAATCACTTCATTTGAAATCAAAACAATCAGGCTTTAAGGTCAGGAGTATTTCTGCTCTCTTTTCAGTTATCTGTATCTTTATAGATTTGGTCTACTGATGCTTTAAAGTGATAGAACTGTAATTTGTGTTTGGAAGAGTTCTTAGAAACAAAATAACATGTAGCTTAAATGTATAATGAATGTATGTGTTGTGTCATATTTTATATATACATTTAGACATACATACATGTGTCTATACGTGTGTATAGAGACACACACACACACACACACACAACTACCTTGCACAGCTCCCCCTCCCTTATATCCAATTCATGCACAAGTCAAGACATCACCCTCGTGACGTCATTGGTCCTCTTTGAGAAGGAAAGATAAACAGCACCAAATGAAAACGCATCAGTGAAAATGCATTTATTAAGCACCTGTGTGTCCAGTGCTAGAGATACTGATATAGGCCCTGTCCTCAAGGATCTTATATTATAATTAGGGGACATAGGATGTATCAGAAAGTTACCTTGCAAGGGATATGGAAAAGCTGCCAATCCTGAGGGTACAGCGGCACCTGAAGATGACCATGCCATTCCTCAGGGAAGCTTTGAAGGGTAAAGACAGTGGATAGATATTGAGATACTTTGAAAACATCAAGGTGTTGAACAAATGTAAGGTGGCAGTATTCCCTTTATTATTTGTATCAAAATGGTTATTATCCATCTGTCAATAGGTATTTAAGCATCCTGTACTACATCAGACTCTGCTAGTAACTAGGCAAGTAAATCACTCAACAAACGTTTATCAGGTTCCAGCGATTTGCTAGGTGCTGTGCAAGGTGCTAGGGACTTACCAGGGAGAGGGGCAATATGTAATATGGGCATGTGTATATGTGTTTACATACACACCTATAGAGAGTGATCTTCAGGGGGAGGCGCTGATAGCTGAGGGGATGTTATGACTTCACATAGGAGGTGGTTACTGTGCTGTTTTGAAGGAAACCTGGAATTTGAAGAGGCACAGGTGAGCAAGCAGTGTATTCCAGATATGGGGGGAGGGAAGAGCCATTATAGTCTGTGCCAAGGCATGGAAATGGAATATCATCCATGAGGAGGTTTTGGTGTTGAGTTGTTTTTCAGTCATGTTCGGGGTTTTCTTGGCAAAAATCCTGGAGCGGTTTGCCTTTTTCCTCTCCAGCTCACTTTACAGATGAGACAAAGGTAAGTGACTTGTCCAAAGTCACACAACTATGAAGTGTCTGGGACTAAATTTGAACTCAGGAAGTTGAGTCTTCCTAACTCCAGCTGGCCCAGGATCCTATTTATTACAGCTCTTTCCCTGAGGAGGTTAGTTTGTCTTAACTCTAAGGGCTTATTTCATAAGCCTGGAAAAGTAGGTTTGATCCAGGCTGTGAATGGTTTTAAATGCCCAACAACAAAGTTTGTCTTTGCCCCTAGATTCTACATGACCACTTGCTAACATTCCCCCACGCTGATTTTTGAGCTTTCTTATCCCCTTCTCCCTACCTTTTCCCTCCAAGTCACAGCATAAACATACGTGTGTTCGTCCTTCGTTGCCGAAGAAGACCATGCCATCAAAGAAATGAGGACATGACTTGCACTTGACTTTGTTTGAGTGAGGGAGGGCTGTGCAGGTCACCAGCCTCACTTCTCCTCCAGAGCCATCTGAATCCAGTGACCAGATATTCATCAGGATGACTGGAGATGACCCAGGATGAGGCAGTTGGGGTTAAGTGACTTGCCCAAGGTCACACAGCTAGTGAGTGTCTGAGGTGAGATTTGAAGTCAGGTCCTCCTGACTCCTGCACTGGTGCTCTATCCACTGCACCCCCTAGCTGCATGAGGCAGCAGTGGAGAGGGTTAGACTCAGAAGACCCGAGTTCAAATGTAGCCCCAGACGTTTACTAGCTGTGTAACCCTGGGTAAGTCAGTTAACCCCTGGGTGCCTCAGTTAACTCACCTGTAAAACGGGGATGATAATAGCACCTACCTCCCAGGATTGTTGTGGGGATCAAATGAGACTGTTTCTAAAGTGATTAACACAGTGCCTGGTGTATATTGGGCTCTGTGTAAATGATGGCTATTATTACTACACATTTATTTAAGGTGCACAGTAACTTAGCTGCTTAGCTCACTGGAAGAGGGAAATGCTGTTTTTCACAACCCATCAGTTACTTGTGTCTGGAGTCTGACAAGACTAAGTATGGAATGGGTCCAAAGATCACCGAAGAAGGGTTGATAGAGCAGAATGAGTTTGAAATAAATGCTGCACTTCTGTCCCCACCCTCCTCCTGCCTTTGTCAGTATTTTCCTGGCTCCTCAAACAGGACTCTGAGCATGCTTTAGTAAGCTTAAGTTACCTAGAATTCGTCAGCATAAAATTGATTGTACAGACTTGGCTGGCTGTAACTATCCTATCTTTTGAAACCAAATATTCCTTAAGTTAGAG
The DNA here is from genome assembly GCF_028372415.1 of Notamacropus eugenii. Lineage (NCBI taxonomy): Eukaryota > Metazoa > Chordata > Mammalia > Diprotodontia > Macropodidae > Notamacropus > Notamacropus eugenii. The sequence goes on along the minus strand of NC_092872.1, from coordinate 100,821,157 downwards.
GAGAATGGACTTGACCTCGTGTGTTGAAGACGTGGCACCCTTGGAAGCAACAACTAATGGGGCTGGGAATGTCCAAGGACCATCTGGAAAATTGGAGAGGGGAGTGCTAATTGGATATTGATCTTCCTGAAGAGAAGATTCCAGGGAATCCTTATACAACCCTGAAAGGATGGGGACCTACATGCTTTGTCTTTATGACTTTCTCTTAGGTAATAGAGTTAATCAGAGATGAGGGTAGAAAAATGTGGGGACTGGGTAATCATAGGATTGAAAAAGTAGAAACGACACAGCAGCGCTGGAAATTAGAAATAAAAAACACCCTAGGATTAATGACCTCAAGTTTATCTATATAGAGGTGACAGAATCTGGGCAGTGCAACTCTACAGGTGTGATGCCCCCTTACCCCCCCCCCCCCAGATTAAAATGTCATTAGGACATGCTTTTCAATTTTTTAAAAAAAAATACAATACAACATAGATAACGTTAATTTGTGGTTTTCTAAGTCAGGATCAGGGATCCATTTCTGTTTGTGTTGGATATTACTTACATAGTCTAAGCCTCTTCCTTCTAAAAGTGAGAAAACTGAGGCCCAAAGAGGTTGATTTATCTAAGGTTACACAAGTAGTGAGACAGGATTTGAACTCAAGTCCCAGGGCTCCAGAGCTCACACTTTTTCCACTGTGCCATATTGCCTTTTATCAGTTTTCTGATTATTTATGGAATTGTACCATTTGACTTAAGAAGGAAATAAGAAATATAGTATGTGGAGAGCTGTTAGAAAGAGAAGGAAAACAAGGAGAAAAATAGGCAGGTTATGAAAACCTGTGGAAAAAGAAAAAGTTTAGCAAATTACGATTGGCTTCCACCCCACCTGTAAGGGTCATGTGTATTGTGAGCTTTTTTAAAATACTGTATGGACGGCCAGTTCAACAGAAGTGCATTTATAATACAAAGCATCTTCTATTCACATAGCACTCACTGCTTTTCAAAAAGCACTTTGAAAAAATGTCACCTCAGCTTGTTATTTCTCGACTTGTACAGTATCTATATTGAGTTACTATAAGTGGGTTAGTCAGACGCTAAGAAATGGGACTCTAATGAATAAGCCAGAAATTACTTTTTTGTATATTACACAGGTGATATATTGACTTTCTGAATCCTAAAGTTCAGTACAGTAAGGGTTGCTTCTTTTAAAAACAAAATCAGTCACGTTTGAACTTTAAAAATGCCAAAATACACAGGATCATCTGCAATTCAGTAAAAAAAAAAAAAAATCTGCATTAACTGAGAACCTAAAAAAAGTTTCTTCAGAGTCCTCTGCCTGTAGCGGGGCGTGCCCGCCTGGCGAACCCTTAAGGCTTGCGTTTAGTGTGTAACCAGGCTCACCTTGTAAGTTTTCTTCCTTCAAACCTTAAGCAGCTTCTCATGGGGCAGGCATCAAATTTCAGACACAGATGAATTACTTTCCTGCTAAACCCAGTGCAGGTGATTTATCTTCAGATGAGCAGCAGCTAATTTGCGTGTTGGAAACCTGCAATCTGGTCTCTTGCTTCCCCTCTGAGAGCCAAGCAGAGATAAACTTCAGAGCTCTGGAGATTTCTACCCCAGGTCCCCTTTTGGATCGTTGCTTAATGAGGAGGGGGGAAAGGTGGATAGGCTGGCCACTTACAGAACCTGAGCTGTGGCTATCGTTCTTCTGAGGAGACTGATTGCATCTTCTGTGAAAGGATTAAACCATTCTTGCTGAAGGAGTTAAAGATATCACCCTATGGTAACCTGCAAACTTACTGAGTGAGTATTGTGAATTTTTTGTAACTGAGTCTTCCTACCTCCATGGACAGCCTGGGTCATAAAGCTATCTAAACACATGGGAATGTTGCTGGTTTTCTTTCTTCCTCTGGTTCCCTGTCCAACAAATGCTTTATTATCTGGGTCTTACCCCTTTCTCAAAAAGCTTATGCTGTGGAATTTCTGGGCAAAGTTCTAATCACCTCAGTTAAAAAAAAAAATCTACAGTTCTAATATTTCTCCCTTGAGTTCCTTGGTGTAGAAGTGGTTTCAATTTTAGATGTGGTCAGAAAGAAAAAGAAAAAGAGTTGTCACAAATCTTGATTTTTAAAAAAGTTTCATTGTAAAACTTGACAAAATGATCACATAACTTGATCTTGGATTTTTAAAAAGTTTCACTCTGAAAAAGAATTTTCTTGCTTAAGCAAAGATTCCTTACTGTTTTCACACTCAAAAGTCATACCAAATTGATTGAACTTTTTTCATTCTGTAACTTAATCAAATGCCTTTGGTCTGAGTCACAAGCTTTCTTATTCATTTTCAAATGTTTCAGGCACCCCATGCTCATGTTTGAGAGACCAGGTTTGCTTCCTATTTGGGGACTTCATTGTCATTGAATTATAAAGTCTTTGGAAGCAGGAGAAGGTTAAAATGTGCATTCATTTGTAAACCCAGCCCACTGAATTTTCCCAACTGACAGTTCTATATAGAAAAGTGATTTCACTTCCTAAAAATATGTCTCATGTTACTTCAGGGATTTTTCCAGGGAGCAGATTTCTAATCCCAGTATTTCTGAGAGCCGTCACTAACATTGGGTGGAAGGGGTAAGGAGGGTCGGGGAGGCAGAGGGAAAGGTGCGGGTGAGGGGTGGGAAGAATATAACTGGAGTAAGCAAATAAACCAGAGTGTTTTAGGAAGAAAGAAGTGGGTCCAGGAGAAGGGGTTTTGTTGGGATCATTTTGCACATTAAATGCAGGATGGTATTCGTTGCCTTTGGACCACAAGCCAGACCTGGAGACTGTAAGTAGGAGATAACAGTGTATTTGTTGCACTTGCACTACAGACCATTAGGTAAAGGCTGTTCTACTGCAGTCCTGCGAAAGTAGCTTTTGCAAGTGGCCATAAACAATCACATGCTGGAAGTTTTTTTGTTACTTATGAGTCATTGTCATTGGGACAGGTTGTGATGGGGAAGGCTGGCCTTCTGGTAGACTGTACTGTTTGCCAAGAGGGACTGCTTCATTCTCTGTACTTGCCCCCATGATAATCTAGCACAGTGCATGGCCCATAGTAGCTACTTTAAAAGAGCTTGTTAATTGGCTGGTTGGAGGTGTTTTATAGGACCATAGGTTGAGTATTAGAAGGGACCTAGGAAATCATCTTGGCAGGTGGCTCTCAAGGTGTGGTTCAGAGGTTCCTGAAACTCTTTCAAGTGGCATAGAAGTCAAATCTATTTTCAAAATAATGCTAAGATGTTTTAGTGTCTAATATAGTACTATTGATGTAACACACGTAATCCAAAGTACTTTGGGGGGCATCAGCAATTTTTAAGAACATAAAGGGGTCCTAAGATAAAAAATTTTGAAAACCACTAAACTGGGCCAGTCCTCTCATTTTATAAATGGGGAAAGTGAGGCTGAGAAAGGGTAAATGTTTAATATAGTGGTAGATCCAAATACAAGACACAGAATCACATATATAGGACCGGAAGGGACTACAGAAGCCATTTAATCCAACTCCCTTATTTTACAGGGGAGGAAACTGAGACTCAGGGAGATTGTTTTTTTTAATGACTTGCCCAAGCTCACACCATGGTAGGCACTAAAGGTATCAGAAGTGGAATTTGAAACTTGGTCCTTGACTATGCCATGATTCTTCCTTCATTTGACTCCAAATCCAGGACTTTTTCCATAGTACCATACTGCTTCCTTACTATTCTTTTTCCCCCCATTAAGGAAAGTTAATTTATGAGAATTTATTTTAAAGCGTTTGTTGAGGTTTTAACAGCTAGAAACACTTAAACTATTTCCCTCCCTCACTCCCCATATACATCATGTATGTGAGAAATTGTTTCCCCATCAAAAATCCATAATTTATAGCTTGGAGGAGAAACCTTCAGCTACTCAATTATATAAATGGTTGTTTACTTTTTAAAAATTCACCTATTTCTTTCACCTCTCTTCCTCACAAAGGTACCAGATTAGGAAAACACTTTTTAAATCTTAAAGTTACTCTTTCTAAATATAAGAATTTTTCCCTAAAACTTTTTTTTGCTTATTTTTATGTTTTTTTTTAAAAAAAACTGAGTTCTGGTAAAGAGAGGGAATTATATCAAAACATTGTTTATAAAAACTATACGCACCCACTTAAAACACCCTGATTTTATTTAACTTCTGTTACTTATATATCACTAAGGGAAGGAATTATTTCTTTATATTCCTAGTTTCCAGCATATGTTTGGATGCTTAATTAAAAAAAAAGTGTTGATCAATTACAGGTCAGAATATTTTTTTCATCTAGTAATAAACTCCTAAACTTTGATGGAAAACTGTAGTCATAGAATATAGAGGTTTAATGGTGAAAATGGGAAGACCGCTGTCCTTGGAAGTATAGAAACTCAGTGCCACTTGAGTTTGCCATATCCTTGCAAGAACCTTATTTAACTTCGGTGAGCCTCAGTTTTCTCATCTGAAAATCTGAAAAAAATGCCACAGAACTATACCAAGAGAAATTCTGATAAAATTCTGATTCCAAACCTAGTTAGCATCATATAGCTTTCTTTGTTAATACATGTCTGAAAATTATTTAAAAATAAAATTAGAGAAAAAGAGAGAAAAAATACTCTTCCTTTATGTGTGTTTCTTCTCCTTATAAGACAATGGAAGAATTTTACCTAATTTACTGCCTCCTTTGTGTGTGAAGCCTTAATTTTTTCTGACCAGTAGAGGGAGCAGGTAGCAAAGTTCTTTCTTGCTGCCTAAGTGCACTGAGAGCATAAATACACCAGTGAAAAGTCAGACATTTGCACAGAAAGTAGTCTCTTCATCCCTCAGGTTTCACTGCAGGGTTTGGAAGGAAGGAATGAGCATTAAAACACAGGAAGAAAGTAGAAGACAGTGGCAAGGACATGTGAACATTGAGTCTCAAGGTTTCTTTGGAGGGTAAAACAGAAAAAGACGCATCCTTTAAAACCCCTATATTTGTGCCACGTGACAAGATATGAAGAAACTTAAATAGAATTCAGTCCCAATATGGAGCTCAGTACAATGAAGTTAGCATATAGAGAAAATGGAAAACAGCAAATAAAATGCCTGGCAATTAGCATTTTAAGGTTTCCATGCTACTTTACATAGATGACATTTTTTGCAATCATTATGCCATACGCATAACGACCACTTGAATGTTCCTCCACGGTATTTTGGGGCCCACAAAACAAAATAGGAATAAGAAGGCAAATTGAGGTTGTTTCTGGGTCAAAGGCAGATTGCTGATAGAATCTAAACATGTAGCATTTCTCCTACCTACAAGGTAGGCTATAACTATGTAGGATCATAGGCCCTAGAGATGACTTAGTCCAGTCCCGTAACATTGTTCTCTACATATAGCTCTCATATTATTTGATAAATAAAAGAACTTTTACGAATCACCAAACCTGTCAAATTTGCCCCAATCCTTCCCACTTTTCTCAGTGCCCATCTTAATGATCTTTCCTCGCTGTTTCTTGACCTCTAAGCTGAAACAAAAAGAGTACCCTTTCATATCAAATATATCTTAGGATTTTGAGGAGAAAACATGTTATTAGGAAAATCTAGAAAGGCCTACAAAGAAAATCAAAGGACCATAGATTTAGAGCTAGAAGCAATACCTTTACTAGCAGGCCCAACCCCTTTGTTTTGTAGATCAGGAAAGTTAGATATAGAAAGGTGACTTATCCAGGGTCACACAGCTAATTAATATTGGGGTGAGGATTCCAGCTCAGGTCTTCTTGACCCCAAATCCATCCCCTGTATCCAATAAATCACCTAGTTACCTAGGGAAGTTTTGTTAAATTTCTATTAGGCTAACTGCCAGAAAAGCCTTAAAAGAATTTTTTTCAAAGATGTGTGAAACTGTAACATTTGAATGAAATTCTTGATGTTTTGTCTCAAGTCTGATTTCATTAAATAAAAGGAAATTCTCTTTTCTTCCTGCTATCAGTGTGTGCCCTTTACCCTCCTATGCATCGAACTGGATTCAGTTCCCCCAGCATTGCAGACTTGACAGATTGCCCTCCTATTCAAAGGAGGGTGGTTCCAGGGAAATGTTTTCTTTGGCCAGCGAATCTAGCCTATTGCTTTCCAACTCAAGAGGACAAAGGCTGATTTTTTCTCCCCTTCATGTGCCCTGGCATAAATACATGCAGAAGTACCTGTAGAACTCATACCACATATACCAAAATTGGTGCCCCACCCTAAGAAGTCGTGAATCATTATGATCGTACAAAACAAACCAGGGTGCGGACCTGGAAGTTTGTGGGGTGGGGGTTAGCTGGCGATGATGGGGGAGGGGGCCGTAGAGTTTGGTTTGTCTGTCATCAATGTAGCGTACAGGAAAATTGCAAAATCCTAGGGCCCTTGCTACTGGATTTTTCATTAATACACCATGCATGTTTTACACAGCTTTCCAAACCTGCCCTGGGTTCACATTTGGAAATGGGAAAGAAAATGTTCCCATCAGCACAGGCTGAGTGGTGGGTTATCTGCCCATTCTTCTGTTACAACTCTGAATCAAATAAGGCCCTAACTTCAGAACTTGTTGGCTTACATGTAAACACATGCACAGACATACACAAACATACACACGTATAAGTAATAACTGTGTATTTTCTTTAGGAGGATACTAGAAAACTCTTGGCACATGAAGAAAAAGCAGTAGTTGGAATTTTCACCACCCGAGGATATTGATTTTAAGTAGAAAAATAGGAGACAGGGAATCTCCCTGGCTCCATTTAACTCTCAAGCCTGTGAGGATTTAGGGCTCTGGGGCACTGTTTTTGGCTGCCTGTGGCTGAACTCCTTGATGAAGAAAGAGTTCTTGGGAACCAGAGATTTATTGCTGAAGGAGACCTTAAAAGTCATTTAATCCAACCCCCTCATTTTATGGATGAAGAAATTGAGTCACTTATAGACAGGATTAAAATGCAGGGAATAAAAAATTTCTCCCTTATCTGGCAAAGCTAGAAATTCAAACCCTGGGTCCTGTGATGTCCAATCCAGCTTTCTTTTCACTTCACTTTGCTGGAGAAATTTTGGATTGTGATTTTAGATCTTTGTGGTGTTAGAGAGAGGTTAAGCAAAATAAGGAGAGTTAAACAAACAAAAAAAACTTGTGAAAATAGAGTAAATTTTTAATACCACTTGAGTCCTACCATTTAGCCCTCTGCTGATAAAAATGACTAAACAGAAAATCTATTCAGTATAAGAATAGTCTGATGCAAACTACCATGAGGAATTGTCCCACTCCCTTCTTTGTGCACAGGACGCACTATGAGATTAAGTGAAAGTTTTCCCTGCTCGTATACTCCTGAGTATTTAATCTCCACACAATGTTATTTTGTTAAGGATGGCTTTCAAGATTAGAAGTGGTTGAGCATTCTTCTCTCTCCAAACATAATTCTAGCTTCCTTTGAGCTGAATCAGGCAACATCCTCCCCTTTCTTCTTTTTTGGCCTTTTTTTTGACCTGTTTCTATCTTTCTTTTCCAGGCCACTTACAGTAAGGTGATAAAGTAGAGCTTTCTCAGGCTTCTAGTCCATCGCTGTAGACAATTCACAGTAAGAATGAACTCTCCTCGTCCCGCTCTAATAATCTTTGTACTTTGTCCTTCCATGTGGGTTTCCACTAGTAACTCTTCTACATAACAGACATTTGCTCTGGCTACTCGGAAGTTATTTTCCTGAACTCTTGCCACATGCAGCCATACTCTCCCAATTCCCTCACGATCTTAATAAGGATTATAATCGTTTATTTTTCTCTGGGCCTCTGTTAATCACCCACAGTTGCTATGAATAGGTATTGTAGAGAGAGCCCTTTACTCGGGGTCAGGGAGACCTGAGTTTGAATTCAGCCTCAGTGATGCTTTGCCAGTTTTGGTGTCCCTGATTTCTCAACTTTCCTCGTTGCTGGGAGAATCACCTAAGATCATGTCCATAGAGCACTTTGCAAACCTTATAAACCCTGTATGAACGTTAGCTGTTTTTAGTATTATGAACATTTTCAGTAAGCTGGTGAGATGCTGGTGTGAACAGCAAAAGGTGATCTCATGGGAAGGGTGGGAGAGTGGCTGTTCAGCCTGGGCTGAGGTAGGATTCTCCTGACTCAATTTCCCCACTGACACTTGGCCGACTTTAAGACTGAACACAAGTGGATAATCTAATCCTGCCTGGAACTGACATGAATTTGGGGAGATATTGTATCCCTGCAATGTCCCTACTCTTAGTGGCCATTTCCTATAGTTAAAAGGTTTGTAAGCTTAATACCAGATCAATTCAACTATAGATTATGGGTAGGGAAACATCTGAGGTTGTCTAAAATTAAGCTATTAGGCATAGGACTTTAGACCAACAATAATAAGTTAGGATCCTTTAATTCTTAGTAATACTGTGGAGACAATTAGGTCAAGGGCTTGTGAAGTTAGCAACTTAAATATTATTTGTGTCTCAGTTGGTAAATGTTTAAAAAAAAAATTCTTTTGTGGTCCATATTGTGAATGCTTTAAAAAGATGTATCACCTGACCAAAAGTCTGAATTGTTTTATCTATTATAAACTGTGTTAAAAAATGAAAAATTAAAAATTAAAAAAAATAGTATTATGAACATTTGTTTCATACTTGAATCTGAGAGGCAGTTAGGATGGGATTACATAAAACTAGAACTGTGATTTCTTCCCTCTGGGTGCTCCAAGTGAAAAGCTTCTTTTGTCATTGCAAATCAGTACCTTCTGTATAACATATTAGAATTGCCTAAAAAAAAAAAATTAAAAAATTCTTTTTTAAATTAAGAAAATAATAATTGCCTGGAGCACTGGGGTCAAATGACTTACTCTAGGGTCATACAATCAGGTTTGGCAATGCCAGACTTGAATTTCCAGCTATTTGCTGTGTTGCCTCTGATAGTTCATGTATTACAAAATTTTGTAGAATTTCATAGCTCAACAAGAACTCTCATGTAGTCCAGCCTTCTGATTCAATGTTTATTTCTGACCAGCAGAATTAGAACTCACACCCAGGTCCCCAAACCTAGTTGGCTTTCTATGGTATTGTTTCCTATTGTACTAAATGCCATTATCTTTATAACTAATATCTGATTATCTGTTGTATGTTCAAGACCACTTTGACTACTTTTCTCTAAACACAAATAGAGCGAAGATATTTTAAAAAGGGAGGCAGAGAATAATATTCAAAGAGGTCCATTTTACTGTTTGCTTTCAGCTAGAAAATTTTGATGAAGAGAAGGGGTTAATCTATTGGTTTAAATGGGAGTTCATAAATCATAGGACCAAAGAACTGAAAGGGACCTGGGAAGTCATTTAATGCAACTTCCCCATTTCACAGATGAGAAAGCCTGAGGCCCAGGGAGGTTAAGTGTATGTGCTAAGTCATAGTAGGTAGGTGAGCATTAGCGGTGGCATCTGGACCCAGTTCCAGAACCAAGCCATTTTCCACCAGGGTCAAGAAGTGTGCCTTGACATCTCAATTCCCTCATCCCTAGGTCAAAGACAAGGGTGAAAGTGAGAATATGAATAATGAATTCCTCCTTATTCTCTCTCTGGGCCTGATGTATTTAGTCAATGTCTGTTTTTGTTTTGTAGCTGAATCAGACTCTTCATGACCTCATTTGGCGTTTTCTTGGCAAAGATACTGGAGTGGTTTGCCATTCTTTCTCCAGTGAATGAAGCAAACAGGTTAAGTGACTTGCCCAGGGTCATGGCTAGTGAGTGCCTGAGGCTGGCTTGGAAAGTCTCCCTTTCTCCAGGCCCAGGGCTCTATCCACTGAGCCATCTAGCTGCCTTTAGTCAATATCCTGATTCTAAATAGGCTAGGAACCCTTAGACTTAATCTTATTTTTTTCTATTTCCTTATTAAGGTCTTTATACATCATCTGTATTCTACTCAATTAGCTGTTAGTTTCTGACTTGGATTTTGAAATGGTTTCCTTGACTGACCCTTAGTAAACCAAAATAAAGAGTGCCAGATAATCTTGGAAAACTCACCCTGCTTCCAGTTTGAAGGTTTCAGTTATTTTGATGGGACTGTTCCTCCTACTCCAGCTTTCAGTAGGGTTGAAAAACAAGGAGTAATCCAATTTATTCCAGTTAAACAAGTGAACAGAAATTTGTTACATGCTGGTAGTGTGCAAAGGACTATACTTAGGATTCTGTATTCATAGATTAAAAAAGAATTGTTTATACTCAAGGAGGGGTCCATTATGGAGTAGACAAAGGGAGAATTAGAGACACCCCTAAGGATAGCTAGTGTTTGATGGAACAAAGAAGACATCCAAAGTACTTCAGTAAAAATTGAGAAGGTAAGAAAACACATTTAACTCAGAGGATCAGGGAAGGCTTCTTTGGGAAAAATGACATAAGCAGAGCCTTAAATGGAGGAAGGAATTCTAAGAGGTAGAGATGAGGATGTTGTGTATCCCAGGAATGTATGAAGGTAAGAGAATATAAGTTCACAATAGAGGGAAGAAAGGATTAAGACTTGGTTCACAGCATGTTGAGTTTGAGGAGCTGTTGCAAGGGAGGTGAAAGCTTAAAGGTCTACCAGGTGGGAAAGACTGGGCCTGGAGAAGATAGAACTGGGAGTCATCTTAAGAGAGGTAATACTTAAAATCCATGACGGCAGATGAGATAAGCATCCAAGTGAACGTAGAGAGAAAAGGAAAAGACCTAGAAGTGTACCCACACTTAAGGAATGGGGAGAGGACAATGAGCCAGTGACGCAGACTGGGAAAGTGTGGTCAGACAGATCAGGAGAACCTGTTTGACAGGTCCTACAAGTGACCTCATCCATAGCACCCTCTATCTCCTGTAGGTGATACCTGTCTCCTCATTCTATTGTTATGAACCTCCTTTGATAAACAGAACTCTTCCTTTCTCCAAGATGTTCACTACAAGGTAGACTTCCTTGAAATCCAGTGCAGTTAATAATATTCAACAATATTAGCACTTGTTCCCATCGGGCAGGGTGTGAGAGGTGGAGAGAGATACTTTTTTTCTTCTGCTAATACCTGATGCTTTGTATACACCCAATAGAAAAGAAAATCTAGGAGCACTTGTTGGGCTGGTCTTTTTGATCTACCTCATTCTTTGTCAGACCTCTTGGGCAATGCTTGAAGAGGGTGGGGGTGGGGGGAAGTATTAAGCCCTGACACATGAAACGAGAGCAGGACCTTTATTCATCCTTGTGACCATCAACTTTCTGCCCCTCCCTCCAAGTTTGATCACGAGTACCTATCTTTATATACCTTCATACTCGCAAGCACCAGCCCAAACAGATGAAACAGATAGTAAAACTATCCTACTGCTGTGCTTTTCTGTGCTCTTGATTCTATAAAGCGCAGCAAAATGAATTTGGTTCTTTTAAAAAAAAATCCTTTAGCATCCCACTTCTCCTAACTAATTTTGATTAAGGCATAACTTACATAGAACACGTTCTATTTGTCCATGCCCATGGTCATGATTTTTGCTGTGTTCATTCTTTATATTTCTGGAAATAAGTATGCTTTAAACTTTTTTGTTACAGTTTTTTATTAAAAAAAAATTTTTAACTGTAGTAGGTGAGGTGGGGTTTTTTTCCAGACATAGAGAAACATATCATTTTGCAAGCTTTTGAAGACATACCTAACTATAGTTCACGTCATTCATTCTTTATATTTCTAGAAATAAGTATGCTTTAAACTTTTTTGTTACAGTATTTTATTAAAAAAAAAATCTTGGAAAAAGCCAAATTTAAATCTTACAAGAGAACTCTGTGGTAGGTTGGGTGGCTGGGTTTTTCTTCCCTAGACAGAAAAGATACCACTTCACAAACTTTTAAAAGACATAACCTAAATATGGTTCACATCATTTTCATTTGTCCTTAACTGTTATTATGACCACTTAATTTTTAAAAATTGGTTTTCTAGGTAACCTACCCTGAATTCTGGTGTCAAGAGTCATCTCCTTCAGGGATAATTTAGCATCAAAAACCCTTTCAGAAGATTCTGCTAATTTTTCAGTAACTTCTTTAGAAAAGTCTAGTGAATCTGTTCTTTCCTGACTAATCCTTCAACTAATGAAAGGTTTAAAATTTGCCCTTTTTTTGAACACTGAAACACAGTGGGTGGGTGTGTTGGAGGAAAGTCAAAGAGGGGAAAAGCAGAGGCAGAAAGGAGGTTAGAGGGACATTGAAATAGTTCAGATGAGTATTAATGCAGGCTTATGCTGCGCTGGTAGCAGTTGACATCGAGGAGGAGGGGGAGAATGTCAATGATAAGGTAGTAGAAAGTCAAAAGCACCTGGCATTTGATGTAATAGAACTGGGAGAAGAGTAATGCCAACGTTGTGAACATGGTGAACAGGATTTCCAGGGAGACCATAGAATAAAACAAGTTTTGCTGCTGTTGGGTGGCTTGGTTTTGAGATTGGGTGATGGGGGAGTTGTTTTCTTTCTTCAGGAAAGATAATAAGGTTCTGACTCTCATTTTCCAGCTAGGAGGGAGTGGTTTTCCATCATCCTCTTGAGTATACCTCCCTTCCTAATAAGTATTGTCTGCAGATAGGTGTTGCCCAACATTTGCATATGGTGACTTTTTTGTGTGTGAGTTACTCCTAGCAACCAACCGTTTTGATGAAATGCAAACTATTTTACAAAAAAATTCCTCATTTAAAAAAGAAAAGTTATTGATATATTTTATTCTTACCTCATAGTTCTTTCTGGATATATAACCACCAGCAGCCTCCCACTCGTACCGTTGAATTGAACTCTGCCTTTATAACAAAGAAAAATAGTTAAGCAAAATGAATTGTTGATGTAAGCCATATTCTACCCAGTTCTCCCTCTCTGCTATGAGGAGGGAGATTTGTTGGATTGTTTTCCAGAACGCTGTTAAATGAATTGGTTATTCAGTTAACAACTTACTTTTAGTGATATATTGGAGTAGTTCTGAATATTGTTCTGCAACATGGTAGATGCTGCATTACTATGATTATATTATGATATATTAATATGATTATATTAGGATCCTTATTGTCTGATTCTAGTTCTACCTAGTTCACTAGCATCAGTTCATTTACAACTTGCAGGAATTCCTGACCTTCATTTATTGCTGAACATTAACATTCTACTGTGTTACGCGTTTAGTTATTTTCCAATGAAATGGACACCCACTTTTATTTATATTTATTTGCTACCACAAAAAGTTTAGTCTCTATCAGACCTTTGTCTCTTTGTCCTCTTTTCAGCAAGTGCCCATTAGTGAGATCATTGGTTCAAAGAGAAGAACCAGTTCTGTCACTGTTTTTGCAATTCCAAATGGCTTTTCCAAACAGTTGGACCAGTTCACAGTTCCATCAGTGGTATATTTGTGTGCTTGACTCCCCACAATTTCTCTAACATTGGCATTTTCCTCCTTTTTGGGGTCATGTTTGCTCATCTACAGGGTCTCACCATTAATTTTAAAAAGCTCTTTCATCCCATAAAAACAAAAATGTTCCTTAATAACATTTTTAAAAGATATTCTTAATTGGTTTGTTTTGTCTTTTAAATGATAACTATTTTCATTTCTTATCTTCTGAGTCTTTAAAGAGACTTTCCCCTCGGGCTTCTCCAGATGGGACTCCACCTCACTGTTCTTTTGATCTTTTCTAGGTATATAATTTTCTGTTATGCACTTAAATATTTTGAACAAAAAGGGCACCAGTGAACCTCAAACTTTGTTGTGCTCTAAGTTCAAATCTCATATAGTTCACAAAGTTTCAAGCCAGTTTTATCAGAGACCACACTTGGACATATATTGATGATTTCACAACTCTTTTTTTCTTTAAAAAAATAACCTTTGATGCTGCCAAGTTTGAAAGTAATGCTTTGAATTTAAATTCTTACCAAAATCAAAGAGAAAAAGATCATTTGTCTGTGAAAAGCAAAGGTTAGAGTCAGGCCTTTTACCTGGTGAAAATGCTCATATGAGAAATGGCCTGAAATTGGGAAGACCTCATAATGGAAATATTGTTTCACCAGTTCAAAATTTTTAGTTTCTCATGGTATCTTTTAAGCACGCAGTTCTTTGCGTCTGAGCCCATCTGCTCAATTAGTTAGCGTAATCAAGCAGTTTTCAGTGTGGTCTGCAGACCCTTCACAGTCCTGGAAACTCTTTCAGGGGAATCCACAAGGTCAAAACTCTTTTTCACGATAATACTAGGATGTTATTTGCCTATTAAAATATTCTTCCCTTTCCTAACAGTATATCTGTTTGAGGCTATATTTTCTTCATAAACTTTAACCAAAACGCCATATCCCAACAGATTGAATTCAGAAGCAGATAGGACATTCCAGCTGTCTTCTATTATAAAAGAGATTTGCATCCCCCTCCCAAAAAAGCAAAATAATGCCACTCTTCTAATCAATTTTTTTTGTTTTGGAAAATAATTTTTAATATAAATATTTGTGTTAACATGTTATAGTTTTAATATTTTAAACTTTCATCAGTTATAATTTTTACTAGGGTAAATATTGCTAGATTTAATCCACAAAAAAACCCCAAAGATCTCTGGTTTTTAAGAGTTGTAAGATGTTCTTGGGAAGAAAACATTTGAGAATTGCTGGTATAATAAAGAGTTTTGACTTTGGACTCTGCACCTGCATCCTAATTCCAGCTTTGCCCTATCTATGACCATGGGGTCAACTGTAACATGGGTTTAGGGTATTCATGAAAGTCTTCCTGCTCCCAAGTTCCCTCAGTTATTTTTAAAATGGGGGAGGTAGGAGGAAATGGTCACAGAAGACCCCTCTCAATCCAGGTGGTCTCTTCACTTAGAGAACTGGGTTTACCCCTTTTTTGCTTCATATTTGCTTGTTCCAGATCTACGGTTTCAACAACAGAGAATTCCTGAAACATAAATTCTTCCCATAGATTTGTTGTTGTGATTCACCCGTTTCAATCTTGTCTGACTCTTTGTGACCCCATGTGGGGTTTTCTTGGCAGAGACACTTAAGTGGTTTGCCATTTTCTTCTCCATCTCATGGGAAAAGATGAGAAAACTGAGGCAAACAGATTTAAGTGACATGCCCAGCGTAAGTGTCTGTGGCCAGATTTGAACTTAGGAAGATGAGTCTTTCTGACTCCGGGCTGTATCTACTATGCCATCTAGCTGCCCCTTCTGCAAATAGAGATCAGCAGTCGTCTTTGAGCTAGATGCTGTGGCATTGAGTGGTTCAAGTGTCTTGCTTGCAGTGATACAGGTGGTATGTGCTGACACCCAGGTCTTCCAGACTCCCAGTCTGGCTCACTGTCTAGTCGACCAGCATGACTCCCTCTTGCTTCTTAATGGAGAATCTGTATATTGATAGATTGTTTTCACTCGTAACTCTGGCCAAGCATCTGGCAAAGTATGCGTCTGGCCATAGTCAGTAGGTGAGAATGTGTTGGATGACTCGGCTCAAGCTAGGGAGAAAAACAACTCAGAATAGATGCCCTTTTCTAAGGAGGGGTCTCTGACCTTTCTGTCACACAAAATGGGACATATCCTCAGATCTACAGATTCTGCACAGATTAGAAATAAAATAGCTTTTTTTTACTTTGTGCACAGGTGAAATAATTGATCAGTAGAGCCTTACAAAATTTCCAAGCATTTCTTTGGGAAAGGTTGCAGGTGGGATGTGCAGTGAATTTACAAGGACCTCATTCATAATCATCCATAACCGTAATCTCTGATCTAAACTAGCTCTGCTAGTTTGCCCAGTGAGACAGCTGATTGTTTTTATTCACTGTATGCATTTTAGGAGGGCTAAAAATATGAGCCTCTTTATCTAAGGTGATTAAAAAAATATAGGTCATCCACAAGGTCTGAGCATGCACCTTAACTGGCCTTCAGACACACTACAGTTAGTTAAAAACAAACAGTAAGGCTTTGCTGAAAGGTTTTTCTTTTTTTTTTTAAATTGTTACTATTACTGGGAAACCAAGTTTTTGGAATTTTGAAAGCCAAGAAACATATGCTGTAGTTTGGACATGTTGCTTGGCTATTTACTTCCATCCCTACCCCCCTAAAAAAATGGGTCTGTAGGTTATAAACACTGAATCTTTTTAGCCTTTAAATTACATGTTGAATTAAACAAGAGTAACCCAGGGAAAATAGGCCATTTACCACCAACCCACCCACATTGGGTACTGCTTCAACCTGAATCATTTCCTTCATGGCAGCCTCGTATAGGCTGAATTATATCAATGAGCCCTTCTGTGCACTCCAGGCAGGGAGTAGGAAAGGGAAAACAGGCAAAGGGAAGAGTAAGGAAACAGCTGCTGACTTTCTATTCGCATTTCCTTGTCAGTAATAGGCTTTCTTCACAGGATTTACTACTGCTTATTTTTTTAAGGCCCTTTCTTTTTCACGTCCCCTAAAAGAGTTTGGTAGTGGGTGACTTATTTTGTTGGGTATGCTCTGACTGGAGAGTTGAACGCCTCACAAGAAACTTTGTTCACCGGTGATGTTGAAAAACACCACAATGAAACACCAGTGACTGACAGACTCCAGCTCCGGCTCCGACTCCATCAGGAAATTCCAAATGGGTATAAATAAATTCTGTGAGGCAGCTCCCAGGCACTGTGCCTGCTGATGTGTCCGGAGTTGGTGTGCATTCCCTAGCACGCCGCTGAGGAAGCATGCTTGGTTCTCAACTTCCTGCTGACTGAAAACCGTGGTATTTCGTTGTGGGGTTGGGTAAGTAAGAATGCCAAGTGCTGAAGAACAGGGAAGGAGATAGCTAAACTGGTGTTGGAGTCAGGCAAGTGCAAACGAGAGAGAGAGAGAGAGAGAGAGAGAGAGAGAGAGAGAGAGAGAGAGAGAGAGAGAGGGAGAGAGGGAGAGAGGGAGTGGGAGTACGTGTGTACGTGTGTGCGTGTGTGTGATGGTAACAACAGAATATTTATTTTTACGGTAGCCTGGAAAGGAACACTCAGTTTCTTATTTCTCTTTTCTTTTTTGGTACTTTGGAAATTTCACTTGGAGCTGCCACTAGAACATAAAGATGTTATTGTTTAGGGTACTGTGGCTACCTCCAGCCATACAGACAGGCCAGTGATGGCTTAGCTGAGTTCTCAAATTATCTGTCATGGTTAAACTGTCTAGGTACATTTTTGGTGGTCACTGTTTGCATTTATTTTTAAAACTGAATTTTTAAGGCATTTTTATTTTTTTTTCTTTTTCAATTAAAATAGACAAGGTATTTAGAATGCACTGTGTTCTGTAGATAGCACAATCCCTTTTAAAAAGCCTGTAGTGGATTACTGGAAAAAAGCTCTTTCATTCTATGTGTCTGATCTGAGTCACTGTAGTTTTTTTCAGAAAATGACCCTTCGAGGTGACACATTTCCTTTGAAAAACATCTTTCACGGTCACACAAAAGAAAACTTAAGTATATTTATGATTTGGGCGTTATTTCTAAAATAATTCCACACAGAATACTGAAGTGATGAACATCTACCTGGATATAAAATGTTTCATGTTAGGGGCAGCCTAGGTAACTAGCTGCCTCTGCTTGTAGCTGGCTTTAAATATAGAGGGACAGCCCAGGATGCAAACCACACAGGGCCTCTGTGGCTGTCATTTTTCTAGGTTAACAATATATATATGAAAGTATTTTCATAGTATACCAAAGGTAGCAATTTTCCCCTTTGGGAACCTTTGATTCTTAATATCTGATATCAAATTATATTCATTTTCTCTTAATCACTCCCCTTCAGAATGGCTTCAAAAATTTCAAACACTTGTGTTAGCAATAAAAATAAAGAAGGAAAGTTACCTTCTGGGATCACCACTCAACAATAGAGAATTGTCATGCCATAATAGGAGAATTGGTAACTAACCAGCAGTATGCCAGGTGGCTCAGCGGATCAAGTACTAGAGCAGGAGTCAGGAAAACCCGAGTACACACATCCAGATTCAGACACTCACTGGCTAGCTGTCACTTAGCCTCTTTCTGCCTCAGTTTTCTCCTCTGTACAATGGGAATGGTGACAGCATCTCTCTACTAGGTTATTATAAGGACAAAATGAGATAATATTTGTAAAATGCTTTGCAAGTCTTTATTATATTAGCTATTATTAAAATACTGTATTATTAGTGATCGTTACTGTGACGATAGTTCAGCCATGTCTGACTGTCCTTTCTGGCGTTTTCTTGGCAAAGATATTGGAGTGATTTGTCATTTCCTTTGAGGTAAACAGGGTTAAGTAACTTGCCCAGGGTCTCCCAGCTAGTAAATATCTGGGATCCCCAGGCCTGGCACTGTATCCCACGGGGCCAACTAACTGTTCATTATCATTACTCACACTTTCATAGTGCTATAAAGTTGGCAAAGCACTGTCTTCCTAACAGTCCTATTGTCCCCATTTTACAGAGAAGGAAACTGAGGGTCAGAGAAGCATCATTGCTTCTCAGTAATGAAGGAGACGTGTTTGTTTTTTTTACCAAGTGATAGTGGTGTCAGACACGGAGTAAGATGGTACAACTGGGATTCACATCCATATGCTTTCGGTTACGCGAGTATGATTACATGAAAGTAAAGAGAAGTCATAAATGTTTATAAAGTGTT
Source organism: Notamacropus eugenii (assembly GCF_028372415.1). Classification (NCBI taxonomy): domain Eukaryota; kingdom Metazoa; phylum Chordata; class Mammalia; order Diprotodontia; family Macropodidae; genus Notamacropus; species Notamacropus eugenii. The sequence continues at coordinate 100,802,535 of NC_092872.1, read as the reverse complement.
GTACATCGTACAGTTATAACCATGGAAGGAATCTAGGTGACCCATTCATTTTATGGGTCTGCAGAATGAGGCCCTCAGAAGGAAGGGGAGTTGCCCAACATTCCACAGGCAGTAAATGGGACTTACTATCAGTATCTGAATCATGTCATTAATGTAACATCATTCCCCTCCTTCTGCTGCAGAGTGATTAAATATGCCTTTTTTTTTTCTATTTTTCTTTTGTTATGTATTCTAATCCAGGGGTGGGGAACCTGTGGCTTGGAGGCTACTTGTGGCCCTCTGGATCCTCAAGTGCGGCCCTTTGATTGAATCCAAAAGGCCACTTTTGAGGACCTAGAGGGCCGCCATGTGTGTCCTTCAAGGTGCAGGTTCCCCACCCCTGTTCTAATCTTAAGTGTCACAGTACAAATTTTAGACTATAATGATATTTATATACTCTTTATTTTAAAAAAAATCAGGTATCTATATGGTGTGTCCATGCAAGACCTGCCATTTGGTTTCATTAGATGCTGCAGAAAAATACAACTTTGAAATCACAGTTTATACTTTTCTCTCTCAAGGCAAAATAGCTACGACCATTTTGCTGTGGTATGTTTATTTCTTTATTTCTTCTTCAGTTTCCAGGCAGCAGACTTAGGAGAGACTTCCCTTAGAACCTCAGCTCAAACAATAGCTGTGTTACCTTGCATAAGTCTCCTGACCTTGGAGCCTCACTTTTTTTCATTTGTAAAATAAGGTTGATAATACAGCTATCCCTTCCATATCGTAGGGTTTAGGGGAATGGTACCCCTGCAATCTGGAAGATCCATGTAATTGTTTTTGGCCCTTCCTTTGTAGCAGAGAAGAAGTCTGAATTTGTTTCTGTTACGGGGTGTTTACAGTACCTTATTGTAAAATTTGGGTTAAGTATTTGGTCCTAGGCTCTGCGTCATGTGCTGGCCTTCTCGTGTTGTCTGCAGCTTCCCCAAAATTCCCACTTAATTTCTTATGCCTATTTGGAATATACTGAAGCCCACAGTGGGGAATATTTTTCATAGAATTGTGCAGAAAGCAGTTTGCATATCTGAAAACATGCTGCAGTTTTTATCATTTCTCTTTGGTAGTAAGAATTAGAGCCAAAATTCCATCTGCCTTTTGAAGAATTAAATCACTGTATTTTAAAGCATGTATTTTGTGAATGCTTATATGGTACGTGTTGTCTCCCTCAAAAGCAAATGAGCTTCTGGAGGTCAGATAATGTTTCACTTTTTCGCCTTTGCATCTGGCACATAGTAGACACTTCATAGAGGCATGTTGTTCAGTCAGGAGGGCAGTTCTGCAGTCAGTAAGGGGAGTGTTGGAGCACTAGGGAGTCTGCTTGCCATGGCTGCATTGTGCCTCGAGCAGATGCTAGATGATAACTCCTTCTTTGGGATGTTGTAGGAAAGGATTCCTTCCAAGGTACAAATCTGACCAGACGAGGTCCCTTTCATTTCAAGGGCCCATGATTCTATGGGTAGGTGTGATTATACCACATCTTTCTTTCCAAGAAGCCTCTCTGTATTCAAAAATGATTAACCATTCAACAGTATTTATTAGCTTCCTGTGTGCCACTGTGCTAATTCATGGGGATATAAATATAGAAAGTGAAACAAATGTCAACTCTCAAGCCTTCTAATAGGGGGAGACAACGTGTGTGTGTGTGTGTGTGTGTGTGTGTGTGTGTGTGTGTGTATGTTTTATTCTAGAGATAAGTGAGAGTCTGTGGAGTTTATAGAGTAGGAGAGGCGCATCCCTGGTAGCAGTGCAGAGCATAGACCAGAGTGGGGAGAGAGTATAGGCCAGGAGACCTCAAGTGAAGAATCCGTTGAGAGATGATGAGACCTGAACTCAGATGGTGTCTATGAGGGAAGAAAAGAGAATGGATGAAAGAGATGCTGTCGAGGTTCAAAACTGCAAGATTTGACCATTGATGGCATATGGGGTAAAGGAGAGTCAGGTGAAGAAGGATGACACTGAGGTCATTACCCTGGGAGACTGAAAAAATAAAAGATGTGACCTTTAACATAAAGAGAAAAAAATGGAGAAAGGCTGAGTGTGTCAGAAGAAGATAATGATGAGATATAAGGTTAGTGAAGAGCATGGAGAATAGGCCTCTGATGCCACCAAGACCTCTTCCTCTCCCTCTTCAGAAAAAAGCATCATCCTAACTTTTAACTAATTCCCATACATACCCTTCCCCGCCCCAACCCAGACATGCAGAATCCATCCAAATGTGCCACAATGGTGCTGAAATGAGTCTTAATAAATTACATTTAGAGTTGGTGATCTCATTTTAACCTGCAAGATTCCAGCAGAAAAATGTATGCAGTGAAGGGCCAGAAATTCCTTATATTCTAACTTGAGGGACAGAAAATGCTTTCTGCATCAATCTTCTAAAGATGTTGTTTTTTGGTTGTTTCAGTATTGACTCTTCATGATTCCATTTTGGGGTTTTCTTAGCAAAGACACTAGAATAGTTTGCCATTTCCTTCTCTAACTCATTTTCCAGAGGAGGAACTGGGACAAATAGGTTGAAGTGACTTGCCCAGGGTCACATAAATGTCTGAGGCCAGGTTTGAACTCATGTAGATGATTCTTCCTGATTCCAAGTCCCATACTTTATCTACTACTTAACCTCGCTGAGATGTTAGGACTGTGGCAAGTAGAAATATTCATGGTACTCAGGCTACCATCACCACAGTTGGTCCCATTTTCACTTATCCATAGTGCACTCCATTGGCATAGGTTTATATGTAATTACAGATGAAGGAGTTAAGGAAACTGAGTTTCAGAGCAGTCGAGGGTCTTGAACAAATTCGCACAAGTAGCAGAGTCAAGAGAAATTCAGGTCCAATTTTTAGTTACCAGTGAAAACATAAAAGACCTACTTTATCCACAGCGGGTATAAGCATTTCAAAATTAAGTACAAAAGAAACAACCAGTATTGCCATGGAAACACCAAACACAAAGTACAGTTCCTCCAAGAATATTGTGCATCAGAGAAGCTGAGTCATTCATTTTTGCTACTCAAAAATTTTTGGTCTTATTTTTATGACTTTTGTATCACCTTTCTTTTCAAATATATCCCTACTCCACATAGTGAACCATCCTCTGTTGTGTTTGTCCTTTGTTGCCAAAGAAGATCATGACGTTAGAGAAATAATGACATGACTTGCACTTGACTTTGTTTTGAGTGAGGGAGGGCTGTGCAGGTCACCAGCCTCACTTCTCCTCCAGAGCCATCTGGATCCAGTGGCCAGATATTCATCAAGATGACTGGAGATGGCCCAGGATGCAGTGGGAGACCAAACCATCCTCTAAATTAGACAACAACTTATTTAGAAGTCTCTCTGTGCTGCTGAGCTCTGGAGATACAGAGACAAGGGTGATAGCCCCTGCCTTCAAGTAGCTGACCTTGTACTGTGGGAGACAACATGCACATATATAAACATATAAAGAATATATGTACAAGCATGTATGTACATATATGTGTACACACGTAACATATACACACAAAATGGGAACACTGGAAGCTTTGGAAATCAGAAAAGTTTTTATACCGAAAGTGGTACTTGAGCTGAATGTCAAAGGACAGTGGTGGCGAGGGAGGAGTATATTTCATCCATCACATTTCAGTACCAAGACCCAGAGACTGGAGATGGTGTATTGTATGAGAGAGAAGTCTGGTACTCCAGGGGCCAAGAGGACTGCGGTTTAATAAGGTTGGAGATGTAGGTTGGTGCTGGACTGTGAAGAGTCTGAAAAGCCAGCAGAGGAGTTTATACTGGCTCATGAAAGTAACCAAGAACCATTGGAATTTATTGAGGGGATCACATGGTCAGAGCTGCACTTTTGGAATATCACTTTGACAGCTGTGTAGAGCGTGGATTGGAGTGAAACAAGATTGGAGGTCAGGAAACCAATTAGGAGGCTATTGAAATGATAAGGATCTGAATTAAGCCTTGTAAATAAAAGGGGACCGATGCTGTACCTGTATACAAACAAGATTTGTTGACTATACAGGGAGGGAAAAGGTTGCAAATCTGACTGATCAGAAGGCTGGTGCTTACCCTTAACAGAAATAAGAGGCAACTAGGTGGCAAAGTGGGTAGAGCTCTGGGCTTGGAGTCGGTAAAAACCACCCTAAAACATCTACTAGCTGTGACCCTGGGCAGATCGTTAAACCTCTATCTGCCTCAAATTTCTTTTGAAGTTCTCAATGTTAATTAGATATCTTAAAGCAGCAATTCTTAAACTTTTGGGTCTCAGAACACCTTTACTCTCTCAAAAATTACTGAGGACCCCCCAAAAAACTTTTTGTTTATACAGATTATATCCAAAAGTATACTGGAGTCAGCTTGAACCAGCTTGGGAGCCAATTGTTAACTTTTCAGTGTAAGCATTTATAACTCAAAAATTGGCAAATGCTACAAACCAGAATTTGATTTATTGTTTTGTAGATTGTCGAGACATAAGAAAATGATGACGGAAAAAGTTAATCAGAATTTAAAATGTTTCCTGTGTACTTTTTTCCCCTTTGGGGAGCCAGTTGTTAAATGTTTACCGGTACAACACTGAATATATTTAATGCTATTTTGCCACATTAGAGATGAAAACAGGTGAATTTTAAAGTTATTAATGAATTCATTTTAAAAATAACAATAAACATATTACATGTTAACATAAATCACATTTTAATGAGATATCATTATGTTTGCCAGAAAAAAATGTAGTGAGAAGAGTGGCATTGCTTTACGTATTTTTCACATATCTTCAGTATCTAGTTTAATAGAAGACAAATGGATTCTCCTATCTGCATTCACATTCAGTTGGCTGTGATATGTTGTTTTGGTTGAAGTACATGAAAAAAAGCTGGCCTCACACAGATATTTAGTTAGAAAAGGGAGTTGTATTTAGAGAAATGATGTCTTAAAATTATTATGAAAATAATTTTGAACTTGAGGACTTTGTGAGAGGATCTGAGGGAACCCCAGGGGTCTGCAGACCACTCTTTGAGAGCCGCTGCCTCTCTGAGACAAAAGAATTAATAGCCAGCATTACTGAGCTGATTCTACAGAGAGAAATATAAACCAAGTCTGCTTGTCAGGTTGACTCCAGTGAATGGAAATATTGAATTGGCAAGTGACAGAGGAGAGAGTCCAGATGCTGTCTGTTCAGAGGCCATTAGCTCTCCCCTTCCCACCTCAGATTCCTGAGTTAGCTCACTTAAGTTTGCTGATCAAATTAACACTCACACTTACAGTATGAAGTTTTTATAACGGAAAAAGCAGTAGACAGGGAATCGAAAGACTTGAGAATTAATTTAGCCTTTTTCCACTGACTTATAATATATGATTTTGCTAAGTTACTTCTCTCTGTGTCCCAGTCCTGTAATGTGTAGGAAGAGGGGTTCCTTAGAACTCAAACCTTCTGGGATGCCTTTAGTATGTACATGTCATTGTGTGCAGTGGTGTTATTTAAAAAAAAAAAAAAAGGAAGAAAGAAATATAGTTCCAGTTCCTCCCCTCAAGATGCTTATAATTTACTTTGAAAGACAATGCGCACATTCATACTTAGGGAATAGTTAATTTGCAACGTAGGTGAGTGTCAAAATGGACGTTACAGACAAGTGGTAGAGGAATTTAGAGAAGAGATTAGTGTGAACTGAGATATTTAGAGATAGGAGCTCAGCTGAACCTTGAAGGATGGGCAGAATTTAGGTATTTATTCTATCCATCTAACACTTCTCCCCTAGACCGACCATCTAGTACGAGGTCTGGAGATTCACTCATGGAGTCCCATCGTCCAGATATGGTGCTACTTGAGCATCTGAGAGACTGGAGATAACGGAGCAGATGTGGGGACTGAAACCGCCTGTAACTTATGGGACACATGGGAAAACGAAATGTCATTATCATCTGTGAAAGGAAGTCTGGGGATTTGGGACCAAAGGGGTTCAGCGGCATGGGAGACTTTATACCTGTTTGCTTCATTATGACTTAGCCTAAACTTAAGGAATTGGAAAGACTTCTGGTTTCAGTTTGGTGTGGGTGTTCCATCAACTGAGGGAGTAAGTTGTTCGTGCGCACACATCGCATCCACTTTAGTGGACAGTTTCATGGATTCCACGTATTGGTGACCAACTCTCTGTGACTTATCTTCATAAGCACATTATTTTAATATTTAGCACAGAGACATGTTGATGACACAGTGTTCTCTTTGGCCAGTAATTTCTTCTGATTTTTTTGGCATAGCCATCTATTTCCTTAATGTTATTATTACGCTTACAGGAAATGTTTTGCAGAACGGTGTAAGTTCAGGTTAGTAGTTAGCTTAAAAGGTAGGCCTGTTTAATCAAATGGGTGGGGGAGGGGGTCAGGAGCAGCTTTTAAAAATACTACTTTATTACCGAAAGTTCAGTTGACAGGACCAAGCCATATTTGTGTAAAAATTAATAACCACATTGTCCGTCACTTTACAGTGCCTGAGTTGTTTCTTATCAAACCACCATTTCTATAATAGACATGGGTACACAGAAACTCTTAGTTTTTCAAAGTTTAATGCCGACAACTTCCTCAGCGAAGTCTTCCTGTTAAACCTGTTTAGAATGGCTTTCTCTCTCATTTCACCCTCCTCTTCATCCCACTCTGACAAGCTGATTTGTTAACTTAATTAGTTTAATCATCAGAGAGTCATTAACTTCTTGAGAACATTAATCCCACATCTTAATTTGTCTCACGTTCTTTTTTACTTCCCCACCACTTGACCCAAATTAATACTGCAACTTTTAAGTAGCTCAATGGGCAAAGCAGTTGTACCATCTAGTTTGTAAGTGTGGGCAGAGATCATGACCAGGTCCTTCTCCAGGTCTGATTCAGCAGTTTTCCTTCATTGTGTTCATACCTCATGAGAAATTCTACTTAATAGAAATTGGCCAGGCTCTGGAGCTTCATCAGCCACAAGGTAGAACTTCTGGATGAAAATAAAGTATCTCAAACTAATAGAAAAACAAGGTTTACTTGAAGATTTTCTTCCCCAAGTCTGCATCATTTTACCTTCAAAAGCAGGGTTTCCTTTGGAACATCAGAAACTGTCTCTCTAAAGGGTTTAGCACCTTTCTGGTTGTTTACATTAATAGTTGCATTTATAATTCCCAACAATTTCTCTGCTTGGACAAGGGAAGTCTGCTTAGTGTGTGTGTGTGTGTGTGTGAGATATACACAATATATATACACTCGCATGTGTATGTGTGCATATTATGACATATGTGTGTATCCAGTCATTGTTCTTTATTTGAAAGCCTACCAACATCATATGAGGTTATAATACATTTTCTAGTCTCTGGTTTTCTCATTTTTTATTACAAATGAGTATCATTAAAGGAATAATCCCAGATTTGTTAGTTTTTCTTGTTTTTTCATTTTACCATTACTTTAATACTTATTCTTAAAAGAACCGTTGTCAACATCACACTGTTTACAACCAGTGTATTAATGCATAAAGCATTTTCTTTTGTGAGTTTTTTTTGGTGAAAGTTCTCAGTGGTTCCCCTCTTTAGGTTTCAATTCTTTTTCACATCCAACCTCTTCCCCAAATGCAAACCTTTTACTATTTATACTTGACTTCAGTGTATATTTTTTTTGCTGTGCAGGCTGATAATTAGATAATGTATGTTAGTCACAAGATCTCCATCAGTTCCATTTTGTAATTAGCAGTAATATTTTATTGAAGAAGTCAGAATGTGCGCTGTCATGTTCAATACAAATTATGTAGCATATTCTGTGTACCCAGTACTAAGATGCAAAGGGAGGTAAAAAGTATGTGGAAGATATGTTGCTTCTCTCATGAAACAAACATTTTTATCAAGAAGATGAAACCTCCAGATATTAGAAAGATAGATTTATAATTCAAAACTACATGAGCACTATGGCTAAGAGTTTATGCTTCAAGAGCATAAAAGTTGTTTATTAAAAAGTAATGACACTGAAATACTTTTAATTATAAAAACAGCTGGGCTGCTAGGTGGCACAGTGGAAAGAGCGCCAGGCCTGAAGTCAGGATGACTGATGAGTCCAGGGGAGGCCTCAGACACTTACTAGCTGTGTGACTCTGGGCCAGTCACTTAACCTTATTCTCCTCAGTTTCCTCATCTGTAAAATGATCTGGAGAAGAAAATGGCAAATCACTCCAGTATCTCTGCCAAGAAGACCCCAAAGGGGCTCAGGAAGAATCGGGCACTGCTACACAACAATAAAATAGAAACAATTATTAACAAAGGGTCAGCTAAGTTAGAGTGATGGCTATCAAACCAGCCTTGAAGTCAGAAGAATTTGAATTCCAGTTTGCCTTCAGATATTACTAGCTGTATGACCAAGGACAAGTCACTTAATCCTGATTGCCTCAAAAAAAGAAAAAAAGGACCTGTAAAAATTATATCTTTAATAACACATCTCCATTTTCTAGTTGGAGAAGAATGAAATTTGGATTTTAAGTACTCATGGCAAAAGACCTAAAGGGTTTCTTGCTACTGAGCTGTTCTCCCAATGCTAAATAAACAGTGATAATGCAAATTTTGTCAGAGTCAAGATGGTGGTCCTGGAACAGACTGTATCAGTGCAAGCTCATGTCCTGGCCAGCATAGTAGACCAAAGTCTTGCACTCAGAGTCAGGCAGACCCTGGTTCAAATCCCTCCTCCAACATCTGTGACTCAGGGAAAAAAATCAACTACCTTCTCTCAGTTTTAATTTCCCCACCTGCAAAATGGGGGTGATGATAATAACCATGGCACTTAGCTTGAAGGATCAAAGGAGATAATACATACCTTAAACTCTATGTAAGTATTAGTTGCTAATTATTACACCAGGCTCAAAGCTTTACTGAAACCTGGATATAGAAATTCCATATTAATTCACACTACACTGCCATCTTCTGTGGGTCTCATGATCCTGGCAAAAACAAGCCTAGGAGGTTTTAAATAACTTTGCCAGGGAAAGTGTTGGCTATTCAGAATTCAGATGTTTTGTGTTAGGTTCTCAAGTCAAATGGGTTACATTGGGGTGGTTTTTTTTTTAAAACCTTTTCAAAATAAAGGAGGGAAACAAGGCTACCAGTCTTCAAAAACTCCTAGATTTCTTCTCCTCAGTACCAAAGAAGCACAATTGTGGTTACTTCTAAAAGATGACTACTTGGTACTTACACACCAAAGTGTTAAGAGGAGAGCCAGACTTCACGTCATCCTGTAAAGCTAGCCACTGTGTACCCTCTCCTCGCTGCAAGGCTGCCCTTCTGGGAGGCCGTGGAGAACACTGAAATCTATTGTGCTTTTGCCCCTCTAAGGTAGTTGAGGGTTTGTGTTCCTGCCCAGTTTCTGGCAGAATACAAACTGTCTTTGACTGGTAGAGTAAACAGTGACTGCCGGTTACAGTAGATAGACAGTCTTTAGGTTGGAAGATTGGACAGAGGAAAGTGGGCTTCTCTCTCTCTCTCTTTTCCTTCCTTTCCCCAGGATTGCATTTTTCTATTTTCATTAAGAAAACTGGGAATGCTGAGCAGCTAAGTGTCCTTGGGGCAAGCGAGGGAGTTCATTGGTGAAAACTCAGCCTATGACATCGTGTGCCTGGCTTGGCTAAGTTTACACGAATGTAGGATTTCTTTTCCTTATGGGGTGAAGGATGAGGACGTTTGGAGGCAGAGCTACAACGAGCTTAAAAGCTTGTTTATGACAAGGCACGCTGGCACAGCAGGGAGAGGGGCCAAAGGTTACCGAATCTAGTGTGCTTCTGGTGACTGCTGAAAAGAGGAGGACGTGGTCCAGCTCCAGAACTGCCTTCTCTTGTTGCTTGGTTAGCTAGCGGTGGACAGCTTTACCAAGGGGAGCTGGACTCCCAGGACTGGATGGAGGGGTCCGGGGTGCTTTGACTGAGAATGCCCGGATGACATAGGAGTCCTGTGGGTGGAAGGAAGAACTCTTTGCCCCTGCCTGACACATGAGCCTGCACTTTCTCTTTTGGCTGTGGAATTCAAGACAGCATTGGAAACGAGTCTAACTGCATACTTTTAGTGAGTATGTTTTTGTGGAATTGAAATACATATGTTTGAAAAGGCACTTTTATGATCAGCGTGGACCCCGTGTGTCTCCTCTGCCCTTGTTGTGTATTTCTAAGCTAGAAAGAAATTGCGTTGTAGTCCAGTTTTAAATGGGATGTTTTAAAGGGACTTGGGATTGAAAATACTGCCTAATATCTAATAGCCGGAGGGATTAAAAAAACACAGGAAATGAATGTATAAGTCTTTCATTCCCTCTTCAAGGCCTCTTCTTCCCATTTTTTCTTATAAAACAAGGAGAGTTTAAAAAGAAAGACAAGAATTTAGGAGACAGTCATAGGTTAGCAAAATAGGAAAACCTGCTCAGCTACAAATATCCAGTGCATGGGGGAAAAGGAACTTCTGGAAGTATACTTTTCTTTACAGAGTGTATCTTTTAAATGAATGTTTTTATGGATATGGTTTGCTTTGTATCATCCAGATTTCCCTCTATATCCTTTCCCTCCTTCTCCCCCTCTCTAAGACAGCCACCCTTTATATCACAGAATTTTTTTTTTTTTTTAAAGAGAATTACAACAAAAACTTTGGGGAAAAGTATATTGTTAGATACACACAACTTCCCCTCTGCCCTGTTAAGGAATGTTAAGGGGTCCCCTGAACTTGTCTTTTTGAATTGCAGTATTTTAGAGTTGAGGGAGGTATCCTCTATATTTCTTCTTTGGAGTCAAGCTCATTCTTTACAGTTTTACAATATTCATTTTCAGTTGTCTTTCCATCTTACATTTGTGAAGTCTTAGCGATTGTGTATAAAGTTTTCCTGGTGCTGTTTACTTCACTTTGCATCAGTTCATGGTAGACTTTCCACACTTCTTTATGTTTATTATAATCGCCCTTTCTTTTAGCACAATAACATTGCATTTACATTCCTATTTTAGCCATTAGCATCTACTTTGTTTACAATTTTTTGCTACCACCAAAAAAAAAATAACACTATGCTGAGGGGTTGGGGAGAGAGAGAAAGAGAAAATATGAATATTTGTAGCCATTTTATTTAGATAATTATAAATTGTTTTCAACTCCACTGACGATGTACTAGTGTGCTTGTCTTTTCCCAGCCCCTTTAAAATAGACTATTTCCATCCCTTTGTCATCTTTGCCAGCTCTCTGCATAGGAAATAAAATCTCAGGGTTGTTCTGACATGCATTTCTCTTATTAACGGTGATTTGAAGCATTTTAAATATGGTTGCTAATAGTTTGCAATTGTTTCTTTACAAACTTGGACTACTTTATCTGTTGGGCTTAGGTTTTGGGGGTGGGGGGGTAGTTTTTAAAGATGGTTTTCATTTTCTCTGATACACGGCACCAAAAGAGCTTCTCCCCTTCCTTCCCCTCCCTTCTTAAATCCCTTAAAAAGTCCATAGTTTAAAAAGACAAACATGAGTCCTATTAATGTTTGGCAGGAACAGATACACAGTTCTCATATCCGTAGGGCTGAACTTTGGAGGTTCCTGCAATTTCTTTTTTTAAAAAAGGTCTGCTGTTTGTCTTGGTTCAGTTTAGTCAGAAACAGCTTTTACTAAATGCCATGTGGCTGACTCAGTGGTCTGAGCATGGTTTTCCCATTATTTTCATTGACTTCATCTGTTCAGTTGTATCATGGAACTGAAATATTCCATGTTCTTATTGATTGCTTTAATCAAAAAAGTTGGAAGCAGATGATGCTTCTTGAAATGAAGCAACTTTTTAAAAAAGTAGACGGTGAATGAGTGGAATTAAGATCATAGTATCATATTCTAGTCCAACTCCTTCATTTTAGAAATGGAAGAAATTTCAGCAAAAAGGGGAATGAGTGACTTGCCCAAGGTCACACAGTAGGGAGGGATAGAAGTGGAATTTGAATCCATATCTATTGATGGCAAATTCATCTGTCTTATCATTATACCATGCAGATTGCTGGGTATAATCAATTGGAGGCTGAGCTCTGCCTCAGAGCCAGAATCTCTGGAATTTCATAGGATGGAACAGCCTAGAATTCTGACTTATTGATTGAGAGATTTGGAGACATCATTACTGAAGGAGGATGGTCTGCTTCAGAAGAGTAATAATTATAAAAACCTGGTCCTAATTACCCACACTGCAATAGGGGTGTTGAAGACAAGGCAGAACTCATTCTCTTTTCCCCTAAATCCTCCCCACTCAGCTTCCCCTTTGGAGACTCACAACCTAGAAGTCATCCTGGATTCCTCACTACCCCCATATCCAATCTGTTGCCAAAGCCTGCCAATTTCACCTTTCCAGCATCTCTCAACTGTACCACCTCCTCTCCTTTGCCACTGCCACCACTTCAGGGCATCACCTCATACCTGGATTATTGCAGTAGCCTGCCGATGATGCCTCAAGTCTCTCCGCACTCTGATCCATCATCCATTCAGCCACTAAAGTGATTTTGCTAAAGCACAGGTCTGATCACGTCACTACCCTACTCAATAAACTCCAGTGGTTCCCTCTTGACTCCAGGATCAAATACAAAATGCTGTTTGGCATTCAAAACCTTTCATGACCTAACCTGTTACCTCCCATCTTTCCAGTTTTTTACACTTCGTTCCCTGACTCATACTATTCAGTCCAGTGACCCTGACCTGGGACTGTTCCACAAACAAGGACATCCCATCTCTTGGCTCTGGGCATTTGTTCTGGCTGTGCTTTGTCCCTCCTCTGCTCTAACTACTGACCTTTCTGGCTTCAAGTCTCCACTAAAATCCCTTCTTTTACTGGAAGTTTTCCTCAGTTCCTCTTAATTCTAGTGCCTTCTCTTTGCTAATTATTTCTTACTTAATTCTGTACATAGCTTATTTTGCATGTTGCCTTCCCCATTAGATCTTTGAAGGGAGACAGTCTTTTGCCTATTTTTATATCCATAGCAGTTAGTACAATGACAGGCACATTCCCAGCAATTAATTAATAAATGCTTATTGAATGACAAGGCTGTACAAATCATTGAATATTTGAGTTGAAATAGGCCTTGGAAATCACCTAGTCACTGTTTTGGAGGTGAAGGAATTGAAGCATACGTCTGATAAATGGCAAAGCCAAGGATAAAATCTAAGTAAATTTGAACTCTCAGTCTGGTGGCTCTTTTATTGGCTCTTGGTTGTTTTAGTAAAACTTTGAAGTTTTAGTTTTTTATAAGCTATTATAAATTGTACATCTTTATCAGTGCCATTACAGTAAAACTTTTTCTCTCTCTCTCTTGCAGGAAAATCAGAGAGTGTGCTAAATGGAGACAGTGACAAAGAACAGAAAGATCATTATTTTGTGGAGACCCCCTATGGTTATCAACTGGACTTAGATTTCCTCAAGTATGTAGAGGACATACAGAAGGGGAACACCATCAAAAAACTTAACATCCAGAAGAGGCGAAAGCCAGTGCCACTCTACACGGGAACCAAGGATACCCATGGCCAGCTAGGTGTGTGGGCCTCCATTGAGTCACTCTCCTCTTCTAATAGCGATGATAACAAACACTGCCCCTCCTTCCTAACAGCCAGGAGCCAAGTAACAGCCTCTGTGGCCACCAGGCAGCCCGCCCCTTCTGAGACCTCTCCCACTTTCCTCACCATCCCAGAAAATAGACAGCTGCCCCCTCCCTCGCCCCAGCTCCCCAGGCATAACCTTCATGTCACCAAAACCCTGATGGAGACTCGGAGAAGACTAGAACAGGAGAAGATCATCATGCAGGCGACCCCAGGAGAGTTTCGGAGACCCAGGCTGGCCAGTTTTAGCGGTTTGGGCTCCACAGGCTCACTCCCCTCCTTTATGGGATCTGGGAATCACAATTCCACGGCCCATCAGCTCCAGAACGGGTTCCAAGGCAATGGGGAATACAGTATCTACACCACGGCTGCTACTGCCTCTTCTATGGGCAGCTCTCTCCGGCACAGCCCCATGAGCTCTGGGATGTCCACTCCTGTGACCAATGTAAGTCCATTGCACCTGCAACACATCAGAGAACAAATGGCGATTGCCCTGAAGCGCCTGAAGGAGCTGGAAGAGCAGGTGAGGACCATTCCAGTGCTGCAGGTCAAGATCTCGGTCCTGCAGGAGGAGAAGAGGCAGCTGGTCTCCCAACTGAAGAGCCAAAGGTCACCCTCCCAGAACGATGCCTGTGGTGTGAGGCAGCGATCCTACAGTGCTGGAAATGCTTCCCAGCTGCAGCAGCTCTCGAGAGTCCGGAGAGGAGGTGGAGGGGAACTGTACATAGACTGTGAAGACGAAGAATTGGAGAGTGTGGAACAGAGCACTCAGAGGATAAAGGAGTTTCGGCAGCTCACTGCAGAGATGCAGGCGTTGGAGAAGAAGATCCAGGACAGTAGCTACGAGACCTCCCCAGAGATAAGAGAGAATGGGCAGTGTCCCTCCAAGGAGTGCAGGTCCGTTGCCGTGGGTGCTGATGACAACATGGATGATGTTGTCCTGTATCACAGGTCCTCCAGACCATGCAGGGAAGCTGCTGTAGGAACTGAGACAGAAACCAGGGACTCTGGAGTTGGGGTAACAGAGGCAATGCTCGGTGTCACCACTGAAGCCGATAAGGAAATAGAGCTGCAGCAACAAACCATAGAAGCTCTGAAAGAAAAAATCTATAGGCTTGAGGTTCAGCTCAAGGAAACCACCCATGACCGGGAGATGACTAAGTTAAAACAAGAGTTGCAGGCGGCCGGGTCCAGGAAGAAAGTTGACAAAGCCTCCATGGTCCAGCCGCTTGTCCTCAGCAGGATGGTGGAGGCAGTGGTACAAACAAGAGACCAAATGGTTGGTAATCATGTGGATGTGATGGATGCTTGTGTGGGGACTCAGCTACAGACATGTAGTGTGGGTGTCTCCTGCAAGCCTGACTGGGAGAATAAGATTGTTGGGCCAGAGCTGCCTATGAGTTGGTGGATTGTGAAGGAGCATGTGGAAACATGTGACCAATGTGTTGGAAGGTCTGTGGAGATGTGTGACAAGAGTGTGGGTGTGGAAACTAGCGTTTGTGTAACAGGCAGTAATACGGAAGAATCTTTGGATGATCCGGCTCCTTGCAAGGCACAGCTGGATATCAAAGAAGTACAGTCCGTAGGTTGCGGAGACTGTTCTATCAATGTGACTATTTGCTCTCCAAAGGAGTATAATTCCCAGAGCATGAATACGGAGTCTGTTTTCCTGGTGGACTCCTCCATCATGGCTGTGCCTCAAACCATGAACCAACATACCACTACAGTATTGGAACAGGTAAACCAGTTCACCAACACAGAGGTAACATCTCTGGTGGACTCCAGCACTAACACTTTCCTAAGCACTTTGGACAAACAGACTAATACTAGGACTGTGGATGTGCGGACTGTGGCAGTCGGGGAGGGCAGGGTCAAGGATGTCAACACTTCCACCAAGACTCGTTCCATTGGGGTTGGGACTTTGCTTTCCAGCGATTCTGGGTTTGACAAGCCATCTGCTGTAAAGACCAAAGACTCAGGAGTGGGACAAATAAACATTAATGAGAACTACCTGGTGGGTCTTAAATTGAGGAATATGGCGTGTGGGCCCCCCCAGTTGACTATGGGGTCAGCAGCCAGCAGGAGGAGTGTAGGTGTTGGAGATGAACCTGTAGGTGAATTGGTAGAAGGCCCCCCAAACCAGGCTCCTTCTGAAATAATGACTGGCTTAGACCATTATATTGAACTTGTGCAGAAGCTCTTGGCAGAGCAACAGACACTTTTGGCTGAAAACTATAGTGAACTGGCAGATGCTTTTGGGGAACCTCATTCTCAGATTGGCTCACTTAACTCACAGCTCATTAGCACGCTATCATCCATCAACTCTGTTATGAAGTACACCAGTACTGAAGAACTAAGGAATGTAGACTTCCCGAGACAGAACCTGGACAAAATGGCAGGTAGGCTGTGTTTGGGATGGACTTGGAAGAAGGGAAAGGTAGCAAAGAGGTCTTTCTGAGTCATTCTTTGGATTGTTTGGAGAGAGGGAGGGGTAGGGGGGAGAAAGAGAGAGAGAGAGAGAGAGAGAGAGAGAGTGAGTGTGTGTGTTTCTGTGTCTGTGTTAGCCCAAGAGTCCTTTATGGTCATGGGGCTGAAGATGACATTGTCTGGCCTTCCCATTTGGTTTCCATGATTTTTGTTTATTTTATGAAGGAACACATGAGCAAATTCCTTACCATTTGTGCCCATAATTAACAGTATGTTAGAATTCATTTCACTGAAAATTAGTGGAGGTGATAGGGAAGAGAGACAAGTGGAGCCATGAAGACCTGGGTTTGAGTTACTTCATGACACATACAGACCCTGGGCAAGTCACACCTACAACCTCCTCCTAGTACCCTACACAACTCTCCAAGATCATATATAAGATGTTGAACAGTTGCTAATTTGCAAAAGGAGTTTCTTCACTGAGAATTCCCTACATCAGTGAAATCAAGGGTTTCTACCTCCCCTGTCCCCAGCTTCCTCCCCCAACCCCAACCCCCAAAAAAGTTGACAGATGGGAAATAATCCTCTAAGAACTTTCAGACATGGCAAAGTTCTTTCTACCGTTCAAATCTGACAACAGATTTTAGGTTTTTCTCTCCCTCCTTTTCCTACAGAAAATCCTGTTAGCGCCATTTTTTTCCTTTAATGTTAAATAATGTCTGTAGTTCCACTGCAAGATTTCATGACCAAGCCATACATTTTCCAGTAAGTAAGACAGTGGAATCATTTCCCTTGTTATAACTGGTATGAGAGAACTTCCACCAGGTTTTCTACAAGTGTTAATTACCGCCTTGGCAGTCCGTTAAATGCCATTTCTTTCTGTTCATTTTAAATGTGTATGCAGGTTTGGGGGAGTAGAATGAAATCCTACTTTCCAATCAAACTGAATACTATGGGAGAAAATAATAGAGATGCTTCCAGTGATGTTTATGGCACATGGAAAATCAGCGTTACTGAACATATTTTCATGCACTGAATATTTATAATACTAAACATGTGGGGAAATCCACATATTTGAAAACCCCCTACCACCTTCCCAATAATCTAGTGAAGTCAGTATTACAAGTACCATTGCTTTCGCTTGTTCAGTCATGTCTGACTCTTCCTGACCCAAGTTGGGGTTTTCTTGGGAAAGATGCTGGAATGGTTTGACATTTCCTTCTTCAGTTCATTTTACAACTGAGGAAACTGAGGCAAACAGACTTGAGTAATTTGTCTAGGATCACACAACTAGTAAGTGTTTAAGGCTTGATTTGAAGTCAAGAAGACTCATCTTTCTGACTCTAGACCCAGCATTCTATCCACTGTGCCACCCCACTGTGCCACCTAGTTGTCCTGCAAGTTTTATGGCTACCCATATTTTGCAAATGAGGAAATTAAGGCTGAGAGATATGAAGGGACCTGCTTATAAGGTCACACAGATAGTAAGTAAAGGTGATGAGTATCAAATCTAGGTCCCCTCACTCCAACTCCAGCATTCCTTGTATTTTACCACTTTGCCTCTTTCTCTAAATAAGCCATGATTTAAAATTTTGAAACCTAAGAACTTTAAGCCATAATACCCAAGTTTAAATGCCAGCTCATCAACTTCCTACCTCTGTAACATCGGGCAAGTCACTTAACCTCAGTGGGTGCCAGGTTCCTCATGTATAAAAGGAGGGGATTTAGGCTAGATAATCTCCTGGGTCTCTTCATCTTTAAGTCCACGACCCTGTGATATATGTGTAGGAGTTTTAAGTTTCTCTGAAAAGGCAGCTGACTAAGTCAGATTAAACTTCTGGCTTGTTTGAGTTTTAGCCTCTATGAAAACCTGGGCCCAAATCAAGTTTTACTCATTTTACACAGCTGTGTAGCAAGACATTGTTTATTATAATTTAAAAACCACCACCATCCTCCAAAAACACAACACTCTGAATGATGAATGACTCAACTTTTTCTCTTTCTTTGACTAATGAATGATTGAGTGTGCTGGGAAGTCTTCGAAACTGGAGATAGGAAAACAGATTTAAGGCTGTTAAAAATCTGAATAATTTTGAATCTTTATTTTCATCTTATTTTTGACACATACTCAAAAGCATTATGAGGTATCAGCTACATACAGCACGTTAGGAGTATAGGTGACTAGGGAGATAAAGAGTTTACTTAGGACACAGGCCCTACCCTTATGGAGTTTACAGAAAACTGGATTCACACAACATGTTTATTGTATTCATCCAACATATTGCATTACTAGCCGTGTGACGCTGGGCAAGTCACTTAATCCCAACTGTGAGAGAGAAAGAGACACAGAGAGAGAAAATAACAAAAGAAAGTGCTATAAAGGGTCCAAAGACCAAGGCCATTGCCAGTCTGGGGAATTAGGGAAGACTTCTTGGACGAAGTGGGCTTCCCATTCACAGCCCATGAAGGGTGGTAAGACACTTCAAAAGGGGAAGCTGGAGGAGGGAGGGCATTAAAAACATGATGTCAGATCCTAAGTCCAAAATAAAATCTTTAAATATCTCTAGACACAGGTGCAGTAGAACATCATCTATTAATAAAGACTTTTCCTAAGTGAGCTTTCTGTTTCACATTCTTGCCAAAAATATTGAGGTGTAACGTTGTAATGACTGGTCTATAATGTCATTAACTGGGAACAGAGAGTAATGTCTGTCTGGGCACGTTACACAGTACGCATCATTTTGGCTGTTTCCAATTATACTGACTCTTCACGCTCCTATAAACACATACACCTCACTAATCATTAAAAATTGTGTCTGGTGCTATTAAGACATCATCTTTTATGAAACAGTATTCATATGCTAAAAATTAGCATCTCTAAAACTTAATGTGCCTTCTTCCCTAAAGGCACCCAGGAATAACTTTGCCTAGTCCAAATCTATATTCACATTTGTGTTTTTAACCATATTATCGCAAGGTGCCTTCCTCATGACAATTCAGCCAGGATAGGGAGTCTTGGGAAATGCCATGGATTACCCTCCCCCCTCCTCTTTCTGACCCATTTTCAGTGTTTAACAGTTGAGCCTGAAATGACAAACTATCCTTGTGTTTAATGTTTTCATTATCTGGTAAATGTTTAACGCAGTTTGCTAATTACAAACAAACAGATTACCAAGAGCAAGGAAAGGGGGAAAAAAATGAAGTTTGTTCGGATGCAAGCTAGATCCCCCCAGTTCACCAAACTGATCTGTTGAATCATAGCAGTGGATTTTATTTCTCGTGTACTCCTTGGATAGAAATTGGGCCGCAGGGAGTTGCTGCTTTGGCAAGAATCAATAAAAATAATTTACTTACTCAAGGTCAGTATTTTGGCCATTTCAACAAGTATTGGAAAATAACTGAACAAATCATACAGGAGCTGTTACTTACATGCAGCTTCGTATTATTATTATAATACTACTTTGGTAGGCATTGTAAACATTATGCCATCACACACTACAAAGGATTTTAGCAAGAGATTTGCCTGGTACAGAGGAGAACCCTCAAGACCAAAGGGGGGTAAGCATTTTGTCCAGTTACATAGAGTCAGTGGAAAACCTGAGAATACAGCCCAAATCTAATAAATTCCTGAAAGGCCAGTGTAGTGTACTGTAGAGAAATACCTTGGGTTTCATAGAGAGCCTCGTCAGGGAGCTCTAGAGACCAGAGTCCAGAGGCCAAGTTCACATCCCGGCTCTGATGCTCATTTGACTACAGGCAAAAACCCTGTCACCTCAACCGTTCCATTTCCTTATCTGCAAAAAGAATCATCTATTCATAACACAGATGATGAGTTGAGAAGTGGCCGTGTTTGTTGATATTTCTCAAGTTCCTAATTTTTTTTTAAAAGATTTAAATAAGGGAGTTGGATTAAATGAGACCTTTTCCAGTCCCAAATGTGATTTGAATCCCAGAACAAGGACAGGGTACATTTGATCATAATGTAAAAAAACACAGGGCAGCTAGGTGGTGCAGTGGATAGAGCACCAGTGCAGGAGTCAGGAGGACCTGAGTTCAAATCTCACCTCAGATACTTGACACTCACTAGCTGTGTGACCTTGGGCAAGTCACTTAACCTCAGTTGCCTCATCCTGAGTCATCTCCAGTCATCCTGGTGAATATCTGGTCACTGGATTCAGATGGCTGTGCAGGAGAAGTGAGGCTGGTGACCTGCACAGCCCTCCCTCACTCAAAACAAAGTCAAGTGCAAGTCATATCATTATTTCTCTGATGGCATGGCCTTCTTTAGCAACAAAGGACGAATACACACACAAAAAAACATGGCATACAACACCTCACAGGTGAGTTCAATTCTGTTACCCTGATAGGACATGCATCTTAAGGTCTGCAAAACACTTTACATGTTGCTGTCTGTCCAGTCATTTTTCATTCTTGTCTGACTCTTCATGATCCGATTCAGGGTTTTCTTAGCAAAAATACTGAAGTCGTTTGCCAATTCCTTCTCCCACTCATTTTACAGATGAGGAAACTGAAGCAAACAGGGTTAAGTGATTTGCCCAGGATCGCACAGCTAGTAAGTGTCTGAGGCTGGATTTGAACTAAGGTCTTCCTGATTCCAGACTCAGTGCGCTCTCTCCCCTGCACTACCTACCCACCACACTTTACATATGTTAACTCATTTTATCTTCACAATAACTCTGGGAGGTAAGTGCTGTTATTACCTCCATTTTACAGATGAGAAATTAAGGCTGAGAGCACTTCAAGTGACTGGCCCAGCTAAGAAGTGTCTGAGGCAGGATTCAAACTCAGGTCTTTCTGACACCAGGTCAGGTGCTCTGTCCACTGCCCCATCTGGCTGCCTAGGCAGTGTGATACTACAGAAAGACTTGGATTCAGGAAATACCTAGGTTCCCAAATCCTAATTCAGTACTCCTAACTGTGTGACTTATAGGCAAGTCAATTCTTTGAAGTTTCCTCTTCTCTAAAATAGTTTTTTCTCTGAAAAACACCCTACTATAGGTGTTCTGAGAAGCAAATGAGGGGATAAAGGTAAAGTGCTTTGCAAACCTTTAAAAGACAAAAGTAGATGTGAACCTGGCTTCCCAAAGACTATTCCAATGGCAGAAGCCACAGGGGAGATGCTTTGGATATGGGCCCTCTCAGGGACTGTTGTTCAAGAACCAACCCATGGAGAAGTTCATGACTAGAAGGTTGATTAATCAGGTCTTGCTATATATTATGTTTCTAAGTGATAAGATTCAATCTGTAATATAATCAAATCCACCGAATAACCAACCAACAAGTATTTTTTGAATAACAACTATACGTCTGAAACTGGGCTTGGGTTTTGGAGATAATTTCATCACAGGGTTTTATCATACTAAAAAGGGATTACTCCAGAGCCCACCGTAGTATAGTAGAAAGATGACTGGCTCTGAAGTCAGAGGATGTGAGTTCACATCTGTCCACAGACCTTTACCACCTGCTTCCCCTTGGCTAAACCTCCCTACGTTTCATTTTTCTTATCTCTAGAACGAGGGTCTTGAATTGAATAACCCCTAAGGTCCCTTCTATGATACTAATGATTCTTTATTTGTGAATTAGTAAATGTAAATTAGTAAATTTGAATTTAGCAAACAAATTTGAAATGTTTATTGCTAAGCTGTTGTGTTCTCAAATTTGCAAAATTCCTAACACAGTGACTGGCATACTGTAGGCACTTGTTCCCCTCCTTTTTTTTTCATGTTGTGGAATGATCCATTGCCTTCTGGTGTTATACATTTTTTTTTTAAAGCAAAAATGAGGGGAAACTCTTTCCATGAATTTCTATAGGTCATAAGACTTCTTTAGTGCCAGTGGCACAGCTGAGATTTGGTGACTTGATGTGTCTTAAATCCCCGCTGGTATCAACCAAATGATCAAGGTGGAAGTCAGCCTCCATCAGCTGTGCTTTCTTTGAAGAAATAGCTGGTGCTTTTCTTTATGTAATTGGCATGGGTTTGGTTTGAGAGGTCGTGGTGGTTTTCGTTTGAGAGGGGAGAGTCTAGACATGCTCACTGCTGTGACAGATGTTCTAAAAATATATCTGTCCTGCTGTCTCCGAGCAAATGTAAATCAAATTGTACATAACAGCTGAGCTCCGCTCAGAGAGGCTGTGGGTCATAACTTTGAAAAGATCCATCCCTCGCAAGTGCAACTTCTCTGTTTAGAGTCTTCTTTATCTCCATTTTATGGTAAAATGTGTGAATTATAAGCAGTTTACATAACTGCAAAACCCACTTGGCGGCATGGACGTTGAACCAAAACTGGATATCTGTGAAAATTACCATTTGTTTCTGGGTTGACGTGTCCGTGTTTTCTTAACTCTGCATCCCTGCCCCCCAACCCAGAGAATGCATCTGTTAACTGTCATGGTATGCATTTTCCTCCTCACAAAATTTCAGGAACATTCTAAGATTAGAGTGGATTGTTTTGACATTCCATAGAATATGATCTCCCTGATGAAAGTGGTATGGCATATAGTAGGTGTGCACAAGAGCTCAAGAAGTAAACATAAAACTGTTTGTGAAATTAAAACTTAGGAGAAAATTCAATATATTGAACCCAGAAATCCTAGAATGGAGGTGACACTAATAGCTGTTTATATACAGTTACAATACCTTTTTACATACAATTATTATCCCTTCCACATCTCAGGGGTTACAAGTGTGGCACCCCCACAGATCTGGAAAATACGCATAAAATTTTTTTTGCCCTTCATACCAGAGAAGAAGTCTGAATTATTATTGTATTAAAAGATAAAATATGTTGATATTATACAATACTATACATGT
The DNA here is from genome assembly GCF_028372415.1 of Notamacropus eugenii. NCBI lineage: Eukaryota > Metazoa > Chordata > Mammalia > Diprotodontia > Macropodidae > Notamacropus > Notamacropus eugenii. Next base: position 100,779,675 of record NC_092872.1, on the reverse strand, counting down.
TTTATAACATTTCTGAGTTTCTAAATTAATTCTGTGTTGTCTACTGTCTTTAAGTGTCATCTGTAGCTTCTGCTAAACTCCCCAAACATTCCCATTTAATTTCTTATGCCAACCCATGATATATCAAAACCATAATGAGAAAAGTTGCAACATGGAAGTGACAACTGTATGTTTTCTCATTTGATCATCACAGCAACCCAGAGAGGCAAGTGCGATGACTAAGTCTATTTTACAAGTGACTTGCCCAGGGTCACAGAGCCAGTAACCACAGTGAGTGGATTCAAACTCAGGACTTTACAACACCAGTGCAGGAGTCAGGAGGACCTGAGTTCAAATCTCACCTCAGACACTTGACACTCACTACCTGTGTGACCTTGGGCAAGTCAGTTAACCCCAATTTCCTCATCCTGGGTCATCTCTAGTCATTCTGATGAATATCTGGTCACTGGATTCAAATGACTCTGGAGGAGAAGTGAGGCTGGTGACCTGCACAGCCCTCCCTCACTCAAAACAAAGTCAAGTGCAAGTCATGTCATCATTTCTCTGATGGCATGGTCTTCTTTGGCAAGGGAGGATGAACACTTTCATTTATCTAATGTTTTCCACATTTTTTTTTAAATTATGAGTTCCAAATTATCTCCCCTTTATTCTCCCCATTAAGAAGGCAAATAATTAAGTCCAATCCAGTATACTCTTCCACCGTTAGAGAACTTTTTTCCACTCTTATCAATAGTTTTTAGTGTGGTCACAGAAACTTTCTGCAACTTTTTTTATTATCTCTGATACCCTTGGCTTGAAATTTGACTTGAGTGTGTCAGCAGGAAGGCCCTTCTTTCTTCTGAAGGGAAGAACTTCACAGAATTCTAATTTTTAAGAACTTCCATGGGGCTATTTGTTTAATATTGCCTAAGCTGATCTTTAATGCCTTCTGTGGTAGGACTTGAGATATAAAAATTCACTTAACTTTTGAAGAATTACAAGTGCAGTCTGCCAGCATGCATTTATTAAGTGCCTGTGGTATGCCAGCACTGTTGGGGATACAAAAAAATAATGAAATGGACCTTGTCTTTAAGCAGCTTTCTTCTTATTAAAAGACACGTGTATATCTCTTTTGTTGTCGTTTAGCCATTTTCAGTCGTGTCTGACTCTTGGTGACTTGCCCAGGGTCACACGGTTAGACATCAGATTTTCACTGAGGAAGAGGAATCTTCTTGGCACAAGTAACAAATCTGGGAACAAGGGAAGGGGGTGCTGCAGAATCTCTACTTTCAGTTTGCTACATTGCTGTGTCATATTAACAGTTCTTTCTTCGGTGAATGCCTCTTTGTGAAGCACTGTGCTGGGCACCAAATATACACACCAGACCTTGCCAGCCCTCTGGTCTAGAGGAGATAATATTGAACCCTGGAGAAGGTAACCCTAGAAGGCAGTGTCAGAGTTCTGAAGGAGTCCTGAAGAAAGTAATAGCAAGCCTGTAGGGTTAGCGACAAGGAGAAAGGCCTCTTGTGGGCTGGTATCCTCACAGAAAGTTTCAGTGGTGATACTTCAGCTTGGATCAGCTAAGATGCAGAAGTTCATGGGCTTGACACCCCACCTTTGGCTAATCCAGTGGGTTTTCTGGGTCAGTTTTGGGAGGGTATGTAATTAAAGGTGGGTGAGGCAGTGAGGAGGGAGAATCTGATTTTTAATCCTATCTGGTTTGTTTTTTTTTTTTTTAGCTTGCTTCTAGTTAAACACCTGCCATTCCTAACATTGGTAACAATCCCAGGCATGTCTCCATGAAATAAAAATGACCCTAAGTGAGGCCATGTTCCCTAACGGTGCCCATATTTGGGGTCTAAATGTTTAAGCATAAAGGTGCGTCTCAAGTGGGGTACATACACTGATTTTCAAGAGAGTATTCTTAGAAGAAAACTGGAAAAATACATGGTAGTCATGCTATAGATTGTAGAACAGGAAGAATATTGACTTTCTACTTCCAGAATGATTAAAATATGCAGGAAGGGAGTAAGTTGTTCAAATATCTCTTCCACCTCTTACTCATTAAAAAACAAACTGCCATGCGACAAATGACCTGATGTCCTGGCCAGTGCCATTATGGTCAACATCAAATCAGTTCTTTCCCTCTGGACCTTTAGATATAGTTTGGGCAGAATTCCAAAATGAATGCTTGGAATACATCAGGGTAGCATACTTCAGCCTTAGACCAGCATGTTAGGTATCCTTTGAGGAAAATCTTGTACTGAATTGAAATTTGGTTTTGTAACATGGCTAATTAATACATCTGTGTTGTTCATATCAGCGTTTTCAGAAGGTACTACATAAATACAAAAACATAGATTGGCATGCTGAGCTATTTTGGAATAAGTCAACACGGAATGCATTTGTTTTTTGAAAATTCCAGTTTGTAATGTATTCCAGTAACTGATAGGTGTTCTGAATTAATAATTACTATACATGTACTAGAAGAGATAATCTCCCAAGAGCTCTTCCACCTTCATTAATCTGTGATTCTGTGAACATTTCTAAGTGCTAGATTATACTTTACATTTCAGATTTTTTGTATCATGATGCATAATCTGAGTTCTTGTGGTTACTAATTTATGTTTACTATGGTTAGCTGCTAAACGTATTGTAGAATTAGAATGAACACAATATTAAGGAGGCTTTATCTTTAGCAGGTGAGATCTGAAACCTTTATTGAAATCTTTAGCTGAGCTCTCATTAGGACATAGAAGTAACCCTCAGTTCTCAAAGGCAATGGCGAACCAACTTGAGCAGTTTCTATCGAACTAGAGGGGCTTTGAGTTGGGTAACTAGATAGATGAGGCAGTTGATAGAGCACTTGGCCTGGAGTCAGAAAGACGCATCTTCCTGAGTTCAAATCTGGTCTCCGGTCCTTACTAGCTGGGTGACCATCACTTCACCCTGTTTGCCTCAGTTTCCTCATCTGTAAAATGAGCTGGAGAAGGACATGGCAAACTACTCCAATATCTTTGCCAAGAAAACCCCAAAATAGGGTCACCAAGCATCCAGCACGATTGAAAACATCTAAACAACAACAAATAAAGGGCACTAGAGATTTAAAAAAAAAATGTTGGAACTATAGGGGAGCCTTGAACTCTGATTTAAGCAGTCACATTTGTTTTACTTTGGCTTGTTTACTTGACTACTTTAAGAATTCAGTTTTGCTGTGCCTGGCTATAGGAAAAAGACTGTATTTAGAGTCAGGAGTATCTGGTCTCAAAATAATCAATAAACATAAAGTACCTACTGTATGTTAGGCATAGTGCTAAATGCTGGAAATCCTGGCTCTGTTCCCTTTTGCAACCTCAGGCATTAGTTTCCCTTTCTGTAAAATAAGAGTTAAACTAAGGGCCCTTCTGGCTAGTTTGCTTCATTCACAGAATCTCATAGTTGGAAAAGACCTCAAAAGCTATCTAATCTAACTTATACTTAAACGAGTGGTCAGGCAGCTTTTGTTGAAAGACCCTCAGTGGGAGGGAACTCACTAGAACTCAGTGTGGTACCCAGAAAAAAAAATGCTGGATTTGGGGTAAAAAAAATGCTGGATCTTCATGTAAATCTCACTTCTGCCACTAACTACTTGTGGGACTTCGGACAGGTCATAGCCTCTCCAGGCCTCCATTTCCACATCTATAAAATGAAAGGCCCAGATCAGGTATCCTCTAAGGTCCCTTCTAGCTTAAAATGTCTAATCCTGTGACCTCCCAAAGCAGAAGGTTCCATTTTGGGAGAACTCTCATTGTTAGGAAGTTTAACCGTAACGTTAAGACCACATTTGCCTCTTAGAAGCGTCCATTTGGATTGGTGGAATAGAAACTTCGCATGAAACTTTTGTAGGAGCACGGCTCTCGCTAGCTGGACAGCTGAGAAGTGTTCATGGCTTACGTGCCTTGCAATTACAAACAGGGGCCTTCCCAAGTTCGGAGAATTGTTTGATCTGTTCAAGGTCAGACAGAATGTAAATACACTCTGAAAGTATTTGATAGTAATAGAGATAAGTTAACTTGAGCTAGAATAATACACTATTTAAAAAAAAAAAAAGTCCTGTCCAAATGGGAAGCACAGTGCTGGATAGTGAAAAACTCACTGGCTCTGGCATTAGAAGATCTGAATTTGAATGCCACTGCTGATGCATGGTGCATTCTGGGGCAGCGAGGTGGTATTGTGGCTAAAATGATGAGTCAGAAAGTCCTGTGTTCAAATCCAGCCCCCAAAACAGACTAGTTGTGTGACCCTGGGCGAGTCACTTAACCTCTGTCTGTCGCAGTTTCCTCAGCTGTAAAATGAGTATAATAATAGCTTTAAGGATAATAGTTTTAAGGATCAAATGAGATAATGTTTGTAAAGTGCTTAGTACAATGCCTGGCATGTACTGGTGGCTGGTATATAAATGCTTGTTCCCTTTCCTTTCCCTTTCCTCTGTGACTTTGGAAAAATAATGTAAACTCTCAGGATGTCAGTTTCCTTCCCTAAAAATAGGGAGTTGGATTAAGATCACATAAATTTTTTGCTCCTGGGACATGACCTTAAAAGTCATCTAGCCCAACCCTCTTATTTTACAGATGAGAAAACTGACACCCAGAGGGATTAAGTGATCTGTACAGGCCTGAGTTCGAATGTGACCTCAGACATTAGCTGCGTGATCCTGGACAAGTCACTTAAACCTGTTTACCTCAATTTCCTCAGCTATAAAATGAGCGGCAGAAGAAATGGCAAACCACTCCAGCACCTTTGCTAAGAAAACCCCAAACGAGCACGTAACAGAAGTGACAGAACAACCCCATCACAAGGAGGAGGGGTGTGTTGGTGCCTGCTCATACAGACTCATGAGAAAGCTGGTTGTGAAATTTTCAGAGTGAGCATTTGCACCTCAAAAATTGGCAAATACCATAAATCAGGGCTTGATTTATTGCTTTTCTAGGCTTCAAGTAACGGTGAAAATGTTAGTAATGTAGATTAAACTGAAAGGTGTCCTGAGCCCAACCTCCTCCTTTCCCCATGAAAAGTCAGTTGTTAAACATCTACCAGCACATCTCTAAGGTATAACTCATAACGTTAGAAAATTGCAGAGCTGGAATCCAAACTCATGCCTTATGACTCTCCTAGGTGGTGCTTAAAATCCCTCCCATCTCTGTCTCTGTGATAGCTCCGCTAATGAAGGAGGACAACTAATTCACAGGCTCTTTCTCTCTTTTGTCTTAAATCAAGTCAACAGAGTTCTCAGAGTTTGCATGCAAAAGTGCCTTTAAGTTAAATTCAAGCAGTGATGGAATATTGATGGTGCTGCTAGCCACTGAAAACGACATAAAAGAAGCAAGCCACAGAGGACCCAGGCACAAGCTATTTAGAACCCGACGGGGAACACACAAAACAAGAGAAAATGCAAACCAGTTTTCACTCTATTTGTAGTATAGATCAACGCTCTGAAAGTTTAGGAAAAGGAGAACTGGTGGAAATATAGCATTGTTTGTGATGTATTTTAGAACACTGTTCCTTTTTTAAAACCAAATACTGATTTTTTGATTTTTTTTTTTTTTGCAGAGCCAGTTAAACATTTGGCTCTAGATATGTGGGGGGGAAAGAAGGGGGAATGAGAGAACAGCCACAGCTTGACTGGACAAGCAGCTTTGGGCAGTGAGACCATGGGTAAATAGGTAAAATAAAAGTCAAATTGTAGAGGGCATTACAAACCTCAAAGCACCATGTAGGTCTGTTGTTGTTCAGTCATGTCCAACTCCGTTGGGTACAGGGCTTTCTTGGCAAAGATACTGGAAGGTTTGCCATTTCCTCCTCAGGCTCATTTTACAGATTAGGAAACTGAGGCAAATGAGGTAATGTGACTTGGCCAGGGACACATAGCTAAGGCTGGATTTTTAACTCATTAGGTGTTCCTTACTCCAGACCCAGGGCTCTATCCACTGAGCCATCTAACTGCCTCATATAAATTCATGTTCTTATAACATGCTAGCTATTATTAACATATGTTAAATTTAACATGAAGAAACAACCGCCAATGGGTTCCTCTGTGCTTTCTTCTGTGGTTCTGGATGTTTTTATAAAGTTTTGCTGATTTTTTTTTAAACTAAAAAGAGGGATTAGGAATTAATCTAACCAGGGATTCAAAATCATTCATAGATTCTTAAAGAGGCAGGAAATGTGAGTTTTTAATTGCCTTAGCCTTAGTAAGAGGAGTCTGGCAGGAAGATGAGCTGGAGTCATTTAGACTAAGTTAAGAGCAGTGAGAGACCAACCCTTGTACCTCACAGAGAAATTTTTTTACACTTCTCCAGTACACCTACTTTGTAATTTTATGCAGAACTGTAAACCTCTTGAGGACAGAAATTGCATCTTATCTTTGTAGCTTTCCCAGTGTTTAGCGTCATGACCTCTATGTAGTCAGGCTACAAGAAGTTAACTCCCCATCACCATATGCTGGGCGCTGGATACACAAAGACAACCCTAGTCCTCAGGGGACTCCCATTTTAACAGAGAGACAACGTGTAAATTACTTTGTACATACAAAGGATAAACAGAAATCTGGGAGGAAATGGTGTTTGGCAAAAGTGTCCTCCTGAAGGTGGGAGGTGAGGGACAGAGATGAGATGAGAGCCTAGTACAAAGAAATGAGCGGTGGAGGATGGTATGTGAGGAACCCCATGGGGTTGGATCAGAGAGTGAGGTAGAGACTGGAAACATAGGAAGGGACTAGATTGTAAGGAGCTTTAATGACAGAGGACTTTATGATTCTGAAAGTATTAGGGAGTTTGGGGTAACAGAAAATTCTTCAGGAAAATCACTTTGGCTGCTGAGGAGAGAAAGGATGCATGTGGGGAGAGACTTAAGATACCAGACTTCGGTTTAGCTGTTGATATACTCCTGGCAAGAAGTGAGGAGGGTCTGATGATCTAGGATGGGAGACTTGTATGGGAAAGAAGGGGATGTAGAAGTAGAAATGATAAATACTGGTTGAATTGAATGAGACACTGAACTAAGGCTGAGAGAGTGGGAATGGCGAATGAATAAAGCACACCGTTTAATTTGTTTGCTTAGAAAAAAATCAAAGCTTTTTTTATATTTGCAATTAAGTTATAAGCTTTGGGGGTGACACCTCTCCCCCTTAACATTTCTATCCCCACCATGCGGTTATTGGCTGTAACGTTCAGTCATCTAACATAATGATGCATCCTTATGGTTCAGTCATTTTCAGTTATGTCTGACTTTTCTTGGCCCCATTTGGGGTTTTCTTGGCAAAGATACTAGAGTGGCCAGCCATTTCCTTCTCCAGCTCATTTTACAGATGAGGAAACTGAGGCCAACAGGGTTAAGTGACATGCCCAGGGTCACAAAGCTAATAAGACTCCAACCCTCTATCCACTATATTGTTTATGGGTGTGTGTTTTTTAGAATATCTGCATTTAGATGTAACGTTTACCCCAACCCTAAAGCCTCTCTTTCTTTGCTTCATTCTCTCTCTTTTCTACCAGGACATAATTTAGAATGTATCTCTAACGGTCGAGTTACTTCATCACTTCTGACTTCAAAGGGTGAAATCACAACGCATGAGCAAGAGGCTGGGACCACAGATGGGACAAAGGTTCCTATGGTAGGAGTTGGCTCTGGCCCAGACACGACATCTCCAATTAACCTAACAGATGATCAAATTGCTGCTGGCCTTTACGGTAATTCCACACACTTGTTCGATCTATTTCTTAGCACCACAGTCCCTTGTTAAACATTTCTAGCCATCCAATTAAATGTAATTGGACAAACATTTATTAAGCATCTACTATAGGTAGAGTCATGGACCCAGGATATGGAGAGCTGACCTCAAAGCCAGGAACTTGAACCTAGCTTCAGTCTGGGTAAATAACTTGTCAATGGTCTTGGCAACCTTGAAGGCCATACATTATGGAGAAGGTCCTGACAAACACTGGTGGAGGTAGTTCCCTTACCTAGAACTTCCTTTTATTAATGAAATCACAGGTTCAGAGATGGATTTGATAGGAGAAAAAAATTCACACCATTTTCTTGGTGCTGCTTTAAAGGCAAAAGAAATTGGATTCAACAACAGCTGTTTTTCTACTTCAAAAGTGGTTTTTCAGTTTTCTTATTTAAATTATAAACTTAATAAGCCTGAACACTTTAATGTACAAAGAACAGAAAAGGTATGTGAAACTGTAAAGTTCTCCTAGTTTGTTTTAGTGGTACATTGGCTAGAGCATGGGACTTGGCATCAGAAAGATGCAAGGTCCAATATGGCCTCAGACACTTTCATGTGGCTATGTGTTCTCAGACCATAAAAGCTTTATATAAGAGGTAGCAATCATTAATGATTCTTAAATTTAACACAAAGCACCAAAACTGCCTTGCTTCTCTTTGCTTTCTTCTCAAATTCCTCCTGATACCTTATATGCTTTTTTTCTATAAAATTGCACCGAAGCTTTCTTTCTCCCTCCCCTTGCCACCTTTTTTTGAGAGGGGAGGGGCAATGCTACCCACCAATCTCTCTCCTTCTCAAGAGAATCCCACTCTTGTAACAAATCAATATATTGAAACAAGACAAAGCTACTCACTGAAAAAGTATGGTTTCCTCTCACGCTGCACCTCTAGTTCATGTGTTTTTAATATAATTTAGAATGTTGTTTTCGTTATACACCCACAGTTTTTCAACAGCCCTTGCTTTATCTTTTCAAGCATACTTGCCCCAAATTATATGGTGTTATATGCAGAAATATAACAAATGCATACAGTGGTTTTGTCTCTGAGGCATTAGGGTTTTGTCCAATTGGTACTGATGTCTATATTCCTGGCTGCTGTTTCCTTTTCCACAGTATGTGCCAATAATGACAGTACGCTGAAGTCTATCATGAAGAAAGATGGGAAAAAAGAGGCCAACAGCACCAAAAAGAATCTTCAGTTTGTTGGCATCAATGGAGGGTAAGGCTTAAAAGAACGATGCCATTTCTGTTCCTGATGGTCTACCTCCTTTCCTTCTTTCCTGTAACGAATCATCCTCAAGGCTGCTGCAAAAAAGTCGTGTTTGGAGATTCTTTTATCTTCTTGATAACTTGTGTCTTTTATCTAAAAAGTATGATGAAAATGAACAAATTTCATCTTTGCTTCTGATTGATTGCTAACAAAAATAACCTTTACTGAAATACTGCCACCAGCAGGTTTCTGGCTAGTCCTTGAACAAAGCACACTTAATTTCTTGTCAGAATTCAAAACATAACAGAAAAAGAAAACAAAGGGCATTAATGGAATTGGGCTTCTGCTTTAAGACTTAGTTTTCCATGCGTGATAGAGAGACCTTAGACTTTTTCACCTAATGAGCAGCTGTGTCAGGGACCTTCTGATTACGGTATCACTAAGTAGAGCGTGCTATATTCAGTTTTCACTGGTTGTGTTTTCCTATTATTCCAAAAGATCCACATCTCCTAGTGTGGCCACTTTCTCCACAGATAGCCCAAGACAACAAACCAGTGCAAAGAGACCCAAATAGCTTTTTGAAATAACGTGCATAAAAATTCTTATAGAGATATTTACAAGAAAAACACAATTTAGAATGAGCATTGAGGCACATAAAGTTAACATCTGTATTTTGAGCCATTCTGTTCTATCTGAGCCAAAAAAAAAAAAAAAAAAGAGGGGGGAAGAATGAAAGGAATGTGAAATAAAATTAAGAACTGGGCAACTTCAGACCTGGTTGGCTTTTGAATTAGATTTAAAAGTACATTTCCTTACTTTGTAGTCGATGGGATGGAATTTTTTTTTTAAGCTCTGCCTCATATCTATTGCTTGCCCGGGATGTTTTCTTCTTTTCAGAATTCTTTCAATGTCTTCAACTCATAAAGCCTCAGGATTTTAAATGACTTTTGAAAAGAGGTCAGTCTTTTTAACTTAGGATATAAAAGTTTCAAGTCCTAAACTATTGCTATTATTTCAAGAGCTCCCCTACATAAAACTGTAAAGCTGAAAAGGACTTTGGAGTATTTTGTCCAGCCCCCTCATTTTACAGATGAAGAAACTGAGGCCAGAACAATTAAGTAACTTGCTCCCAGTCACACAGTTCAGGGCACACAGGACTAACCAACATTCTTTCCACTAACTCTCATGCCATATACTCTAATAGAAATTTCTAAGTCGTATCACTGGGTCTGTCTGGACACACATATGCATCTCCTGAAATCCCAATTGCCACCTAGGTATGAAACCACCTCAAGCGATGATTCCAGCTCAGATGAAAGTTCTTCTTCCGAGTCAGATGATGAAGGTGATATCCTTGAAGAGAAGGAGATGGTGGAGGAGGACACTCAGGGAATGGCGCAAGGGCACCATGCAGTTAATGTTGAAAGTTTCAGGTCCGTCGGTGTGGAGGAAAATGAGATAAAGGTTCCAGAGAACAAACCAGAGAAGGTGGAAATCAGAGAGAGGTGTGGTACATTCCTCTTCCCTCCCCCTCCCCTGTCATAATATGTGTAACGTTTACTTCGGGTGCAGTAGAATTGTCGAACAATTTTGTCCAGAGCATCCTTAAAAAAGAAAACAAACAAAGACCATTGTTCACGTTTCTAGTTATTCTGTTAACAGATAAGCTAGGGCACATGACCACATATCATGTGATGGTGAGGATTATTTGGCTTCTTGTCACCACAGAGACTTCTGAAATCTTTGTTCTTCAGTTTCCTGGACCACATTTTATACCTGAGAACACCGTTCACATGTTCCTCTAAAGTTTTTCGTGTGTCTGTTTGACTTCTAAGACAAATCAACATTTTCTTAGTGACAGAAAACAGCTTTTAATGATTTCTTTAAAAACTTTATCTCCAGCCATTTATTTCCCTGCGGATATCAGTAAGCCATTATTACAGAACCGTTGGCTGTTGAGTAGGAATTTTTGTTAGTTTTCAGCTAAAAGTGGAAATTATAAAGATGAACTCTGTCAGGCAGCTTTCATTATTTTGTTGCGAGTTGACCAATGGAGAATACCACTAGGAGTACGCTTGGGAACATCATGAAAAACTAACTGAAGTAAAAACACTGATTTTCTGAAATGTATTTAACTGAGAGTGCAGGAGTCCTTAATGTTTATGAACAAATATGGAATAGACTCTTTTTTTAAAAAGGGAAAATAAAGCCAAGGATTGAAGGGAATAGACAAATAGACACTGTGATACTTCATTAAGATAAGGACACCAGCCTCTCAAAGATCCATTCATTTTCATTTGGCAAATCAAAGTTCAGCTGCCTTAGGAGAAGGTAAGTGTTACTGGGTCTACACTGATCTGCAAGTATATTCAAGTAACTCAGATTTTTGTTCTGACTTTTAAGTCTTCACCTCCTTGAAAGAAGCACTTTTTTTTTTCAGCAACCAGAACAAGTACTTAGTTTTCTGATCAATAAATGTGCTCCTAATGTATAAATAAAAATATTATAAATATACATGGTAATCCTTGTGTGTGAATAAGAATGATAAACAGAAATGGTTTACTTTTATTTATAATTATAACATTTTTATTTCTAAATAGTCATTTTATTTATGCCTAAAAGTTGTATTTATACATACAAATCCTATTTTAAGCCTATTATTAAGAAGTAAATGATGATTTTTGAAACTAATTCTGTCTTGATATTTGTATCCAGAACCATTGTAAAAACAAAAACCATTTTCAGTATAAGAACTAAGCATCCAGCAAAGTCCAGAAGCTGGAGATGAATGGAAAATCCCAAATCCACAGTTTCAAGTGTCAGCCAGCCCTTTTCTTTGGTGCTCAGGGGCCAGTATTATATCTGAGGCCTTACCTGGGCCATTTGGCCTCTTGTATTTTAAAGGATTAAAAAATTTGTTGTAAGAATGATTCTTTACAAATCCAAATCAACGGGCTTTTATTCTTTTATCCTTAGGTACGAATTAAATGAAAAGATGTTATCTGCATGTGTTCTGCTAAAAAATAACCTCAATGATCCTAAAGCCCTAACCAGCAAAGATATGGTAAGCTAGACCAACATACGGTCCCCATTAGTGGTCTCTGTAAAGTTGGTGTTAATGTGAACCATCGCTTGCATACTAGCCAAAGTCTGCCTCTAGAGCAGTTTTCCTTTACAGCCTCTTCCCTTGAACCATAAATGGAATGAGTGGGCCCAGCACGAGTCATATGGCCTCTTCCTGGTGCCACCAACACAGTGACCATTTACTTCCATCCTGTCTCTGGAAATTCTTTCCCCACCCTGTACTTTTCTTGGGAGTATGTCTTCATCTCTGAGGCATGTACTCAGAAATGGGAATGTGAATGAGGTACAGGCTCTTTGCATCTGCCTTTTCCACTTCTGTTTTCAGGCTCATCATGGTCTAGGAATCAGCATGCCAGCATTTGAGGCACATTTTTTTTTTAAAGCTTGCTGTCTGGGCAGAAGTCAGCATTCCTTTTTATTACAAAACTGCATATTATCTTCTGATGTGGAATGCATAGTGCAACTATTCTTAACCCTAAGGATGACCACGGTGGCCTTCTCCCATTTCGAGGAGGCTTTGAAACAACTGAAAACAAGTGGATTAAGGTTGTGTTGCTAATTCTGAATGTCCCAGGAAAGGTTGCTTTGCATTCTGCCACACTGACTGAATCTGACAAACAAGCTCCTTGGGTTTCGGCTCAGCTGAAGGGTGATTCTTCTCTCCCTTCTCTGGGGCATTCAGAAAGTTCATCTCAACAATCGCATGCATTTGGGATTTTTCTGCAGTGACTGGTTTAGTTGCATATGAGCTAGTCATTCAATGAAAAAGATTGATTTTTAAACTCACAGCATCAGAGAAAGAATTAGAAGAGTCTTATGGACAGGCCCATACAAATGGGACCATTTATATTATTGCATATCTGTACTTGACTTTAAATAAACTCTGAAATTTAAAAAAAAAATCATGCTATCATATATCCTATGCAGGTCCATTTTTGGAACACCCTAGACCTGCCCTGTCATTTTACAGGTTAGGGAACCGAAATCTAGATAAGTTGTGGCTTACCCAAGGCTGGCCATTTAATAACAGATCTGAGATTAGAGCTCAGGTTGCCTGACCCCTTGTTTTGGGGTTATTTGACTCAGAATATAGAGCTTCTCCGCTTCTGTGACTAGTAAAGTATATTTTCTTTTAAAGATACCCTGTGGTCGTTTCACATATTTGACATAATTACATAAACCCACCCAAACTAATTAGTAACATCACTGGCATCAGGCAGAGAAGGTCACTAGGAGCTTTAGAGATGAAAATCTTAAAGCATTCCCAAAACATTCCAAACATCTAAGGGAAACAGAATGACTATGTTGAAAAAACAACGAAAAGAACAAGCTTTTTTTAAAGTGCCTACTATGTGACAGACCTTCTGCCAAGCACTTTACAAATGTACAAATTTGATTTGATCTCCACAACAACCTTGGGAGGTGTTATTATTATCCTCATTTTATAGATAGGGAAACTGAGGCAAACAGAAATTAAATGACTCGCCAGGGTCACACAGCTACGAAGTGTCTGGGCTAGATTTGAACTCGGGAAGATGAGTCTTTCTGACTACAAGCCCAGCACTCCATCCATTATATCACCTAGCTTCTCTTCCTCAGAAAGAAGTTGCCCAAGTCTCTAAAATGGGCATAAAAATACTTAATGTTACAATCTTAGCAAGGATCAAATGAGATATTGCATTTATTTAACAAGATCTTGAACAATTAAGCGTAGTATTAAAGTTTTATACTATTGTTACTATTTTTAACATGGTCCAGTGCTGTGACTCTGGTGTGTGGTTGGTCAAGAGGAGGCAGTATTGCCAAATACGTTAAAGATTCTATTGATGATTTTAGGGGAGTCATTTGTAAAGTATATAAAAGGGCTTACAATGTACACATTATTTCAAAAATTATTTTGGTTGATCTCTTTGGATATCACCTCTATTTAATTAACCATTTATCCTTTCATATCTCTGTCCTAGTAAGCAATCCCTTATAATAAAGAAGGAAAAAAATTCAATAGAACATACTGAAAAAGTTCACTGTTCTTTGCATCACTCCAAACCCCTGGCACCCCACCTCTTCTAAGAAGTCAAAGGAAGGTGTCTGCTTTGGTTTGGGGCCCATATCAACCATCAGCTCTCACTTTTACATGGTACCTTACAGTTAAAAAACAGGTTAAATGTAGTAGATCTCATTTGCTCAGTCATGATGATGGCACCACAACATGAGATTTAATTTGTTAACATTGACTTGGAAAAGAGGTAGAAGCTCCTATTTTGGACTGGTTGTTTCTGAGACCACATTTTTGCCTACACTTGACTAAAAAAGGCCTGGTTTCTTGGACTGTTAGCTTGGGACTTAGAAAATCTATAAATAGAAGAGGGGGGAAATGATTGCAACTCTTTTGTTTTTTTTGGCAGAGATTCTGTCTCAATACCATCCAGCACGAATGGTTTCGGGTATCGAGTCAGAAGGCAGCTATCCCTGCCATGGTTGGAGATTACATCGCTGCTTTTGAGGAGGTCTCCCCTGAGGTCTTGCAATACATCATCAACATGGCAGACGGCAATGGAAACACAGCCCTCCACTACAGTGTCTCCCACTCCAACTTCGAAATTGTGAAGTTGCTTTTGGACGCTGGTATGTTGGCTTCCCTACTCATCTCCCAAAATGAAAGAGATCCTGTGGAAGGAGTGGAAAGAGAACTAGACCCCAAGTGAAAATTCTAGTTCTTTAACCTTTTGTAGCTAAGAGCCCTTGGCCATCCTCTCTGAGATGCAGTTTTAACATCTGTAAAATGGAGATTAATATTTTGTGCTACCCATCTCACAGGGATGTTGTGTTATATTTTCTCCTTTTTATATATGAGGAAACAAGTTAAATGACTTGCCCAGGGTCATACAGCTCGTAAATAGCTTGAGGCTAGATTTGAACTCAGATCTTAAGTGGATTATTATCCTGCATCAGAACTAAATTACTTTTTCCCTCTCCATCTTCACATAATACAGCACATGTTTACTTAGTTCTGTAACAAACATGTGAATCTTAAAATCTAAATAATACTAGATAAAGAATATGTCTTGTCTGCCTAGAAATAAGTTTTTGAAGACCATCTTGGTATAGTAAAGTAGCAAAAGAAGAGGAAGTTTTATTTAGTGATATTATAATACCTTGTGATGATAATATAATATTGTATATTGTGATGTTATAATGTAGTGATATTACAATATCCTTACTCTTGGATTATTTACATCTATGGGTAGTTATTTAGCATTATTATATTCTCACTTTTAGGTGAACCACTTAAGTTTTTTTGGCCTCATTTTGCCCATCTATCCCTAACTCAGTTGACTGGAATTCTATGCTAAAGAAGCACATATTGTGGATTTGATTCCAGGGTAGAGTGGGCCATGGCTATAGACTATCATTCCAGCCAGCTATCTTGCAAACGTAGAACATTTATCAAAAGAAAGGAAATTCACTAAGAGACCATGCATGAATTGGTACAGATCTAACTACTGGAATATAATTAAGAACCATTAGACCATAGATATTTAGCTAGGAAAGACTTTAGAGGTCATGTAGTCCAGGCTCCTAATTTTATACATGAAGAAGGTAAAATAATGTGTCTAGGTTCATAGTACTATTAAAGAGCAAATCAAGATTTTAACTGAAATTTTCTGGCTACAGATCCAACACTTTGCACCTTACCATGCCAACACATCACCTACTACAGTAACAAGCATTTAAGGTTGATATTACTCTTATCAGAGCTGCAGTTAAAATTGTGTCAATTCTAGAAAACCATGGATAACATGGATAGGTATGTGAATTATTCCTTGATCACTGAGCCATCTCAATGAATTGTTGTGATGAAGAAAGAGAATAATAGTACATATGTATATGTATAAAGAAAAAGCATATCAAAACAGTTCATTGAGATGGCTCAGTGATCAAGGCATAATTCACATACCAATCCATATCTAAGCCTCTTTGATGTCTATCTCATATCTTGCCTGGTGACCTCCATCCCAGATGTTCAGGTGGACTGGAGCCCTCTGACCTCATGTTGGTCTGACCAGCCACAGTCAGACACATTGCACCTTGATCCCAACAGAGTGGTGTCATTTAGTTCTCTGTGAGTATGAAGTACAACATGCCTAGCAACCTAGGTGATAATTACTTTCATTTAAAAGAATCTGATGAGACCTTTCCTTTCTACTCCTTGATACAATGCCAGAGAAGGAATTTTTGAAGTGAAAGAAGCGAAAACGTCCGAAGGTAGCCGAAAAAGCCACAACGTTAATTGAAGAATGTTAACTATATGCTGTGGAAAGTAGTTAATACCATTGCTGGAAACAGAGAATCCTTTAGGATAGACAAAAAAAATCCTGTCGCTAACTTAGATCAATAAAGTGTGTGTGTGTGTGTGTGTGTGTGTGCACATATATACATACACACATATTACATATATGCATGTTGAGAGAGACAACACCGTCTGAGAGGAACGTAGCACTAAATATAAACATCGAAGGGTCCCGCAGCACAAACCCACTCCTCCCTTTCACCTCATTTTATCTTGACGCATGTTCCACGTTTGCAGAGCATCCCTGGGACATAGCCGGCTATTGAGCCGATGCAGCTTCTCATCTTTAGCATCTTAGCTTAAATATCTGGTCTTCCACAGATGTCTCATCTCCCTTTCCTGCCTTTCCCATTCCTCTCCTTTAATTAGCAGGCACTGGACACATTTAAAACCTACTGGATGGTAAATTAGTAAGCCCTGGTAGACTTCTTAAGAATTATAGGAATAGAAAATTGTCTGGCTTCATTAGGTGTGTACAGAAAGAATGACTCTACTAGTTCTTGGCAGTTTCTTAGAGGACTCAGTCTATCCATTCTCAGACCAAATAGGCCTGGGGCTCAATGTCATTTAGTTGGAATAAGACTTCTAAAGATCCAGAGACATCAAAAATAGCACTTTGCAAGTTCTAAAATACTTTGTGGCAGCAGCAAGCAGCCACAAGAACATCCAGCGTCCACACAAGCTCTATTTTTTTTGATGGTTCTCACAGACTTGCACAGTTTATTTCTTCTCACCTTAGGTGACCATGAAGAAATCCCTTAATCTTAATTGTGCCTCATTTTCCTTATCTATAAGACTAAGGGGTTTGACTCAGTTTGCCTCTCAGGTCCCTTCTAGGTCTTACTCCATGATCTTAAGATGTGGCTGTAACATTTGGACCTCACCAGCTTTATTTTTTCCCTCCAGGACTATCATTATGTAAGGTGGTCTCAGGGCAAGCTCTAGAAGAGAATGAGTGAGACCACCTATAGGCGAGAGCCTATATGAGGAATACAGAGAAAAGAGAGAAGTCAGATAATTATAGTGGTTATGAATCAGAGAATGAAGGTTTAACAGAGAGGATGAATAATTTTTTAAAGTGGAATCCTTTTTCTTTGCAAAGGGGAATCTACTTCACTGAGAGGGAAGAGGGTGGTAGTAGGGAGTGGGCAGGGGAGGAAAGGGGACACAGTAGATAGAATGCTGGTTACCTGGAGTCTCTTTGCCTCAGTTTCCTTATTTGCAAAAAAGGAGATAATAATGGTCAAGCACTTTTAGCACAGTGCCTGGCACTGTATAAATATTGACTATCAGCCTTTTTACAACCATATAAAAGCAGAAGAGAAAAAGGAGCTAATGATAAGTAAAACCCCAAAGGAAGGGGTAACAAATGGAGGAAGAGATCAAGGAGTACAGGAAGAGAACCTGTGAAAATGGACCACTTAAAAAAAAAAATCAAAGCTACTAAAGAGCAAAAGAGGGGAGAAAACCTTAACTTGAAATAAAAAATATACATTTTTTTCACTTTATAGGTTTATATTTTCCTCCATCTCTAACTAATCTCCCCCATCCTAAGCTGTGATGGTTGGGGGATTTCCATGCCCCCTCATCCTCAACCACCCACTGCACACAACTGGTGACACGTGATTTCTCTTTCCTTCATACCAGGGGTGGGGAACCTGCGGCCAAGTGTGGCCCTCTAGGTCCTCAAGGGCAGCCCTTTGACTGAATCCAGACTTCACAGAATTTCTGTGAAGGGCTTCACAGCCACAGGGTCCCCACCCCTGCATTTATTCCACTTTTTTGGGGGGAAGAGGACATTTTGCTTTAAAAAAATCTCATTTCCTCCACTTTTCTTCTGCAGTCCTCGTATTCTTTGAGTGCCTGTGCCGTGTTTGCACACAGAGTTGGGGGAGGGGGACTACATTCCACAGGGATTCCTCTTCTCCCTTGCAGAAGTGTGTAACGTAGATCATCAGAACAAAGCGGGTTACACCCCCATCATGCTGGCAGCCCTGGCTGCCGTGGAAGCCGAGAAAGACATGAGGGTCGTGGAAGAACTTTTTGGCTGTGGAGACGTGAACGCCAAAGCCAGCCAGGTCAGTACTGCTGCTTTGTCCTGTGCAGTGGGGCCGTTCCAGGAGGCAGGAATACGGGGGAAGAGCTGTTGATAGCTTCCTGGAACAGCAGGCACGGATACCTAATGTTCCTTTTTAGTGCAGTCAGCCCCCTGGCTGGTCACTGCTACCCCCAGGGAATCTCTGAGCAAACACTCAGTCACTGAAACGTTAAACCAGAATCTTTGTTCATCTTCTGGCTCCTTTCCCTTGAATCCTCCTAGACGTAAACCTGCATTTGATGCACTTGACTCGATGGCTGTCTCCCAGAAAATCTATATTGTCTCCTTTTCAGGATCCTTGCCCCTTCCCTCTTCTGGCCACGTGGCTCCTGTGCCCAGTCTGATACACATTCTCAGCCCCTTCGGCTTTCTCCAACTAGGATCCTTTCCTTGTCTCTGGCCTGATGCAGACCCTCAGCCCCTTCACTTTTCTCCAATACGGTCTCTGTAGCCATTTCTGACTATTTGTTGTGCTGTGTTTATTTTTTTCCCTGAAGGCTGGGCAGACAGCCCTGATGCTTGCCGTCAGTCATGGCAGGATCGACATGGTAAAGGGTCTGCTGGCCTGTGGAGCAGATGTCAACATCCAGGATGATGAGGGCTCAACCGCCTTGATGTGTGCCAGTGAGCATGGCCATGTAGAGATAGTCAAGCTCCTACTGGCACAGCCTGGATGCAATGGTACCTTGGAGGACAATGTAAGCTGAAACAAAGACCTAAGAGTTGGGCCTTCTTAGTTAGGGGAGGGGTAAAGAAATGGAGTGACACAAGAAAAGGATACTGATAATATTTATGGGAACCCACATGTTATCCGTGGGAAAGAGTAATTGATTTGGAGTCAGAGGTCCCAGGCTCACATCCCACCTTTGCCACTTACTACCTGTGTGACCTTGGTCAAGTCACTGAATCTTTACAAGCCCCATCTGTTAAATGGAAGAGTTGGACTAGTTGGACTTGGAGAATCCCCTCCACACTCACTCCTGTGAGTTAGGACAAGAGAACAAAGTACAGTGAGTTTTCTATTTGACATGTCAACAATTACTTATTAAATCAAGTGCTGGACCATGTGTGAGATAAGAGAAAACTGACAGTCCCAGTCCTCATTGATCTTACCTTGCAGGAGCATACAGAACCTGCAGCTCGATGGTGCTGGGGAGTCAGGAGGAACAAAATTCAAATCCAGCCTCAGACACTTGCTAACTGTGTGACTGGGCAAGTCACATCACCTCTCTTTGCCTCAGTTTCCTCACCTATAAAACCAGGATAATAATAGTACCTACATCTCAAGGTTATTATGAGGAAACCTTCAAGCAAAATTTAAATTATAGATGTTATTGTTACATATATATTATTGCAATATTATTATCATTTCACAAACAATTAGAATTCATAACAGTAGAATAAGTGAAAATAAAGGACAGTGTGTGTTCCAGTTATAGAAAGACCATTACTCAGGGAGAAATCCAGAAAGTTTCATGGAGGAGATGCCATCTAAGCTAAGACTTGAAGATTTGATAGGTCTCATTTAGCAGATATTAAGGCAGAAGAAGGAGGAGCATCAGGAGAAGGAGTATCAGACTCAAGGGTCCAGAGTCAGGAAACTGGGACAGCATTTGGTGAGCACAGAGCATATACTAAAGGGGGAGGTGGTGTGAGATAAGACTGGAAAGCGAGGATTGCACCATACTTTGGACAGCCTTACAGACCAGGCTTGGAGTTTGGATTTCACTCATGAGGCAGCAGAGTGCCACTGAGAGGTTTTGATCAGAGGGACCAACATGACCAGGTCTGTGAATAACGAGGATTAGTCAGGCAACAGAATGTGAAAGTGGATGGGAGGACAGAGAGAACAGAGGCAGACAGACCAATTAGGAGGTTATTTCAGTGGTCCAAGTCGGCAGTATTGAGTACCTGCACTCAGGTGGAAGCAGGTGAGGATAGGAAAGAACAGGTATGAAAGGGACAGAATGGACAGGACCTGTCAGCTGATCCTGCATGGGCAGTATGGGAGAGGAAAGAGCCAAAGACTTGCACATTTCATCACTTGTGTTTTCATACACAATGTTTTTTTGCCTTTTGGGGGTTGGACATGTCATTTCATTCGTATAGAAGGGACTCCTGGTGAGAAACCTACAGGACCACATGCTTTGCAACTTAAGCTGTTCTCACTAATACCAAGACAGTCCCTACGGACTTATGATGAAAAATGCTGTCCACCTTCAGAGAAAGAACTGGTGGAGTCTGCATGCAGATTGGAGCATCCTTTTTTTAATTTTATTTTTCTTGATTTTTTTGTTTGTTTTGGTTTTGATTTGAGATTAAAGGCAGTCTGCGTCAGAGAGACGATTTGAACTCAAGTTATTCAGATTCTCAGGCAATATTCTGTCTACCTTTTACCCTACTTTACTTGGTACTACATTTATTTTTGTAGATGTCCTGCCCTCTTGCCACTGGGAAAGAAAAGTAAACAATTCTGAAATCTCATTCTAGAGCAAGGGTGAGGGTTAGCAGGGGAATTAGCACTGGGTGGGGGCGAGGTGTGGGTGTGTGTGTGGATGTGTGTGGTGTCCATTGAGAAAGGCACGGAGGGGCAGGCACTGGACCTTGTTTGTCTGATTCTGAAAGGCTTATCTGTGGAGAGCATGACTTTTGACCACAGCTTTCTTTCAGTAGAGCACGTTGAAAAGGTGGAAGAAAAATGTCTTCCTTTGTCTCAAACTCCAAGGCATTCAGTAGAGTCTAAGCCAGCAAGATAAGGAAGTTAGCAGAGGGCTTTATGGCCATGAAAAGTAAGCCATGTTAGCATCTCTGCTGCCTGTGTGCACTGTAGCTCCAGCAGATTCCTTTAATTCTGCCTCAGAGGAGCTAACATTTCCCCCTCTGCTTTTCCTCAAGGGCAGGAGATGTAGGCTGTTGATATTTTTTTTCCCTCTGGCTAATATCAGGTAAGAGCAGCTTGTGCCAATATTGTTAAAAGGTTAATAAAACCATACAGACTGTCCAGGAAGTCTTCAGATTGAGTTGCCTCTCTCTAATTAACTGCCGCTGCATCCTCATCTTTCTAAAGGAAAAGGGTGGAGGAGTCAGGATGAGGGCGTGAATCAGAGCTAAACAGTCAAAGTGCAGGAGCCAAGCAACTGGCTATGGTCCCTGTTAAGCAAATATTTCATTTCAACAGACATTTATAAAGAACCTACTCTGTGCAAGGCATTTCATAAAATGAAAGGTTCAAGGGGTTTTGAACAGAAGGACAGCATGACGGGGTCTATGAATAATGAGGATTAGTTAGGCAACAGAGTGTGAAAATGGATTGGAGGGCAGAGAGAACAGAGGCAGGCAGACCATTCAGGAGGTTATTTCAGCAGTCCAGGTGGATGGTCATGAGTGTCTGTGGTAGAGTGGGATCTGTGAGAAGAGATAAGAGACAATAGACACAAAAGCTATGGTGAGGGTAAAATGGACAGGCTCGTCAAGAGGAAGGAGGTGAGGGAGAGGGCAGAGCCAATAATTGTCCATACCCTGGTGTCCTTTAATTTTAATTCTGACAATGTGAGATTTGAGCAAATAAACATGATAGAAGGTTGAACGTTAGTGAGAGGGAGTATGAGATAAAGATGGAAGAGTAGAAAGAAATAAGACTGCAAGAGGGCTTGGAGCCAGACTACAGAAGACCTTAAATGGAAGGCTAAGGAATTAGCAATTTTTCCTGGAAGTTTCTGAGCAGGCAATTGACCTGTCCACACTCTTCCATGAGTAAGATCATTTTGGTAGCTTTGTGAAAGACAGATTGAAAACAGGAGAAATTAGAGGCAGAGGCCAGGTGAGGAGGCAGTTCACACCCCTATGACCGAGGAGACCTTTTTTTTTTTTTGGAGCTTATGGAGAAAATAAATTAAATTACATTGTAATGGCATGTTTTTTCCTATCAGTCTCAGTTCCTGTTATTTAAAAGAGAGAAAGCATTCAAAAAGCATGGAAATAGATGACATTCTAAGATTGGTGAACTTTCATGGAATGAAGAAAATAAATTACAATTCTTTTAATTTTTTATGTCTGTGATCATCTTTTTCTGCTCCATCTCTGGGAAAAAACATTTATGTAAGCCATCAGGAATCATATTAGTTCATCATTGCAACTTGTAATGTTACTGAGATAATAAAGGATTTAAGATTCTACATCTCTCATTGATGAAAACTTAAGAGGATCTGTAACACTGTCATTGCCCCATAAAACAAATCATTCCAAGTCAGATTTATTAATAATAACAAAGATAAAAAGCAATCCTGACCTTTAGAAGCTTACATATTATTGGGAAGATGCAACATACAGGTTAATAAATTAAAGACAAATATATAATGAAATAACTATTAGGTGATTTGAAGTAGGAGAGAGCTTTAACAGGTGGTATCGGGGAAGGTTTCATAGAGAAGGTGACACCTAAGCTGACCCTTGAGAAAAAGGTGGTTTACAAAAGGTATAAGTGAGGCATTGAGGAAATAGTGCAGGCATGATTCACAGTTGGGTAAAGGCAAAGAGGTGAGAGATGCCAGATTTAAAGAATATCTAGGAATCAGTTTGCTAGAATGCAGAGTTTATGAAGGAGAGATAAGGCTGGAAAGATGGGTTGGAAACCATTTAAGGAGGTTCTTAAATGTCAGGTTGAGAAGTCTACATTTTATCCAAAGAGAACTGGGAAACCATTGAAGACTTTTGAGTAGGAGAATGCCATGGTCACATCCATGCTTTGGTAAAATTATATTTTGACCATGCGTGAAATGAGATTAAGAGATGAATGAGACTAGAGGGAGAGATGATTAGTAATGGTGGCTTGGTCTGGGATGGTGGCCATGTAAATAGGGTGGATACAAGAGATGTAGAGGACTTTAGAATCAACAGGATAGGACAAATGATTGAATGGGGATTGGGGGTGAAGGAAGCAGACAGAAAGAATCAAAGAAAATTGAGTTTCTGAATTTAAGTTAGCTCAGTGAACTTGAAGTCAGGAAAACATGAATTCAGATCCTGTCCCAGACAACAGCTGGGTCACCCTGAACAAATAGATCATTTAATCTCTCAAGGCTTCAGTTTTTGGAATTGTTCTAAGTTTAACATTTTATTGACCAGTGAGCTTGATCATCAGGGAAGATTCTGATGCTCTTAACGAAAATAGCGAAATTGGGAAGGGTTTGGGCGAAAGAGAAGTTCCATTTTGGACGTCAGCTTTTAAATATGGGAGTTTGGTTGGCTCTTCCTGCCCCTTTTAATTTAGATGAAAGATCTTAAAACTTTGAGACTTCTGACTTGGTTTTCTCCATTTTTTTCCAAGGATGGAAGCACTGCACTCTCTATTGCCTTGGAAGCAGGACACAAAGACATAGCTGTTCTTCTCTATGCCCATGTCAACTTTTCCAAACCCCAGTCACCGGTCAGTGTTGAATATTGATTGAACATCCCCAGGTTGCTTCCTTTTTATTTGGTGGGGGCCTAGGAGATCTAGATGCTCTGGTATTCTTGATAAAGCTTGAATTCTCAACAACCTGGGCCTTGTATACAGGACAAGGCAGACCTGAAACAGAACAGGTATCCTCAACACCTCCTTATTCTCTCTGAGATAGTGGTTGGGCTGTTCTGTTACCAAGAAGTGATTATTGTCCTCTTTATAAATACTGTCAGATATTACCTGAGGCCCCAGACCGTGATATCTCTGCCCGTATTTCTTCTTTTCCACTTTAGGGATAAGGCCAGTCTGTTCAGTTCATACTCACACTTAACCAGAAACCCTGAGCCTTGGAAACAGGTGGTATATTGGGAGGAATAATCTTAACCAGAGGTTGGTGGGAAGAGCGTGACAATGTCTGCTGCTTTTAGGGATTTTAGAATCCTCAGGCTCACCTTGATCTCCAGTGCCTGCCCCAATTCAGAGGTTTGGCCAGTACTACTATTCTTAGCCCTGCTAAGACGTATTTGCTTTATATGAGGCATTTTTGTTAGAAAGTGAATATGTTGCATCAGAAACCAGACTGACTTAATGCACTGCTTCCCCTGCATAGCTAGTTGAAGTCATTCTTAATAACATCCTCCCCATTTTATTTTCCCTTCATATTTTCTAGGGCACACCTAGGCTTGGAAGGAAGACATCGCCTGGACCTACTCACAGAGGGTCGTTTGATTAGTGATGGGCAAATTTTCCTGCTATTCATGCCACCATTAAGCTGCTAACTGTTACTGTTTTTATGGTGACAGAAACTGAATGTAAATGTCTTGTGCCTGAACTCACCAGCAAACAGGGAGCAGAAGCCCAGTGTGAAAGGCAGAAAACATCCAAACTTAAAAGGAAGCAATGGGCAGAACACCTTGCTAATTAGTGCAGGTAGTGCTGTAACTTTTGACCATTTTTCCACTTCTGTAGGAACCACCATCATCCCATTCTGTTGCGGTCAAGTCTCTATGTTCCGTTATGTACAGTTTTCGGGAATTGTAAACTCACTTGAGCAGGCTGCTTTGACATCGTCCCCCTCCTCACCTGACCTCCTTGATGGTATCACGGTCTCAGTGACGTCCCTTTTGTCTCGTGGTCAGACTTTGTGTACGTGTGGTTTCTTTTTCTTGAAAGGTATTTATATTTACTAAATGTGGAATTTGCTGGCAATAATTCTCTGAAATCCTATTCCATTGTTTTCTTTAATTTACATCATTTTAAGCTAAGAATATTGGAATGGCTTTGGTCGTTTAAGCTTGTTGGGTCTAAGCTGGTGGGTTTCTTCAGATTTAGGAATGGAAGGTAGAACTCTCCAAAGTCTAAAACTCACTAAAGAAAATGTCTACAATTCATTATGTCTATTGGATGTATTATGTACCTTTTTATATAAAAGATAACTATATGAAATTAATTTACACAGTATTTTCAACTTTTATATTCTCTAGTAACTAAACACATGAAGAATTATGTGTAATATTACCCTATTTTTATTAATAATTGCACATCCCTATTCATAGCTAATGTTTAAAATTTGATTTATGTTAGAGGGACTGGGAAATATATTCATCTGTAGAGGAAAATAGTTTAGTTCTGCATATTTATGGGAACCTTTATATCATGTCACACTCACTTTAGGCCTATATGTATTTAAATGTTTGAAGTGCCTTAGACTCTTGCCATATTTTCAAAATAAAAATTCATTATGCTATTTTACTCTTCCTCTGCCTGGCTTTTGATTGCTGCCCTCTCCCAACACTGTTGAGTTACGGCAGAGGCAGTAAAAGCTGATTGATGTATTGAGTGAGGCCATGAGAGTGAGCGATTCACCAGTCTGGGACCACTGATGTGGAGAAGCTGTCTTCGGAGGGCACTGGTACCTTTCCTGCAGGTTGCATGTCACACTTTTGAAATTTAAGACTTTATTAACGGAACAGCTCTTCAGACAGGTAATCTCCAGAGGGAAGCCTACAGAGTTGGTTATTGTCATGTCCAAAAAAACATACCAGCCTTTGATTTCTAATTTTTACTGCTATGACCACGTGATCGACAGAGGATAAAGGAGTGGGGCCATGCAGAATCGTGATTTCCTTTTCTGCTCTTTTCAAGCAGCACCTTTTGAGCCAGATGGGGAGTCACAGAGGGAATGAAACCTTCATCTTTGAATGAATGAGAGGTGATAGTCAAAGTGTAAGCTCGGGGCTATGGCACAGGAGAGTTGTGAATTTTAAAGGCCAGGTGTTTGTGTCAACTCCTCTACGGCAATCTCAGTGAATTTGACATGTCTGCCTTTTGTTAAACGTTATTGGGGCAGAGACACATTGGGGCAGACACTTGGATGTGTCCCAAAAATCATTTTTCTAAAAGCTGGATTCTAATCTGAATTATCTTGCAAGCTCAGAAGGGATGATTTTTACAAGGAGCAACATGGGACAATGGGATAGTAATTTAGAAAAAAGATTGAATCAAGACTCAAGCCAGTTGCCCTTTCAATGTCAAAGGTCCTCTGGAGGCAGGAAGGCTATCTTTTCAGGTGAATCCTGAAAGTGAGGTCTCATTAGACCTCCTGGAGTCATTAAGATCTCCCCCAGAATAGGACTGTTAGCTCTGGGATCACAGCTAAATTTCAGCTCCAGTTCAAGTCCAAGTTTCCCCAGGTCAGAAATGTCATGATAAATTAAAATGGCATACTGTAAGCTTGTTTGTGAAAGTTGTGAGGTCATGAGATTTTTTGGGGGGGGGGGGTCTTTAAGCAAGATGATTGGGGAGAGGGATTTGAATAAGAAAAGTCACAGCTTTCAGGTGGCCCACGGTACTGAGAATTTATCCCATCTCTAAAGAAAAAAATGCAGTTGCTATTGTAAATCCATACAAAAATATATTTGTATCCTGAATAGATTTTGTTAAACAATGGTGGGATGAATATAGAAAAGGAAGTAGGACTTAGCATTTTTTGTTTTGTTTTATCTGTTTAAGTGTTATCCAATATGCATAACCTTTGGCTCATATAACCTGATTTATTTCTTGTTTGCTTTAATACCAGGCACTCAAGAGTTCTTTTTCTCTTGGGCTCTAAGCTGTATAAACAAATTTGATTATCCCCCGTTGGTACGTTTTAGATTTATTGAGGCTAGTCTATGAAAGAATTTGTATCAGAAGACTTAATAAGTTCACAAAGAGAGAGGTCATATAGAAACCAGGGCTCCCAAGTTTATTTTTCAGCCCATGGCAAACCAAGGCTGCTCTTTTAAGAGGTCATAAAATGTAAGAACCAAGAGAGACCTTAGAGATCAAAGTACTGAAGGATCATGAATTCATAGATCTGGTCCAACTCTCCTCCTGAGGAAACTGAGACCAGAGCTTAGAGTGTCAGGCCTGGGAGCAGACTCTGAGTTTCCTGTATCCAAGCCCAGTGAGCTTTCTGTAGCTAAAGCAACATAAGCCAGAACCTAGACTCCACAGCAAGGGTAGTACAGGAATAACTGTGCAACCAAGGACTGAGTTGAATATAAAGACATATTGTTACACTCTAATCTCTAGTTCCAGGATTTGTAAACACACTTTACAGTTTTCTGCTTAAAAAGCTTTGATGGTCTGAGGATATCCAGCTTTTAGTCATACTTTCTTTGCCTGTAGAAAATAACACCAGAGGGAGAGGGGTGGTGAATCCAAGCAATTACCCCACATCAGCTTTGGAAACAGTGTTTGGCAGAACATTTTCCTTTTTCATATTAAAGGTCTCTTGGATTTTACGTGAACACTGTATTTCTGATTCTGTCCCTTATTGCTTTTCAACGTTTCCATCAATTAGCTCATCTTTCGTAGAAGTCATTTCCATAGGGGTTGTTTTGTAGTCGCAAGTGTATTAAACTGCCTTGTTCAAAAGGAGTGGTCAGTAGATCTAGGATTATGGACAAAAGGGCTGGAAAGCATTCTAGAGGCCACATTATCCAACCTCCTCATTTTGCAGAAGAGGAAACTGAGTCCTAGAGAGGTTGTAACTTAAGGGTCACATAGATAATAAGTGACTGAAGTGGAATCTGAATCCAAGGCTTCTGACTCCAAATTCAGTGCTTTTCCACATTACACTGCTGTCTCACATTTGATGATTTATTAAGCAAAAGCAAAAAATATGTCAAGCAAACTGGTCCTTCTAGTAATTTTCCCAGGCTTATCTTTTCCTTTCTTAACTCCTCATAAAGCAGGAATTTATCCACTCAGTTCAGAAGAGAGTACTCCAACTCGGAACGTGTAACCACATCAGTTTTACATTTTGTGTTTTACTGAAAGAGTACAATTTTTTTTTTAGCACTGGTCTATGACCACAAACCACTTACTTCTTCTGTTTCTTGCCATAAGGAAATTACTAATCATGTGTTTGCCCTCTTTCTTGTTTATCACAGCCACAGATTCAAAGCCATTTTGGCTCCTACGTCTTTTGCATATCTATCTGCAAATCATGGGTTGCCATGGCCAAAAATATTTCACCACCTCATGTTTGCCTGACTCATGATGAGCCTGTCCTTTGCTAATTGGTTCTAGAATCACAGACCAGAGTCTGTCCCTGCAATAGCATTGAAAGCCTTTCCAGAATGGTGGAACCCAATAAAATCCATAACCCAATGATAGCCTTCAAGAACTTCCCAGAGTCATTGCCCCAACACAATGACACATCCACGTAAGATTTTGTGGAGTCCTGCACTAGTCCCCTAGGGGAAGGCTTCTGACACATTGGGCAGATACTAGATGGAAGGCCTATGGAAAAACATAAACAAGAGTGACGTAGGATGAAAAGGCTTGGATGGGCTGTATCCATGATGCCTTTGGGAAACCATTTCCTACAGTCTAGCTCAGCATCTACATCAAAGACAGGTCACAAAGGCTATTTTTAATAGGTGAATGGATCTAAGAACATGCCAGATTTGGAGAATGTCCAGAAGTCAAAAAATAAGCATTTACTATATGTCTTTTATGTGTCAGGCAACTGTGCTGGAAGGAATTTATATTTTGAGGAACAAGCTATCCAGTGCCTTAATGTTAAGGACTTTTGATGAGTTGAGAACCCCAAGTGGAAAATGGGCTAAAGAAACGTTGGAGAAAGATTCAGAGAAACCAGGGAAGAATTCCATGAATAGCTATGCAGAGTGAAATGAGAAGAGCAATTTATATAATTACTGCAGCACCGTAAGTAGATATGACTCCAAAAGACTAATGAAGAATGCTTCTCATCTCTTGGCAGAAAGGTGATAGACTGTAAGTGCAGAGTGAGACATACTTTTCAGACAAGACATGAATTTGTTTTGCATGACTGAATTATAAGAAAGTGCTTTTGGAGTAGCAATGCAGGAGGGTAGTGATTAGAGATTTTTTTTTAAAGAAAATGAAAAATTTTTTAAACTTGCCAAAGAAAACAGAAGGATGTTCCCAAAAGGACAAAGGTGAGGCAATACTGTTAACTACTTTGTAAAATGTGCTAAGTAAAAGGCAAGCAATTTATACGCAACAGACTCACCATTTCATATATAGTACTCTTTCTGGTTTTACATGAAGGTTTTTTGCCACATGTATAATTCTTAAAAATTCTGGGGGGAAATGTCTAAGATCAAATAGCAAATATAGCCAGCACAAAAATTCTCAGCCTTCCACGAGTTTCCAACTTGCACATACCCCAAACTACCTGACAGCACTAAGCTGTTTACTTGAGAAGGTCAAAGATAACCCAAGATTGCCAGAACTCTACTAGGCATTATTGGTTGGGAAGCAACATCATGTGAAAATATACCAGAAAAGGCCAAAGACAAGCTCACCTGGCCCTTTTTTCCCCTCAAGTTTTCTAAGCATCTTAGAAACACAGGAACCATCCTCATCTCTCTCCCAGCTGTCCACACTCCACCAAGTTAGGAAAGATTCTATCCATTGGATTAATGGACATAAATCATTGTTAATTACCCCTGGATTTCCCTGTGGGCTCAGATAACTCACTTCCCTCCTCTGCTGGGATATGTCACCCTTTAAAAGTTTGGTCTTTGAACAGGAAGAACACAGGAAGGATCGCCTTTCCTGCCAAGAATTTTTAGCATCATCTGTCAATACTTGGAAGTTCCAGCATCAAGGGACCAAATGCTCACTTAGCTGCAAACGCTGGCTCCCCTTGGGATGTCAGTCAACCCAGTCTTCAGCCACTACAGCATTATGAACCTCATATTCCCACAGAGGGAAGCCCCGAAACAACAGGTTTTGTCCCTGGGGGTAAATAAAACTTTTGAGCACATAAAGATCCATACCCTTCATCAGGTATGTAAAAGGAAAAGAGAAGCATGAAATGTGGGCCTGCAGAAGAAACAGAAGAACTGTGATTAGGGGATGGAAGAAAACTTCCGTTTGATCTGGAATCTGAGTGGAAGATGAAGTGGGAGCACGTCTTCATTCTGTTGTATAGAGAAGATAAGTAGAATGGATAATCCAATAGAACTGAATTTAGCTAGATGGCTCAGAGGACAGAGCACTGGACCTGGAGACAGAAAGAAGTGAGATCAAATCCAGCCTTAAACACTAATTGTGTGACCCTGAGAAAGTCACTTAACCTCTCTTTGCATCAGTTTCTTCATCTGTTAAATGGAGATCATAATAGCGCCTGCTTCCCGGAATTGTGCTTATGATGGTCAAATGAGATAAAGTGTGTAAAGTACAGTGTTGGCCATATAACAGTCGATCAATATTTATTAAGAATCTATGTGGGCATGGTGAATACAGCACTGGCCCTGGGGTCAGGTGGACCTGAATTCAAGTGTGACCAGCATTATGACCCTGGGCAAGTCATTTAACCCTTTGCCTCCAAAAAAAACCCTTACATGCCACTTAATAAATTCTTATTAAATAATGCTTATTCCCTTCCTTTCTTTACTCTTTATAAACATTTATTGAAGCACCTCTTATGTGTAATGTACATGAGGCATAGTATACTATGGTATAGTAACTGGGAAGTCAGGGAGGCCCGGGTTTGAGTCCTGCCCCTGATATATATTGACTGTGACTGTGGGCCGTGCACAAGTCCCAATTTCTCAATGGCCCTGGCAGCTCTTTAAAACTATAAATTATGGAAGGGTAGAGGGAATTTTCTCCCTGTGAGTTCCCTAAACAAACTAAATCACAAGTTTAGCCCTTCCTCTATCCCCTCCACATGCCCAATTTTTTTTTGCTAGACATTGTGCTAGATTGTTGATACATAAAGAAAAAAACTGCAAGTCTGTGCTCTGAAAGAGCTTACATTCTACCAGGGGGTACAACATATGCCAAGAAAAATAAACACTAAGCACATACTAAGTCATTTCCATTTCAAGAGGTAGGGAATATTAACAACTGTAGAGACAGGGAAAGGCCTCACTTAGGAGGTGATCCTTGGGTTGTGCTGTAAAGGAAGCCAGGGCTTCTAAGAGGCCAACAGGAGTGGGGAGGAGATCATTAAAGACTAGGGACAGCCTGTGCAAAGGCATAAAGTGGGCAGATATAGCATACAGGGAACAAGCAGACAAGTTTGATGAGTGTATGAATGGAAGACTGATGTGAAACAAGTTTGCAAAGGTGGATGGGAGGGAAGTGCATTGAATTCCAGGCTGAAAACTGGTGTTTTATCCTAACTGCAATAGGTGCCCCTGAAGAGCTTTGAGTAAGAGAATGACAGATGCATGCGTATTTTAGGCATTTTAACTAAACAGCTGTGGAGGGGATGGGTTGGTGAGAGAAGAGACTGGAGTTGGGGAGACCAGTTAGGAAGCTGTTGGCAATAGTCCAGCTGTTGGCAAGGAAAAATGACGAGTCAGCCTACAATGCCCATTGTATGAGTGGAGAAAAAGAAAAGCTTTTTGTAAAAATAAATGATCCCTTACAGCCTCAAGTGATGGATGAAAAAGACTATGCCTAAAAGACAAAATTAATAAACGAAGAGGCATTTTACATACTCGCCGAAGCAATCAGATACAAGTCTAATTTATGAATTCATATTTAGGTGGGTGGGTAAGGGAAGGAGAGACCATAGGAGACATCAGAGCATAACCAGGGAATCCATTAGGGAACTAAGACTTAAAAATCAAGAGATAGCGTTTGTTGGAAACAGCTGTGCCTTCTACCTTTCGCCTTTATCATCAACAGCCAGCTTTGTTTTAAATGGGTACTATGGCCCTAAATAAACGCCAGCCCTAGGTATCCGTCTCATACACAGTTTCCCAATGCATGAGATTGCAGCACAGGCATCCTAGATGCGACCACCAGCCAGTCATAGTGCATTTTCTCAACTTCTCTGATCGGATCCATGTATTTAACTTTTCCTACATTTCACATGGGGAATATGACCATTTTCTATGTAACATAGCAAATCTTTCTTCCCAGTAACTCAAATCTATAAGCTAACATATATGAAGCCCTTTTGCCAACCTTAAAGTGCTATGTAAAAGTTATTATTAGTACTAACTATACTCATAGTTTGTGTTTAAGAGTGTTTATCATTTATCCAAAAGGGTGAAAGATTAGGAGTTAGGGCTTATACATTCTTAGTT
Source organism: Notamacropus eugenii (assembly GCF_028372415.1). Lineage (NCBI taxonomy): Eukaryota > Metazoa > Chordata > Mammalia > Diprotodontia > Macropodidae > Notamacropus > Notamacropus eugenii. Next base: position 100,747,159 of record NC_092872.1, on the reverse strand, counting down.
GAGTGTTGGCATCTTGCCCTATGACTCTTGACTTAACTTACAGGATTATTATATGCACAATGACTCCACACATTCACTTGGCGAAAGAGAAAAGGTCCTTCTTGTGCTAATTCAAACCATTTTTACTCTTTGTGTTGACTCAATGAATGCTGATCTGAGTGAGACAAACTCTTCTTCAAGACTGAGACACACAGAAGACAAAGAGTAAAGGGAGATGAGACTGTGCCAATTTGCGTTCCCTGCAGCTGTTCCCTTCTGAATAATGACTTTATATACTTCATCTGAATTGGCAAAGAAGCTACAAAAGATTGTCTCATCGGGATTTTGACTGCTGTCACCCTGGATGTGCTCACTCAGTAGCGAGAGACAAAAGCATTTGCCAGAAGACAACAGGTGCCTGTGGACCAACATGGAAGAATCACTCGATCTGAAGTCATACCATGTTTTCTCATCTTAGCTTTGGGGTTCATTGAATGGATGGACATAAACAATAAGAGGGAAAAGAAACCAGTACTTCTTTGGAAAGTCCTTGCTATTGGTTGGAAGGATGACTTGTTCACATCCTCTCCAATAAAGTAATCTATAAGAGTTTCAGATGAGGCACTCTATGTTTTCAGGGCCTATAGAGCTCCTCAGTCATATAGTGCATTAATGAATATCCTGCCCCTACTGCTTCCTGTATTCATTGTTGGAAGATGTGACTGGATAGAAAGTTTGTTCTCTCTTGTAGAATATATTTTTTATTTAGATAGGGAAGGGCACTGAACCAGTAATTTCATCAGCAAAAAAGATCCACTGGTTGAGGAAACTCCCACCAGCTCAGGGCAGTACCTTCTCTGCAACTTATGATTTTAGAGGGTTACATAGAGCTGGTGTCAGAGGCAGGATTTGAGTCTATTATCTTCCTCACCTGAGACCAGCTCTTGATTCCCTGCACCATGGTTGTCTCTCATTTTTACTTATATAAATAGGAAAGAACTTCTCATGGTGTGTCTTCCCTTACTGTGGACATGAAATGGGTGTTTAAAACTATGGCAGGTAGAAGATTGCCTCTTTAAAGTAATGGAATTCAAAATAAGGCAGTTCCTGGGGTTACAGATTCTGCATCTAGAAGGGACCTCAAGGCCATCTGGCTTAGCACCTTGCCTTCAGGTGACATTGTACAGGTGAGAAATTCAGGACACAGAACGATGATGGGACCTGTCTAAGGCTGGAGAACCAATAAGTAGTAAAGGGAAAACCAGATCCCAGGTCTGCCTCCATCTTCTGCATCACAATACCTCGTTTGTAGAGCAAAACACGTAATATAACCTAACCACCGCCATTCGCATTTTGTTTACAACATTGTATGGCTGGTGGAATAACACAAACACATTGTACGCTCTTGAGAGAAGGAATCAGCTTGGATCACATTCCCAGTTTTCTTATAGCAACTTACCTTGCATAGAGACGAGTAGCTCCTCACCTATATATTTATAAGATCATAACCTACTAGCAAGATTTGACAAAGCAAATGAAAGAAATGAGTCATCACTGTGACCAAAAACTCATCTACTATGAGCAGATTTGTAGGGAAGTAGATTTCCACTAGATGTAAGGAAAAACTTGTTAAGAACTGCAGTGGTCCCCAAGTGAAATGAGCTTTCTCCGAAGGCAATGGGTTCTCCTCACAAGAGAGCTTCAAGTGAAGGATGGCTGACCACTTTGGGGATGGTCAAGAAGTCAGTCAGCTAATATTTATCAACAGCTAAAGACTCATGATGGAAGAATGCCATCCACATCCAGGAAAGAACTTTGGGGTCAGAAGCACAAGATTTGCTCTCCTTTTCTTTCCTTGTTTAGTTTCTTCTTTCTCATGGGTTCCTCCCATTAGTTCTAATTCTTCTTTACATCATGACTAATGTGAAAACATATTTAATATGAATGTATAAATAGGGCCTATATTGGATTGCACGCTGTCTTAGAGAGGGAAGGGGAGAAAATTTAAAACTCAAAATCTTATGGAAGTGAATGTTGAATGTTAAAAATTAATTATTTTAAAAATATTTACCAAGTACCTATGTGCTAACCACTAGGCAGAAGTGGATAGAGTGTTGGTCCTGAAGTCAGGAAGACTCATCTTCCTGAGTTCAAATCTGACTTCTGATACTTCCTAGGTCTGTGACCCTGGGTAAGTCACTTCACCTTCAGTTTCCTCATCTGTGCAATGAGCTGGAGAAGGAAATGGCAAAGCACTCTAGTATCTCTGACAAGAAAATCCCAATTGGACAGAGTCAGACAGGACTGAAAAATGACTCAACAAATATGCTAGGCATTGTGTTAAGTGCTAGTGATACCACAAGAAGCAAAAGACAAGCCCTGCCATGACAGAGCTTACAATCATATGGAGGTGGTGGTGGTTTGTCCTTTGTTCTTGAAGAGGACCATGACAGTGGGAAGGTGATGCCATGACATTCAAGTGAATTTGGCTTGAGGGAGGGCTGTACAGAGTCACCAGTCTCAATTTCTCTTCCAGACCCATCTGGGTCCAGTGGCCAGACATAGATTAGGACAAGTGGAGATGGCCTCCCATTTATATAATGAAAACAAAATGAAAAGAGGACAGCAGAGGATGAAGGGGATAGAGACGAACTTGGACAGACTTTGAGACATAGTGGAAGACTGATACACCTGGTGCACTGTGGATCCACAGGGTCATGAAAAATCAGATATGACTGAACAAATGAACATATATAGTACTAAATATTATGTTCACATAGGGGAGACAATATGCAAACATATATAAAAAGTAAGCTACATACAAGATAATTAGGAAACAAGAGGGAAAGCACTGGAATGAAAAGGGATTAGTGAAGGCTTCCAGTAGAAGGTGGGATTTTAGTTGACATTTAAAGGAAGCCAGGGAGGTCAGTAGACGGAACAGAGGAGAGAGAGCATTGTAGGTAGGGAGGACATCCAGAGAAAATGCTCCAAGTCAAGAGATATCTGTCTTCTTCATGAAACAGCCAGGAAGCCAGTGTCACTGGATCAAAGAGTATGTGTTGGAAATAAAAGTATGAAAATACTGGAAAGGAGGAAGGCGGCTGGGTTATGAAAGGCTTTGAATGCCAATCGGTATTTTGTATTTGCTTCTGGAGGCAATAGGAAGCCACTGGAGTTTGAGTAGGTGGGTGACAGGATCAAACCTATGCTTTAGGAAAGTCACTTTAGTGGTTGAATGAAGGATGAACTGGAGTGGGGAGGGAATTGAGGCACCCACCAGCAGGCTATTACAACAGTGTAGGTGTGAGGTGATGATGGCCTGCCTCCATGTGGGGACAGTATCAGAGGAGAGAAGAGGGCATATTTAAGAGATGCTGCAAAGGTGAGATCAACAGGCCCTGGCAACAGCTTAGATATGAGGGGATAAGATGATAGTGAGGAATCTAGGATGACTCCTATGTATTATCTGAACCAGAGGGCTTCTGAGGTCCCTCCCACCTCAGATTGTAGGGTTCTATACCCCAATGACCATAAATATCTTGGTTTTTCCTCCCACTGTTATTCACCCAAATGGTCATTATCCTTTCCCCTTCTAATTCCTCAATATAACAACAACAGCATTTATACAGAATTTTAAGGTTTGCAAAGTGCTTTACAAACATCTCATTTTATCCTCATCATCTCAGGAGGCAGATTCTATTATCATCATTTTACAGATGAGAAAATCGAGGCAGACAGAAATTAGGTGACTTTCTCAGGGTCCCACAGCTAGTAAATGTCTAAGGCCAGAATGAAACCAGATCAGCTTGACTCCAGGTCTAACACTATCCACTGTGCCATCCAGCTGCTAATTTCCCCACCTAAATTCCTATTTTAAATGTTTCACTCTCCCTTTAACCTCTTTTTTAGAAGGTATACCTGCCCATAATCATGTTCAAATCAAGAATCCTATCCCACCAAGTTTTAATGATGTTTATGAGGTGGAATTTGCATTCTTCAGTTGGAATCTCTAATATGCTTCAGTTATTGCCTACACTTTGTACATTTTTGTATTATTATCTGAGGCCTTATGGGCATTTTTATGAAGTTTATTGAAGATTTTTGTTTGCACATCACATTTATTTCCAGATATATTTCTCCCCCTTCCTCCACCCAGCCAAACTTCCTTTGTAACAATTATTTTAAATGTTAAAATATAACAAAACAACATCTGACTGATACGCAATATTCCATTCCCTTAGGCCCTTACCATTTCAATGAGAAATACATTTTCTTAACTGTGCTCCAGAAACCACTGACTTTTTTTTATTGATTGCTCTTTTTATGTATATTTCACACAAATTGCTACAAATCTTTTTGCACATATTTTCTTCCTATGTTGAAGCTACTACTCTGTCATATTTCATTTGGCAGATTGCTATGGGCAAGTTGTATTTTTTTCCTTTTCCCTCCATTTTCAGTTTAAAGTCCTCACAAAGTTAAAGTTCTCACACTCCAGGCAAAGAAACTTTTACTGACTTGTTAGGATGTACTACATCTCCACCTATGAACCTATTTCCCATGGTCCAGAAATTCAGATCTATTTCTGTAATGTCATTTTCTTAACCAGCTATTCATTCTCCAAGTCTGCCCAATTTCTTAAGCTCTGATTTTCAGCTGGTGATGGTGATAAGAATACCACCTGTGCCCCAAAGGGCTTCAATTTCCTTCCAGGAATTAATAATGCTTAATAATACTTTCTAGGTTCCTTCAAGCAGTATCATCTCTCTTTATGAATTATTGGGAATGGGTGGTGGGCATCAAGTTTGCCATGACAAATCTCAGGAGGCTAGCTGTCTTATCCTAGATATATGCCCCAAGATGACAGCAGAACTCTATCAGCTTTGGGTCAACAAGTGGCCTTGGTACCCCTCAACAAGGAATCACCAACTACTACTATTTATCTCTTACCATGACCTCCCAGAGCTAAATTTATGATCCATTACAAAAAGACGTATCTCCTAGGAGCCCCTGGGAATCCATGTCATCGGTTCTTGAAACACAAGAAGCTGCTTCTTTCAAGCCTGTTAGACAGTTCCCAATGTTAAACTGTCCTTTTTCGATTCCTCTCTGTCATTCTTCTACTTTTCCATAGTCCCTCTGTCTCTTCAGATTCCTTTTCTTCTTTGCTTTCTCTTGGAAATCACCTAGGAATCTAGGCAGGATAGTGGATAGAGTGGGGGACCAGAAGACAGGAAAACCTGAATTCAAATTCTGCCTCAGTTGCTTCCTAGATGTCTGATCCTGGGCAAGTCTGCCTCAGTTTCCTCAATTATAAGATGGGGGTAATACTAGCACCTACCTCCCAGGATTATTGTAAACCTCAGATGAGATGTTTGTGAAATGCTTTGCAAAGTTTAAAGTGCTATGTATGCTAGCAATTATTTGAAACACTTCTCTCAAGGAACTCAATGCCACCTGGTAACTTGAAAAGTAGAGGCATTCCTCCAACTCTTTTACCTTTTACTAGGAGACAGAGTAACCTGTGCTTTGTACTCGCAACAACACTAACCTTTTGCAAGTTGGTACAAAATCTGTGCTTGCAAGATCTGCATTCCTCTGAATTTCTCATTGCTAACCTTCATAGCAAACAGTCTGCTGTTGGACAGGAGGCTTAGTTCCTGGACCTTTTGAGTGAAGTTTGTTTAATTTACAGCAATCTTCCCAATTCCCCTTTCTCCCCTCCAGAAATTAGTCTTCTCTGCTTCATTCACTTGGAATTTTCTTTGCTGCATTTACCTGATTTTTGCTATAGTCCCAGTGTATGTATTTTTCATATGTATCTGTTGTCTTCCCTCATTAGACAGTAAATTCCTTGACAGTAGGGATTATTTAATACTTGGTCCTTGTACTCTCACTGCAAACCACAGTGCCGGGCACATAATAGACACTTAACAAATATTTTGTTAATAGTCGTTCTAATTATATATAATATGTAATAATAATTTGTTACTGGTGGAACACTAATTCATTGCTAGTGGAGCTGTGAGTGGATCCAACCATTCCAGGAGAGCAATTTGGAACTATGCCCAAAGGGCTACAAAAATGTGCATACCCTTTGACCCAGCAATACCACATCTAGGGTTGTATCCCAAAGAGATCATAAAAATGGGAAAAGGAGCCACATATTTATAATAGCTCTTTTTGTGGTGGTCAAGAACTAGAAATCAAGGGAATGCCCATCAATTGGAGTATGGCTAAGCAAGTTGTGGTACATGAATATAATGGAATATTATTGTGCTATAAGAAATGGTGAATAGTTGGACCTCAGAAAACCTGGAAAGACTTATATGAACTGCTGCTGAGTGAAGTGAGCAGAACCAGGAGAACATTATACACAGTAACAGTCACAGCGTACAAGGACTGCTTTTGATAGACTTAGCCCTTCTCGGCAATGCAAGGACCTAAAATATTCCCAAAGGATTCATGATGCAAAATGCCATCCACATCTAGAGAAAGAACTATGGAGTCAGAACGCAGAATGAAGCAGACTGTTTTCTCTTTGGTTTTGTTAAGTTTTACTTGTACTTTCTCCCATTCGTTTTAATTCTTCTATGCAACATGACTAATGTGAAAATGTGTTTAATAAGAATGTATGGGTAGAGGCCATACAAGATTGCATGCCATCTCGGGGAGGGAAGGGGAGAAAATTTAAAACTTAAGGAAGCGATTGTTGAAAATTCAAAACAAATAAATGAATAAATTTGAAAAAAAGATTTGTTACTGGGTAGCAGAAACTAATTTCAGCTTTTGCCTGCAAAAAAGTTCAACAAAATTCAAGCATCAGCCATGTCCCAGCTCTTCCAACTTCTCTTTCCCTGCTGATTCAAATTTGGATATTTCTGTTCATTGTGCTACTTCTGTGGCATGGTATTCTCTAACCCCACCCAATAGAATTCTTTCCTCAAAAGCATAAGATGTTTTGATTGTCCCGGTGCCAGCCTACTCTATAGCATTTCTTTTTTTAAAATATGTTTTTACTTCACTAAATATTTGCCAATTACATGTAAAAAATATAATATTCATTTTTTAAAATTTTGAGTTCCAAATTCTCTCCTTCCTGCCTGCCCCTCCCCCACCTATTGAGAAAGCAGGCAATATATTAATTACACATATGAAGTCATGCAAAACATATTTCCATATTAGCCATGTTGCAAAAAAAAAACATGCAAAAACAGGAAAAATGAAGTTTAAAAAGTGTGTTTCAATCTGCACTCAAGAGTTCATCAGTTCTCTCTCTTGAGGGAAAAAGCATTTTTCATCATTCTCCATCATGGGCATCATGTGCCTGTGTAGAAAGTTCTAATATATTCTTGGCACTTGATAGAACAATAGAAAGTCTCCTCTTCTTCACTTCTTTGCCAAGTCACCTCTCACCACCTCTTTTATCCATTCATTCTCTAGTTTCTGCCAAGGACGCTCAACATGTCCGAACAGACACAAAAGACTACACCACATGCAGAGTCAGGATTCTGGTATCCACTTGAAGACGTAGTCTCTAAGAGCACATTGTGCTGGAAATCGGGAACCGCCATGGAAGCAGCAGGCTGTGCCCACATGCCATCCCAATAAACTCAAGCAATGATGCCATTGTTACTCACAAAAAGCATGTCCATTGACCTTGGGTAGTTTCCTCCAACACAGGGTGGGGATGTTGAAACTGATCCCTCTTCATGGCAATGGTATGAAGACTAACTGCTGCTTACAACATCTCTTTAGAGTTCCAAATGAAAGGTGCCCTGATGTATGTAAGTGCTTTATCACTGCCATCACCAACATTATGATCATCAACAGCAGAGCCAATAACAATCTTACAACAGAGTAAGTCTATTGATAACTGGGACTGCAGCACAAGGCACAATGGTAAATGGTGAAATTAATCAACTGAGCAGTGGCTAGTCCAAGAACTTGATGAAGAGGATTGAAGGAGCTGAGATTGTTGGTTGAGTTTCTATCAAAGGGTGTTTCCGAGGGAGGGACATGACATTGCATATGAAGACCCAAGGAGCTACCATCGTGAAGGCTCATAGGTGCAACCAGCTCTCTCTTTTAATGAGCGTGTACCATCCCAATAAATCCTAGCAATGATGCATTTCTAGATAAGATCATTTAGTCTCCACAGCCCATGCTAGGGACTGGTGAGGATTCTATTTCCAGCTTTAGGAACTTACATTCTAAGAGATGAGGAGTACAGGGAGTGCTGGAGGAAATAGTTTATTCCAAGGAAATGCAGTTAGATATCAGTTAAATCTCTGTGGCATATACACCACTCAACAATTCTGATTGGATTGCACGTAGCTTGTAAGACTAAGATAATTTCTGCGCAAGATAATGCATAAATCATTGTTTACCCCACAAATGGTAGAACCAAAAGAGTAACCTGAAGACTCAGAACTAAGTCACTAAACCTTTACTGGACATAACAAAAGACAGAGAAATCAGGTCATGGCACTGTGGATCCCACATTTTATCTTTAAAACTTCCCAACGTACTTCATGACACCTTTGGGTGTTCATTTTTACCTCTCTGAATTTTTTCCTTGTTTTTTAAGTACTTTTACATATGAGCTTTTATCTTATTTCACAACAACTCTATAAGGTACATAGGGTAGTTTGTTAGCATACCCATTTTACAGATGTAGAAATAGAGGTTGAGTTGTGACTTGCCACATGAGTAGGGAATGGTAGAACAAGGACTTGAATACAGCCATATCTTTAGGCTCTTAAGTCTAGTACTTTGTATTACACTATGGTTCTGTACCCATTAATTATGTTAAGTGTCTAGATCTAGAGTCAGAAAGACCCAAGTTCAAATCTCATCTTAGACACATAAATGTGAAGGAAAGGAAAATTGGATTATGGATACTTTTTATAGTTTATATTTTCTGGTACATGACAAAAATTTTTTTTATTTAAAAAAAGACAGAAAATACTGAAGATCTGTGCTACGGAAGACTACAGGCAGGGGTAGGGGAGTAGGGGATTGAGATGGGAGAATGGGAGGAGCTGCAGTTCTAAGAAAATCCAACTATCTCAATCAGCAAGCATAGTCAAGCACAGTGGGGGAGAGGGGTAATTATTATTAATAATCATGAGACCTGGGTTCAAAACCCACCCTTGGGTCACCTGTATGACCTTTGGCAAATCACTTGAACTCCCTACCAGGGGTGAGGAACTTGAGGCCACATGTGGCCTTCTAGGTCCTTGGGTGCAGCCTTTTGACTGGGTCCAAATCTTACAGAACAAATTCTGTTATTAAGGGGATTTGTTCTGTGAAGTTTGGATTCAGTCAGAAGGCTGCACTTGAGGACCTAGAGGGGTCATGTATAGCCTCCCCATTCCTGCACCCTAGATTTGAGTTTCCTTAACTATAAAACTATGAGGTTTGACTAGAATGCCCCTGAGGTCCCTTCTATCTCTATACCTATAGTCAATCAATCAACAAGTATTTATTAAGGTCTCAAAGTGAGTAACTAGAGTCAGCTCCGAAGTTTTTGAGTCACAGAGCTGGGTTAAAGTCCTATCTCTGACACACATACTGGTCTTACAGCCCTGGGCTACTTATTTAACCTTTCAGAGCTCTCCACAACTCTCTAGGACTATTTGTTGAGGAAAAGTTGCTGCCCTGCATTGCCAGAGAGTTTCCTCATCTGGGATTTCCCCATTCCATTTGAAATTACAGGTCCAGTCCCTGTCCTGAGGTGTCAGGCACTGTGCTCAAGTCTTTACAAAGGCAAAAAAGAAATAGCCCCTGGTCTCTATAGGTGGCAAGGTATCACAGTGGAAAGACTCTGCATCCAGAGCAGGCCTTCCCAATACAGTAGTAGGCCTTTTAATCACTTCTTAAAGGGCCAGTGAGCCTTATTAACTGTATGTGAGAACAGCCTCGAGGCCTGAGAATGACCTGAGCCATGCTACATCCTCCACATTTTTCGAGGAACCCCCCAAATCCTTGCATAGGCTGCAGGTGCATCCCGGTCTGATCTAGAGTCAGAAAGGCCAGAGTTCAAATCCTGCTTCAGTGGCTCACTGTGTGACCTTAAGTAAGTCACAACCTCAGCCAGCCTCAGTTTCCTCAATTATAAAATAGGGATCATAATAGTACCCACCTCACACAGTTGTTGAGAGAATCAAATAATAGTTATAAAATGCTTAACCTCATGCCTGGCACATAGTAGGTGCTTAATAAATGCATATTCCTTTCCCTCACTTTTTGCTGTTTTTCAGATGTGTCTGACTTTACATGACCCCATTTGGGGTTTTCTTGGCAAAGATACTGCAGTAGTTTGCTATTTCCTTCTCCAGCTCATTTTACAGATGAGGAAACTGAGGCAAACAGGAATAAGTGATTTGCTCAGGGTCACACAGCTAGTAAGTGTCTGGAGGTGGATTTGAACTCATGAAGATAAATCTTCCAGATTCTAAGCCCAGTGCTTTATCCACTGGACCACCTGGCTCCTTCAAGAAACTTACATTATATATAAAAAATCAAGAACATATTTTGCCTTCCATGGAGACATAATCCAATATTAAATAATGTGGAGGTAGAACTTTTAATAAGCCCTTAATAGGTTTGTGTCCTCACCTTCCAGCAAACACAGCAAAGGAAGCAGTGGCATGTAGGCTTTCTTTCCTTTTGAATAAAGCTCATCCCTCCAGAGGTTCAAAATACTTACATACTTTCCACCCAGGGCAATTGTGAGGAAAATGTCTTTCTAGACTTTAGAACTCTATACAAATGTGAGTTAGTAGCCTTAAGAATTCCCAAGAACCCCTGGGAAATAGAATTACAGGGTTTAAAGTTGGAAGGGACTTTTTTCTTCAAGGCTTCAATTTCCCAAATGTGATGAAAAACTTTTTACAGAGACACATGGAAAACTTAGACATGACCACAGTTTTGATACTGGATAATCAATTAACAAATACCCCATCATCAGAACCAGACCCACTAAAGCTGTGGCACACTAAACACACTTGAAGACCTGTTCTGCAACCACCCCCCCTCCTAGCTTCCAAGTCCTGTCCAGCACCATACTGACGACGACTTCCTTTCTAGCAGTGGAGTCCCCAAGGGCATCGTCTCTGGCAGCATCTTCCTTGTCAGGGATTAACTGCTCATGGTAGAAGAACTGGCATTAGGTAACAGACTGAATTTCCTCAATGACTCTATGTTCCAAATCTATAAATTATGCCCTGGGGACATGCTCACCAGCACCTGCTTCACAGAAGCTGGTGTTAAAAAAGTTATCTCCTTCAAAGGTTTCAGTAGATAGAACACAGAACCTGGAATTAGGAAACAGCAGAGTTTGAATCCAATCTGAGATACTTACTAGATGTGGGACCCTGGGCAAATCACTCTGCTCTGTGCCTCAGTTTTCTCGTCAGTGAAATGGGGATAAAAGCACCTGTCTCACAGGGCTGTTGAGGTTTACCCAGTCAGGATCAAATGAGTTGACATATGTAATATGCTTTGTAAACTTTAAAGTGGTACATGAACACTTTGCTCAGTCTTTTTTTCAGTTATGTCTGACTTTCAGGACCCCATCTGGGGTTTTCTTGGCAAAGATACTATAGTGGTTTGTCATATTCTTTTTCAGCTCATTTTAAAGATGAGGAAACTGAGGCAACAAAATTAAGTGACTTGCTCAGGGTCACACAGCTAGCAGCTATGTATCACCGTGGAGAGATGGAGTTTAAGTGTCTAGCCTCAGACACTTATTAGCCGGGCAAATCACTTAACTCTGTTTGCCTCACAATGGCAAACCACTCCAATATCTCTGCCAAGAAAACCCCAAATGGGGTCCTGAAAGAGTCAGACATAAGTGAAAAAAAGACACAAAAACTCAAACATGACTGAAAAATGACTCAACCACAACAAATACCTTTTCCCAAGATGTTTGATTTTGGAAAAGTGAAATACTACTGATAATTAATAATGACAATAATAGTCAACATTTCTGTAGTTCTCCAAGGCTTTCAGCACTTCTGTTATCTCATGTAATCCTCAAAACAACTTTCTGAGACAAGTACTATTCTTACACTGAAAAAAAACCGAATGTGTTTGAGAAGGGTTAAGTGACCTGCCCAGAATGACAAGCATCTGAGACAAGATGAGAACTCCGTCTTGCAAGTTCCACACTTTCTCTACTATAATAGAGCATGGTTTCCAGGTTCCATTTCTTATGTGGATGCAGCCTAGGTATGCATACAGATATGCATTTGTGTATATATTTTATAAATAAATGTATAAAATATATATAATAAGTGCATAAAATATACATTTTCCAAGTTGTCTCAGTCCTTTCTTACCAGCCACTGGACATTGGCAGTGGTTTGCCAGCCAGAGTGTAGATTTAACAAATGTATCACAGGACCAGGTTGGATGCTAGGCTCTCTGAAAGACCTGTGCCTTTTTATTTAGTGCAAGGGATCCCATGGGACCCAGATTTCTCATTTAGGTGACCAGCTGATGGAAGAGGAAAGGACCACCATGGAATTAAAATCCATTCCAGGGAAATCCCCAGGGTTATTCATACCTGATGCCTTTTTCACCTCGGTACAGCAAAATTCTTATACAAGATGCTCAATCAAAAAGCATTTACTGCTTTCTTGCTGTGGGCCCTGTGAGCTCTGTGCTAAGCACTATGGACACAAAAGAAAAACACAGATGGTCCCTGCCCTCTGGGACGATTCTAAAGGGGTAGACAACACGCATCAATTAGTACATACAAGATCAGTGTGGAGTAGATAGAGGGTGACCTTAGAAGGGATGTCACCCACATCTGGGGGACCAACCCAATCCAATAAGCATTTATTGGCTGCCTATTTTGTGCCAGACAATATGTTAATAAAAAGAGTAAAGGGGGGATAGCACACAAATGGAGGGAGGGAATCATCAAGGGATGCCAGGCATGGGAGCATCTTGGTCAGATGCAAACCAGGCCAACAGATGCAAAAGAGAGTGGACTGAGCGTCCCATTTCCTTCTAAAGGAAGGCATTGGAAGAAGTCTGGCACTCCAGCCTCCAGCCCTCCAAACAAAGGGGAGAGGAGGATGAGGGAGCCAAGAGTCAATCAAGGCTTAAATTAACTTTTTGGAGAGGAGATTAGAAGCGATGAATCTATCCTAAGAGGGAAACCAGGCAGGGACAACAGATGCAAAGTAGCCTAGGAAATGCTTGCTGGAAGAGTGGATGCTCCAGTTCAGCCTTAGAAGGCATGGGAGGAGGGGAAGACCCTCAGGGTTTCTGGCCAAAACAGGAACAATTACTATTTATTTACATTCACTCAGAGCCATTAGAATCCAAACAATGACCCAGTGAGGCTTGGGCTGGGATCCATTGTTGGTCAATCAGAGAGAACCAGAGTGATTTGGTTTAAGCCACAGTCCATAAAAAAGAAATCGAGCCCTTAAACCACCCCCCCCACCCCCATATCTAGCTAGGTTTTGGAGATCAAAATTTATGTTGTTTTAGGCAGAGCACCCACAGTAAAGGGTATGGTTCCCTATGTGGACAGAGGGAGAGGAGGGAGGGGAAGGGGAGAAAGGGAAGAAGGGAGGAAGGAAGGAAGGAAGGAAGGAAGGAAGGAAGGAAGGAAGGAAGGAAGGAAGGAAGGAAGGAAGGGAGGAAGGAAGGATTTATTAAGCACCTCTTATGGGCCAAGCACTGTGCTAAGAACTTCACAGTTATCTCATTTGCTCCTCACAAAAACCCGGAGAGGAAATGGCAAACCACTGTGGTATCCTTGCCAAGAAAGCAGGAGACAGTGGGACTGAAGCACAGGCACAATCGGTTCAACAAATCAGTCCAGTATCAGTTAGGGACTTAGCATGTGCTAAGCACTGAAAACATATAGTCCTTTCCCTCACAGAGACTATATCCTATACCTTACAGTTTGGATAGTACATTACCATTTAAAAAGCACTTTTCTGTGGATTCCTTTTCTGTTCATAACAATGCAGAGGTTTACCTTGGCTGAAGGGAGAGAGAGCTGTTCTATTTGTCCAGAGACCTAGATTCATGTCTTACTTGCAGCAGATACTGGCTGGGTGACCCCGGGGAAGTTGGCCTAGATGCCCAGTGTCCCATGCAGACAAGCTGCAGAGCTCGTGCCAATCTTTGTTAGTGAGGGGAGTTTTCACACTGGGAATCCTCTACAGAAAGGAAATTACAGGTCTAGTCTCCACCCCTTCCCATACTCTCCCACCCCCCAAAATCATCCTCCCCAAGCTGATATTTTTTGATAGAGCAGGAATTATTAACCTGATTTTACAGTTGAGAGAACAGACTTGAAAAAAGGCAACTGAGTACAATGATGCCAAGAAAATGTAAATGGACTTGTCCTAAGGCAGAGGCAGGACTAGGACATCTTTTACGATACCAGAAAATAAACTATATTTGTCTCTCTGGTTGTTTTTCTTTCAAATAATTATTATTATGATAATATATTTATAATTATATACAATAAAATATATAAAAATATTAATAGCTAACACTTATATGGTACTTAATATGTGCCAGGCATCAGGCTGAGTACTGGGGATATAAAGAATGGATACAGTCCTTGCCCCAAAAAAGGAGGAGGAGGAGACAATAAGAAATAAATAGGTAAATAAAAATATCCCTTATATAGCCTTTACTATGTGCCAGGCACTGTGTTAAGCCTTTCCATTCTCACATGATGTCCATAGCCACCCTGAGAGATCAGTGCTGTTATTATCCCCATTTTACAGATGAGGAAACTGAGGCAAACAGAGGTTAAGTGACTTGCCCAGGGTCACAAAGTTAGCAAGCATCTGGAGCGGTTTTGAATTCCCTACTCACTGCACCACCTAGCTGCCCCAAAACAAATTTTATAGATGTATTTTGTCTTTATGTTACTATTATTTCTTGGGGAATATATTTTCTCTAGATTAAAGCCCGCTGTGTAGTAGGCATCAGGAAAAACAAGCATTCTTGATACACTCTTCTGGTTCTGCTTACTTGACTCCACATCGGTGCAAGACTCTGCCGTGTTTCTCTGACTTGTTCATATTATTTTCCAAAGAACCATAATATCATCAATCCTATACCGCAAATACTGCACCCATGCCCAGATCAAAGGATACCCAATTGGATTCCAGCTTTTTGCTGCCACAAAAAGTCCTGCTACAAACTGTACATATATAACCTGTCTTTGACCTCCTTGGGATATATGTCCAAAGTGACCTTTCTGACGTAAGGACAGCACGTCTGATCATCTCCTCTCCTGGACCATCATGGGTTTTTCAGTCACTCAGGTAGCTGGTTGCTTTTAGTGGAACTTTCGCCTGCATTGTTGTAGTTGTGTCCCTTTTTTGCTTTTAGATTTAAAGGGTTCAGAGCTCTCTACAGAGAAGCAAAATGGTGGCCTGTGTGTGTCCATGTGGCTATGGTCTCATTACTGAATTGTATCAAGTGTGCGCGATAGATCAAGAAAAGATGCTCCTTAAATTTTAGGTAACAGAAGATCAAATAGAGATTTGATATTGTTTTCCTCAGGAAAAACCAGGAGCTGTGTCACAACAGCAGGTTAGTAAGGATAACAAAGAGGAAGTCCTCCCTTTATCAATAGATACTCATTCCAACCGGCTCAACTGGCCTTTTGACTCAACCATTCGTTTGGAATTCAGGTAATCCATGTGAAGATGAAATCAGGTTTAATAAGGGACTAAACAGAAAGAAAATAATAGCCTCCCTCACAAGAATACAGAGATAAGGGCTGGAAAAGCCACCATCTGTTGCAATTCCTGACAGCTTTCAGCACAGTGTGGGTGGTGTCCTCATTCTCCCGCTGCACACTGGACCAGCAGTTTCTGAATCCTGTGGGAGGCAGGAAATAGACTGATGTGAAACTGGTTCAAAACGCTCAGGGCCATTAGCAGCAGTACCAGAAAAGGCTTGCTTCAGACCCTGGGATGTTTAAGGGAAGGTTCTATTAGGAACTATTGGATTCTTTACTATACGACCCTAAAAAGAAAAGGCTAATCTTCTTTATCATGAGCAACACCAAGATTGCAATTTTTCTGGTTTCCAGTGGAGGCCTGACTCTATGCCACCTCACAGATGTACAAAACCAAAACAAACAAATAAACAAAATCCTCAATTACTCCCATTCTTTATGGAAAATTCCATTTTTTTGATTTTATGTTTTAGGCTCCTTGAAAAGCACCCAAATATTTTCTTCTTGCTCAGTCGATACCATCACCTTCAGCCCACAGGAAGGGGTTGCCCTTGACCAAGTCTAGCCAAGACAACTCACAGAGATCATCTTCTACCCTCCTTGAATCTCAGAGACTCTTGGCTCTTGGAAACAGTTATTTCATTACCCCAGAACTGGGAAGTTGGCCACTTTTTGCTACCGATTTACCTTCATTAAATCTATAGGGCATGAACCAAGAAGTGATGTTACTTAGTATTATTAGGAAAATACAAAATGAATTTAAAGGTATTAGTAGTAATATAATGAAAGGTAACAAGATGAGGATGTTTACCATGTCCAACCCCATCAAGTACACCCCGGTAAATGGATGCCCTCTTGTCCACCTTCTTCCAGAATATAAAACAAGTTTTTTTTTCCAAAGCGAAGGTAGGTGATGCATAATGGGGTGCCAGGCCTGAAGTCACCTTCCTGAGTTCAAATCTGGCCTCAGACACTTACTAGCTGTGTGACCCTGGGCAAGTCACTTAACTCTGTTTGCCTCGGTTCTTCATCCATTAAATAAACTGGAGAAGGAAAAGGCAAATTACTTCATTTTCTTTGCCAAGAAACCTCAATGGGGTCACAAAGAGTCAGACATGACTGAAACAACTGAACAGCAAACTTCTTTTTTAAATTAAAAACATGGAAAATAGGACTTCAAATAACCACAGTGCTTCCAGACCTTAGATATGAGTTAAAATACTTATGGTAGTATTTGCTCATGTTCTAATTTAAAACACCATTCAAAAAATAATGTACTAGCAGTCAGATTAGACATAGTAGGCCACCCAAATAGCAAGATGGTTACAAGGTGGGATGGGGGGAAAAAATGCCATGAACAATAAACTGCATGCACGAAGAAGGAAAAAAGGAATCTTCAAAAAAAATGCATGACACGAATAGAAAATGGAAATATTTATCACAAGCCAGAGATAATAAGAAATAATGAGAGCTAGCGTTATATAGCTCTTTAATATTTACAAAGCACTCTAGAAATATTATCCCATTTGAGACAACACTCCTCAGAGGGGGGTACTATTCTCATCCCATTTTACAGATGAAAAAACTGAGGCAGAGATTAAATGACTTGCCCAGGGTCACACAGTAGTTGAGGTCACATTTAAACTGAGATCTTCCTGACTCCAGATCTCGTTCTCTACCCACTAGCACCAACAAGCTACTTAGCTGGTAGTGACTCATTTCTAAAGCAATTACACACAATTCCATTGCTATTCACATAAGATTAAGAAATCAAGAAGCCTCACATCACATTAGATAGATCTAGGGGTGCACTGGAGCCAGCTCTAGGAGAGCTGATGGTTAAATTTTTAGCCATGAGCTTTCTTTACACCTTGGAACTTGGCAAGTGCTACAAATCATGACTTGACATGGTGTTCTGTTGCTTATCTAGACCTAAGAAAGGGATGGAGAAAATGTGAGTAGTTCAGATTAAACTTACAGTGTGCTCTGCAAATGTGTTCCCCCCTGGAAACCAGTTGTTAAATTTTTATAAGCACACCCCTAAACTGCTCTGTGGAAGACTTTGGGAGGACATAAAAAAAGTCACCTTAGATAAGGAGTGTGTGGGTTGTGATATGGATTACTGGAGAAAATGCCCATCTCATTGAGGTCACAGATTCTGAGAGTCTTGAAGAAATATTAGCAAAGATCTCTGCCATTCAAGGTTTTAGTAAACATTGAGATTTCATCTTTTGTCACTTTTCTCCCACATAATTTTCTTTCCCCTCTTTTGCCTTTTTAACTGGCTGCGATATACAACTGTTTTTTTTTTTAAAACAGAAACTTGTATTTATTTGTCTTTTTCTTTTTAAAAAATTACTAATGTATTTTTTACATCACAATTATTTCCTTCTATCTCCTTCTTCTAAGAGAGAAAAAAACAATAAAACCAGAAGAGCAGTGTGGTCACACTTGATAACATTCCACTCCCACAGCCTCCCTACCTCTGCGCTGAAAGGAGGACCAAAACTGGTCATTATTAGAACAATTAATATGTTTGGAAGGTCTTTAATGCTATTTTATGTCTTTTATTGTTGTTTTTCTTTATTCACATTATTGCGGTCATTGCATATACTCTTCTGGTTCTGCTTACTTCATATCCATAAAAGACCTGGCCATCTTTCTCTGACTTGTTCATATAATTTATAATATTATTTGTCAATCACATACAACATATACTGCACCCATTGATACCCAATTGGATTCCAGCTTTTTGCTACCACAAAAAATCCTGCTACAAATTGTTGGTATATAACCTGTCTTTGACCTCCTGTCCAAAGGTGGGGTCCTTTTCATCCATTCCCAGAAATATTTTTTTTCACATAAACGTTTATTAAGTGTGGAGCACTGTGCTAGTTATTGAGGAGAAGATCGTTTTGAAAATTCTTCGTCCCAAACAAATCTAATACAACTATAATTAGAACAAATGTTTGCAGTGTTTCTCTGATAAAGGTCTCATATCCAAGATATATAAAGAATAGATCAGATTTATAAGACTTAGAGTCATTCTTCAACAGACAAATGGTTAATGGTAGTTTCCAAAAGAATAGGCAGTATCCAAAAAAATGTTCAGAATAACCATATAAAAATGCTCCAAATCACTAATAATTAGAGAAATACAAATTAAGGCAACTCTGAGGTTCCACCTCACCCCCATCAGATTGGGAACAATAACAAAAGGGGAAAAAACGTTGGAGGAACTATGGGAAATAGGCACACTAATGCATTGTTGATGGTACTGTGGATTAGCCCAGCTAGTCTAGAAAGCAATTTGAAATTGTATCCCCCAAGTTACAAAACTGTACATACCATTTAATCCAATTACACTCCAAAGAGATCAAAGAAAGTGGAAAAGTCCCTATATCTACAAAAACATTTATGACAGTTCTTTTTGTGGCAGCAAAGAACTGAAAACCAAGGAGGGGCTCACTAACTGGGATGACTGAATAAATGATAATATATGAATATAATAGATCATCACGATGCCATAAAAAATGAAATAGTTTCAAAGGAAACTGGGAAGAATTCTGAACTGATACAGAAAGATATGAAGATGGTAGGAGGGAGACATAAATTAAAAAATTAAAAATATAAAGAAAAAAAGACAGTCCCTATTTTATTGAAACTTGCAATTTGGGGGATGGGGGAGGAAAGAAAGGAAGGAAGGAAAGAAGAAGATACTGAAATACACAAAATTATAACCTAATTGCACTAGAAAGTTACAAAACCAAGTTTGGGTCTGTTTGGGAAGGCTATTGGCAACTGGAGGGCCTGGAAAAATGAAAATGAATTTTACTCCCTTAGCAAGGTGGAAGGGGCTCTGATTGTGGAGCATCAGGCCCATTTGACACATCGTTTAGTTCCACAGAGTTGCCTTTTCCTCCTCTTTATTGTTGGTTATGAGAGGACTCATTGGGCAAAAGAGAAGAGGTAACATACAGGGTGTTATTAGGCCATTAAAGTTTAAAAGCACTATGACTTTTGGGACATCCCATGTTGAGAAATGAAAATGATCTAAGAGCAAATGATACCACTCAAGTTTGTTTGTTTTTTTTTTTTAATAAGAAAGAATAGGTACAAATGTGACATGCAAAAAGGGCATCCTAGGTACCAGGAACAGCCTGAGCCAAGATATAGAAGGAGAGTAAGACAGTATGTAGAAGGCAGTGGTTGGTTGGAGAGACAGACTGCTACCAGTTTGTGGAGAGCCTTGAATGGTAGGCAGAGTAAAATAAATTTTGTTATCTGTTTCAATTGTGTCCAATTTTTTGTGACCCCATCTGAGGTTTTTTTGGCAAAGAGACTGGAGTGGTTTACCATTTCCTTCTCCAGTTCGTTTTATAGATGAAGAAACTGAGGCAAAGAGAGTTAAATGATTTTGCTCAGGGTCACACAACTAGTAAACATCTGAGGTTAGATTTGAATTCAGGAAGATGAATCAGGTCTTTGCATTATTTTTACTGAGCCCCCCAAAAAGATAAATCCAAGATTACAAATATGAGAGAAAAGGTGAATGGTAACACCACAGAAAAAGGGTGAAGTCAAAAAGAAAAGTCTGTTTAGAGGGAAAGGTAATGAGCTCAATTTGGGACACATTGAATCTAAGACATTGGTGGGACATTCACGGAGAGATGGCCAGTTGAAGATTCACGTCTGGTGTAGACAAGGAACGTCAAGGCAGAAAACAGGTTTGGGAGTCATCTAAATAGAGGGATTAGTTGAAGACCCAGGAGCAAGTGATTATTTCCAGAGAGAGAGAGTGTAGAGAGACAAGAA
This sequence comes from Notamacropus eugenii, assembly GCF_028372415.1. Lineage (NCBI taxonomy): Eukaryota > Metazoa > Chordata > Mammalia > Diprotodontia > Macropodidae > Notamacropus > Notamacropus eugenii. The sequence continues at coordinate 100,726,623 of NC_092872.1, read as the reverse complement.
GAGACCTTGGAGTATCAACCATAATTAGGAGTTAGGAAAAGAGAGTGGAAATAAGTAAAATGGAAGGGGTGTAGCGCAATATTCACAGTGCCTATGGTGGCCATGAATGTTCCTGCGTAATTCTGAATTGCAAAATACAACAGACTCTTCTTGGAAGATAGAACCAAAATATTTATTCAGACTCCAGAAAGCCAAATCCATCATAGTAACAAAGAAATCTTTACACAATAACAATGCAGAGGGCAACACTCAAGATTTCCCACAAACCAGCTCCCTTAAATCACAAACAAGCTCTCTCACTCATGCTAGCCTAAAGCCTTTCCCAGCTCTGACTGCTCTCTAACTTCTTCTCAGCTCTGCCTCTTCCTGTTCTACCCCTTCCTGTTCCATGTGTATGGGATGGCAAGACCCCCTACTCAAATTGGCTACTCAGAGGCATCTCAAAGTGTTAACAGAAAGTTCCTTTATTTGATTCTCAAGAAGCAGGGCAGCCCCTTCACCAGGTAGTCTGCAGCAGGGAAGCGAAAGACACAGGCAGAGCAGTGATATATATAGACCCTAAAGTGAAAACCCCTCCCACCACTGACCGTTATCCTCATTGGCTGAGAAATATGGTCTTACATTCTAGGTGCGAAATCTAGCCAATCCCTTTGAAATCCGGTCCAAACTTCCCTCCCCCCCTGTCTGTTACAAAGCCCGTGGAAAATACACATCAGCATATGCAAATGAAGCATTGAGAATACATGTAAATAATGCAGACCTATTTGAGGACTGCTGACTGCTCAGGCACATGCAAATTAGGCATTGAAGAGTTAGTGAATTTTATCCAATCATTGAGATCCTAATACACTACATAGCCTATATCCTTATATGGGAATTACTCAACTCTGAAGGCATTGTAACCTGAGCCTCTCAGTCTCTTTTACCCCCTGGGAGAAGAATTCACATTCTGAGAAGTCTTCACTGAATCTATTCCACTCACATGTGACTTGACTCATGTGACTCAGGCTTCTGTGTGACTTAGGCAGGTCAAATAGGCCCATTAATGGATGGGAAAGATCTTCTCATTAAGAAGCAAAATTACATTAATAATAAGCAAAAATGCATTATCAATACACGGAGTCAGAGGATCAGTTTTCACCTTTATGACTTTGGGCAATTTACTTAAGTTACCTGGACCTCAGTTTCCTCAACTCTAAAATAAGGGAGTTGGATTAGATGTTCTCTGAGATCTTTCAGATCTGGATCTACAATTCTATGAAAGAGACAGAGAAGGAAAATATAGAGTCAACGGCAGAGAAAGGAGTATTGAGTGCATATATGAATGCATATATATGTGTAGATAAAATAATTACAATAATACAAATGAAAACAAACTCAGATAAATAACAATAACCAATTTGGTCATGGGAAACATAACTGTTTCTCTCCTCTAGGTATAGAAGTGGTAGCACTATAATACATACACCTGTATTCACTGTTAAATAGTGGAAGGAAAGAGTGGTCAGCAGTGTGAAAAGCTATAAGGAATTCAAAAAAGATCTGGACTGAGACTGCTGACCTTTGAGAAAGCAGCTCTCATATAGTGGTTAGGGACCACTAGCCATCTCCAGTCATCCTGACCAATATCTGGCCACTGGACCCAGATGGCTCAGGACGAGAAAGTAAGGCTGGTGACCTTGCACAGCCCTCCCTCCCTCACATCAAAGTCAATTGCAAGTCATGTCATCATCTCCCCGACCGTCATGATCCTCTTTGAGAACGAAGGACAAACCACTAGGGACCAATCACTGGCAAAAGCAAGGGGTTAATTTAAAAAGGAAACATGGGGACTATTTTCTCTTCTAACAAAAATTAAAATAAAATAGGTTTCTTTTGACTAATGTGGGCCTCAACTTCTTCCCAAAGGTAGTGGTTAAAAAAAAGTTTTTCAAGCCCTGTCCTGCCCTGCCACAGTTGGGTGCAGTTTTTGTACCATCTTGTGGTTGTCCCAAGGAACTGCACATCAATAACATTGTGGTATCCTAGGGAAAAGCATCCATAAGTGTTCTCCCTCCCACCCCAGAGTCAAAGATTCCTGTCGATGTGCCCCTTTCCTCCTCACCCTTGAAATCTCCTAGAACAGAAATAAGCTGAGATGCCTATGCCAGTTCTCTGAACTGTCAAAATAAGAACTCTAGGGGAGGTGTGAATTGGTCCAACCATTCCGGAAAAAAAAGGTAAGTCACCAAAAATTTATACCCTGTGACTCAGTAAGGCCAGCGCTAGATATATTAACCCCCAAAACTCTGACCAAAGACAAAGTTCTTACACATACCAAAATATTCATAACTATACTCTTTGAAGTAACAAAGCAGTGGGAAAAAAACAGGTTCCTATCAGCTGGAGAATGGCTTAACAAATTCTGGTATATGGATATAATGGAATACTATTGGGCTATAAGAAATTTTATATATATGCACACACACACACACACACACATAATCCTTCAGAGAAACATGGTCCTTCCCCATATACATATATAGGTAATTCTACATCTGTTTTTCATTATCTTTGTTATCCTGTACGTATACACAATACATATGAATGCATATATATGCATATATAAATAATTACAATAAAATAAATGAAAACCAACTCATTAATAGCAATAACCAATTTGGTCATGGGAAACATAATGAACTGTTTCCTCTAGGCACAGAAGTGGCAGGCTATAATATATACATCTGTATTGACTGTCAAGTAGTGGTTTTGTTTAACCATTTTTTTGGTATAAGCTTCTCACAGAAGAATTCCTAGGAGTACAGGGCCAGGCCCTCTCCCCTCCTGACCTGTATGGCCCCAGCGATATAACAGTAAACCAGGTTCAGTGCAGGAGAAGCCTGACCTCTCATTAGTACCATTAGACTCTAATTAGGCACCTGGTTCTCACATTCCTTGGTTTGCTAATAAATCCTCACCCTGATCCCAGGGAATGTTGCTAATTATAATAAAAGCTATAGTTTAAAAGTCTAAGGGAATCACCAAAGATTGGGGGAGTAAACAGATTTTCCATGTATAAGCGTGAATCCAGCATGGATGGGACAGGTAGTTTATTCCTATAGAGGGAGAAATGATAAACACAGAAAGAACCACAGCACACATTAACAGAACAATTTAAATAGAATTTAGTAACTTATAAACACTCAGAATATGCCGGGAGGCTGGTAGTTAAGCATCATCTGGACATCATTTGAAAGACTATTAATTAGCCATTTCACATTTCACCTTGGCTTGACCAACTCCCACCAGTCAGCCAAGGAAAAGCTAAGCTGGGCCCCTTTCTGTTGCAGAAGCTGTCCCCTGCTGTCAGCCCCCATCACTCTAAGGACGCCATTAGCCCCTACTGCCATTCCGCTCAGACCATCGCAGGGCACTCCTGATCTTCTAAATTTACAAGGTCCTAGGATATGTCCTTTTTGGGATACTCATTCATTTAAGATAATGAAAGAACAAAAAGTGCAAAGGCAGCCAGAAGTGCAAGCCTGCCTTCACATACATAGAGTAGCAGTGGGGTCATCATAGAGAAGTCTATACCTCTCACTGGAATTACATCTTGTCACCTGGAGAAGTCACAGCCACACGAAAGCAAGGATGAAGCACTCCAATTCCCCTCGTAGGGTGTGTGTGTGTTTGTGTTTGTGTTTGTGTGTGTATGTATGTACACATAATGTCAACCAAGGGACCATTCATGGTTTATCATGTCATATTAAAATATCAAATCTTTTCATCAAGTGCTCATTCCATGAGTGGAGAAATGCTCAAAGATACCATGCGGTCAGCTGTTAGCAAACACACAGCTCCTGTGCATGCTCTGTATAACCTACCAGAATGGGACAATCTGAACATTCTCTATCACCTTGTCATACTAGGGGAGAAGAGAGTATTTAATTGGGATCATAAAACAAAAGAGCCTAGAGTATCTGTGAGGGATGGCACAAAAGCCTTACTTACCTTATCTTCAGTAGCAATGAGCTTATCCTAATCTAGAACAACCCATTTCTGTCATTACAGAGGTTGCTATTAGTTCTTTTTTAATTTAAAGGAGGATAGAGACCTGCTGTCCTCATACACAACTGAAAAGAGAGCTTGAGAGATTTCCCATTTTGGAAGCAGGATGTGTGGTTGAAAAAAAATATAGATCTCAACAGCTTTCTGGGGGGCCTTTTTGTGTACCAGTATGGGTGGCTATGAGCTTGACTCATAAAAGGGCTGAAAATGTGTTGCTTAGCCACAGTGATGTTGGCTGGGTATTCTCCTTTTTTGAGGAGAAGCCCCAGCTGTAGATAGAGGCTCTAGTAGATAGGAGCAGCAAATGTCAGTGGTAAAGACAGAGAACGCAGCCCTGAAGGGAGCATGGAGAGGCAGTGAGGCATGCATGCAAAGCAGGTCTTTCAGTTGGTAACATGACTTGCCTAAGGTGTGTTCCTTTGCTCACGGGTGCCATGGGGAGCTGCTGGAAGATTGCATCTTATTGTGCAAAGGGCAGTTTTCCCTTTGTTAGCTACTTGGCTAGTCTGTCCTAATTAAAATAAAGTCTCTGCCCTTATAAAATAAGAGGAGGAGAACATGAGATAATGGAAACTGCTTGACTTGGAGTCAGAAACCATGGGTTTGGGCAAGTCAATTGATGTGTCTCAGCTTCTCCAGACCCTTACTAGCTGTGTGACCCTGAGCAAGTCATTTAACCTCAGTTTGACTCAGTTTCCCCAATTGTAAAATCGGGACAATAACAGCATCTCCCTCACAGGGTTCTTATGCGGATCAAATGAGATAGTACTTGCAAGTATCCAGCACGTAGCAGGAACTATTTCTATTATTCTCTTTCCTTCTTCATTTTGTACAATAATACTTCACTGCCTACTCCAAAGGGCTATTTTAAGGACAGAATGAGGGAACATACGTACAGGATTTTAAAAACCAGAGCCACAGGACAACAGAGGATGCTTGTGACCAGAGCCTTGTCTCTATCAACAAGGAGGTATTAAGTGCCTGCTTTTTCAGAAGGGAAGGAAAAAAACCAAGCATTTATTAAGCACTTCTGTGTGCTAGCTAGGTATTGTGCCAAGTTTTTTCCAGATATGATCTCATTTAGCAGACCCGGGAGGGAGGTGCTATTATTATAATCATGTTACAGTTGAGGAAACTGAGGCAAACAGTTTCAATGACTTGCTCAGAATTACACAGTGTCTGAGGCAGAACTTGAACTCCGCTTTTGCTGACTCCAGCCTCAAGGCTCGATTTACTGCAGTCTGGCTGCCTCCTAAGCAGTGCGAACACACAAAAAACTTGCAACAGTGTCTGCTCTCAAGAAACTTACAAGGGGAGGGGAGAGGGCTTTGTCTATTGGATGGAAGAGGAAATTGACATTATCTTGAATCAGAACCAGGGCACTTACCAGCCCCCTATCCTACCCTCCCCCCGCTGAACAAACATTATCAAGTGCCCCCAGCCCCAGATTGGGGCTATCAGCCCACGTCCTTTGCTCTCTTAAAGACTCTCTCAGATAGCTGCCACTCTCCCCTTGGTTCCGCCCCTTTGTGAGTGGTGTGTTGGTATGGATTATCCAATCACCACCCGACTTCATTCTCGTTTCCCACCCACCCCCATCCCACCCCCACCATTCTACTAACTCTTCCCCTTCATTAAGTCCCTGGCCACGTGCTTCACAAAATATTCAAATATTTTAGGTGCTCAAGTTTTTTTTTAAGCTTTTACAGATGTTCTTTGTCACTTTTGGTGCTAAATAATAAAAGTTTTAAAACTGGATCAGACAGAATCAAAAGTAGAAGTATTACTCAGCATGTAACATTAGAACTCCATAGCTCGTTGGATCCCTATTCCTAACCCCAGCCCCTCTCTGCAGACAAAAGGACAGAAACTTTTGTACTGATGTTGGTTTGTTTCTCCTAACCGCCCTGCCCCCCCCCCCCCCAGCTCCCCCAGCCCATCTCCTCTCTACCTCACCACTCAGATCCCTTTGGAAGCTGAGAAAAAAGAGGTTTGGTTTTTTTCACTCTATTAATTGCTATAAGCATGGGAAGAAACCTGAATACACTGTGGCTCTCCGGGGCTCAGCAGGAACTCAACCCTCTCAGGCAAGAGCTGAAAATTTACGGGTCTTCAACTGGTGTTTCTCACACCCTAGGTGTGACAGTATTAAAAAAAAAAAAAAAGGTCATGCCCAGGAGGCTGAAACTCATAAATATGCTGGGGGAGGGGGAGGGGACAGGGGAAGAGGGAGGGTGTGCAAGGCAGGAATGAACCGATACCTACTTGCAATGAGCTTTATAAAAAGGTAATTGACTTACTCAGGATCACAGCCAGTGAAGCCAGGTCTTTGCTTCCCTACATTTGGTAACCTCTGAGGTGGGATTTGCCTCCAACGCTTACTACAGTGCTTGACATATTTGGGGTTTTTTTCCTCTTGAAGAGAAACTATGATTTCAAATGGGAAAGGAAATAAGCATTTAATAAATGCCTTCATGACTTAATTCCTTCTGTAGATTAAGCCTCCTCCAAGAGAATAGGCATTTAAGTGCCAGGTACTGTGCTAAATGCCTTAACAATAGTTGATCATTACAGCAACCTGTGCTATTATTATTCCGATTTTAGAGGTGAGGAAACTGAGGCTGAGGTTAAGTGACTTGCCCAGGGACATAGTAAATGTCCAAGACTAGATAGAACTCAGGTCTTCCCCAGCCCTGTCCCAGCAGACTACCTAGCTGCCCAATTCAATTGGTGTAGGAATCTTGCGGTGAAGAAACTCCTTCCACCAATGCAGATTAGAAATTATTCTGAAGTTTAAGTCTTAGAGAGTTGACTGAAGTAACACAGTGAACACTCTCAGAGCCAGCAACTGGGGTCAGTCATCCACAAAAATCCCACTATTTTATAAGACTGCACTCATATGTTCAAATGAGATTAAAGCAATGTTATGATGTTGTACAGCAACTGATGTGACTTAAAAAAAAAAGATACAGAATGACTTATTTATCTTCATGACTAGAAATCAAGAAAGAACTTTGACTGAGAATAGAGGCTTTTTTCAAACCCTCCCTTTACTGTTTCTGTACAGGATGGTCCGTCAGGTGCATCATGGATCTGTCAAAAGGTTTTGTTTTGGTTTTTTGCATGAATATGACTCACTCATTTATCCAGGATAAATAGACTCTAAGTGTAGGAGCACATCAATAGTTGGGCCTTCCTTCTGGACTCAAAGACTCCATTGTGTTTGGGCCAATAGTATGTGTTTAACAAGGTGCATTTGGTGCAACTCAGCACAGCCAATCTCATTATATTATGAATTTATTATTGAAAAAGATTTATAAGAGTAACACATCCTACAGTGCAATATGACATAATTTTGACCTAAACTTTAGCCAGAAAATTTTATAGCACTTTCCAAGAAATCCAAATTTTAAAAGCATTGTTGGCAGGTTTGTATATGTGGGAGAGGAAAGGGAGATATAATTTATGACAATATGCGGTTACTGCAGTCATTGAGAATCTAACATGCATTTTGGTAATTTATACACTGGGACTTTGACTATTTACATACTTGGAGAAGATGAGATAGGATCAAACTAGAGTTGTCCAGCATAAAAAGTGACTCGACAACTTTTTGTATTCTGGAGTGTCTTTGATGTTCCACTTGGTAATTTTTGTAATTTGTAATTTTTATCTCTTCATGCCTAAAAGCGAATTACCTATTTTCTGTGGTTTGTCATAGATACTTATCTTTCTTTATAGAAACATGATTGAAGGTGGGGGAGTGTGCATCTGGCCTTCTTAGTTTTCAGTTCCTACACCTAAATTGCTGTATCCTATGTGCTCTCTGAAAAGGGGCAACACTAATTACCTGACAGCACATTTATTATCTGGTGTCAGTAATCAGGAAGGGAGGCTTAGTCTGCAGAAGGAATTAAACATTCTCTTTAGAACCTGCCCTGAAACTCCAAACTGCCATAAGGATATCACAGTCTAAGATGATTATTAAAAAAACAAAAACAAAAACCCCCAAAACCCTAGTTTTTAGAGCAACACATAGGAGTTTGGGTAGCCCCTGAAGGCTTAAAGGAGAATTATAGAATTGTAGAGTTACAGCTGGAAGAAACCCTCAGACCATTTAGTTCAACACCCCTCATTTTACTGTAAATAAAGAGGTTAATCAGCTTGCCCAAAGTTATTACAAGACAGAAAGGCAAAAATGACAAAATTAGGATTTAAATCCATGTTCCCTGACTCCAGATCCACCACTGTTCCACCAGACCATGTGCTGCTTGCCAAATCACCAATCTCCTATCTCACACCATTTTCCTCCTAACCTTTTTCCCTTTTAGAAACAAGCCTCAATTCCCAAGTTCTTTCCCTGGACAGTTTACATTATCTTCCAAGGTGTTTAATGCATCCTGGTTGTACCAGTACAAGCTTGCCTCTGCAGAAGCCCATACTCGATGGCACACATTGGGGAGGTAGGATCTTACCATCCTGGATGTTGACACCTGCTGCACAGGCAGATAGACCCTTCACCTTGCCTATATTCTGTGTTTTATTTTAAATTAAACGTTATTTTTTCAATTCATATCCATTTATTTTCTATCCTTCCAGAAAGAGAGAAAAATAAAACCCTTGTAATATACATAGTTAAGCAAAAGAAATTCCTATATTAGCTGTATCTAAAAATAGATATCTCATGTATATTCATTAGTCCATCACCGTCAGGAGATAGGCAACATTCTTCACTGGTCTTCTGGAATTGTCATTGGTCATCGCTTTGATGAGAACTCTTAAGGTGTTCATCGTTACAATTTTCTTGTTATAGTATATAGTATATAGTATATAGTATAAATTATTCTCCCCGTTCTGCTGAATTCACTTTGCATTAGGCACCCACAAGCTGGGGAATGGCTAAACAAATTGTATGAGGTCATGTAGTGGAATACTCTTGTGTCCTAAGCAATGGCAATGGAATGGTTTTCTTTTTTGTTTAAATTTATTCGTTTTCAGTTTTCTACAATCATTTCCATAAGCCTTAGATTTTCTCCCTCCCTGAGACAAAGTGCAATCTTATATGGGTTCCACATTCTTTTTAAATACATTTTCACATTAGTCATGTTGCATGGAAGAATTAAAATGAATGAGAGAAACCATGAGGAAAACACAAACAAAACAAAACACAAGAGAAAATATTCTGCTTCACTCTACATTCCAATTCCATAGTTCTTTCTCTGAATGTGGATGGCATTTTGCCCCGAGTCCTTTGGGAATGTTTTAGGTCCTAAATGTGAAGGGCTAAGTTTACCAGAAAAATGCCTCGCATGCTGTGGTGGTTACTGTGTACAATGATCTTCTGGTTCTGCACCAAAGGAATGGTTTTCAAGAAACCTGGGAAGAATTGTTTGGAATTCTCTCCCTCCTTCCTTCTCCTCCCAGCTAAAATCCCACCTCCTACAAGAATCCTTGTGGGATCCTTGCAATTTCCTTTAATTAATTTTTTTAACCTCCTTTAATTCTAGGGTCTTCCATTTACCAATGATCTCAAATTTATCCTGTATATATGTTGTTTGTGCATAGTTCGTGCACGTGTGTGTTTGTGCGGCACGTGTGCTTAAGCTGGTCAAGGAAGATAGAACTTCACTTAGTTTTCAAGATGAAAGAAAGTTTCCAAAGCAAGAAGTCACAAGGCACAAGTTCAAGGGCCAGGGTCTGTATAATTTGTCCTGAATGAAGGGTTCATACTGGAGAGAATATTGGAAAGACAGATGGAGGCCAGATTTTGTGTGAAACACAGGGAAGACCAGGTCGACAGCAAAGGGAGCAACACTATGTTAAAAACCAAAACAAAAAAATCCATTGTTTTTGGAAAGTATATCTTTCCTTTACAAATACTCATTCATATGAAAACAAGGCCTAGGATGCTTTAGCAATTAAGGATATACTAGACTTTCTAATGCTAGTAAAGGAAAGTTACTACCAACTTAAGTCTTGGATGTAATAACCTGGGCTAACATCAACCTCAAAGAGGAAGTGAATATGAATGTTAATAAATTCATAGATTATTCCATTTATTGAGTTAGGTGAGAAAGATGGACTGGTGATTGAGATACTTTTACATGCAAAGTATTGACTTGTCCATATTGACCCTTACTACTCTAGTTAGGAAAAATGGTTTCCATATGGACGCATGCACTCTTTTCTAATGTGGTATCTTTAACCAATATGTCTCATTAAGGCTGCCTTGTTTTTTTTATGATGCAGACAAACAGCATACCCAAAAGACTGTTGGCCAGTATCTGTCTCTAGGTATCTAACCACTGCCTAACAGACTCTCAGAGTACTTAACATGAGGAAGACAGATTGGCCAGGCACACATAACACAGTGTAGTCTAATGCTGGCTGTTAATATGTTTTCTGTTGATGAGCATTTTGTGTTAGGAAATAGCCAAAGAGCCCAATGCTGCGCTGACTTCCATACGTCATTTGAAAAGCAGTGGTCTGTGCTAGTGGGGGAACAGATTTCAAAGGCCCTGGATAATTGACACGTTTTCTATGGTCCCTCTTAATCTGTGCCCATGCTTCATAACCAACTCAAGGATTAGCTGTGGCCTGTTTTTTTCAAAGCTCTGAGGCCCTGTTTACAGAGGTAGCCAGCCTAGTTTTGTGCACAACTGGGGTTGAAGAAGAGTTCAAATCCCACCTCAGAAAACAATTAGCTGAATTTCTCTGTTGTAAACTCTAAGACCGGCACCCATTTAGTTTGGGTTCAACACTGGGACAAAACAAGGCTCTCACACATCGCTGGACATTGAACAAAGGAGGCTTACCTTACAGCAAGCACATGCAATAAAACACCATGGTGCTTACTTTCGACTCCATCTGGAAACTCACCGGTTCAGGGTAGGATGAATCATAAGGGAAGACCTCAGGTACCCACCAAGTTTGGGAGGCAACAACTAGGTTATGTACAGCTGGAACCTTTTATGCCTTCTCATTCAGGAAACTGTGTGGGTGATGCTGAGGCCAATCAGGTGTGGGGGCAGCTTTGTCCTGGACCTATCCCCACTGGCCAAGGGGGTAAGCAAGATGCTGCTTAGAGAAATCTTACCCCAATCTAGAGGGGTAGGGGGCAGCTTGGGCCTATCATAATCTACATGCCTCTGGCAACCCCCTAGGATTTATCCTCTAGGAGCACATCCCTGCTAGAAAAATCCAAGCCTCTCTGGGCACCCTCATTTCTCCACCTCCAAATTTCCCCCTCCTGATCTGTGAACAGTATTAAATCAATTACTGCTATTGATCTTGGAAAGGGTATGATAATTAGTTTCCATATGGCTCTGCTCAAAACCCCTGTGACTCTCCAGATGAAAATTTCCTTTCCCTTTTCCCTACCCTCCCTTCTTTCCTCAGGAACTTTTGTAACCTCATTGAGGACAGGGAATGAATCACTTCTGCATTTATACCAACAGGGCCTAGCACTGTGCATCCTGCTCCTTTTTTTTCTTTTTTTTTAACCGGACCCCTGATTTTTACTAGTGTAGGGATGTCAGGTGAGAAACTTTCTACACATTCAGGTGGCCACCTGCTTTACAATTTCAAGTCTTAGAGAGGTGCTAAGGCACTGAGAGTTTACATAACTCACAAGGTCACAAGGCTAGTTCATATCATCGTCCAAACTTGAATTTGGTCGTCATGCATGGGAAAACAGATCCCTCCGTGACGTGACACCAGGCTGCCGTCTCTCTCTAATTGCTTAATAAATATGCTTTCTTTCATTCATTTATTCACCTGCTTTGGGGGAGGGAATTCCCACACTTTCGCATATTCAGGAATGTATTTTGAGTGAGATAGAGCATAACACAATACTATGTTCTAAGGCAGTTCTGCCTGCCTGGAGGGAGTTTCCTTTCTCAAGCAGATGAAGTCACATATGTTTCCTGCATTCTGGTAAGGTTTGATTGACTTCATCTCATTCATGCTAAATGTTCACTGAAAGCAGGGGGATTGAGCCCAGCCTGAGTCAGAGAGGTGTGGGTGGCCCTAAGAAGATGGCTTCTGTTACATGGGTAGCACTTTCTTTTCAGTAATCTACCCGTATCAGAGGTGTGACAGCTCTCGAATGGGATTATTTCTTAAACAGTCTGTCTGATTCCTTCAAGGGACTCCTATGTTCTCCACCCCATGCCCACTCTCCAATTTATTTATTTATTTAAAACATTCTTTTCTCTTTAAATTTTGAGTTCTAAATTCTCTCCCTCCCAACCACTGAGAAGGCATGCAATATGATGTCAATTATACCCCTGAAAGCATTGCAAAAATAGCCATTTTTTAAAAGCAAGAAAAATAAAGAAAATGAGAAAATTATACTTCAATTTATATTGAGTTTCATCAGTTCTTCTGGGGATGGATGGTATTTTTTTTTTATCACGAGTCCTTTGGAATTGTGTTATATCATTGTATTGATCAGAGTAGCCAAGTCTTCAATAGCTGATCGTCATTACAACATCACTGATACTGTGCACAATGATCTGGGGGTTTTTCTCACTTCACTTTGCATCAGTTCATATAGATCTTTCCATGTTTTCCTGAAACCACCCTCCTCATCATTTCCCATACATGTATGTCCTTTCCTTTAGTGGCTATCGCTACATAGGGGCAACTATGCGGCATAGAGGATAGGACACTAGGCCCGGAGCCAGGAAGACTCATCTTCCTGAGTTCAAATCTGGCCTCAGACACTTACTAGCTGTATAATCCTGGGCAAGTCACTTAACCCTGTTTGCCTCAGTCCTTAATCTGTAAAATGAGCTGCAGAAGGAAACGGCAAAGCACTCCAGTATCTTTGCCAAGAAAACTCCATGACATGATTGAAATGGGTGAATAACAACAAAAAAAGGTGGCTCATAGGTGCTTCATGTTTGGATATCAGAGTGCCTGACACATCATAGGCACTTAATAAGTCCCTATTGAATGGTCAATGACAGTTTGGGACAGACAAGTTAAGCACCCTGGAGAAATATCACACCAGTTTTACCATATGAAGTATTATTGTTAAGAACAAAATGCTACAGTTTTTCAAACATGAATTTTTTAAACAATATTAAGGACAAAATAAGCACAAAGATCTTTATTAATAAATGAATACTTTCTCTTCTCAACAATTATAACTCCTCTCTACCCAGTGTTGTGCTGGTATGTTTAACAATCAACTCTCCAGGAAAAAAATAGTACATACAATATACTTTTGAGTTTACTTTTCATCATTAACATTTTCTCCATCACTTTCTAAAATTTAGTTAGTCAACAAAACAAGAAATAAACCCCTGATTTGTATTTGTCCATTTCAGAGGTATATACATGTTCACATTAAAAATTTAACAATTGACTCTCACTAGCTAGTTAGAACTGGCTCTAGGACCCTCTTGTCACTATCAGAAACTAATATATGTTTGTTGAATTAAGTACTTAAATAACCCTAACTTAGAAAAAGAAATTGAACATGCCATACTTGAGCTCTCAGGACCAGATAGATTTACAATGAATTCTAATATTTAAAGAACAAACAATCCCAATACTATGTAAGCCATTTGGAAAAAAGTAGGTAAAGTAGCCCTAGCAAATTCCTTTTATGACACAAATATGTTTTTGATACCTAAACCAGGGAAAGCAAAAACAGAAAAAGAAAATTAGAGGATAATTTCCTTAATGAATATCGATGCAAAAATTTCAAATAAAGCACTAGCAAGGAGATTAGAGCAACACATTACAAGGATCATATTAGGAAAACTATCAGCATAATTTACCATATCAATAAAATAACAAAAATCATATAGCTGTATCAGTAGATGCAAAAAAAAAAAGCCAAATACAAAACTCATTCCTTTTAAAATTTAAAATTTTAAAATTGCTCTGACCCTCTCTCAGGTCTACATTCCAGTGTTAAATAAGAGACTGTGCCACTTCCAGGGCAGAGCCAAGATGAGGGAGTGGAGAAACATTTAGGAGAGCTCTCCCAAAATTCCCCTCCAAACAATTTTAAAATAATACCTCAAATCAAATTCTGGAGTGGCAGAGCCAACAAAAGATCAGAGGGAGACGTTCTTCAAGCCCAGGACAACATCAGAGGTCAAAAAATGAGCTTTTGACTTGGGCGAGGAGGCTGACCCAGAGCCCTTGTGGATCAAACACCTATGATGGGACTAGGTGGTGGTGACAGAAGCAACAGCAGCTTCGAGAGCTCTCAGGACAGAAACAGTAAGGGGACCTGAATTACAGGGCACCCCTGTACTATCCCTGGATGCAGGACCAGATTTTCTTTGGCAACTCCATTCCCTATGCCTACTTCTGGGTCATAGCTCAAGAGCACTATGGGGGAAATAAAGAAGAAAAGGAAAATGACAAAAGCTTCTAGGGACACAGAAAAACTGAGACACTGGTAAGTTTTGAGCTAGTCCAACCATTTTGGAAAACAATTTGAAGCCATACCCAAAGAGTTATAAAACTATGCACACCCTTTGACCCTTCTTCTAGGTCTATATCCCAAAGAGATCAAAGAAAAAGGAAAAGGACCTGTTTGTACAAAAATATTTATAGTAGCTCTTTTTGGAAATTGAGGGGATGTCCATCATTTGGGGAATGGTTGAACAAGTTGTGGTATATGATGGTGATGGAATACTATTGTGCTGTAAGAAATGATGAGCAGTATGGCTTCAGAAAAACCTGGACAAATTTCTATGAAGTGATGAAAAGTGAAGTGAGCAGAACCGGGAGAACGCTGCACACAGTAGCAGCAATGTTGTAAGGATGATCAGCTATGAAAGACTTAGCTCCTCTCCTCAAGATAATGATCCAAGGTAATTCCAAAATCCTCATGATGAAAAATGCTACCCACTTTCAGAGAGAAAACTGATGAACTATGACTATAGATGGAAGAATGTATTTTTTTAATTGTCTTTATTTTTATTGCTTTATTTTGTTTTTGTTTTCTTTTGCAACATGACTAATAGGGAAATATGTTTGGCGTGATCTCATATGTATAATCAAAATCAAAGTGCTTGCTTTCTCAAGGAGGGGGAGAAATAAGAGGGAGGGAGAGAATTTGGAGCTCAAATTTTTTAAAAAATGATTGCTGATAATTATTTTACATGTAATTGGGAAATATTTATTGGAATAAATAAAAATATTTTTTGAAATAAAATAAATTAATAAAAAATTTCTGAGATCCTCAATTTCTTGAACATTCTCAGTCTGTTTCTTCCTTAGTTCTGGGAGCTCAGGATAACTCTAGGAATGTGATGCAACACTTTTTGAACAAAGTACACTATCTTTCCTAGAAGAAAATGCTTCCACTTGAGCTGAGCTGTCATTTATATGGAGACACAACCCTCTTTGCAACAGCCCTCCAGTTTATTCCCACAAGCTTTCTTTGAGAACCTGACCCAACATCCTGATATTGTGGGAAAAGATAGAATCTTTACCTTGAGGTAATTTTAATAATAATTTATTTATTTTCATTTTTCAGCATTCACTTCCACAAGATTTTGAATTCCAAATTTTCTCCCCATCTCTCCCCTCCCCCACCCCAGGATAGTGTGCACCCCAAACACCCCTTTCCCCAATCTGCCCTCCTTTCTATCATCCCCTTCTGTCATCCCACTCCCCTCTATTTTCCTGTAGGGCACGATAGATTTCTGTACCCCAAACCTTGAGGAAATTTTAGCCTCTGTAGTCCTATCTCAGTCAGGGGAGAGAATTCACCTAATTGATCTCTGAATCCTGTTGGGCCATAATCAGTAAGTCCAGGGTTACACATGTACAAAAATATTTATAGCAGCTTTTTGTAGTGGCTAAGAACTGGATGTCAAGGGAATGCCCATCAATTGGGGAATAGTTGAACAAGTGGTATATGAATGTATTGGAACACTATTGTGCTATAAGAAATGACGAACAGGCAGACTTCATTAAAACCTGGAAAGACTTATACAGACTGATGCCAAGTGAAATGAGCAGAACCAGGAGAACACTGTGCACCATAACACCACAGAGTGCAAGGACTGTTTCTGATGAACTTAGCCCTTCACAGCAATGCAAGGACCTAAAACATTCCCAAAGGACTATTGATGCAAAATGCCATCCACATGCAGAGAAAACTATGGAATTGGAATACAGAATGAAGCACACTGTTTTCTCTTGTGTTATGTTTTGGTTTGGTTTGGTTTTTCTCATGGTTTCTCCCATTCTTTTAATTCTTCTATGCAACATGACTAATGTGAAAATGTATTTAATAAGAATGTATGTGTAAAGCCTATAGAAGATTGCATGTGGTCTTGGAGAGGGAGAGGCACGGGAGGGGGGCGAAAATTTAAGACTTATGGAAGTGATTGTAGAAA
The DNA here is from genome assembly GCF_028372415.1 of Notamacropus eugenii. NCBI lineage: Eukaryota > Metazoa > Chordata > Mammalia > Diprotodontia > Macropodidae > Notamacropus > Notamacropus eugenii. The sequence continues at coordinate 100,710,196 of NC_092872.1, read as the reverse complement.
ACTGGAAGCAAATAGACTAATTAAATAAAAAAAGTCCGAGGTTACTGGTACTGGCCAGGATATATAATACAAATTAAATAGCACATTACTATTACCCGAGAATTGTATTTTACCAACTCCATTTACTAGTTCTATTTTTTGCAAAATCTTTACCTGCTTACCTTAGACCTATCGTATCTTCCAATATTTTCCTGCTTAGATGAATTTGCTGACCTGACTTCTCCTGACTAGTCTTCACACAATGCTGCCTATATAACATCAGACAACCAACGTGTATGTATTTAAATGATTTAACACTTCTCAGATGATGAATGGGCTAAAGATGTGAAAAGGAATAATTCCAAGCTATCTATGGCCACATGAAAAAAGTGTTCCAAATCCCTAATTAGAGAAATACAAAATAAAGAAACTTTGGAGTTCGACATCACATCCATCAGATGACAAAGTTGACCAAAAAAGGAAAATGAGAAATGTTGGAGGGTCTAGGGGAAAACAGATACATTAATGTTGTTGGAACTGTGGATTGGTACAGCCCTTCTGGAAAGCAATTTGGGTTCAGGCCTTTAAAGTTACTAACTCTGCACATCCTTTGGGCTAGCAATATCATTATTACATCTATCCCCCAAAGAGAATTTTAAAAAAAGAGGAAAATGACTCATGTACAAAATTTTTTATAAGGACTCTTTGTGTAGTTTCAAAGAACTAAAACCTAAGGGGGTATCCATCAGTTGAGCAACAGCTGAACAAATTATGGTATATAACAGGATACTATGAAACTCTAAGAAATTGATAAAAGGGACAATTTCAGAGACTTCTGGGGAGACTTATACGATCTGATGCTGAGTGAATTGAGCAATACATTCCCACATTAGCCAAGTGCATCCATATCATGACAGAGAGATCATGGACTCAGACTATAGACAGAGACATAAATTTTTACCTGGCTAATGTGGGAATCTATTTTGCTTGCCTGCATATTTGTTACAAGGTGATTTTTTTTTAATTGGGGGAAGTGGGAAGGAGGAAAAATAAATGTACACTAATTAAATAAAATTTTATTAAAATTAGTGTTTTAGCACAATAATTTTAGTGGCAGACAGTGTGATACAATAGAAAGAAGTATAACTCTGGGAGTAATAGGTAAATTCCACCTTTAACGTTTTACTAACAATTTAGGCAAATCAATGAATTGCCTTGGTCCTCAGTTTCCTCACTATTAAGTGAGGGGGTTGGACTAGATTCCCTCCCATAGTGGGCAGCTGGGTGGTGCCAGGTCAATGGTCAGGAAGACTCTTCTTCTTGGCCTCAGACACTTACTAGCTGTGTGATCTGGGCAAGTCACTTAACCCTACTGACCTCAGTTTCTTCATCTGTAAAATGATCTGGAGAAGGAAATGGCAAACCACCCCAGTATCTTTGCCAAGAGAACCCCGAATGGGATCATGGAGAGTCAGACATGACTGAAATGACTAGACCAAAAATTTGCTCCAACAATGAAGTTGTCACTCCCTATTCATGTCTGGCCATCCTGTCTGACTTTTCTACATGTCCCTACATAAATTTACCACAGGGGGACCACACGTTATGTGAGGCAAAAGGGGAAAAATGATTTTCTTGTTGTCTTGTATATATTTCATATGTGTCTCATGTTCTCTCATATATCCCAACAGGGCATACGGGTTATTCATTGGTTATTCTTTCATCTTGTTCTAATAATAACACCTACTTCACAAGGGCATTGTAAAGGTCAAATGAGATAATGTTTGTAAAAGAGCTTTGGGAACCTTGAAGTGATATATAAATGTGAACCATTATTATTGCCACATGACTAGACCTTCTTTTTCGAGCATATATTTCTTGGATGACATGACCCTTTTTTTTTTTTTTACCAATCTTCTGTTGTATTTCCTCATTTATGATGTATTACAGCACTCTCACACTCATCATGTGCCTCTCCATTGCCCTTTAGGTGATCCTGAACTTTAATTTTTTGCAGTCTTTAGGGAAAAGGTCAGTAGGGCAGAAAAAAGAAAATGTCATTATTTATGAAACACGAATCTACACATGCTCCAAATCTTGATCATTTCACACCTTGCCTTCTCCATCTCGTGATTTTGTGAGGAGGACCTTAACGCGATATTTAAAATAAAATGACCTGAAAAGACCCTCACTGAAGTGTACAAGAGTGGATATGATGGATAGAAGGACTCGCATGTCAATTTTAAAATTGGTTAAAATGTGTATTATTTACCCAGTGACCCATATATGCTCTTTAAAAATGTCTTTCAGGTAAACATACCTTCAGATTGTTTTTTAAATGTATATCATTTATTTCATAGACCACAGCAGCCTGGTGAGAGAGGAGCTATGGTCTATTGCATAAATAGGTGTTTGGACAGTTTTAAAAATGCATACAATTTACACCCATATGCCAGCAAAAATCATAATAGGAATTGGTTATTAGGAACAAACGGCAGCCACTTTTCAAAACCAAGAAATGATTAGGTCAAATGATGCCTGGTAAAAATCCTTTATTTTTACAAAGTTGCAGAAACATCCAGTTATGTGGCCATAAGTCTCTTTTGAGCCTTCACCCAGCATGGTACTACTTCTCCTTAAGAAACGCTTTGTAGACTTTCTGTGTAATTGTTAACCACTTTCTTCCCTTCTCTCTGCTTCCACTCAAGCTACTGGAACTTAAATATCTCTTTAAAAAATTCAGCTCAAAGTTGATCCTTCAGGGTGCTATTCATAGAATTCATGAAGAGTTGGAAGGGAACCTAAGAAATCACTTATCTACTTCCTTGAAAATAAGGAAAACTAGACTCAGGAAATCCTAGAATCCGAATCACAGAATCTCAGAACTGGAGGGACTTCACAAGTCATCTGGTTCAACCCACACCTTGAAAAAGCTTCCCCCCCATTCTCTAAATGTATCTGGGGAAGTGGTAAGTGCATTGGAAAACCCAGGGATGCTCTGGCGTCACCTCTTAACAGCTCTGGAGAGCCAACTCTTAAATTTTCAGTGTGAGCATTTAAATCTCTGAAATTAGTGCACTCTAGGGCTTGATTTATTATTTTGTTTATTTTTAGACTTAAGAATGTGAGGGGAAAATGTTAATAATGCAGAATAAACTGAAAAATATTTCGTGGGTACATTTTTCCCCTGGAAAGTCTGGGGTGTTAAGCACTTACCAGTACACCACATCTATTCACACCAGTGATTTAATATTTTGTGAATCTTTTTCTTTTGGTTATGTTGTTTTCCATTACACTGTGTATAGTCTTTGAGGACAGCAATAGTTTCTTTTTTGTCTTCTTTTCCCCAACACCTAGCACTAGACATGGCATAAAATAGCTGCTTAATAAAAGCTTGCATTGGATTGAATTGAATGGAATGACCTTTCAGCCTTTATTTATAAACCTTGAGTAAGACCATTCTACTTTTGAACAATGGAATTTCTAAAATTGTTAGGAAGTTTTCCCTTACATCCAATCTGAATTTGTCTCTTTGCAATTTCTTACTGCCCCTAGGTCTTACTCTCAAGGACCCAGCAGGATGAATCTACTCCTTTTTATACAATAACCTTTAAATGCAGTCAGTTCTGCTATACCTCTTATTTTGAAAATCCAAATTTGTCCCAATTTGGTGGATATATTTAGTCAACAATATAAGAGTTATCTGATTTTGTATTTGCTTATTTGAGATTTCATCCTTAAGAAACTGTGATAAGACAGAAAACTGCATTAATTCACAATAATGCACAAGCTGCATCCCTTGTGACACCCCCAACCATGAGCAAACTTCAGATCTTTGTTAAGGTAAGGCGCCATATTTATTGTATATCTTCTGGTGCAGTAAGAACTGTGGGCAGAGGAAGGCTGGTCTGGACCCTCAAGTTTCATCCTCGAATTTTCCTGCATGGCCCAGGGTCTGTGTCCCTCTAAAGTCAACCTCTTTCTTATAGCCATTGAGTTTGCTGGCCCCTTGGGAACAAGGGCACAGGTTGAGCAGATCCCTGATACCTCTAATGTTGCCACTAATTATTATAGTATTTATATATTAACTAATATAAAATTGTGCTACCATTTTATTAGGTTCCTATCATTTTTATATGTTACTGACAAAATTTTTGAGTATTGTACCCCTAACCTCATTTCCCCCATAAGCCTTCTGGTTTTTATTGTACAGTTTTACATTGTACAGTGATTCTTAGGAACCTCATTTCCCCCATAAGCCTTATGGTTTTTATTGTACAGTTTTACATTGTACAGTGATTCTTAGGAACATAGCATTATAATAGAACTGACAACTTAGAGTTGCAATATCTACCCTCCTCAAGCTAAACACCTCTGTCTCTTTTAACTGATCCTCATGAAGCATAATTTCTTCTTTGCCAAGGTTTTGCTGACTTTTCCAAAATTCTATGGCTACTAAGGACAAGCCAAAATTTGAACACTGGAAAGGCAGAGTAGTACAGATGATAGAGCACTGAACTCAAAGTCAAGAAGACTTTAGATTCAAACACAACTTCTGACACTTGTGAGGTCTTGGTCAAGTCACAACCTCTCAGAGTCTAGGTTGCCTCATTTGTAAATGGAGATAGTAAAACCTGTACTCCTATATACCTCAAAGAATTATTGGGGAGATCAAATGAGATAATCTATTCAAAGTTCTTTGCAACCCTTTACACACTACCTAAACTGTTTCTTCAGTTTATTCATCTGTAAAATGGGATAATAGTAGCACTTACCTCTAGGGTTGCTGTGAGAATCAAATGTATAAAACATAACATGTATAAAATACTTTGCAAATCTTAAAGTGCCATATAAATGTTAGCTATTATTATTTATGTTAATATTACTATTATTTTCCATTGCTCTTTCTACCACTGCCACCATGAGGCTGTGTGTTCTAGGAGTTATTCTATGGGGAAGTACTTTGTAACTGAATCAGGGGATTATGAACGGTCAGAGCTGAAAAGTGAATTTAGAGAACATCTCATCCCGTCCTCTCATTTTATAGATGGAACCCAGGGCCCTTGAGGAAAAACGCATGTGTAAACAAACACACAAAAGGAAGAAAAGTATATCATGTATCCAAGGCAAGTAAGAGAAAGAAGAGGGGGAGTGGGGAAAGGGGGTGGATGTACCTGAACTGACAGTCCTTGAATTCAGAAAGCACAAGGTTCTGTCGGCTCTTCAAGGACTTTGTATCTAGGCTGTAGATTATCTGGGCCCTTTGTGGCTGTTCAGGCTCTCTCTGGCACAGTCTGTTCGGAGGACATTTGTTAGCATATTCCATGGAGGTCAAATGAGTCAGTGCTGCTGTTCATTAGAATAGAGAGAGAGAGAGAGAGAGAGAGAGAGAGAGAGAGAGAGAGAGAGAGAGAAGGAAGAAGGAAGAAAGAAAGGGAAGGAGGGAGGGAGAAAAAAAGAAAGAATGGAAAGAAGGAAGAAAGGAAAGGAGGGAGGGAGGAAGGAAGAAGGGAAAGAGGGAAGGAAAAAGGAAGAAAAGGGGAGGGAAGAGGAAAGAAGGGAAGGGGGAAGGAAGGAAAGAAAAAGGAAGGGAAGAAGGAAGGGGGATGAAATTTTTAAATCAAAATAAATTTGGATATTGGACATGGAGAACACACACGCACACTGCTTTGCAAACTTAAATCACCATATAAAATGTTAGCTATTGTCCTATCAATACCAAGACTAACTCTACTAAAAGCTGTGTCGATGGTGGTCTTTTCCATCTCTCCACCTTACTCAAGGCTCTTTTCAGCATTCTTTTTCAGTTCCCCAGGGCCTCTCTGTTTTCTTCTTCCCGTTATCCAAACTTATTCAAGAAAGGGAGAAACCATCTTGTAAACTAATTTGCACTGAAGTATAAATGACTGATAACTATTGTCCACTATGTGGAAAATTTTTTTACAGTTTATTTATGACAATAATAACATATATTTGTATAGTAAAGTATTTTCCTCATAATATGCCTATGAGAGAGCCAGTGATGTATTATCAGTCCTGTTTTATAGATGAACAAACTAAAGCTACACTAGTAAAGATTGGAATTGAGATGTAGTCTCAGGTCCTCAAACGCTTGAGTGTCAAACGGGACAACATGGGAAGATAGAAGATTCGTGGAATTCTTCTATGGGGGACAATTATGAATAGCACCTGATGGGATTACAAGAAACTGAAAATCTTCAGTCCCTGAGGCCTTTAAACTCACCCCTTTTTCTGTTAAAGGCAGCTTATCCTCACAGTCACCCAGGATGAAAACCTTAAATTTTTTACGTCCCTCCATTTATTCAGAAGTCAGGTCTTAATGATTTTGTTTCTGCTACATCTTTCCCATGGGCCCCTTTTCTCCAATCCTGGCGCCCCCCACTCACTTGAATTATTGTATTCTCCTCTTGAGTTTCCTCTTTCCAGTCTTTCCCCTCTCCAATCCATCCATCCTTCAGTTGCCCCCTAAAATAAACAAACAAATAAATAGATATATAAATAAGCAAATGAATGAATGAATCGACTGTTTACATATATGTATATATATATATGTATATACATACTCTCCTTTTCACTTCTCCCTATTAAGGATATAAGACAAACCCTTTAGTTTAGCAATCAAGAGCTTCCATAACAACCCAGATCCTAACTCTTCAGCTTTTTTCACATATCTTTTCTTTGCATGCACAATGGTCTGGTCAAATTGGACAAGTAGGAATTCTCTGAGCTCAACATTCCATCTCTTGTTTTGGTCATGATCAGAATGTCTAGAATACATATCCTTTTCATTTTCACCTTTCAGAAGATTCTTCCTTATTTTCTTCCAAGGCACAACTCAGAAGCCCCCCCCTCCATCACATCTTCCCTGATCCCCTAGAAATTAATGCTCTCTTCCTTATCACATTTTATATTATACTTCTTTGGGCACTATTTTTATATTTTGTCTTTATTTTTGTGCATAACACAGTTCCTTACCTACACATGCTTAATAGACATTCGCTGAATTAGATTAAAAGCCTCCTGTACCAAAAGTCCAAATCCTCAAAAATGTAAAGTTGTTGGTAAGTTTGGCACTTAAAATGCCTCCACGAAGTCCTACTCCAAAGGCTCATTATGACCTAGAGATGACTCTGGGCTCTTGTTGGAGTTTAAATTCTGACAATTTTTTTGAACAACTTAAGTCTGATCAATTCAATGATCACCCATGATTCCAGAGTATGGCTACCCACCTTCTGACAGAGAGGAGATAGAATCAGGGTACAGGTGGAGATGTGTATTTTTTGGACATTGCCAATATAGGAATTTGTTTTACTTCATAATTCATATTTTTTATAAGGATTAATTAATCTGACGACTTCTACCATGCTGGAAAGGTTTCAAATGCAACCTTTGCAGACTATGTCTGTTTCCTAAGGACCTGTCCACTTAGGTAGGGAGAGACTTGTTACCGGTAGGTTGTCTGCCTGGTGATGAATTCTTTGGCCAATGCAACCAATGAAATTTGAAGCATCATTAAAGTATGTTGCTAGAATGGAGATAAATCAGACCAAATTCTCCCACTGTAGTCCCATCTATTCAGCAACAGGAAAACCAAAGGAGGTTATTTGATGCATTTATCATTATCCATCAAATATTTCACCAGAAAATATATGGTATTGGATACAGGTCTTTCAGGCTGGTGGGTAAATGACTCCTGGAAATCCATGGGGATCTCTTTGACCATTCCAGGAGATAAACCAGTGACTTTGAAGGGGGAGAATATCTTTATTTTGACCTTACTACCTACCAGGCAAGGGCAAAAAGAAGGAAAACCAAGTGTCATTCTTTGGAAATTAGAGGTCTCCGGGAAGAAGAAAAGATGAGGAAGATTTACATTGGGTGAGCTGTGATTTGTAACAAAAAAATTGCTCCATCATTTACAAATTATTGTTTGCCCCTTATGCCATGGCCTCATCCCAGTAAATGGCAAGTCAACTGTATCGAATGAGAGATTAAAGATAATAAATAAAACAGGAGCAATTAATTGTGTGTCTTGATTTAGGAGGTTGGAGGTGACTGGGTCACACTTGGATGATTTATCAAATTTAGCTCTATTATGACTGTCTTGTATATCAATTGATCACTATGTTCATGACTGAGACCACTTGTACCATGAGGCTTTTCAAATGTAAAAGAACTTGAGTATAAATTGGTCGGAAGATTCTGTCATTTGCATAGCATGAAGTGATAGTGTTGAAAATGTCAATTTAATGAGTCATGCAAAGAGACTTACTGTTCTGAGTCACTGGTTCAATAATTTTTTATCCCCAAAGGGAATGTGAGAACTATAGAATTAATGGATATTTCTAGAGAGGTTAGTTCTCCTTGCATTTGTACAATTCCACTTCTGAAATGCTTATAAAGAGTGATTTGTTGATGTTTGGAGTTAGTTTTGTCTTTCTATCCCCAAAATCCCTCCCACCTTAGAACCTTCCTTTATAAAATAAAACTAACTGACTCACTGATCATGTGTTGGTGGTCTTAGCCTCACTCTACACCCATAGTCTTTCATTTTTTCATCAAGAGGAAGGGGAGGGTATGGCTTCATCGTCAATCCTCTGGAGTCAAGATTAGTCATTATACTGGCCTGAATTCTAATGTTCTTTAGTGTTGTTTTCCTTTATGTTATTGTGACCATGTATATTATTCTCTTGCTTCTGTTTGCATCATGCTGTATCAGTTCATATAAATCTTCTGAACCTTCTCTGAACGCTTCATAATCATCTTCTATGATGCAAAAAATATTCCATTACATTTGTGTAGTACATGCAATTTCCCAGTCAACTGATATCCACTTTTGTTTCTAGTTTTTTGCTGCTATAAAAGTGCAGTTTTGAATATTTTGTCATATATATCCAGTGACAGGCTCCCTGATTTAGAGGGTACAAACAATTCAGTAGTGCTTATCTGTCTCTCTGTCTATCTATCTGTCTATCTATCTATCTATCATCTATCTATCTATCTATCTATCTATCTATCTATCTATCTATCTATATCTATCTAATCTATTTATCTTTCAGAATAGGAGGACTAATTTGCACCTCCAACTGTATATTGTCTCTCTATCCATAGTCTCTCTATCCAATATTTAAAGTTTTTATCTTTTATTATCTCTGCCAAATAGCCTAGAACTTTAAGCAATTTTACAACCATGTAATTTTCTTTTTATTAAATATAATTAATTTACTTTTAGTTTTAAGCATTTACTTCCACAAGATTTTGAATTCCAAATTTTTTCCCTATCTCTCCCCTCCTCCCACCCCAAGATAGCATGCACTCCAACCATTCTTTTCCCCAGTCTGCCCTCCTTTCTATCACGCTCCCTTCTACCAACCTCCTCCCCTCTATTTTCCTGTAGGGCAACATAGATATCTATATCCCATTGCCTGTACAACTTATTTTCTAATTACATGCAAAAACAGTTTTTAACATTCATTTTTAAAGCTTTGAGTTCCACATTCTCTCCCATCCCCATTTACCCTCATTGAGAAGGCAAGCAATTTGGGTCATACATGTGTGACCATGCGAAACATTTTCAAAACAGTCATGTTGCAGAAGACTAACCATCTCCTGTCCTGCCCTCCATTTATTGCATTCTCTACCTTGACCTGTTCCCCCACAATAGTGTTTGCTTCTGATTACCCCTTCCCCAAATCTGCCATCCCTTCTATTATCCTTCCTCTCTTATTCCTTTCCCCCTTTGCCTTCCTGCAGGGTAGGATAGATTTCCATACCCAATTGAATGTGTGTTATTCTCTCCTTAAGCCAAATCTGATGAGAATAAGACTCACTTATTCCCTCTTACCTCCCCCATCTTCCCCTCCACTGTAAAAGCTCTTTCTTGCCTCTTTCTCCCAGTACATTCCTCTCAACACTTAATTTTATTTTTTTAGGTATCTTCCCTTCATATTCAGCTCACCCTCTGTACCCTCTGTACACATACACACACACACACATGCACACATACATGCATACATACACATATACCTACACACATATAGTATACACATACACACACACATATATATGTATGTATACATATATATATGTATATATACATACACACACAAACATACATATATATTCCCTCTAACTACCCTAATACTGAGAAAGGTCTTATGAGTCACAAATAGCATTTTTTTCTTGTAGGAATGTAAACAGTTCAACTTCATTGAGTCTCTTATGGCTTCTCTTTCCTGTTTATCTTTTCATTTTTCTCTTGATTCTTGTATTTGAAAGTCAAATTTTCTATTCAGCTCTGGTCTTTTTCAGCATGAATGCTTGGAAGTCCTCTATTTCAATGAAATTTCATTTTTTCCCTTGAAGGATTATACTCAGTTTTGCAGGGTAGGTGATTCTTGGTTTTAATCGTAGCTCCTTTGACCTCCAGAATGTCATATTCAAAACCCTCTGATTCCTTAGTGTGGAAGCTGCTAAATCCTGTGTTATCCTGATTGCGTTTGCATACTACTTGAATTCTTTCTTTCTGGCTGCTTGTAATATTTTCTCCTTGGCCTGTGAATTCTGGAATTTGACTGCAGCATTCCTACTTTTTTGGGGGGGATCTCTTTCAGTTGGTGATTGGTGGATTCTTTCCATTTCTATTTTACCTTCCGATTCTAGAATATCAGGGCAACTTTCCTTGAAAATTTCTTGAAAGATTATGCGTAGGCTCTTTTTTTGCTCATAGTTTCCAGGTAGACCAATAATTTTTAAATGATCTCTCCTGGATCTATTTTCCAGGTCAGTTGTTTTTCCAATGAGATATTTCACATTGTCTTCTATTTTTTCATCCTTTTGGTTTTGTTTTATAATTTTTTGATTTCTCATAAAGTCATTTGCTTCCTTTTGCTCCATTGTAATTTTTAAAGAATTATTCTCTTCAGTGAACTTTTGGACCTCCTTTTCCATTTGGCCAATTCTGCTTTTTAAGGCATTCTTCTCCTCATTGGCATTTTGGACCTCTTTTGCCATTTGGGTTAGTCTATTTTTAAAGGTGTTATTTTCTTCATCATTTCTTGGGTTCCCTTTAGCAAGCAGTTGACTTGTTTTTCATGATTTTCTTGCTTCACTCACTCTCATTTCTCTTCCCAATTTTTCCTCTACTTCTCTTATTTGATTTTAAAATACTTTTTGAGCTCTTCCATGACCTGAGACCATTTCATATTTTTCTTGGAGGCTTTGGATATAGGAGCCTTGACCTTGTTGTCTTCCTCTGACTGTTTGCTTTGATCTTCCTCGTTACAAGAAAATATCTTTTCGCCAAGAAAGTAGCCTTCTATAGTCTTATTTTTTCACCCTTTTTTGGTCATTTTCCCAGCCAATTGCTTGACTTTTGAACTCTTTGTTAAGTTGAGGGTGTACTGCCCCAAGTTTCAGGGGTTTTCAGAGCAAACCCCTCTCCTGGTTTTCACCCTGGCTTGTGAGCAACCATAAGCACTCATTTCTGCCCTGAAACTGCTAGTTTTTCTCCACAGCTGCCATCAGCTTTACCACGCCAGCACTCCTCCTCACCCCAGCACCACCACCCAAGACTGTGACCTAGATCAGCTGCTCAGTTCCCCCATTGTCTGTAGGCTGGTTGCTCCAGAAGTAGCCAGTTCCTGCAGCAGTGGCTGCCACTACCCTGAAGCTGGGGCAGACCTGGATCACGTTCCTCTCTCACCGAAGTGAGAGAACTTTCCCGCTGCCCTTTGAAGCTTTCTTTGGCATTTGTGGGTTGAGAAGTCTGGAAACCACTATAGCAGCCAGTGATTCAGTGCCCTGAAGCCTGCCCCAGTTCCACCTGTGGGATGTGACCCATGGTGAGCTGTACCCTGCTCTGAGCCTGGTGCAATAGACCCTTCCTGGGGCATTCCAGATCGTCTTGGGCCTGAAATCTGTTACACTCTGTCATTTTATGGCTTCTGCTGCTCTAGAATTTTTTTAGAGTCATCTTTTACAGATACTTTGAGGGTTTTGGGGGGAGAGGTCAGGCATGTCCCTGCTTCTCTTCCACCATCTTGGCTCTATACTCAACCGGTGTCATTTTCAGAGCTGGTCAGGATGACATGGAAGGTAAAGAAAACTAATCATGATGTAGGATGTATGTGCCCTGTAAGATACAAGGACCAGTACCCCTGGTGGGAGGGTTTGCTAAGCCCTTGTCGGGACTCTTCATCCACCTCTGCTGTCCACCTCACACCCGCTTTCACCTGTAGCATGCACAATGGCCACACCCCAGTAAAACCATCTCAGCAGATGAGCTAAACCAGGTTCAAGATGACTGACAGGCCTTTAACTCACAGGTGAGTTAGAGGGATGTCTACCCCAAGCACGTGAAGACTTCACTGGCGGAATAGGCAGATGAGAACAGTTTGTTCCAATGGCCATGAAAGCGACTGAAGCAGACGCTGTGGATTGCTTAGTGCTTAGTCAGACATTAAAGACACCAAAGGCATCCACTGCATCCCAGGCCATCGCCGGTCATCCTGACTTTTGTCCTGCTGTTGGACTGCAATGACTGTGGAAGAGAATAAGACTGATCCAATTCACACATAAGTCAAGATGTCAGCGATTGTCCCAACATCGTGATGATCAGTTCCTTCAAAAATGAACAATCCAGTGCAACTGCATCTCCAGGTTTACAAGACATTCTATATACCCTACGTCCTCAGGGAGATACAGCGTTGTGATAAAGTGTGGTGCCTGCTCGTAGGGTGCTGGGGACACTCCTTGCTTTCTCCTCACATGCCCGGGGTACCAGTGGAGTAGTCTGCCACACCCCTTGGTGGAAGTGGGCAAAGCCACTTAACAATAAATACTATAGTGCACAATGGATTATCAAAAGCATAAGTAAAGTATAAGGTGCTATTTGAGATTAGAGGAAGGAAACCTCATTTTCAACTGGGAGAATAAGTGAAGACTTCCTAGAAGAGGAGACATTTGAGCTGAGCCTTGTAGGGTGGATAGGACTTCAAAAACTAAAGACAAAGCACTAGAGCCCTTTCCAGGCACAGATGATAGCATGAGAAAAAGTATAAAGAAAGGAAAGCACAGAGTATATAGAAGGTATTGCGAAGCGTTCCAGTGTGGCCCGAGAATTACATTAATGGAGGGGAGTAGAATGAGATAAATTTGGAAAGGCAGTGGCTGGAGGTTTTAGGTGTTAAGGGTCTTGGATATCACACTAACAAGGTCAGATTTTCTTCCATAGGCAATAAGCAACTATTAAAGCAATTTAAATAGAAGGCCAGGGTAACTGGGCCAATATTACGATAAACATCCAGGTAAATTGAGCTGTAGAATGTATTTGAAATCTCCGTGATGCTCCGAGTCAGCCCGCACTGGTACACCAATATGACCACTAATATGATAATAGCCAACATTTATACAGCGCTTAGTACGTTATCAAGCACTATAAGCATTCTTCTTATTAGAAAGGGGACGTTACTAGTATTGTAGAATAATTTTGATAGGCTAGGAAATGTGGACAGTGGACGCGGTAAAAAAAAATTCACTTTAGAAACAGTGACCTTTTACTGGAAGATTCAGGACATCAGAAAAATGAAGGTGTTTCATCTTCTCCTTCGGCTGTTGTATTTAATGACACTTCTTTCTGATTCCATAGTTTTAAAATCCAAAGCCCTAAGAAAATATCTTTACACAATGAAAAGGAAAAGCAACTGCCAATGGCTGACTTGTTTCTGCCACCTTCTGGATCTTTTTTGAATTACTGAGCCCTGTCCTTAGTTCTCAGCTTAGAAGATAAAATTACTCTGGAATCAAAGGAATCATATGGGACCTTGACAAGTCACTTGATTCGGCCTAAGATATCTCCTTTTGGCAAAGGTACAACTAGCACTTCCTGGCTTCTTGGCACCACACCTATGATTCCTTTACAAAATAAGTGAATGAACTTCTGGGTAAGGTGAAACATAAAAGGTTGAAGAGAAAACCAACTTTCATAAATCCCAGCAAATACCTGCAGGCACCCTATGATAAAGAAAATGGAAAAGAAATGAAAGACAACTCCTCCATCCAGTCTAGAACTGTACAGAAAGATGGCTAGAAATCAGAAGAGGTAGAGAGAGGAGCTAGGTCACACAGTAGCATAATAGACAGAATGCTGGACTTGGCATCAGCCAGACCTGAGTTCAAATTCTGTCTTACATTCTTAGTAGTCATATGCCCCTCCACAAGTAATTTACCTTATTTAGCTTCGGTTTCCCCATCTTTAAAATAGGGACAGTAATAATAACTGCCTTAGAGAATTGTTGAGGGGATGAAAAAAGATATGTAAAGTGCTTTGCAAATCTTAAACTGCCACATAAATCTTAGTTAATCGTAGTAGTAATGCAACAATAACCAACAATAATCCTAATAGCTGGCAACAGTAATAATAGATCGTACATATCCCAGAAGCCTGAGAAATCCTGGGAGAGGAGCCACAGCAGAAAAAAGATCTAGAGCAGAGGTGGGGAACCTGTGACTTTGAGGGCACATGTGGCCCTCTAGGTCCTCAAGTGTGGCCCTTTGACTCCATCCAAACTTCTGTGAAGTTTGTTCCCCACCACATGTTCTCCACCCCTGAGAACTTCCACAAATAGACCTGAAGCTGGTCAGGAGTCTAGACAGAGCGGTTGTTATTAGAATCTCCACGCTAGATTTTGACCCTGATTTGTCAATAAACAGAAGTAGGGAGAGAATCAGATCCCTTAGACCACTGCACAGGGAGACAGGGTCTGGCTCTGCACTCCTAGGATCACTGGGAGCTACAGCAGGAATCTGGGTCAACTTGGCACCGGTACCATAGTAGGGGGCTGCATTGGAGGCTCAAAACCAGTGTAATCTCCAGCAAAGCATAAATCCAGTTCCTGACTGGGAATCACCTAAGGAAAAAAAGAATCTGCAGGAAACCAAGAGACTGAAACCAAAGCTAAGGATTAAGGTAGAGGGTAGAACTTAATCAAGGGGTGTGTATGTTGGAAAATATTTAACAACCAGTTTTCTGGGGAAAAAAATGAACGCATGGCATAATTTTAAATCAAATCAGCATTACTAATATTTCCTCAACACTTTATTACTTCTAGGCAATCAACAAAATAATAAACCAATTTCTAATTTCTAGCATTTAATGATTTCCAAGGTGTAAATGCTCAACTAAAAATTTAACATTGTTTTTTATCAGCCGGTTTGAGCTGGCTTCAGCACATGCCTGGGCCTAACACTAGCTCTTCCATCCCAATCAATACTGCAACTGCATCCAGGCTGCAGAGAGGACAGAACCAAACAAAGCCTATCTAACTCACCCAAGAATGCCCAAGAATAAAATCCCAAATCAAGATGTGAGGCTGAAAACATGAGGAAACATATGAAAACACCAACCACAATGAAGAAATTAACCTACTCTCTACATGGTATTAAATCATCAGCATCGGTGTGAACAAATATTTTTTTGAACATCTAACTATGGGACCCCGAATCAGGAGCTAATACTCCACTCTTACTATTGTGGGCTCAATGTCAGGGTTGACACAAAGATGAAATAATGATTCATTCCAGTTTGGGCAGATTGAGGTCCTTGATTCATGGTCACTTGTAAGCCAGAGAAGCTTGATTTCTTTTCCTCTGTATGTTGAAAAGTAGCAAAAAGGACTAACAAAAAAGACGAGAGCTAGGAACAGGGATAAGGGAAACCATGGTCTATTTCTTTTTCTAATACTCTGCTCCTAAAAGGCAAGGTGATACAATGAAAAGCGAGTTGGAATTGGAGATCAAAGAAAGAAGCCATAGTCAAATTCACCCTCTGAAACTTGCTGCGTGACCTTGGCAAAGCTATTTAACCCCTGTGGACTCGGTTTCCTCATCTGTACATAACCTCTGTCCCAAAGTCCATTGCTTTGGGACTCTCTGCTCATTGGTGGAGATGAATGCCCTGCCTTGCATGAGGGATGAGATAGGGTTGGAAGCGAAGGGGTTAATACTCAATCACCTCAATGACCCCTTCTACCTCTAAATCTATGATTCTATGAATTCTAGAGTTTGAAAGGACCTCTCAAGGTTATCTAATCCAAGTTAATTCTCCAAATAGGACTCACCTTTTCAGTATTCCTCAAAGGCAACAGTCTATTTCTGAACACTTTTAGCCAAGGAAAATAACCACTTCATCAAGGAATCCATTTCATTTTGGGATCTAAATGATCAAAAGTTTTTTTTTATTCAGAACTGAAATCAGCATTATTTTAACTTCCCTACAAATTTCTGCAGGGCACCTAGGTGGTGCAGTGGATAAGAGTGCTAGACTCATCTGCCTGAGTTAAAATCTGTCCTCAAACATTTACTAGCTGTGTGATCTCTAGGCAAGTCACTTAACCCTCTCTGCCTCAAATTCCTCATCTGTAAAATGGGGACACACTGGAGAAGGAAATAGCAGTCCCTTCAGTATCTTTGCCAAGAAAACCCCAAATGGGATCACAAAAAGTCAGACACAACTGAAATGACTGAACAGTAGCTTTCCAAGATGTGATCTGATGAATGTAGGGTACCTTGCAACCAGAAGTATTCAGTAGTCAACTCAAACTGCCTCCTCAGAGCCAATTGTTAAATTATCAGCCTGAGCATTTACACTCCAAAGGAAGATTGGCAACGCCCACTAATCAAGATTTGATATACTATTTATTGATGGTCTAGAATTAAAAAAGTGATGGAAGAAATCATAATAATATAAATAAATTTTAAAGTGTCTTGTGGGTGTGTGTTTGTCCTTCGTTGCTGAAGAAGACCACGCCATCAGAGACATGATGACATGACTTGCACTTGACTTTGTTTTGAGTGATGGAGGGCTGTGCAGGTCACCAGCCTCACTTCTCCTCCAGAGCCATCTGAATCCAGTGACCAGATATTCATCTGGATGACTGGAGATGACCCAGGATGAGGCAATTGGGGTTAAGTGACTTGCCCAAGGTCACATAGCTAGTGAGTTTCAAGTGTCTGAGGTGAGATTTGAACTCAGGTCCTCCTGACTCCTGCACTGGTGCTCTATCCAATGCACCACCTAGCTCCCTCAAGTGTGTTGTAGGTATATACGCAGTACACATATGTGTATATACATACATATAACATACATAATATACCCATGCATACATATACATACACATGCATACACACATGCACACTCTCCTGAAGATCCAGTTGTTAAACAAGTACCAATTCACCTCTGCCTACAGCTATTATTTCATTGTTTCTTTGTTGGCTTTTCCCCAAAGATAGTGCATTTATAGTAGCAGATTATGAGACTGAATTAGTTTTTTGTTCCTGTCATACTCTTATTGAACTTGTCAACTAAAATCCCTGGGGTTCTTTTCATATGAACTGATGTCTAGTCATGTCTCCCTCATTTTGTACTTGCATAGTTTATTTGACGAACAAAATGCAGGATTTCTTTCCTATTACATTTCCTTATATTAATTTTGGCTATTTTTCTGGTGTGTCAAGATTTTTTTTAAAATTTTTATTCTGTCAGCCCACATTTTATTTGTCTCTCCCATCTGAAAACCTGATAACCATATAATCTATGTATTTACCCAACCCACTGATAAGGCATGTTGAACAGAACAGATTTAAGGACAGAGCCCTGTAGCCCTCCATTACAGACTTACCACAAAGTTAATAAAAATTTAAGAAAAATTTTCCTCTGAAGCCTAAATTCTCAGGCTGGTCATTTAACAATTGCCTCTGGCTACATTATACTATTGGCTGCAAGGTACCCTATACTCCTCAGACCACATCTTAAGATGTTGTTATTATCGTTCAGTCATTCCAGTTGTGTCTGACCCTTTGTGATCACATTTGGGGTTTTCTTGGCAAAGATACTGAAGTGATTTGCTATTTCCTTTTCCAGTTCATTTTACAGATGAGGAAACTGAGGCAGACAGGATTAAATGACTTGCCCAGGGTTACACAGCTAGTATTGGATTTGAATTCAGGAATAAAATGTGCAAAACACTAAGATAGGTGCTGGGATACAAACGTAATCAAATAAAAATAGTCCCTATTTTCAAAGAGCTTACAATCCAACAGGAGAGGCAGGTACACAAATTAACTATGAAATGAAAAGGAGAATATAAGTGCAAAGAGGGAATGCAGACAAAGTACCAGCAGAAATGTGATGAATTAAAGATTACTTTCAGCTACGAGGATAATGAAAGCAGTAATTCTATCTAAAAGACAGGTAGGGATGTCAACTGCTAGAGATAAAATATGGTCCATTTTAGTCCGAGAAATGGTTGACAGGACAAAAATGAGGGATAGAGAAAAGTTTAATTTGGCTGTAATGTAGAAAATATGAAGAGTGGGAAAAGATAAGGCTGGAAAGGAAGCATTAAAAGCTTAGAAGCCTGAGGGAAGGTGGATAGTTGGGGACAGATAGCTGTGCAAGGATAACTCAACATGTGTCCAGCTGTCAACAATTTGTAATTAATGCTACTCCTTCACTCTTATCCCCCCAAAAAGAGAGATGCCATCCTTCACCCTTACCGAGAGAGAGAGAGAGTGAGAGAGCAAGAGAGAGAGAGAGAGAGAGAGAGAGATTAAGGCCAGAATGCTTGGGTTGGTGCAAAATCAATGCTGTCATTCAATTGTGTTCAACTCTTTGTGATCCCATTTGGGGTTTTCTTGTCAAAGATACTGGAGTGATTTGCTATTTTCCTTTTCCAATTTATTTTACAGATGAGGAAACTGAGGCAAACAGGGTTAAGTGACTTGCCCAGAGTCACACAGCTAGCAAGTATCTGAGGCCAGATTTGAACTCAGGAAGATGAGTATCCTGATTCCAGGTGGGGTACTCTATCCACTACATTGCTTAATGAAAATTCATATTGAACCAAATAAGGCGGGCACACAACAAGCATTTATTAAGTGCTTATTATTTATCAGGCACTATGTTCAACTCTGGAGATACAAATACAAGAAAATATAAATCCAAGAAAAAAGAAAGACATTCAAAGATCTTACATGCTGATGGAGGAAGACAAGAAAATTCAGCCTGAAAGAAGGGGGGGGGGGGGAGAATATAAAGTTTGGAGAGCCAGGAAGGGAAAAAAACATGATTCTCCTAGTTCTATCCCCCAAACAGAGGACCCCACCTCCACCCCCCACAGGAGAAACACATCAGTGGGAGAAGGTGGGCTAGCATCGCATGTACCAGAGCAAGGGATGTACCAGAGTGAGAAGGCCTAAGATGAGATAAGTAGAAGATTCAGGGTAAGAAGGAAGCTTAGTTACCATGGCAAGTAAGGAATATTCTAGGACTGTTCAGGATTTGCTTCTCTATGTGATTTATCTTTTTTTTTCTTTTCCATCTCCCAGATTTCTGATAAAATCTCATGTAAATAAATGGTAATTCAGTCCTGGGAATTCTAACCAGTTCTGTCCTTGAGTCCAGCCTCATGGGAACGTAGTATCTTCAATCAGATGAGCCCCTACTATGTCTGTAAACCTGTGAAAATTGGATGCTTCTACCTGGTCATCTCCGATCATCCTGATGAATATCTGGTCACTGGATTCAGATGGCTCTGGAGGAGAAGTGAGGCTGGAGACCTGCACAGCCCTCCATCACTCAAAACAAAGTCAAGTGCAAGTCATGTCATCGTTTCTCTGATGGCATGGTCTTCTTGGGCAACAAGGATGAACACAATTTTAACTTTATTAATTCCTGTTTGGGATGAGCAATATTATGCTGACAAATCATTTAATTACACATGCTTCATTATCGTATTTACTTTTAAGTTCTAAAGTTTGGGTTCTTCATGGTAATGTAGAATACGTTAAATGTATCTCTGAAATTTTTTTCATTTTGTTTTCCTACAGCTTTGGTTTTGGTTCCCTGTAGGATTTTTGACCACATTTTAAATATCCTTGGGGGGGGGGGGGGCAGAGCCAAGATGGTGGAGTAGAAAGACACACATACGCTAGCTCCGAACCCACAGCCCATAAAATATCTGTTAAAAAGAACTCCCAACAAATTCTGGAGCAGCAGAAGCCACAGAACAATGGAGAGGACGAGATTTCTGTTCCAGACAGCCCTGAAAACCTCTCGCAAAAGGTCCGTCGCGCCCTGGACCCTGAGCCAAGCCCAGCCCTGCCTTGGCCGCGTGTTAAAAGTTAAATAAAAAATAAATTAATTAATTAAAAAAAAAAACATTAACTAACTAAATAAATAAATGAATATCCTTGGTAACAAAAGGAAATTCTGCAATTCAGTAACGTCATCTATGTAGATTTTTACCATTTATTTCTAATCCATCTTCAATTTTGTGCACAATGAGAAGAATTAGTGCTCTTTGATTTATCCAGTCTTTTAAAAAATGTGGTAGTTAAGTCATGGTCATTCAGTATTAAAAGTAATTTCCATAGAAATTTGTTATGCTAAAAAAAATAAAAAAAAAAAAGAAATTTGTTATGCTGTCAGTAGTTATAGAACTAACTCTGCATTACTCAATTTCTGACAGCCTGACCACAGGCATCCCACAGCAGGATTTCTGTCCCTTCCCTCCAGAAGAACTTCATTACAGCCCCAGTGAAACAAGTTGTGTTTATGATGAAGACTTATGGTTAAATTTACAGCTAGAACCATCTTATTCCTGTATATCTGTCTTGTTCAAAATGTAATTTATTTCTAGGAATTGCCAGTTATCCCTTTTTCGTCTCAAGTGGGCTGCCAGATTGCTGCCTTAAATAGTCACTGTTTCTGAGACGCTTTTCAAGGTTTTCCCTTATATATGGGGCATTTGGAAAGCCAAGGTAAAATAGCCCAAAAGATAAAAAGTTATTTATACAAAGGTAGCAATATTATTTAAACAAGTAGAAAAGTAGAAACAACTTACATGTTTCTCAATGAGGAACTTACTAAGTAAATTGTGATACATTTAGATAATGAATGGCTCACTGGGTCTGGAGTCAGGAAGCGCTGAATTCAAATCTGACCTTAAACTGTTACTGGCTGTGTGCTCCTGGGCAAAGTCACTTAACCTCTGTTTGTCTCAATCCATTGGAGGAGGAAATGGCAAACCACTCCAGGAGTTTTGCCAAGAAAACCCTATATGAGATCACAAAGAGTCAGACTCAACTGGATGAACTTTTGATAATGAAACACTATAGAGTTCTTTCCCTCTCTTATGATGTATCAGTATAGAAACTAGTGTTCCACCGATGCATACCACAACCCCAGAACGTCTTTGTCTGTTGTTAGGATCAGGAAAATTCATCACCTGATTGTCAGTCTTACTGGTCAGGACAGGTACATAATCTGCAACCAGCCTCACAGTCAATGTCTTTCTAGAGTCATGGGACCCACCAGAGCCTGTATGTGCTCTCTCTTAAGAGCTCTGGGTTATCCTCCATGCCATAATGGGACTTCTTAGTAAGATTTCAACAGAAGTATATGTTTGTGTATATATGTATGCATGTATATTTACACATATACAGTTACACACATATATACACATACATATATACACATATATGTATAAATATTTATACACACATACACATATATATAATACAGTTTTGATGCATGCCCAGGTCACCTAATATGGAAACACTCATGTGGGAAATATGAGGGACCTATTTCTGGGAGAAGATATCCTGTTATATATAGTCTGCCACAGGTGTGGGAACAGCCCCCTTTCATCGGCTACATAGCCAGAACTTCCTATATCTTTATAAATCTATCCGGCACAATCATTCACCCTTCCAACAGTGCCCAGAGATGAAGGACTCATTTACTCCTTGAAGGATATCATACAATAATTGGGGAATTTCCTTAGGCCCTATGACTTTAAGAAACAGGCTTGGGGGTTTGGTCTTTTTATATCTGCCTTTTTCAATTCTAGGTTCAAGCCAGGAGAACTTAGAGCCCAAGATTTCAGCTTGGATGTTGCTAAGAGCCAGGCAGGGAAGCCCTGTGAAGTCAGGGTCCCAGACAAAGTGTATTTAGTGTCATTTTTTGGAAAGGAGAGGCAATGGGGGTTAAATGACTTGCTCAGGTCCCCCAGGTTAGCAAATATTTGAGGTCAAATTTGAACTCAAGTCCTCTTGACTCCAGGGCTGGCATTCTATCTATTGCACCACCTAGCTTCTCCCAAGCGCATCTAGGTTTGCAAATATATTTGCAAAAAAAATCATTTGATCTCCACAACAACGCTGGGAAATCAGTACTATTGCTATCTCCATTTCACAGATGAGGAAGTTGAGATAGACAGAGGTTAAATGACTTACTCAGGGTGATACAGCTAGTAAGTGTCTGAGACAAGATCTGAACTCTAGTCTTCTTAACTCTAGACCCAATCCTGAATCATCGAGGTGCCACTACATTTTTTTCATCTGTTCTCGCTTATTCGCTCAGAGCCCTTTTCACTTCTTTTCTAGACTGTTCAGCTGGTTCTTAATTGATCTTTCTGTTTCCAAAATCTCCATTTTGTCCACCGCACAGCTGCCAAATTGGCACATATGTTTGTCCTTCGTTGCCCAAGAAGACCATGCCATCAGAGAAATGATGACATGACTTGCATTTGACTTTGTTTTGAGTGAGGGAGGGCTGTGCAGGTCACCAACCTCACTTCTCCTCCAGAGCCATCTGAATCCAGTGATCAGATATTCATCAGGATGACTGGAGATGATCCAGGATGAGGCAGTTGGGGTTAAGTGACTTGCCCAAGGTCACACAGCTAGTGAGTGTCCAGTGACTGAGGTGAGATTTGAACTCAGGTCCCCCTGACTCCTGCACTGGTGCTCTATCCACTGCACCACCTAGTTGCCCCAGAATTCCTAAAAGCAGACCTGGCCATATCATTCCCTCTGCTCAAATATCTTTGATGGTTCCTTATAGCTTCTAAGATAAAATAGAAAATTCTCCAAAATATAAAATTCTCTTAAAGCCCTCCACAAACTGGTTCACAATCTACCTTTTTGATCTTATTTCATAGTATTTTCCTTCATGAACCTTCCATTCCAGTTAAACCAACCTACTAACTGTTCCATGGCTGCGATGTTCTATCTTATATCTATCTGTTTGTGCAAGTGGTTTATCTAGAATGCACTCTCTCCTTACCTCCAGATCTTATCCCAAGCTACCTTTAAGCCACTTCCTGCAGGAAGCTTGTCCTGAACTCCCCTTCTCCTGTCCCCTCTCCCAGTTACTAATGCTCTTTCCCCGCTGAAATCAGCTTGTATTATATTGCACAAACTTTATTTATTTTTGTATAAGCTTTGTCTCCTCCATAGAATGTAGACTCCTTAGGAGTGTTTATCACCACATGACATCTATCAGGTTTCTAGATATAGTAATAATCAGTAAATATTTTCTGAAGTTTCTTTGCCAAAATATTATATTCTCTTCTTTTGGATTGATATCTATTGGAAATATTATTCTATAGTTTTTACTCTTTTTTTTATATGTATCTCCTTCTGTCAGATGTCACTATCATATTTATTTCATAAGTCTAGTAGTATGTCTTCTTTCCCAATTTTTGTAATCAATTTGTGTAATATTGACATAACTTGCTCTTTGAATGTTTGATATAATTTACCAGTAAGCCTGTTCATGGGTGTTCCTTTGGAATACCCTTTAGGATCTAGTCCAGAGGTGGCCTTGAGGCCACCTGCAACCTCGAGGTCACATGTGGGTCTTGGGTGCAGCCTTTTGGCTGAGTCCATGTTTTACAGAACAAATCTTCTGATTAAGGGGATTTGTGCTGTGAAGTTTGGATTAGTCAAAGGGCCGCACTTGAGGACCTAGAGGTTAGATGTGGCCTTGAGACTGCAGCTTCCCCACCTCTGATTAGTCAGTTTCTTCTCCTGAGAATGCATCATTTAAATCCTCAATTTCTTATTCCTTTAATCTGAATATGCAAATATCTATCCCTTTAATTTAGATTATCCATTTTGTTTTCATATAATTGGGCAAAATAGTTTATAATAATTTACTTTCTCTTCATCTATTGTAAGTTCTCCTTTTTCATGTTTGATTTTGGAAATTTAATATTTCTTTTTTAAAAAATCACGTTCACTGCTTCCTTTTCTTTGTGATCCCACTTGGGGTTTCCTTGGCAAAGATACTGGAGTGGTTTTCATTTCCTTCTCCAGCTCATTTTACAGATGAAGAAACTGAGGCAAACAGGGCTAAGTGACTTGTCCAAGGACACACAGCTAGTAAGTTCGGAGGCTGGTTTTGAACTCAGGAAGATGAATCTTCCTGGCTCCAGCCCAGCACTCTATCCACTGCACCACCTAGCTACGCTAGGTGTTCACTATTCATTTATTTAAAAATATATTCTGGAATTTACAAGAATTAAAGTTAAATCCACTGTCCTAGAATTTCCAGATTCTATTTTCTTTCCTGTTTGAAAAATTGTGATATGTGCCCTTTTCTAGTCTTACTTTTTTCAATTTGATCAAAGAATTGCTTTAATGCACATTTCTCTTTTTTGGAGCAGTTTTATGTGGTTGTAGTTAAATTTCATTTATTCTTTTATCCCATAGCTTTGAAAGGTTCTCCTCTCAGACTATTTCTCTTCTAATTATTTTATGAGATGCAGTTTTCTATTGTTTCTTCTCTGGGAAATTTTTGTAGCACATGTTGTAAAAGGGTGTTTTAATCTTGTTTTCTTTCACTTTTCTGAGGAATTCTTGCTAAACAGAGTGGCTTTCCTTAGTAGTCTGTGTTCTTGTATTTATAGAGCGCCTGTTTATGTGTGTTTGCTTCTAGGTCTTGCTAAGCTACTGCTCCAGCGATCTATCTGAACTAGAACCAAGTAGTTTTGATTATTGCTTTATGATATGGCTTAAGGGCTGATAATATGTCCTCTTCATTCCTCCTTTTTCCTGTTCTCCTTGAAATCCTTTTTTAAAAATTTAAACTTAAATACAAAGAAAAAAACACAAAAACTTAAATATAAAATAAGAAAAGAAAAAAACACTGCCATGTGCACAGCAGAACATGAGAGCATTCAAAAGGTAAAGCAATAAATTTCCATTTCAAGAAAGCCTATGTAATAAATACTTCATGTTGTGTTCATAGCTGTCCATCTTTACTTCCTTGTAGGTTTTATTTTGTTCTCTGTGTAATTTTTATTTTCTTCTTTTTCCCTCTTGCTTCCACCCTCTCCCGTCACCAGGAAGGCTACAATAAAGGGAGCAGATACACAAACAAAAACATACATATACATACACAGATATCTATAATCATACACATATATGCACCTGTACATTCATATGCATCAATGTAAGACCATACTATACTTGTTCATGCTATTTTTCTGAAGTTAGATGCCATCCTCCTCCATAAGTCCAAGTCTTTCCTTATTTTTCTAAATCCACCACAGCACTATTCCAACCTTATGCTGTCTAGTTATTTTAAATAGTCTAAAAGAATATTGATTAATATGGTTGACATACCTATTTTTCTCTTTTGAATAAATCTATTCTAGCTTTAACTTTGTCTGAAATCGTGATTACTAATCCTGTTTTTTCCCTAATAAATTCTACTCCTGACTTTGATTTCATTTGTATCTCTTATTTCCTATCCCTTTTGTCTCCTCTACTTTACTTCTATCCACTACCTTGCCCTCCTATTATTTAACCCACCCCCTCATCTGTCCCTTATCCTCCCCCCACTCTCCCTTCCTCCTAGCCCTCTTGTTTCTATCCAAATTTAGAAGACTTTTATAGCCTTCCAAATATATATGTTGTTTCCTCTTTATCCCATTCCTATTCATCTAGACACCCTTCTATACCCCTTCCTCATCCTATTCCCTCACCCTCTTATTTCTTTATAAATTTAGAATTTTATTGCTGACTAAATATATATCTCTCTATATACACATATATACGTATATATACATACATATGTGTGTATGTATGTATGTGTGTGTGTGTATATCTATATCTATATCTATATATATATACACATAAAATGTTGGTTGTTGCTGTTTGTTTTCAAAGAGGACCAAAATGACATCACCATGATAAAGTGAAGTTTCAGGTGTCTGACTGTGGCTGATCAACCAATGTGAGCTTGGAATGCTCTACCACAGGTTGGGCATAGATAGTCCATGTGAATATTTGGGGTGGATACTCCAAATTGCACTTTCTACATTTACTTTGTGCTGTCTCAATTCTGCTTTGCTCATAGAGCACAGCACCCTTTCTGATGTGGGCACGCCATGCTGAGCAGTCCTGTGCCAGTGTCTCCCATGTTGCACAGTCAAATCCAAAGTTCTTGAGAGACACCTTGAGAGTGTCCTTGAATTGCTTCTTCTGAATACCATGTGATCGCCTGCCTCATGCAAGTTCTCCATAAAATAGTCTTTTTGGCAAGCATACATTTTGCATTCAAACAACGTGGCCAGCCCATCGGAGTTGAGCTCTCTGAAGCATAGTTTGAATGCTTGGCAGTTCAGCTCGAGCAAGGACTTCAGTGTCTGGTACCTTATATATACAAATGTATATATATACATATATATACGTATGTATGTATGTATATATACATACATATATATGTACGTTTGTATGTATATGTATATTGTTCTCTCTTTAACTCAGATCTGATGTGAGTAGGGCTTCCTCCAAAAATCCCTCCCCATCTCTATCCCCTTAGCCTTTTATTTCTTTCTGAATTTAGAAGACTTTTGTACCTATCTCTCTCTACATATATACATATATATGTATACATACATGCATACATGCATACATGTATTACTCCCTCTTTAATCCATTTCCCAATGAGAGTAGGTTTCCAGAGCTACCAGCCCTCCTCCCCCACCTAATTCCTCTGTGTCAGTTTTTCTTCTCGAGCCTCCTTTGTATAAGATAAATACTCTTTTTACCTTTTCCTAGCCTGTATTACTTCTTAGAATCACGTCACACTCAGGTCTATCCCAATCTTTCTTTCGAACTACCCAACTACTAATTACAGTCTTAGACATACAGTTTACATTTCCTGGTATAAAAAGTAAACAGTCTGGCGTCACTGAATCCCTTGTCATTAGTCTTTGATGTGTACCTTATATTTCTCTTGGATCTGGTATGTCAATTTTTCTATTAAGTTCAGGTCTTTTTTTTTTTCAATAAAATCCTAAAAGTCTGATAATTCATTGAATGTCCTTTTTCAAAATTTAGGATTATGTTTAACTTTTCTAGGCATGACATTTTTGGCTGAAATTCCAGTTTTTTAGCTCTCTCCTTGAAATCTTGACCTTGTATTCCTTTAAACACATTTTGCAATTATTTTGTTTAACTTTTGTAGGGTAGTTTCCTTGGCAGTTTGCCCTGTAGAACACTAAATTTATAGATTATTATACTTTTTAATTTGTGTATGGTACATGTAAGTTCTAGCAAGGAAAGTCCGTTTACTAAGGCCAATTTGCACCTGCTCTGCAACTTAAAGTCTTGAAGACTTTCCTGGGTCACTGAGAGGTTACATGACTTTCTCAGTCCCACAATCAGTTAATTATCAGGTCTAGGAATAAAACCAGGTTTTCTAGATTTTTTCTAGATTTACTAAGGCCAATTTGCTGTCTCTCACTGCTTAAGCTATGTCTCTGTCTTGATGAATTTCTCCACTGTTTCTCTGAGATTTTCAAATTATCGTGATATACTTAAGTATGATTTAAAATGACTCGTTTATTTTAATATGTCTCCTGAAAGTAGGAGTGCTTTTCTCTCCTTTCTACTGTTATTTCTTTCTTTAATTTTTTTGTCTTCATGCTAATGCTAGTGTTCCAAGTTCTGTGTTAAATAATAGCATGGGAGGGGGCATGCCTGCTTTATCCTTTTGCCACCCTGGGAAAACTTCTGGTGTTTTTCACTTGCAAATAATTATAGATTTTAGTTTTAGAAATACACACATAAAAAAGGGTTTTTGCATTCATATTCTTTAAGGGGCTTTAAATACGAATGTGTGCTATGTTTTGTCAAAGCCTTTTTCAGGGTCTATTGATGTAATTATGTGCGGATTGTTATTTACGTAATTAATTATGTTTTCAAATATCAAACCATTTTGTCATTCCTGCTATAAACCCAACTTGATAAAAACTTATACTTTGGGGGTGCATTACTGTTGTTTTCTCTAAAATTTTATTTTAAATTTTGGCATAAATATTCTTGAGTGAACCTGGGCTATAATGGTCTCTTTCTTTTTTATTCTTCTCTTATTTAAGTATAGGGCTACTATTTTGTAAAAAATATGCCTTCTATCTCAATTACTGAGAATAATTTTTATAGCGTGACTATCCACTTTTTAAAACATTTTATATAATTCATTTAGACCAAGAGTCCCTCTCCCCACCCCATTGTTAATTCATCATTTATTTAATTTCTCTGTCTAATATTGGGTTAAGATCTTTATTTCTTGTTTTGTCATTTGAGTATTTTGTATTTTGTGAGATTTGTGGAAAGACATCCTGGAGTAGCGGATTGAGAACTGGCATTGAAGCCAGGGAGTCCTGAGTTCCAGTCCCATTTCTGACACAAATTGGCTGTGTGACTCTGGACAAATCACTTTACTTCTTGGTACTGTAGGTAACTCTGTAAGAAGGTGCCACCTGAATTGGGAAAGGGTGTTTCCTTACCTAGGAGATCCTTATACTAATTAAATCACAAATTGAGTCCTAATCCTTACATTTTGTAGATAATTATCCATTTGCTTTATGTTCTCAATTTTTCTTGCACATAATTATACACATACATGTTTCTGAAATTAGAAAAATTTCTTGACTTTTTTTGTGAATTCATTTATTTGTTTTTTATTTTACAATTTGATTTTATGTTCTCTCTTTTTCTTTGATTAATTAATACTTCATTTTATTAGTCTTAACAACTCAGTTATTTGCTTTGCTTACCAATTCCTTGCTTATCAAGGCTTTGCATTTTTAATTTGATCTATTTCTTCTCTTATTTTCAAAATTTCTTCTTTTTTGTTTGCTTTCCATTTGTCAATGTTATTTTTAAATTGTATACTTAATTTACTAACCCTATCTTTTTAATTTAAAAAATATCTTAGAATATCTTAAACATCCCTCAAGGCCTGCTTTAGCTAAATCCCATAAATTTGCATATGCCATCTCATCCTTATATTTCTCTATAATGTAATTATTATGATGTTTTTTGATCCACTCATTCTATCTCATATTTTGATTTACCTAGTTCTTAAGCCCCTAAACAGCAAAAATAATGTATTCATTGATTATTCTTGTCATATCAGATTTTCTTATTTACCTTTCTTACATTAGAGGAATTGATAAGCAAGTCTTTCCATGGTTTTTTTCTAAAACCACACAGCTCATCATTTCTTATAGGATAGTAGTATTCCATCATAATCATATATCACAACTTATTTAGCCATTCCTCAGTTGGTGGGCATCCCTTCAATTTCCAATTCTTTGCCACCACAGAGAAAGCTGCTATAAATATTGTAGAACATATAGGTTCTTTTCTTTTTTCCCTAATCATCTTTGGAAACAGACCAAGGAGCAGTATTTGCTTTCTTGTATATAAGGAACAGATGAGCAGTTGCAACTGGTTTTCATTATTAAGCGAAGGATTTTCTGTTGATTGTCTAGGATACTTTTTGCTTGAAATCTAAATTCCATAATTTGATCACATTTTTTTTGTTGTTGAATTAAACTTGGAGTTTCTATCCATTGACACTTTGTCCTATGTTTTCAATACTTCTGTGGAGTTTTGTGTATTACATTTCTGAAGTATGATATTCAGATTTTTATTTCCTTATGTTTTTCTGAAAGATCTAGGGTAATTTTCTCTTTACATAATATTTTAAAGTTCACTTTCCATGGTTGGAAAGATTATATATGAGATATATTATATAAATGTAGCTATATGTTTCTAATATATTAATCTGATGTTAATATATACATATATCTTAATCTTATGATCTTCTGGTTTTGTTTAATCAGTTTTTCTTGGACTTTTGAAAAATTTTTTAGTTCCAAATCTGCCATTCTCTTTATCTGAAGAGCTCTTGTTTTGGGGAGTTTCTCCACCCTATGCTTGGTACACTCCATTCCTGGTAAGATACCTATCATTTCTATATTTTAAGCTATATTCTAGATAGAGAAATACCATTTTTAGATATTATATTCTTAATTAATTCTTCACTTCAAAAATCTATTTTGGGGGGCAAAAAAGTCCAACAACAACCTGGAAACTAAGGGGAAACCATTTAGGAACGGCTAAAGAAGTTGTGGTATATACAAGTGAGGAGCAGCTAGGTGGTGCAGTGGATAGACCCCCAGTGCAGGAGTCAAGAGGACCTGAGTTCAAATCTCACCTCTGACACTTGACCCTCACTCGCTGTGTGACCTTGGGCAAGTTCCTTAACCCCAGTTGCCTCATCCTGGGTCATCTCCAGTCATCCTGATGAATATCTGGTCACTGGATCCAGATGGCTCTGGAGGAGAAGTGAGGCTGCTGACCTGCACAGCCCTCCCTCACTCATATAAAGTCAAGTACAAGTCATGTCATTATTTCTCTGATGGCATGGTCTTCTTTGGCAAGGAAGAATGAACACACTCACACATACATGTGAATGTGATGGAATGCTATTGTGCTGTAAGACATAAGGAAAGAGATGATTTTAAAAGACTTATTCAAATTCTTACAGTGCAAAGTGAGCAAAACCTGACTATATATTAAACAAAATAAACACTTTTTAAAGATTTTTATAAACTGGTGAAATATAAAAATGAACAAAACTGGGAAAATAATTTATACAATAACAATAGTATAAAAACAAACCACTTTGAAAACCATAAGAATTATGATCAATATGATGAACACTAATCCAAAGGACCCATGATATAACTTGCTATTGATGACAGAGGGGTGATGGATTTAGATTGCAGAATGGGACATATATAGGGCTGTATCCAGTCATTGAGAGAATTTGCTTTGCTTTATTATGCATATTTGTTACAAGGAATTTGTTTTTCTTCTCTTTTCCTTCCTTCCTTCCTTCCTTTCTTTTTATTTGCTCAATGGGTGCTGGTTAGAGGGAGAGAAAATAAGGTTCTGTTAATTTTTTTTTTTAAATAGAGAGAGGTGAGGGTGCTATGGATATGGAATTTTTCAAGCACATTCAGGTTTATTTGTAGTAGTATTATTGTTAGTAGAAGTATTAGTTTTACTTTATTAATTTACTTTGTCATAAGAGACCTTTCACAGAACTGGGGAAATCTGTAAATTTTTGTAATGTTAAAACAAAACAAATTAATAAAACAACCAAAAAAATCTACTTCTTTCTTCTGATAAACTGGTGAAGTTTAAAGCCCTTTTCCAACATTTGTTATGTGTGACAAAACCCCACATCTGATCCATTGGTGTTATATTGTAGGTGGTGCAGTGGATAGAACACCAGTGCAGGAGTCAAGAGGACCTGAGTTCAAATCTTACCTCAGACACTTGACACTCACTAGCTGTGTGACCTTGGGCAAGTCATTTAACCCCAATTGCCTCATCCTGGATCATCTCCAGTCATCCTGATGAACATCTGGTCACTGGATTCAGATGGCTCTGAAGGAAAAGTGAGGCTGGTAACCTGCACAGCCCTCCCTCACTCAAAACAAAGTCAAGTGCAAGTCATGTCATTATTTCTCTGATATCATGGTCTTCTTCCGCAACGAAGGACGAACACACACACACACACACACACACACACACACACACACACACACACACACACACACACACACACACACACACTGTTTGCCCAAGACTTCTCGGTCTTTATTCTTTATACTTCAACACAGCTAAGTTCTTGTAGGTCACACCCTTTGTGCTCACATGAATGACCACAAGTGGATGGTCATCATCTAGTTTGATAAGTTGTAAGACACTTGTTGGGTAATGTCTCATTAAGCCATACGCCTCTTGTTATAGTTGCCTTAGTGCTCCTCTGCAGGTAGTCACTGACCACCACTTGTCTCTTCTTTTTCTGACCCCTACTCCCCTGAAAGCATCTCTTAGATCCCCCCAAACATTCCTGGAAGTAAAAGCAGATACTTCCTCATCAGCCTCCAACTCCCTCTTCTTTGGGAACAACCTTCTATGTGTTCATCCTCAAGTTTTTAGTGTCTTTTGTCTCTGTGTCTTCTTTGTTACTTCCCTCCCACCCTTCCACCTCCTGACACAGATCAGGATTCTTCTGTGCCTTTTCAGGTCTTTCTTTCTTTCTTTGTTTTCACATTGAGGCCTTCCTTCCGTTTTCTGAAGGAACATTTAATTCTTTAGATAAGTGGAGTTCCTTGACTCCTTTTCTTTTTCTTTCAGGAAAGATACCAGCCAGCAATTTGAGCAAAGATAGCAGTCACTTGGCAGTGACAGAAATATTAACATCCCATATTCCATGCAGGTCACTACAACCCTTCATTTTTGCTGGGGGTGAGATCTTCAGGCTTTTTTCATTCTTGTTAGCTCCCCTGGAGACTTCTCAGCTACCTTAGTTCAATGGTTTATCATTTTGTTTTCATTTCTCTAGGAACCATGACAGAAGACCAAAAGGTCTAAAAAAGTTTTTTTTTTTTGCCTCTTTTGATAGCCAAAGAACCCCCCCAAAAATAACAAATCCCACAATTTTGTGGAGTTTATCACTGGACAAATAACAATGACACAGGCTATTATTTTAGATATTGTTAATTGGGGGCAGGGAGAGAATAAGCCTTTATATAGCACCTTATGTACCAGGCACTATGTTAAGCATTTTACAAATACCTCATTTGATCCTCACAACAATCCTGTGAGATTGGTATTTCCATTTTACAATTTAGGGAAACTCAACCACATGAGGATCACACAGTTATTCAGCGTGTGAGGCTACATTTGAACTTGAGTCATCCTGACTCCAGGCCTAGCACTCTATCTACTCCTCCAAATTTTAAAGTAAAATACACTCAAAAGTCAAACACATTGATTTCACTGTGTCATGTCCTTTAGCCCAATTTACCGGGACTGACTCTCCCCACCCTGCAAGGTCACCAGTGGTCCAAAAGCCCCACTTTGAGAATCACTGCCTTAGTCAGCAGTCTTGTCAATAAAATCATTTAGTTAAACAGTCATGCCTTTGCCAAATCAGAGGGAAAGTCTATGCAGATCTGTCTAGGTTTACCACCTGACATTCTACAAAATAGTGTAGGGAATTTTCTACTATGATTTCCCTTATAGTTTGAGAAGGACCTTCTTTTCTGTCTTCCCTTCCCAGAAAGAAGTAGTCAAAAGAGTAGGAATGGGTGGTAAGTAGAGGTGGTAGGCTGGGTGGTGCTGTGGATAGAGCGCTGGACCTGTAGTAAGGGAGACCTGAGTTCAAATCTGAACTTGGACATTTACTAGCTGTGTGACCCTGGGCAAGTCCTCATCAGTAAAATGAACCGAAGAATGAAAAGGCAAACCACTTCAGTATCTTTCCTAAGAAAACCCCAGATAGGATCATAAAGAGTTGGACACACCTGAAGAACAACAAAGATAGAGAGGTGTTACTAAAAGCTTCCTGAATGGTCCTCTGTGCAAATATTCAGGGCATATGTAGTGTAAAAAGCACCAGCCTTTGAATTTAGAGGACAGTGGTAGTAGTAGTAGTAGTAGTAGTGGTAGTAGTAGTAGTAGTAGTAGTAGTAGTAGTAGTAGTAGTAGTAGTAATAGTAGTAGTAGTAGTAATAGCAGCAGTAGTTCACATTTCTGTAGCATTTAATTTTCTCATAACAGCATAAGGTAAATAGTACAAGTGTTTTTCTCCCCATTTAAAGATGAGAGAACTGAAGCTCAGAGGGTTGAAGTAATTTGCCCAGGACCACAGAGCTACTAAAAGAGAGTTTGAACTTGAACTCAGATCTTCTGACTCCAAGTCCAATCTTCATTTCATTAGCCCTTACCTTGCTATTTCTTTTAATAATAAAAAGCTTAAATGTATGTAACTATGAAGTTTACCCTGTACTTTATTTTATGCTGCCTGCATTATTTTATGCCACTTGTCCATCAGTAAGTCAATATGCCTTTATTAAGCATATGCCAACCACTGTGCTAAGTGGTGAGCACATACAGAAAAGGTTGAAAGCAGTCCTGCCTGCAAGGAGTACGACTAATGGATGGAGCTGACAGTAACAACTCACATTTATATCACTCTTCACAGTGCACAAAAGGAAATGGAGAGTGTGCAGGATGTGGAAGTACAGGATCCCTGTGAATCCTGGCTCTGCTACTAACTACATATGTGACCTTGGTCAAGTCATTTAACTTGTCTGTCACTCAATGACCTCATTTGTAAACTAAAAAAAATGGACTAAATGGGCTCTAAGGTCTCTTCCAGCTCTATAATTATGATCCTATGAATGATCTGATAAAGTAGACAGTATAAGACCTTTCACATTTCATTGTATAGATAAGGAAACTGAGACTCAAAAAGGGTTAAATGGACTTGTCTAAAGTCACACAACTAGTATAGAATCTAAGCCTCAAATTCCTGTCTCCACGGTCCACAGTTTCTCCAATAATACATCGCACTTCCATTCCTTTCAAGGATGTAAAGATGAGATAATTAATACATAGGATTTTAAGCTAGTCAAGACTTTCATTCATTTTTTAGTTATGTCCGACTGTAACCCCATCTTCTTGACAAAGATACTGGAGTGGTTTGCATTTCCTTTTCTAGCTCATTTTACAGATGAAGAAACTGAGGCAAACAGGGTGAAGTGACTTGCCCAGGGTCACACAGTCTCTGGGACTGAATATGAACTCAGGAAAATGGGTCTTCCTGACTCCTGGCCTGGCATTCTATCTATTGAACCACTTAGCTGCCCTTATTCAAGCTTAAAAGTACACTGGCTTATATGTATATGAAGGGTTATACAATATACATTAGTAGTAATTTCTGTTCTTTTTTCTCTCAATTTGAAAGAAAAGTTTTTTTAACTTGCATCTGGGGGTAGTATCACATCTATCAGCTAGAAGGCTGTGATTTGATAGACAACAGGCACTACGTAAAACTTTTTCAATGAATGGCTTAGCTCTTAGCTTTAAGTATTAAGTAACTTTTACTAGCTATGTGTGACCCTGGGCAAGTCACTTCACCCTGTTTGCCTCACTTTCCTCATGAGCTGGAGAAATAAATGGCAAACCACTCCAGTATCTTTGTGAAAACCCCAAATGGGGTTATGAAGAGTTGGACATGACTGAAATGACTCAACAGCAACAAAATATATTTAGCCAAGGAGCTGGTGCTCCTGTTCACAGGGAGAATGTAGAGCACATTCCAACTAAAACTCGTAGGCACATGCTGTGATCAAATAACTCCACAGGAACGGTTCCCCCTACACCCTCCACTCCCTTCTGGTGGAAAATGGGACACAAGGAGATCTGGAGGAGAGAAGATCATCAGCAGGGCAAGATATTCAGCCAGTGCAAATGTACAACATTTTCCCATGCTAAAGTACACGGTGACTTGAAGGAGCTGGTGCAGGATACTTTTCCCAGGAGTGAAGCATTCAGTGCTGGTTATGCATTTTCTGCAAGTGTGCAAGGTAGTTAGTTGAAAATGACTTCATGTGCATGAGTTATTATTTTGTAAATCAAGGCAAGACACTCATAACACAAACAAAAAGTTTTCAGTTTGGTGCTGCTGTTTCATCACACCCTTTGTAAAATATTAGTATTAACATCAGAACATTAAAGGATGCTAAAATGAAATAATCAGCTTTGCAAATGGATAGGTTGGAAGATACAAATATCTTTGACAGATTGTAGAACTGCATTACCTTTGTGTAACCTTGGTTTATTAAAATTTCTGTTCATATCTATGCTTAACTTTATCAAGGACAGCTTTCTTCCTTTCTTTTCTCTTTTCTTTCTTCCCTCCTTCCTTCTTTCCTTTCTTCCTTCCTTCCTTCTTTTCTTTCTTCCTTCCTTCCTTCTGTGCTTTTTTCTTTCTTTCTTTCTTTTTTTCTCTCTTTCTTTCTAACAGGGTTGCAAGACTAGTAGATAAGGAGAATGCTTTAGATAGAATTAACCTGGATTTTAGCAAAGCATTTAATAGTTTCTGATTCTCAGCTTGTGTACAAGATGGAGAGAGAAAGCAAGATTATTGTACAATTAGATTAGCTGAAAAAATGAATACAAAAAGTAATCATTCACAATAATACCTGCCATTTTCATGCCTTAAGGTTTGCAATGTGCTTTACACATATTTTCTCACCTAACAATAACCCTGTGGGAGGTAGGT
Organism: Notamacropus eugenii; assembly: GCF_028372415.1. Classification (NCBI taxonomy): domain Eukaryota; kingdom Metazoa; phylum Chordata; class Mammalia; order Diprotodontia; family Macropodidae; genus Notamacropus; species Notamacropus eugenii. Next base: position 100,673,898 of record NC_092872.1, on the reverse strand, counting down.
GCTAGTATTAAAAGCATTTTGCAGATGAGGAAACTCAGGCAGATGTAGGTCAAGTAACTTGCCTAGTTACACAAAAAAAAGTATTTAAGGTCAGATTTGAATTTAATAATAACAATATTAACTTACATTTAAATGTTGTTTTTCAGTCTCATCCAACTCTCTGTGACCCTATTTGGGGTTTTCTTGGCAGAAATACTGGAGTGGTTTGTTTTGTCCTTCTCCAGCTCATTTTACATATGAGGAAACTGAGGCAAACAGGGCTAAGCGATTTGCCCAGGGTCACAGAGCTAGTAAGTGTCTGAGACCAGATTTGGACTTAAGAAAATAAGTCTTCCTGACTTCAAGCCCAGCCCTCTATGCATTAGGGGCATCCACCAAGTTGCCCTAGCATTTATATAGCACCTACTATGTGCCTGGCACTACACTCAGGGCTGTACAGACAGTATCTCATTTGAGTCTCATGACAATCTTTTGAGACAGAAACTATTATCATCCCCATGTTACAGTTGAGGAAACTGAGGCAGACAGGAGCTAAGTGACATGCCCAGGATCACACAGCTAGTAAGTATGTGAGGCTGAATTTGAACTCAGATCATCCTGATTCCAGTCCAGCCCTCTACCCACTAGGCCATCTAGCTGCCCTGTTCATGGGTCAGTATAGAGTTCCCTAAGGATCTAGGGAACTTGGTTCTGGACTGTTTGAATTTTAAAAATCTTGGATAAAAACATAGATAGGGTCCTTACCAAAGTTTCAGATGACACAAATCTTAGAGGAATAGCTAAAGTTATGAATGGCATAATGAGGTTTTGAAAAATCTGGAAAGGTTAGAAAATTGAGTCTGACAAGATGAAATTTAATAGGGATAAATGTAAAGGTTTTTGTGGATTCAAAATCAATTGAGCAAAACACAAGCTAGAAGAGGCATGGGAAGAGAGCAATATGTGAACTATACCCATGGTTTTTAGCCTATAGCAAGTTCAGTATAACTCCTGAGCACATTATGACCCAATGAAGCTAATGTGGTTTTAGGCTATGTTGGGAGAGGCATAGCACATTGCCTGGCACACAGCAAGCATTTAATAAATGCCTGTTTCCTTCCTCCCTCTCTCCTTCCATCCCTCTTTCTTTCTCCCTTCTCTCCCTCCCTCCATTCTTTCCTTTCTTCCTTCCTACCTAGCCTCTTTCCTTCCTCCCTTTCTTCACCCCTTCCTTCCTCTTTCCCTCCCTCCCTCCCGCTCTTCCTTTCTAACAGATGAGGAAAATGAGTAACACTGTCACTTCCTTTATTTTCCTCCCAAATTCCAGAGTGAATGACAGTACCAGTTTAAAATGTAACTGGGAAATTTTAAATGAAATACAAATACACTACAACTTGGATAATGTTAATTTAGGGTTTTCTGAACCAATCAGACAACTCTTTTAGACTAGAAATTGCAAAGCAAGTGCTGACTTGTACTGGCAGAAGAGTTTCCTCATCTGGGAATTCTGTTTACTAATGAAATCACAGGTCCAGTCCTTATCCCCCTTTGCTTTAATTGGTTCCCATGACCAAAGAATTTATTACCAGCTGGGCAGCAGATGATGATGTGCCCGTCTTCATCTTACCCCTCAGTATAGTCAAGTGATCTACTAAAGGGAGTAAAAAAAAGAGTTACTCCAGACTAGACCAAGCATACGCAGAAGAGATCTGAGCTGGAAGTGGCAGAAATTCTGGGGCTTTGAGGGATTTACTCGAAAGATCTGAAAGATGGGAAGGTGTAAAAACCTGTATAAAAATTACAAATATTATTATAGGAATGACAACATTAGAGAAACTATCAATAACCACTGATCCATATTCTCACTTTCCTGTCTCTACAAAATCTTTGAGAATACCCTATGCGTACGTCACGAGTTCATCAATGGAGCTCTGTGAGGGAGCTTGGACAAGGCTTGAAAGATGGAGTCCATGAGCCTTTGAAAGACTTCAGGGATGGGGGTGGGTATTGGCATGGAACAGGCAACGAGATATTTGCACAGAGCAAGGTCAGGATAACAATGTGGAGGGAGGATCATCAGGCTGTACCTAACCATGAATTGTTTCCCACAAAAGAATTAGCTGCGGACAGCACTTTTTTGGTGCCAGTAGGCATACTTGCTAATTCTTGTATTTCCAAATCTAGCTGCAAGGCAATATAGTTATGGACTCAAACAGGGGAGAGAATGAGGGTCTAGGAAAGTGGAGAGAGGATTGTTCAGAGAGCTAGAATTAACACGGGACAGCAAAGTTCTAGAAGCTAAGGAAAGAAACAGTGCCCAAAAGGATGTGATCGTCAGCAGTATCAAATGCCTCAGAGATGTCAAGAAGGATGAAGACTGAAAAAAAAATCCCTCAAGCTTTGTGAAAGCAGTTTCAGTGACAGGATAGTGGTAGAAGCCAGATTATAAGGAACTTCCCAAAGAGTAACTGGTAGTAAAGCAGTATCAACTGAAATTCTTTCTTTAAAATTTTTGTTCCCATTTTAAAAACCATGTTTATTAAGACTACTAGGGACAGCCAGGTGGCGAAGTGAAAAAAAAGTCAGAAAGTTCATCTTCCTAAATTCAAATCTGGCCTCAGACATTTACTAGTTGTATGACCCTGGGCAAGTCAATTTACCTTGTTTGCCTCAGTTTCCTTATCTGTAAAATGAGCCAGAGAAGGAAATGGCAAACAATTCCAGTATCTCTGCCAAGAAAATCTCAAATGGGGTCACAAAGAGTGGGACACAACTGAAAAATGACTGAACAATGAAAAACAGTGCTCCTGGGAGAAGAATTTCAGGGTACAAATGACTCCCCTTTCCCTCTTTCCAGTTTCTAACATAGGGCAGCGAGGTGGTGTGGTGCAGGATTTGGAGTCAAGAAGACCTGAGTTCAAATCCTGTCCCAGATACTAGTTGTGTGACTGTGAGAAAGCTGGATGATCTCTCAGTTTCTCAATTTTCTTATCTGTAAAATAGAGATCCTAATAATATCTGTCTCACAGAGCTTCATAAAGATCAAATAAGCTGACGTATGTAAAGCATTTTGCAAACTTTAAAGTATGATATAAACGTTAGTTATTGTTATTATTATTTTCTAGGCAATGGTCAGTTGGCTAAAGGCTAGGGGTAGGGCACCTGAAGCCTCTAGGCCACATGTGGCCTTCTAGGTCCTTGGGTGTGGTGTGGCCTTCTAGGTCCTTGGGTGTGGTGTGGCCTTCTAGGTCCTTTGGTGTGGCCTCTTGACTAAGTCCAAGTTTTACAGAATAAATCCATTTACTAAGGGGATTTGTTCTGTGAAGTTTGGATCCAGCCAAAGGATGGCACTTGAGGACCTAGAGGACCACATATGGCCTAGAGGCTGCAGGTGCCCCACCCCTGGGCTAAAATCCTACTAAATGAACTGTGTGAGAGGGAGAGAGAAAGAGAAAGAGAGAAAAACAGAGAGAGACAGAGAGACAGACAGAGAGAGAGAGAGAGAGAGAGAGAGAGAGAGAGAAGGAAAGAGGAGAGGAAGAGAGAAAAAGGAGAAAGAAGGAGAGGTAGCATTATTTGATTAGGACTATGCATTCTTTCTGTGGAAATGTCTAGGTCTATACAAACATAAAAATCCATCAGAAACGCCTTGTATTAATTGAGAAAATTATTATTAACTATAATACTAAAGATATAAGACCCATGAGAATTCCTGTAAACAAGATGGAACTAGATTACCAATTGGTGGCTGACCTCTTCAGCTAGACCTCTCATACAACCACCAGAGAAAAGCTAAATAGAGAAAGAGCAGAGCTGCTGTGACCACTCTGCCTTGCCAGAAGGGGACAAAGAGAGAGGGTGAAGAGCCAGAGAACTCAGACCAGTATGTCTTCTGCCTCCAGAGCCCTAAGGGAAGTGGCAGTAGAAAGCCACAAAACATTCATGGAAATGCATACATTCCGTGAAAGACATGTCGCTGTTTCCCATTGCCTTCCTCTGCTCCAATAAACAGTGAAGACTTCACAGGACATATTTCACATTTATAACTTGGACTAAACCCTGGACTCCAGACTTATCACTGCCAATCAAGCTAGTTAGTTCTCAGCCATCTGTCTCCATGTCTTGCTCCCCATGGCTTCCATTACTCTCAGTGGAGGAGGAGTTCTCCTTTTCCCTGCTTAACTGGCTTCCATTAATCCAAAGTGAGGGTGTTGGGGACTCCCTCAGTCATTCAGTTCCCTCCTCCTAAGTCTCTTGAAGCATTGTCTCTGTGGGCATGACCATCACACCAGAGAATCATTAAAGTGGCAGAGTGAAGAAGAAGGTTTGGAAGGATGGCGGGGGAGGGGGTCAGACCACAATGCCAGAAAACAGCAACCAACCTCAAGTGACTGGAGGACAAAATAAAGGAATGAGCTTACTGTCACTAGAAGTCTCCAAGCAAAGTCTGGACCACCACTTTTCAGGAATGTTGGAGAGAGAAGCCTTGCTTAGGGACAGATTGCACTAGAGATGACTTCTAAGGTCCCTTGCCATCTGAGATTCTGTGATTTTTGAGTAGGTTTAGTGTGTGAAAATATAGGAAAGGTAGAATAGGATGGTACTTGAGGACCTAGAGGGCCACATATGGCCTAGAGGCTGCAGGTTCCCCACTTTGGGCTAAATCCTACTAAATGAACTGTGTGAGAAGGAGAGAGACAGAAAGAGAGAGAGAGACAGAGAAAGAGAGATAATTCAGGTTAGAGAGTGAAAATTCAAAACTGAAGATCACAGGATCACAATAGTCATATGTAGGGTGTGGCTCACCGTAGACCTATCTGTGAGAATCATGGATTTAAAATAAGTTGGAAGGGATGTTAGAGGTCATTGGTAGTCATGTTGTAAGGGCATTTAGAGGCATCTGGAATCCAATAGAAGATCTAGTTAAATACCTTCTTTTTTTCTTTTCAGTTCTAAATTTTCTCCCTGCCTCCACCTTTCCCCTAGCCATTGAGAAGGCAAGAAATAAAATAGCCATTATAGATATGAAATCATGTAAAACATTTCCATATAAGTCATGTTGTGGGGAGGGGGGAAAGGAAGAAAAAAATAAAGAAAAAATACTCTTCAATCTGCACTCAGAGTTCATAGTTTTCTCTCTGGAGATGGACAGCACCTTTCATTGGGAGTCCCTTGGATTGCTGTGGATCACTGTACAGTATTGATCAGAGTAGCTAAGACTTTCATAGCTGATTATCCTTACAATATTGCTGTTACTGATGTTCTGGTTTTGCTCATTTCACTTAAATACTCTAATTTAAAAAAAAGTTTTATTGATGGATTTTGTCTTTAAGTGGTTGTAGTTTTGGGAAATGCTCCCTATTCCTCTCAAAAAAAAAAAAATGAATCCTTACTTATAACAAAGAAAAACAGTTAAGTAAAAAGACCCAGTACCTTGTCTGAGGTAAAATGACACATCCAAAGCTACACAAGGAATTAATAAGGGGGGGCAAAGCCAGATTTCAATAGGACCTCTAACTCCAAAATCAGCTTGATGGCCACTATATTGTGCAACCATCCATAGCTTAGAGGTGATGTTGGTCAAGGCCATGCCAAAATGTGGTTGAAATGAAGTGGAACAGGAGGCCATTGGGGCTGAAGAGCTGTGTGGTCAGAGTATTAAAGGGGGCAGCTACAAAAATACTGATATCCCTAAGGATGCTGGTAGGCAGATTCTCTTTTTTTTATTATTTTATTTGTTTTCAGTGCTCTACAATCACTTTCATATATCTTAGATTTTCCCCCTCCCTTACCCCCTGCCTCCCCACTCCCTCCTTGAGACAGCATACAGTTTTACATAGGTTCTACACATACATTCCTATTAAATACATTTGCACCTTAGTCATGTTGCATAGAATTAAAATGAATGGGAGAAATCATAAAACAAACCAAAACATAATTCAAAAGAAAACGATCTGCTACATTCTGCAATTGAATTCCATAGTTCTTTCCCTGGATGTGGAAGGCATTTTGCCTCAAGACTCCATTGGGAATTATTTAAGTCCTTGCATTGCAATGAAGTACTAAGTCTAGTAGGCAGATTCTAGGTCACTTAGAAAGTTAGAAGAGTGACCTAGTGTCCAGTTAATGATGACAACCTTTGTCGTCTGCCTTCTAAGTGTCATTTTTTTAATTACTTTAAAAAAACCCCAGCAGATTGCTCTGCACAAAAATATTGCATCCAGGAAGACTGACTGTATTGTGCATGGGAGCAATAACAGTTTCTGAGTGTGCCTGTTCTCCCACAGTTCTAACAACACTGAGTTTCATGACTTCTTTCAAATGGAATGGCAAAAAGCTCTTAATTCAATCGATAACCATTGTATTAAGCGCCTACTATGTGCCAGACACTGTGCTAAGCTGGAAATACAAAAAAGAAGCAAAGGACAGTCTCTTTCCTCAAAGAACATAATTATACTCTAATGGAGACAACATACAAATAAATGTATTTAGGGGATAATTAACAGAGAGAAGGCACTGGAATTTTGAGAGGTCGGGGAAGGCTTCCTGGAGAAGGAATTTTAGTTGGGACTTAATTATGCTTATATGTTAGCTTTGACCTTGATGAGTCATTAACTTCTGTCTGCCGCAGTTTTCTCATCTGCAAAATGAGATAGAAACTACCTTCCAGGGTTGTTGAGAAGATAGAATGAGGTAATATTTATAAAATGCTTTGCAAACCTTAAAGTGCTATAATAGTTATAACTAATAATAGTATGGTAAACATACTGCTTTAACCTAATTAAATTGAATACAGTAAGTGGTAGTGGTAAGTAGGAGAAGAAAGGCAGGGAAGTCAGTTTTGATCAGACAGCCCTTTTGATGTGCCTTAACACATAGCAGACAGCTCTTACCAGCATCTTACATAGATTATTAATTTATAATTTCTACTATAATGATTTTTATCACAATGCTAAATAAATAATAGTAATTAGATATTCCATGTTACAGATTATTTTATAATAATTTTAGTTACTGAGGTTGAAGTAGAAGAAAAAGAAAGAATTGGCATCACATACCATGTTCCATCTAATTTGTTTGGATTCACACAATCACCATTTTCTTCATCCTAAATTAAATTAATCTACTATTTCACAAGCTTTCCCCAAGAGCTAATAAAGTGGAAAATCTGACAGACCTTTCTTTTGAGACACAAAAAAGCTTTGTAGAAAATACATAATAGCAGATACATGTGTCCACTTAAGTTTTTAATTTTCCCTTCTCTGAATCAGACACAAACTATTCATTATACAATTCCCAAGTCTTTCTATACCATGTAGAGCACGTATGGAAAAAATTACAGACTGCAACCTTACTCACCTACAATGTTATTCCTTCAAGTAGTATCATTTCTAGCCAGAAGACCTTTTCACATTTTTCTTTTTCTTTTATTAACAATGACTTTGGAAATACAATAGGCAGAAGCTATGGAAGAAAAGGCATAGTATGATCACTGTCAAGTGTACTTTTTATTTCCATTTAATCTTTGAACTCCTAAAAATTAGTTTAGAATTTACTTTTATTCTTTCCTTTTCTCTTAAAAATGAAAAAGTAATAATTACACTGCTAATAAAAATAATGCTAATTTCATCAAAGGGTCCCATGATGGAAGAAAGTGTTTATGAGCAACTAAAATACGTGGATAAATATATAAACATTTCTCTAATTTTCAAGAATTTTCACTAAATGAAAGAGACTTTTGTAAGTTATTAGGTTAGTTGTCACATTTAGTACAGGTAGATTTTGGTTGGTCTCAGGAATCAGCAGATTATTAGTAAGAACAGTAACTATAGTATTTTCCACAAAAATAAACTTTGTAACTTCTATTTCCATTCCCCCCACCAAAAAAGAAAAAGTTCAAAGTAACTGATTTTAGCAAAGTTCAAGCCATTGATCTCCAGATAAGTGCAATGTTACTTTAAGGAAAACCTAACTTGGGAGGACCTAGAAAACAGAGTAAGTTCTACCCTTACACCATGTCTTTCATCTGACTCCCTTTCTCTACTCAAAATACCTAGTTCAGGCCTTCATAACCTTTCCCCTAGATTACTGTGATAGTCTCATAATTGGTCTCTTTGTCTCAAGCTTATCACCATTCAATACAGAAAAGTAATTTTCCTTAAGTACAGATCTAACCATATGATACCCCCCCTCCCACACTCCAGTGGCTTCCTATTGTCTTCAGGATCGAATATAATCTGCTCAGTTTAGTTTTGACTGGGCTTTTTGGGGAGACAATTGGGCGTTAAGTGACCTGCCCAGGGTCACACAGCTAGTCAGCGTCTGAGGCTAAATTTGAACTCAGGTCCTTCTGGCTCCAAGGTCGGTGCTCTATCCATTGTAAGACCTAGCTGCCCCTCTGTTTAGCCTTTAAAAACTGATGCAACATGGCTCTAAACTATCTATCCCAAATTACCTTGTATTTAACTATTTTATATATTGTATTTATTAACTTATTTATGATGTGTATATGTACATGTACTTATGTAGTGAAAGCTCCTTACATTCCTGACTCCAAGATTTTGTCCATGCTTGCCCCTTAATGTGAGATTTTGTTTTGCTGCTCTCTCCCTATTCAAATTTTATTCATCAAGATTTCTGGGTCTATTTCCTTTCCAAATCCTTTTCTTGACACTCCATCCTCTAATGATTTTCTCCATTTATGATCTATTATTACTATCATTTCTTTTGCATGTATACATACATATATCTGTACTGCTTATTTTGAAATGTAGAAGAAGATAATCAGACTCTAAGAAAGAGAAAGCATCAGAGATATGTATGAATGGAAGAGGAATTGATCTGGTTACATACAGAGAAAGATAGACAACCAATGAAAATCCTGAATGACTGTGTCGGTATCCTTGAGATACTGGAAAGAACACTGATTTTGGGGTCAGAGAGCTTCATTTGAAGTCTTGCCTTTGTACTTGAGTAGCTGTGTTTTATGAGAACAACGAGAATAAATCCACTTCTTTGGCACTGCTTCTTAAAAACCTATCTTCTGCAATGAGGGGCAGTGTGAGCTAGTGGATAAATAGCTGACCTTGGGGTCGGAATAACCGCGTTTAAGCCCCACCTCTGACATACACCATCTGTATTACCGTGGATAAGTCATCATCTCTCAGGTAATTCTCTAAGATGACCAGCTGCAGAAATTTACCAAACTGCATGGGTAGAGGTCTGGACAAACTCTAAAATAAAACCCTTACTCCAGGAGTTTTTGGTCTAGTAGGAATGATGGCATGCAAATAAATAAAACAGTTTAGAACATGACTATCTCTTATAACAAAGTAGAAGTTAGGAAAAGAAGAGGGTTTGGGGAGAAAGATAATGGTTCACTTTTGGATGTGTTGAGTTGAAGGATTTTAAATGATTTGATAAAAGAAAATGGGGGTGGGAGGAGCTCTCTTTAGTAAGTGGCTTTAGCACACAACTATATGGTGAACCCCTGAAAAGGAACGTGAATCCTAAGTGCACACAGGGGGATAAAACCTCCTCATCTTAATGGTATGCAATGAGAGGGTCCAGTTGTAGGGAATCAGGAAGGTGTGCTTTTTTAGAACACAATGTTTCCAACAATAATACCAAGAAGACAGAACTGATAGAGAGAATGCAGCATGAGTTGATTTGGAATGGAAAGTCTAGGGAACAACCTTCAAGAACATTCAGAGAAAGGCTAGAGAGAAGAGATAAGAGAAAGCAGAATTCTTAGGAGCCGAAGCTGCAGGAACATCAGCTGAGATGGTTGAGGGAACTGGTTGTGCAGGCAGAATTTTTGACCAGAAGCCAGACGGGGGTGGACTTGGGTTCCCAACAGGAAAGAACTGTATTCTTCCACTGACCAAAAGGGGGCTAGAAGTGATGGCCTGACCTTGGACTGAAAGTGATGGGGGGAGTCCGTGTGAACTAGTATGAGAATTGTAACTGGAAGGGTTGAGGCTGAGGAGAAAAGGTTTTAGGACTAAACTAAAAAGGATGATGATAAGATCCATTTGGAAGGAACCCTTCAACACTGTCAACTTGTGTCAAACTGGATAATGTAAGAGTGTATATGCCTTTACTTATGTGGGTTTGCACCCCTCAATCCTCTTAGTAACTTGAATTGTGTACCTAAATAGTAAGTCTGGGTCTGACGCTGGACAGGAGAAAGAGGATATCTCCAGATATAAAGAAAAAAATGAAGAAAGCTCAGCGCCCAGGGAAGGATTTGAGAAATTCATTCATTAATTCACTCATACACTTTTTTTGGGTGGTAGGCAGCAATTGGGGTTAAGTGACTTGCCCAGGGTCACACAGCTAGTAAGTGTCTGAGGCCAGATTTGAGTTCAGGTCCTCCTGACTGCAGGTCCTGCACTTTATTCACCTGGCTGCTCCCCTGCCCCCTTTTATTGGTAACAAACACTGAAAAATCTACCAAGTGCAGTGAGAGGCAGTATGGCCTAATGATAAATAGCCTTGGAGTCAGAAGCAATTGAGTTTAAGCCCCACCTCTGACATAATACCATCTGTGTTACCCTGGATAAGTCATAATCTCTTGGGTAATTTTCTAAGATGATAAACTGCAGGAATTTACCAACCTGCATTGGTAGAGGGAGTTCCCTATATTAATAAAATCAAGTTTAGTCCCTATCCTTATGTGCAATGCATTGAACAAACTATGAAATAAAACCCAACCTCTAAACTCAAGGAGCTTTTAGTCAAATAGGAATGGTGAGATTGGCATGCAAATAAATAATAGTTTAGAATTTGATTATCTACATGACTTTGAGAAAATCTCTTAACCCCTCTGGGCTTCTGTAATACGAGGGAGTTGGACAAGCTGATCTCTTCCAATTTAAATCTATGTTTCTCTAAATGAGGATGAGAAATAGGAGTGTTGCAGATGAGGGAAAGAATGCTTTTCAAATAGGAGAATCAGAGAAAGGAAGTGGTAGCCTTAGAATTAGCCTTACAAGTGGGAATGGACCTTGGGAATATGGGGCAGGGATGGCAATTCCAAGTCTGCAATAGTACAGAGGGGAAAAAATGTGTGTGAAGTTTTAGGAAAATCCTCTCACTTTTAAGCTTTAGTGTTTGACATCATGTTCGTCCTTTGTTGCCAAAGAAAACATAGAAAAGGTTAAAAACTAAGATGGAGTAGCAAATTTTTCTAAATAGTTACAATAAGGACCCATCAATCTATGAAGACCATTTCCAAATAGGTATCTACAGCCCTATCCTCTCTCTTTTTGCTCTACTGCTTCCCAGTTAGGCTACCTCCACGTGGGTGTCTTGTCATCTTGCACTTAATATGTTTAAAGATGAATTCCCCATCTTTCCTCCCCTTAACTCCTGTTTCTTCTCTCATTTGTTTATTTATTTTTATTCCTTTGTATGGTACCCACCACAGGATTTACAGGACCACAGGACTGAGAGCTGGCAAGGAGCGCTGAGATTATTTATCTCAACCCTTTCATTTTACAGTCACCCAGGCCCGAAACCTCGGAGTTATCTTTGACTCTTCTCTCTCTGTCCCCCGTTTCCCCCATCCAATCAGCTGCTAAGTCCTGCTGATTCTGGTTCTGTAGTATCTCTCCCATCCTCCTCCTATTTCATACTCCCATGCTGCTATCCTAGTCAGGCATTCATTACCTATCTCTTGGACTAATGTAACAGTCTCTTAACTGACTTCCCTGCCTCCAGCCTCTATCCATCTCCATTCTTTCCTTCATATCGCTGCCAGGGTTATATGTTCCTCCTCATTGCTTATTCAAAAAAAAAAAAAATAAACCCCCATTAACCTAGACTTTCCCACTCCCCAAATCTACCTTTCCACATTTATTGTGCGTTATTTCCCCTTCACACACTCTAGATTTCACTCAAACTAGACAATTTACTGTTCCTGGTGTCTTGCTCAAACCCACCTTCATGTCTTCATAAGGGGCGTATGATGTTCCTGACCTCTAATATTTGTCCTTCTGAAAAACAGAATGGCCAGCTAGGTGGTGCAGTGGATAGAGCACTGGCCCTGGAGTCAGCAGGACTTGAATGCAAATTTGACCTTAAATACGTACTAGCTGTGTGGCCCTGAGCAACTCCTGGAACCCAGATCCTCTCAAAAAACAAACAGAAGACTCTCTGACTTATCTCTTCCCTTTTGAAAATTCTTCACTGAATTATAGATCTGGAGCTGGAAGAGACCTCAGAGGCTATTTTGTGAAGTGACATGGTCATATGTGTGTATATATATGTATATGTGTATGTGTGTGTGTCTGTAGTAAGTACCAGATTTCAATCTGAACTAAGATTCTCTTATTTTCAAGCAACAGGACTAAAAATTTCTTCCACATCAAAAGGCTTCTTCGTTTCTTTTGAAGACCAGTTTAGGCGTTCCCTGCTCTGTGAAGCCTTGTTTGATTTTCCTAGCTGTAAGTGAGACGTCTTCTTAACTGTGTCCCACCACTCTTGGTTGAGACCTTTCCTGTACACCTTTCATCATGACCATTTATTATTTATTATGGTTATTTAATCTCCCCTACTAGGACGATGGATCTAGACCCCTAAAGGCCTTCAGAGGCCTCTGCCACACACTAATTTTACAGCTGAGGAAACTGGGGGCTGAGGTTTTGGCCCAGCTTGTGGGCCTGTGTTCCTTTCATTGGACCATTCTAGACTTCTTGATGGCATCTTTTTACTTCCAACAATGGATTTCAGGATTTGGGAAGAGGGAAGCTTCTGTTGCTGCGGGTTCTGCCTTCACTAAAGCAGATCACGAAGCCTCTCCATCTTAGCAGACAGCCTCTTCCAGGTGCTGTGGCACCCCTGGGCATCCAGCGGTCCATCTGCTGGTGAAGATGCCAGCCTTGGGGGCACCATGGCTGGCTCTGCAGCCGAAGCCCTTGCAGTCAAGCAGGGCTCATCAGAGGGTCTTCTCCATGGCTGGCAGCTGTCAAGGCCTCAGCCCCTGGGCCAGGAGGAAGGTGGAGGGGCTGCAGGGTGCGGGCACCGTGCTTGGGTGCCACGCTGCAGCCATGGGGGTGGTTATGGACACGTGAGGTACTCAGTGACTTTTGGATACAGAGCTGGCTAGTGAGAAGCAGGGTGGTCAGCAAGAAGGAGAGAGGGACAGAGACACAGAGACAGAGACAGACAGGCAGACAGGGAGACAGAGAGACACGGAGGGAGAGACACACATACAGGGACACACAGACATGGAGACAGACAGGCAGACAGGGAGACAGAGACGCGGAGGGAGAGACACATACAGAGACACAAAGACATGGAGACAGAGACAGAAACAGGAGACAGAGAGATAGGCAGGCGGACAAGCAGAGACAGAGACACAAAGAGATAGAGACAGAGACAGAGAGGCAGACAAGCAGACAGACGGACACCGAGGGTCAGGGAGCGGCGCCGCCCGGACCCCCCTCGCTCGGCCGCCCTGGCCCAGCCCTTCCCGGGGCTCGCTCTCACCCCCGCCCGGTCCCCTCGGGGGCGCCCCGCTCCCGAGCCCGGGTCCGCGCCTCAGCCCCCTCCCTTCCCACCAGCACAGTCGCAGGGAGCTCCCGCCTTTCTCCGGCCTCAGTTTCCCCACTGGAGACGCGGCTCACGCGGACTCCGGGGTCTCTGCGGCCGACCCGGCGGCACTGCTGGGGTGAAGCGGCTCCACGCGTGGGGTCAGTTTTGAACAGACAATAAAGGGTTGTATCTATCCCACGGTCTCACTACGACCATCAGCCCGGGAGGGTCCCCCGGTCCCGCTTCCTCAGCCCGGCTGCCTTCCCGATCCCAGAAGCGCGCGGACGGGTCCCCAAGGGCGGCCGGGGCCGGGGCAGGAGGCGCGTTAAAGCTGAGCGGGGCCAAGGAGGGGAGGGGGCGCCCCACCATGACACCGAACGGGATGTCCCGAGCAGGACAGGAGCGGCCAGGGGCCCGGAGGGCAGGGTCTGCGCGGCGGGGCGCTCGGGGCGGACCGCGGGATTTGGGTTTTCCACGAAAAGCTATTTTTCTAAAGTGTGTGACAGAATGCGAAAGATGATTTCAGCGGTGACCCCAGGCCCCGGGGGCGTCTCAGGCTCCCCGCCTTCTGGGGGGCCCCCACCGCCCCGGCTTTTCTAGTGCTTGCACTGGCACTGGACGGAGGGTCCCGCGCCCGCAGAGCAGGGCCGCGCTGGCAGGGACCCAAGGGCCCGGCGGCCGCGTGGGCCCCGGGTGGGGGCGGGGCTCGGGGGTCCCGGCCGAGGGTCCCGCGCCCGGAGGGCAGGCCCGCCTTGGCAGGGACCCAAGGGCCCGGCGGCCGCGTGTGGGGGCGGGGCTCCCGCGCCCTCTCGCCTCCAGCCGTCCCGGGAACGTTCCGAAAAAGTATCCAAAAGTTCCGCGCCAAGCGCGCCGGAGGGAAAAAAAGGGGCGGTGGGGGAGGCGGGGGGAGGGGAGAGGGAGGCTAGAAAAGCGCCGCGGGCACACGCGCTCTCACACGCTCCGCGCGCCAGCTCGGGGTGGCCGCTCCGCGACAGCGCTCCCGCACGTCTCGGGGTGCCTTCGCAGCCTCCCTCCGAGTCAGGGCGGGGACCCCCCAAGCGCGGAGAGGATGCCCAACGACGATTCCTACAGCAAGCCCTCGACGTCTTCCGACGGGCACGCCGGGCCCGGGGGCAAGGCCGGGGGCTTCGGCAAGGGCGCCGGTGCCATGCTCGGGGCGGCCGGCGGCGGGGCCGGGGGCAGCGGCGGCGGCTCGGGCTCGGGCGGCGCGGGGCCGTCGGGGCCCGCGGGGAAGAAGTCCCCGCGCCTGCCCAAGTGCGCCCGCTGCCGGAACCACGGCTACGCGTCCCCCCTGAAGGGGCACAAGCGCTTCTGCATGTGGCGCGACTGCCAGTGCAAGAAGTGCAACCTGATCGCCGAGCGCCAGCGGGTCATGGCGGCCCAGGTGAGCCTGCGGGGGGCGCGGGAGCGGGGCGGCGTCCGTGGGGCTGGGGGTGCGGGAGCGGGCCGGGGGGTGGGGGCGCGGGGCGAGAGCGCGGGGCGGCGTCCCCGGGGCTGGGGATGCTGGACGCGGGGCGAGGGGTGGGGGCGAGGGGCGGGGGCCGCGGGGCGAGAGCGTGGGGCGGCATCCTCGAGGCGCGGAGCGGTGTCCATGGGGCTGGGGGTGCGGGACGAGGGGCGGCATTCGCGTGGCGCGTGGTGCGTGGTGGCGGGAACGCGGGCCGGCGCCTATGGGGCGGGGGTGCGGGTCGCGGGGGGGCGTCCATGGGGCCGGGGGTGCGGGACGAGGGGCGCGGGACGAGGGGCGCGTGGCGGCGTCCGCGGGGCGGGGGTGCGGGTCGCGGGCCGCCTCTCCTCTCTCCCCCTCCTCCTCCCTTCTCTCCCGCCGCTCCGCTCCCTTCTCCATCCCTCTCTCCATCCCCTGTCCTCCGTCTGTCCCGTTCTCTCTCGTTCCCTGTCAATACTGTATCTGGGGGGCCGGGGGCGGAGTGGGGTTTTAACGGAAGCGCCTACCACGCGCACCCCCGGGGACCTCCTTGATCCCCTGAAAAGCGTTGAGGGAGGGCGCTCCGGGCCCCTTGGTGGGAGGGCCGGGGTGGGGGCGGCGGGGTCCGCACTACAGGACCGCGGGCTCGGCTCGGCTCTGTGTGACTCCCTCGCTCTCGGAGCCAAGGCCGGCTCCCGTCCGGCCCGGTGGGGGTCTCAGCCGCGTTCACACGCGCGGAAGGGCGGCGTTATTGGGCTTTCTTGGACACGCCCCCTGAGGGTTTCATGCCTTCGGGAGCTTTATTATTTGTTTTAAATTCTCAACCTTTCATCCCCCCTTTTCTATTTCCTCCACCCACGGGGAGTGGGAAGAATCCCTGCGTTATCTAAGTGTAAAGTATTTTAAAGCCCGATTTAAAAAAAATCTGTCTTTACCTTAAAGATTTCAGAAAAAAAATTTAAAGTCTCCTTAGAAAGTTAAACACTGTTGAGAAGAGCCTGTATTTATATTTACTAAAGGAAAACACGTTCTTTCCATCTCAGTTTGTGTTTCCCTTTTTAAAGGGTATTTTTTTACTCTGAAGACGGAAAACAAGTACTTACAAACATGGTAAAAAACATCTTTCATTGGAATTGGTTTTAAATGTCAATTTTTGAAATTTGGTGTTAAAAATGAAGGGTAACACAAAAAGACATGTTTTTTGATCGATTTTGTATTACGTCAAAGGTAATTTTTACAGATTTTTTGGTGCAATTTCCAAATATTTTCTAAAAGATAACCGGATACTACTCAAGTAAAGGAACTAGGCTGTGTCCTTTTTTCCTGATATCTCTTAGTTCATCTCAATTAATTGAGAAGAATATACTCTAGCAGCACCGAAGTGGTTCACTTAGGGTGTTTTTGTAGGTTTTAAAAAGTTTTTGTAGAGACAAGCAATATTATAGAGATTTATATATCTTAAAATATGGGTTATGGGGGTATAGCGTTTAATCTATAGAGTTTATAATTTCTCAAAATAGTTCCCTTCAATATTTAGGAAGATTTAACATTTCATAATAAATTTGCTTCGTCTTAAAGTTAGTAAAATTGCCTTGGTAAGGTGTTAGTAGTCTGTTGAATATCAGATGAAGTAATATAAATATATTAAATTTAGTAAACATAACATATATCATGTCTAATTGATATATAATGTATAAATGCACAGTTACATAAATAGGTTGTACACTAGGTATACAATATATAAATATATTATGATAAGTATGTAAAGCAACATTGATAAAATATACACCATGTAGTTAATAGAACAGCATGTCAATATGAATAATAAACATTATTAAATACATATTAGGGATAGTGTATATAATATATACTCCTATAAAGTGCTTTGCAAACCTTGCAAGTTTTAACCATAATGTTAATATTGGCTACTAGTAGGCTGTTTTTATTTTTGAACGTTTATTTCCTAGATTAAAAAAAACGCATATAAGAGGTAAATTCTTTTTCTGAGACTTAAAATTCAGGATTTCTACACTAATTTTTTTCCTGTTAAATTAATCCTCAAAAATTTGTTTAAGAATATGCTAGTACTATTAGCCTAACAGCTCACATTCCTCTGTATTTTAGGGTTTAATAAAGTGTTTTCTGTGCAATACTTCTGTGCTGTTGGATAAATAACATATATTTTTCCAAGATGGGTAAAATGAGACTCAGGATCATGTAGCTAGGCTATATTTGAGCAGGATTTGGATTGAGGTCTTAATTAACTTTTCCTTTATCAAACAGTTTTTGCTGGTGAAAATAATTAAAAATTTCATTAAAAAATCTCTAGTAAAGTTTAAAAGTGTACATTTTCTTATTAAGCATTATATCAATTTCAGAAAAGTTGGTTGGGACTTATTGCAACATAAGTTCTTTTTTTCCTAAACAAAATTTCCTAGATACTTTTTCATTTTTTTTTTTTTTTGGTACAGAAACATTTCAAAATTTTGCCCCATTTTTCCTGTTAAGTAAGTAGTCAATTTGTAAACCAAAGTTTAATATCTGTACCTTAGAATATATGCATAATTTAAGCAATTTTAGAGTGAATCATTTTCAAATGAAAAAATACCTATAATCACTGTAATTTATTAGACTTCTTTAACTGGCTTCCAAATTATTCTTTAGCACCTTGTTGATTATTTGGATTTCTCCTTTTTTTTCCTCTTTGTACCTCTATAGCTGAGGTGGCATCGTGGAATTTAGAGTCAGAAGAATTGAGTATAGATCCCAGATTTGCTGCAAACTTAACCTGTGTGACCATGGGAAAGTCAGCTTCTTTTTTGCTGAAATGGGGACAATGTATTTGTACTACCTGATTTTGAAGAAAGTGCTTATGAGTGAACACATTCTTAAAAGTTTAGAATAAATGTGTATGGTACACATTTTTCATTTTAACTGGGAAGTTCTATTTATAAGTATAAACATAGGCAAATCAATTAAAGCTTAATTTTTGAACCTTTTGAAAAATTCTATTAAAAAATCAGTTGAACCAGTTTCTATCATGATTTTAAAGGTCAGTCTTTTTACTTAGGTATGTTCTTAAAAGGTTGTTGTGAGAATAGAATGAGGCATTTATTCACATGCAAGGCATTATATTATGAAAACATTTCTTTGCGATGAGACCTACATAGCCACTCAAAATTCCTGGATTTCTACTGCTATGGACTGGTAAAATATACCATAATTTTAAATTTGGAAGGATTTGGCATTAATTTAAAATTATGTTTTCCATTTTCACAACCAGAAATAGTGAAATTATTTGAAACATACACATTTTTTTTTTCCGCTGATAATTTTGCCCTAGTGTCTTCCTTGTAGCATCTGGGGCTTAGACCTTGGTCTAATACTCCTAATACCTTAGGAGTGCGTTTTGATGATTTTTTTTTCAGCCAAGCATTTTCTTCTCTTCTAGAGAGGACCTCTAATAGAAACAGATAGCCGTGTGGATGGAATAGCCATGACAAGTAGTATTTCTGTCAAGTCCTACCCTGATTGACTTAGATATCTCCACAGACCAATTTCCTTTATTCCCCTTTGGTGGAAGACCTTTTAATTGACATTTTGATCTTGGTATTGTAGAAAATTTTTTTCAGTCAAGAAACTTTTAGCATATTTCATGTTTTCTCTTGTAGTTTTGGGGCTAAGTAGAGTTCATTGGTTTGCTCATTGGTTTTGTTTGGGCTTACAGGTCTGGCCTTTAGAGGCCATTTGGTCCACTCCCTTAATTTTACTGATAGGGAAATTGAGGCATGTAGCAGTGAAGACTTGCTTAAGCTCTCAGCGGTAGTAAGTAGCAGAGCTGTGAATCAAACCCAGGGCCTCTGATTACAAATCCCTATACCCCTCTGCTTTTCCTTATTTTAAGAGCACAGAAAAAAAGTCATTAATAAGTCAGGAAAGAAGATTCCAGAACAATGGTATTTTTTTCTTTTTTTGTAGGAGGCAATCCAGGTTAAGTGACTTGACTAGGGTCACACAACTAGCAAGTGTGAACTCGGGTCCTTCTTCCTGCAGGGATGGTACTCTATCCATTGTGTCTCCTGGCTGCCCTCACTTATTTTCTAGAAATAATGAGACGGATCTGTTTTATATCTCTATAAATTTGGGATTTTCTTAGCGAAGATGCTGGAATGGTTTGCCATTGAAAACTTGCCCTCTATTCCTAATCCCATTCTCTCATTAGGTGATTTTCCCAGTGACCACCCCCTTCTCCCCAGATAAAACTAAAACTGAAGTGAACAATTTGCTTCTCTTTTTCCTTCCTCCTTTTTTCTTCATATGGTGTCCTATCAAAATCAACTCTGAAGGAAGGTTCTAATAACAATCATTTATATTCATGTATGTATTAGGATTAGTGCCAGTGTGTCATTCTCCCTGGGTATTTGCATTATTAGCTTTATATAGAACCAGTGAAGATGTTTTCTATAGCAAGAAATTTTGAGTCAGTCCCCAAATTGTCCTCAAAATCACATGAATTAGCAGACACTGACCTTGTCTGCACACCTGCGTGCATATACACCTGTTTCATCCTCCTATTCACAGGAAGACTTTTATTTTACCTTATTATTTTATCTTATTATTAGCATCTAGGTGGCTTAGAGGCTACGGTATCGACTTAGACTTAGGAGATCTCAGTTTGAATCTCTCCTTAGACACTAGTTGTATGAGCCTACACCAGTCAGTTTTCCTTATCTGTAAAATGGGGTTGATAATAGCGCCTCTCTCTCCCAGGGTTGGTGAGTATACCTGGTAGCTCATATGTCTAAAGGGCTTTGCAGACTTTTAAGTACTTGTTTTTTCTTCTATCTATACCCTTGATCTCCTCTTCTCTTTCCTCTAAGAGGATCCTGCCCCACTATTTATTCTTGGTTTCTCTAGTAGATCTTTAATTTATCTCACTCAGTAGGCTTTCTTCTTTGCCTCAGATTTTGAAAAATTCTTAGCTTGACCCTGACATGCCCTTTAGCTACAACCTTTGATTTTTTCAGTCCATACTTGTAGGTTGGTTATTTGCATAACTCACTCCCCTCTTTATCTCTAGCACATGCTTCCATCCCCATCACACTACGGAAATTTACTTCCTTAGAGGCAGGTCATCAAGCACTTTAATGTTGAAACTAATTGTATTTCTTTTTGGTCCTCATTCTTTTTGACTTCCCTGCGGTATTGACGCTGCGTTTGTCTCTTTTTATGACATTTATCACAGGCTGCCTTGTATACTTAATTATTTATGTACATGAATTCAATACTATATTTTCTAAATAAAATTTTTTGAAATTATCTTCTAAACAAATATTTTCTAGAGTTATCTTGTGAAGGAGGGCAAGGAGTTTCATTTATTCAGCAAGCATTTATTAAGCTCCTGTTGAGTGCCGGGCCCTGTGCTATGTACTAGGGATATACAGAGACAGAAGTGAAAGTCCCTGCCATACTATAGTTACAGATAATGCAAAATTGTGCAAACTTGCCTCAGTTTCCTCATCTGCAAAATGGGGATTGCAATAGCACACTTCTCCCAGAATTGTTGTGAGCACCAGTGAGATAATGTGCTTAACACAGTGTCAGGCATACACAGTAAGTGCTGTGTAGATGTTAGCTAATAGCATTATTATTCCCCTTTCTGACTTTATTGCCGCTCATCACACAGGGCATTTCATTTCCTGCCCTTTTCCAGGCCGTGTCCCATATCTGAAAGGTGTTTTTTCTCACCTCCAACTATGAGAATTCTTTGCTTTTCAAGCTTCATTTCAAGTGGTCTTGAATCTCCAATCCTTTCCTGATCATCCCAGCTGCTAGTGGTCTCTATCCCTACACTATCTCTATTTATTCTGTGTATACTTAAGCACATACATGTTGGGCATGACAGTAGGCTCTTCACAGTTGCAGATCGATACCAAATTAATTTTTTGGGAAAATGTCTATAAAGGTACTTCGCCTGAAAGTAAAACAAAAAATAAGAGGTACTTTAAAATTGTTTTCTTTTTTTCCAAATTTTCAGGTGGCATTGAGAAGACAGCAGGCGCAGGAGGAGGAGCTTGGAATCAGCCATCCTATTCCCTTGCCCAGTGCTGCAGAACTGCTCGTTAAGAGAGAGAATAATGGGAGCAACTCCTGCCTGATGTCCGAGAGCAGCAGCCCCACCCAGGCCCCAAGCACTCCAACTACATCTTCAGGTGAGTCTCATCCTTTCAGGCATTAGTTGGTGTTTAGAAGAGTGCAGCCAATAAAATGAATAAAGCAAAATAAATAAAATGACAAATATATTTTTTACCATAGAAAGGAAATGCTAATGTTGAATTACTGAAACTTTACATGCAACATTAAATCAAAAGGATTAGTGTTTTTTTCCCCCTCCAGTTTGCTGTTTTTTTCTTTTTAAAGGGTTTTTCCTATACTTGTTTTTGGTAGTCTTTTTTAAAAGACATGGTAATACTTCCTCCCATTCCCAAAAGGAACAATCTCTACTGTTGGAGTTTACATTTTAATGGCAGAGACAAAGCATATGCACACACACAAATACAGAAAACATGCACGGTAAAATTGCAATGAGGTCCTGGTAACCTACATATGGAGGATTGCATTCAGCCTAGACAACTGTGCCTGTTTCTACAGACCAGGCTCTCATTGGTTGGGCCCCATTGTAGTGGCCCTTGAAGTTGAAATAGGATTTTATATTTTATCCTGGAAGTAATAAGGAGTCATGGGAGTTTACTAAATAATACGGTCACAGCTGCAAAGGAGAAATCGTTTGGGAATTGTGTAGAGGATGACTTGGGTGAGGCATGAAGGAAACAGCCATCTGTACTATAGAGGTCTGTTCTTGTTAATAGCATCATGACTTCTTTAGAGGAATTGCTGTATTTAAAAGTACAGTGGTTTAAGGATATTTCAAATCCTAGGCTCCATTAAACTAGGTTTAGTCACTGAGTGAAAACTTAGAGAGGAAACAAGACTATGTGTAAGTGCTGCCCCCCAAAATCCCCTCAAATCATGATACAAGTCTTAAAATGAGGGAGACCCTGAAGGAGAGATAGAAGAAGACATCTTCCTCCCCTTCTTTACAGAGGTGAGGGTTCTGTGGTTATGAGACATGATAGAATTTCATCTGTTTTTAAAATGTTGATTAGTTTTTTCTTCATTATAAGGGATGGTTCTTTGGAAAAGGGATAGAGAAGGATTTTGGGGTAAATGTAAACAAAACCTCAAAAGAAATCAATAAAAATGTATTTTAAAAAAGAATAAAATTTGTTTATAAAATAATATTAAAGAGCTTCTATCCCTCCAAAAAGAAAAGTTTCCTAGCATCTATACCTCCCACCCCCGCCAAAGAAATAGGGACTATGTACAGTTTTTTGAGAAAGAAAAACTATCGAATATTGTCAAATAATGTGCAAAGGCTTGGAAACTTTCAAGTCTTCATAACATCAGACTTCTCTACAATCCTCACATCAGCAGTTCATCTAAAGAACGCTTACCCTGGCATTTGTTCCCCTCTTACAATTGTACACAGCTGTCATCTTGTGTTGTTTTGTTATTTTCAGTCCTGACTCTGTGACCCCTTTAGTTTTCTTGGCAGAGATACTTAAGTGTTCCTCTCTAGTTCACAGCTGGCTTAAGTGACTTGTCTGAGGCCAGCATCAGTTAAGCAATTTGCCCAAGATCACACAGTTTAACATTGAGAATCTGAGGATGGATTTGAATTTCCTGACTCTAGACCCAGCAGGTTTTTTTTTAAAGTTAATTCATTTGTTTTCAGTTTTCTACAATCCCTTTCCGTGTATCTTAGATTTCCCCCCTCCCTCCCCTCCCTTCTCTCCTCCTTCCCCCCTCCCTCCTCTAGATGGCGTGCAATCTTTTATAGGTTCTACACATTAATTCTTATTAAATACATTTTCACCTTAGTCATATTGCATAGAAGAATTAAAATGAATGGTAGAAACCATGAAAACAAAACATAACACAAGAGAAAATGTAGACCCAGCACTCTTAATTCACGGTGCTGCCTAGCTGCCCTGATTACTGTAGATTAAACCAGTGACAGACAAAAATCACATCATTGCAAAATATTTAGATGAAGATGGATTCAGTTAGGTCAGGAATAGAAAGGGACTGTCCAAATACACTTTAGGGTAGCTAAGAGGTGCAGTGGATACAGTGCCCAGCCTGGAGTCAGGAAGACTAATCCTGTGTTCAGATCTGGCCTCAGAGACTTAACTAGCTGTGTTACCGGGCAAGTCACTGTTTGCCTCAGTTTCCTTAGCTGTAAAATGAGCTGGAGAAGGAAATGGCAAACAACTCTAGCACCTTTGCCACGGAAGCCCCAAATGGAGTCACGAAGAGGCAGACGTGACTGAAATGACTGAACAACTAATGCACTCTGGGTCTTGCTAGTGGAGGACGAGAGTGTCAAGGGCAGGTAATCTCAAAGTTGTAAGGGCATTTTGAAGAGTTTTTAGGAGAGATGAAATTCTCCACGTAAACATAAGTACTGCCAGAGCATTTCAGAGGTAGTGATAGGGAAAGTCACACACAGGAGGCGTGGAGCAGGATAGAAAGTTCAAGGTCAAAGGAGGGTGACCAGATTCTCTTCCTTCAGGAGCCAAAAGACCTTGAGAGCTTTTAAGGCGATTGTATCCTTTGGTTTCAGAAAGAGAGCTTTATAATAGCTAACTCAGGTAGAGAAGGATCTCCTTAGGGAAGTGATCTCTATACTCCTCTGCTATCCATGTGGAAGAGCCCAAAGGGGGAAACTTAGGGCATATACATATATATGTATATATATGTGTACGTGTGTGTGTGTATATATATATATAGTATATACTTGGAACAATTTTGCTCATTTTCACTGGAAGACTAAAAATGCCACCAGCTAGCAGGAGCAGTCAGGCCTACAGAGTTTACAACATCATGTTTCTGAGTCCTTTTCACAAACACCACAAATGTATATATGGATACATGCCTATATATGTATATATGTATATGTATGTGTATGCATACATACACATATAATATGTATCTATGTATACATATACACAAACATACACACATATACATATTTAGAACTGGAAGGGACCCCACTGATGGTAACCCATTCATTTTATAGATGAGTCTTAGAAAGGTTGTGACTCGTCCAAGGTCACACAGCTGGTAAGTGTCTCAGGCTGGATTTGAACTCTGGTCTTTTAATTCCCAGTCCACCCCTATATCCGTCGCATCACCTAGTTACCTCTTTGTTCAGCCATTTCAGTCCTGTCCAACTCTTTGTGACCTCATTTGGGATTTTCTTAGCAAAGATAGTAGAGTGGCTTGCCATTTCCTTCTCCAGCTCATTTAATAGATGAGAAAACTGAGATAAATAGGATGAAATGACTTGCCCAGTTACGCAGCTAGACAGGGTTCTGAGATCAGATTTGAACTTGACACACTAGGTTGGGCGCTCCAACCACTGCATCTGCCCCTGCTTGCCATCATTTGCTATATTGACCACTTGTAGGAGAGATTTCTGCCTTACTGAGATAGATAATTTTGGGGTCTTGTTAAGATGTGAGCAAAGTTGAGACATTAATATCCACAATGGGAGCCAAAAAAATGAGATTGAACTTGTAAAGAGTTCATTTGGGAGTGGAAGCCATGTGAAGATTGATATTTTTCCCCCAGTGGATAGCATCTTATTTTTGCCAATTATAGGTAAAGACAATTTTTAACATTCATTTTTTATGTAAGATTTTAAATTCCAAATTTTCTCCCTTCCTCTCTCCCCCACTTCCTTAATATGATAAACATTTTGAAATAGGTTATATATGTGCAATCATGTAAAACATTTCCACATTAGTCATGTTGTGAAAGAAGAAACAGAACAAAAGGAAAAAAAAAACCACGAAAAAAATAAGTGAAGATAAGTATGCTTTGACTGGATTGATGTTTTTAATACAGTATCTTCTTTAACATGGGAAAATTTCAGAGGTCACTTGCTTATTGTCAGGGATCTTTTAGGTACGACTGGTTCTTTTTTAAAATCATTTTTAACATTTTTGTTTAACTTGAGTTCCAAATTCCTATCCCTCCTCCCTGAAATGCTGAGAAGGTAAGCAATCAGATATAGGTTATATACATGCAATTTCACATTTCATACAGCATTTCCATATTAGTCATTTTGTACAAGAGTACTTGAATAAAAAAATGAATGCAAGTTTGGGATTGTCTTGAATCACTGTATTGCTTGAGAATAGTTCAGTCATTTACAGTTCTTCATACAACAGCATTGCTGCTACTGTGTACAACGTTCTCCTGGTTCTGTTCACTTCAGTAGGCATCAATTCATGTAAGTATTTTCAGGTTTTTCTGCAGCCATCCTGCTTGTCATTTCTTACAGCACAATAATATTCCATCACAATCATATGCTACAGTTTGTTTAGCTATTCCCCAATTGGTGGGCATACCTTTGATTTCCAGTTTTTAGCCACCACAGAAAGGACTGCTATAGATATTTTTATACAAATAGGTCCTTTTCCCTTTTTTTGGCTGTCTTTGGGATATAGACTCAGCAGTTGTAGTGCTGAATCAAAGGATATACAGTTTCATAGCCCTTTGGGCATAATGACTGGTTCTTTAAAACTGAATTATTGGTTTTAAAATACTCTTATTTTTAAGTAGGGAAATAATGAAAAGAACTGTTATGGGGGAGTGGTTAAATCCATTAACTGACACTTAGTTTTAATTGCTATCTGGTAATTTTATTAGATTGAGTAAATACGGATTGAGTGATTTCTATGTTTAAAGCAGTTTTATTCTTCTTACAATTTAGATTGGAGCTGCGCTGGGGAGAGAAAATCACTTATGTGTCTTTTGAAGTCATTTGGGGTAGAAGGCATCTCAGAGATTTTCTGATCTAACCTCCTTACTATATACATGATGGCACTAGGGGGAGAAGAGTTTGTGGCTTCCCCAGTGCCATACAGTGGTAGAGCTGGGATTTGAACCCAGCCCTCTGATTCCGAGTCCAGTACTCTTTTTTTTAACCATACTAGTTTTCCTTTTGGCTGTTAAGAGAAAGACCATTCTTTGAAAAGTATGAAAAATACTTGAATAATTGTGGGTTTTTTTTATTATATTGTTAAGAGTTCTAAGGAGTAAGTAAATTAGATTTACTTTTGTGTCGTTTCCCTTATTAGAGACTTGAGTCTTTGAGAAGGTTTCTTTCCTACCTTTCTCAAACACTGGTCAAGAGTTCCAGAAGACTAGAGAAATGAGATTTTGTGTGTGTATGTGTGCTGTGTGTGTGTGTGTGTACTTGATCTTCTGGGTTAAAATGTTTATCATTGGGCAAAGTACGGGAAGGATCTGTGATTTCCTGTGAGGAACTCCCTCTACCAACTTAGCAACCTTAGTAGATAAATGCTAGGGAGTTGCCTGAGGCACATAGAAAGGTTAAAAGATTTTCCTGTGGTCGCAGCAGCAAGTAAGTAACAGAGCAAGATTTCAGCACGATTCCTCCGGCCACTACAGTGCCTTTGTATTTGGCATCTTTTAAAAGAAACTGCCACCCAAACTTAGCTGTGGAACATTGTTCATTCTTTGATGTTAGTTATGTTAGCAGAATTAGATGGTAGGTAAGAATATCTATTTGTAAAATCTTTTTTTAAAGGATATTCAGAAAGAAAACAGAACTATAGATAAAGACAATTTTTATTCCAAATTATAATTTACCAGTAATTAGTGCTTTACATGTTGGTATATATACAAGCTATATCTTGGCATTTTAGCGTAATGCTTAAATACTTTTTATTTTTATGAAGGATGTGATATTTCCATTTCTCTCAATCATTTTTTCTGGACAACCTTATTTGTATTAGTGACACTCTCCTTTTGTGTTTCATCTTTTTCTCTTCCTCTTGTCCCTATATCTGCAACCAATGAAATGCAGTTCATCTGATTCTTTATCAGAAAGGTTCTTAACTTGGTGTCTGAGGACCCTAAAAGACTTCATGACTAGTTCATGGCTAGATTTTAGGAAGAACTATAAAGTTGGATAGGGAAAAAAAATTACATCTTTATTTTTAATATAGCTGTTTCCCTTTTTAACTATGATTTTGAAACATTTAAAAACATTATTCGGAGAAGAGGTCCATAGGTTTCACCAGATTACCAAAGGGATGTGATACAAAAAAAGGTTAAGAACCCCTGCATTAGCAGATATGTATGTAATTCTTGGGCTGCCTGTTTTTCTTGGGAATATTGATCATTTTACTTTGCACCCTGTCTTAGGTAGTATTGTTCCTCTTTTTAGGAAGAAGGGGAAAAATTTGATGGTGTTTATGAAAAGGACTTGGAAACGTGATATTGTAGGCTTTGTAGATTTCCACACAGGCCTGGTTGCTCCTGCTGCCTGGTGACAGTTTTAGTCTTCCAGGGAAAGTAAGCAAAACTCCTTCTGAACCGTGGGACTCTCAAAGGGAAAGACAGGGATAAATAGGGAAGTTAGGATGGGGTCACAGTAGTTATTATGACTGTCCCCTTAATTTGTGGCATTTGTGCTAGCCAGTTACTTATCACAGTTTCTGGATGCCTGTAATGGTTCAGATTCTCTGACCTCCTTAAACTTTTTTTCCTCCTTCTATTCATTCTAAGTGAAACCCTGAATGTTATCTCTGTGCCCTCCCTCTGGGCTTCTGGAGCTGCCACTCCTGTATTCCCCCTGATGAAACCACCTCCCACTCATCCTGGCTTGTCCTCTTGGCATCTGGATCCCCTCCCTGGTTATGCTCATCTTCGCTGCTTTGGCCAGATGAGATGGAGTTTCTCTTCAGCTCCGCATTTGTCCTCGGTATACCCTTCTGCTTAATGTGGGAATGTGAGGATGGGGG
The DNA here is from genome assembly GCF_028372415.1 of Notamacropus eugenii. NCBI lineage: Eukaryota > Metazoa > Chordata > Mammalia > Diprotodontia > Macropodidae > Notamacropus > Notamacropus eugenii. Next base: position 100,646,031 of record NC_092872.1, on the reverse strand, counting down.
GAGAATGTGCCCAGTATTGGACCGAGTAGTTGTTCCTTGAGGGAAAGGATTGTTTCATTCAGAGCATTTGCATTCCCAGCACATAGAACAGTTTTTGGCACATCGTAGGTGCTTAATAAATGCTTGCTTGATGGACTAATAAAAATTTTGCCTTCTTTGAAAACATTTTACAAGTCATTAATGAATGAAGCTTTTATACAAAGTTAATACACCATTTCATGTTTCGTGTAGGAGAAAAATCCTTTATGTGCATTCCGATGAATTTTTCAACAAAACTATCAAAGTATTTTCAACAAAACTGCCAAAGTACTTTCACTAAGATTGATGGTGGAGTTTGTTTCCTGGGACTCTGACCACTAATACTTAATTGGTGTTTTGATTTTATGAGAAGCTTCTGAATTCAGGCAGAAGAAAAAGAAATTTTGGCCATGTGGTTTTAAGAAATTAATTTCAAATTGGATCATTCCTATGTTTTAGTTTTTGAGATGGAAATAATTCGCAAAGAATGACAGAAACAGTGTAAAATGATTAAATAATTTAAAATTTGAAAGTGATAAAGAAGATGCAATTATTAATACTCTTTGATAAGCTACTGTTTTGAGTCTATATCAAAATATGCTCCTTGAAAGTCTTTATAAAATGGCTTTTTTTGGGACTTGAGAACCCAGGCTGTGCTAGTGGTTTGAATATGGAATTGGTGGTGTGTGTCCTCTATCACCAGGTAGGCCATCAGGTGATGAGATTTTAAGATCCGTGAAACAGACAAAAATACAAAATTTGTTCAGACACCTTTTGCTATCCCTGATCAGTGATTAATCAATAAATCAATCAATTAGCATTTATTGAAGGCCTACAATCTTTAGGCATTTTGATAATCTAATCAAGTGAAGAAAATGAACAACTGTTAAACACTTAACTGTGTACCAGATACGCTCTTGGCAAAAACCCAGCTCTCTTTTTCAAAGAACTTATGTTCTAATGGGGAATAAGTAGGTGTGTGCAAGATAGTAAGAGAGGAAGCGGTAGGTGATGGGAATAAAGGCACAAAGGCTGAAGTCATCTGCTCCAGGGGAGCTTGCATCGTCATTGGCAAGACAAGTTGGTATATGCATCTATAGGAACATATACCGTAGAGAATAAATGTAAGGTAGTACGGGAGAAATAATATGTAGAAATGCCTTTAAAAAAAGGGGGTTGATGGCATGGAAGTAAGCTAGTACAAAAACTAATTCCTAGTATTGAAACTGGAAGCTAACTCAGCTTGCCACATATAAGGGAGTATGATAAATAGTGAAAATTAAAATGCTTTCTGACCCCAAGTGGGATGAGAATTGAACTGAGAAAGTCAGGAAATAGTGGAAAAGAGAATTATTGAAGGGCAGATGTGATCTTAGCCTGAACATCTGAATGAATGAGTATGTGAAAAAAAATAAGCTTTTACTCTGTGCCAAACACTACGACAAGTGTTGGGGATACAAATATAAAAGCTGAGTGGTCCCTGTTCTCAAGGAGCTCATATTCTAATGGGGAAACAACATTTAGGGGAGTGATGAACGGGAAGGAGAATTTTGGTCTGGGAAGCCCTAAGGGTAGTAAGTAGAATTGATAGAAAAGGGCGTTTCCATCCTTTCTGAGGTATTGCTCCTTTGATTCTAGCTCTCAGATCAAGAGGCAGAAAAGGTAGGAATGTGGTTATGAGTTAGGGCAGAAAACAGGATGAAGGAGAGACTGCACAGTTCTGGAGAATTTAGAGCTTCAGTGGCTTGGCTCCTAGTGGTCATGCTCTGTGAAGATCCACTTTTTGAGACATGCTGGCTTCAGATAAGTGGTTTCATAGCCATTGACCCTAGCTTTCCCCTGCCAAGAATAAAGGCTTACTCACAGCATCACCCATTGGACTGTGGACTGAGTTTTGAATTAGGGAGAGACTGCTAGTCTTAAAGATAAGTAGGTAGCTGAAGACCAATTGGAGCAAGGAAATAATGGACAGCAAGAAACAAGAGTCAGTACTACGAAGTTTCACTTTGGTACCCTGGCACCGCGTTTCCTATTTGTGTGCTTTCCCCCCTTGGGTTTCCCATTGGAATGTATGTCCCTGTGTGCATGCCACACTCGATGCTGTTTCGAGGGAGAGTGAGGTCTGGGTTTGTGAGGGGAATGTTCTCTTTTTATTTCTATTACTATGCTAGTTCATTAAATCATTCAATCAGTCAGTCAATAAGCATTTATTTTTAATGAAATTTTATGGATAGCTTTTGTCTTTATCCCTTGTTTAGTTAAGAATTCACCCCCTACCCGTAGCCATGAAAGAGAGCTGATCTAGTTCTCTTCTAATTTTTTACAATAAGATCTTTAATATTCCCATCATATATCCATTTTGAGTTTATAATTGTGACAACATTTTGCATATGTGGGGTAAGGTATTTGTCTTAAATAGTCTCCCAGACTGGAAGATAAGGCCTTCTTTCTTTGGTAATTTATTGAATATTGAGTTATTGAGTTCAGTTAGTTTTTATTCTTCTCTGTCTTTCCTGTTCTACTTGATAATTTTTTAAAAATAAATAAATAAATTTAAAAATAAGTTTTTTGCCCTTTTTTTCTAACCAGTACCAAGTAGTTTAAATTAGAGATGTTAAACACTTGGCCTGTGAGTGTTACTCTGAGTACTGCCTGAACTAGATTAAAATGTAATTGGGAAGGATTTAACAAAATAAATGAAAACACAGTAGAATACAGATAATGTTGATATGTGGTTTTCCAAGTCAGTATGAGATGACAGGAATTTTTATGTGTAGTTCAGTGGCCCCCATTTCTTACTTGAGCTTGATAACACTGATTTAAATGACTACTGCTTTTGTGACATAGTTTGAGGTCTGGAAATAGGTCTGCTATTTATCCTTTATTCCTACTTTAGAAAAACCCCATTATATCTCTTGATATTCTAAATAATTGTTCCTCCCGTTGAATTTTGTCATTTTTGTCAAAACTCTGTAAAGACTTATTGGTAGTTTGGTCAGTATTCAATTAAATCTGAATCAGTTAATTGTTTGCTATTAATTTCTTTGGTGATTTCCCAAGATTTTCTGATCATCCCTGATGTGAGTCTAGAAATGATTTTGGCATAATTTGAATAATTTGTATTAAATAATTTTGTATATTGTTAATAGTTTGTTTTAGTCTTTTAGCTAGAATTTTGTTGTAAAAGATAATTTGCTATAGTCTGGAGTCGTTTTAGCTAGGATCTCATGTAAAATTTTAGAATAGGTATTCATTTAATGATAGTAGTGTGTCTTTCTTTGCATTATCTTTTTCTGGTATCAGGACTACATTTGTTCAGTGGAGCTTTTTCTCCATTTTGGAAAATATATAGCATGGATGTTTACTTGAAAAGTTTTATAGAATTTTCTTGTAAATCCATATGAATCAAAGACTTTTTCCCCCCTTAGTCCTTTAGTAGTTTCTTTATAGTGACTTTAATTTCCTCCTTCTTTTTGGAGTTTGTATTATTTCAGATTTTTGGGATAGAGTTTTCTGTTACATAGGATATTTTAGATTTTTGTACATAATCCACTTCTTAAATTCTCAGTTTTGTTGGTGTATAACTATATATAATTGGTTCTGACAGTCCTTTTTATTTCTGCTTCGTGGTGATTTCATTCTGTTCCATTTTTATTTTGTTGATTTCATTTTCCTCTACATTTTTTTTTAAAGCAGTTTGGATAAAGTTTATCAACTTTTTTTTTTTTAGTATTTTTAAAGGACCCGCTTTTACTTTTGTTTCTCATTTATATAAATTGTTCAGTTTTCAGTGTACTTGTTTTCAAGATTTGTTCGTGTTTATTTTGGATTTGTTCATTTTCTAATTTTAATGTTAAATTAACTAATCCTTTTTTCTATTGTATGTTTTTAGAGTTACTTATGAGTTTTTCCTCTGAGGAATGCTTGAGCTGTGTCTTAGAAGTTTTAGTTTATTTGATTATTTTTATTGTCTTTCATATAGCTATTGTTTGTTGTTCATTCTTTAAGTCGCTCTTTAGGAATTCTTTATTAAATCTGCTTTTAGATCTTTTGGTTTTTCTTGTACACTCTGAATTAATTGCTATTTTTATTGCATTGTGGTCTGTAAAGGATGGGTTTAATATTTCTTCTTTGTTACATTTATTTTCTATTTCTTTGTGCCTTAATACATGATTTTTTTGTGAAGTTACCATGTAATTCCGGTAAACATGTATATTGTTAAAAATAATTATAATAGCTAGCTTTTGTATAACACTTTAAGGTTTGCAAAGGGCTTTATAAATATCTCATTTGATCTTCACAGCAGACTTGTGAATAGGTGTTATTATTATCATCCCCATTTTACAGATGAGGAAATTGAGGTGTTAGGTGACTTGTCCAGGGTCACACTACTGGTGTCAGAGGCTGGGTTTGAACTCGGGTCTTTCTGACTCCAGGTTCAGTGCTCTATCCACTGTCCCACTTAGCTGCCATTATGGTTTTTAATATACAATATATATTCTTTAGCTTTCCTATTCAGATGTATAAATCTTTTATTTCTGTATTCTCCATTGGTTTGTTCAGATCTATAGTATCCCTTTTATTCATCTTAACTGTTTGATTTGTCTATTTCTGAGAGGAACATTAAATAATCTCTTACTATTATTGTGTTACCATCTGTATCTTTGAAGATTGGTTAGCTCTTCCCTTATGAATATGGTAGTACATATATGTTTAACATTGATATTGGTTCAGTGTTTGTGGTTCCTTTAGATGAAATATGATTTCCATGATAATCTTTCAGCATTGTGATCTTTTATTTTGCTTTGTCTAATATTACAACTCCTTGTTCTTTAGGATCTATTTGACAAAGAATAAATTTTTCCCAGCTTATTTTCATTCTATTTGCAATTTGTCTTTTACATTTATTTCTTGTAAAGAATAGATTTTAAAGGGTTTTGTTTTTTTCACCCATTTTGCCACTCTCATTTTGGAATGTTAAGTACATTTTCATTTAAATATATGAGTTATGTTTTCCTTGATTTATCAATTTTTAACATTTGGTTTTAAAAAGAAATTTTAATTCCAATTCTGTGACACTACAGACAGGGCTGCTATAAATACTTTTTGTAGAAATAGGTCTTTTCCCCCTGTTTTGGATCTCTTTGGGATACAGATCTAATAGTGTGTTGCTGAGAACTATTTCCTTCTTTTAAGTCAATACTTTTTGTCACTGAGATTAGTTTTTCTTAAACTCCTTTGCTTAAACTGCAGCTCTGTTCACACAGGCTCTCTCTTTTCCCCTTTCCTATTTCCCTACTTTTACTTAAATTGTTAATTTTAAAAATTATTTAGTTATCTATTTCTTCTCTTGTTTTGCCCATTCACTTTCCCCTCTCCCTTACGTGATTTAATTCAAAATGTCTACAACTTCTTAGGGTCTTTTTTTCTTTGATTTATTCTCTTCATTCTTTTCCTTCCTGCTTATTCCAGTTTCATTTTCTGATTTCTTGGATTTATTCCTGCTTTAACCTTTTTTTCTTCATAAAGTAAAAGCTTCTGAGTAGTGGGTTTCAAGCTTCCTATTCTAGTCAGTTTCTATGTTGATACCCTTATAGATCTTGCTCCATCGTCTTCTCTTTTTGATCTCGTTTACACCTCACTCTTCAGTTTGTGAGGGAAGTAATGTTAGGTACAAGTAGTGCTATGTGGTAGAAATGACTTTGAGTCCCAAATCAGGCAGTCTGGTTCTTCCTTCCTTTCTCCCCCTTGTGTTTTCTATGGTTGTTTTCTTTCCCAGTTGCCATACCGTCTCATCTATGGGCCCGTGGGGACATAGCCCATCTATTTCAGGCATAATAAGGAGAGCTTTCAAGATGGCACAGAGATGGGTGTGAGGAAGAGGAAGAATGCCATTTTTGCTAGTCCCTACGATGCATGGAGGGAAGTAACATCATAATTCGTCTTGTGTGGCATGTGACCTTCAGTCAGAGGCTAGAGCCAGTACTAGAGCTAGCTTGACTCAACTGGAAATCTGATAAATTTTCAGTATGCGCATTTACACCTAAGAATTTGGCAAATGGCACAAATCAGGACTTGATTTACTGTTTTCTCAATTGTTTAGACTTAAGAAAGCAATGGAGAAAATGTTAATAATGCAGATGAAACTTAAAAGTATGTTTTATATTTTTTTTGTAGAGGAGAGCTGGTTGTTAAACATTTATTGGCATCCCTCTGCCTAATTCCAGGTACTTCTAGAAATGCAGTATTTGGACTTTTCCTTTGGCCAACTAGTAAAAGTAAACTCTGGGGCTTGTGAGGTCTGATTTGGAGAGGATTCTGATCACAATGCCTAAAAGCCTGGGTTTCTTTCTAGGGTTTGCAAGTTAAGGGAACTTTAAATGGCCCTTTTATAGTACAGTCTTTTCATCAGCTGCATTATAAAAAGGTTAGTGACAGTACACAAGATCTTACAAGAAGTTGGCCACACATTAGAAATTATCAAAATAATTTGAAATAGGGATTTATATATTAGTATCAGCAACTGTGAATCCTAAGTATATATTATGTCTTTAGATATTACCTATTGATAGTATGAAGCCATTAGGATTAAACAAGATTTTTAAAACTATGCTTTTGTTATTAAAAACTATGTGTGTCACCTGTAAAACTCTTACCCTTACCAAAAAAAAAAAAAACCCCAAAACTTTGGAAACAGATTTTTCCAACCTATTTAAAAAGCTTCCAAGAGAAGAGTTGCTGTGGGATTTGGGCCCATTTTCACTCATCTGTCTTGTGTTTCTGCTTCTGCCTCTCTGTCTCTCTCCTGTTTTCTCCACATACCAGGGTATGCCTAAATATATATGTATATATATTTACATACACATATAAATGTAATATCATCTGATTAATTTGTAAGAACGCTTGACATAAGGGAAGATAGAAATTTGCTAGCTGAATTTCAACAAAGATATGTTAAGATTTTAAAAAACAGTGGCATTTATTTAGAAACATTGTGGTCACTTAGACATTAATATGGGAGAAGGTTTTTTTTACCAGTAAAGCAAAAATTATTTAAAATGTATTTATTTCTATTTATCTCATCCTTTTAAGATCTTATCTAATCATTACACATATTTTTGTTGCAAATGATGTGCACGATGTATAATAATAATGTATATAATTTGTAAATATTCATATTTTGGGGATGTATGATCAAAAATGTTTGAAGACAACTATCCTTAAGCCTTTAAGTTGGAAGTTGATCATGTCTTTGGACAGTGTTTCCCACACCATGTTTGAACCCCTTCCTTGACCCCCAAACAAAACAAAACCCAGTGATAGACATGAAAGTTGTAATGCCTGTTAAATTTAGGGAAACCTTTTGGAGCAAAACCTTCAATTAAATTTCTTAGACTCAGATGCATAGGAAAGGAAGGAAGGATGGATGAACATTGACAAAGGGCTTACTGTGTTAAGCCCTGTGCTAGCAGCCGGGCATACAAATACAAGCAAGCAAGATTCTCTCTGCCCTGAAGGAGCTTATATTCTAAAAAAGGAAATAATACATAAAGGGGAACCGAAAGGAGTAGGGAAGGTATCCCCACTGCAGAGAAAGGGCCGTTTCCAGGAGAAAGAGGAAAGAGGAGGAGGAGAAAGAAGAAATTGTCAGAGTAAGCCAAGCTATGAGTGAGGTAGGCATGCCAGAAGGGACTTCTGAAATAGTGGTCTGGGTTGGGATTCCCCCATCAGGAGAGTAGGATCTCAGCCTGGAAGGGCTGACGGTGAGGAGAAGGGGAAGTCTGGAGAGTGAGTTGATTCATGAGTGAAGTGAAGCATTGCTGGATCTTCTGAGATAGGCTAGACCAGGCCCAGGCACAACCTGTGGTCCGCAGGCTGCTTATAGCAGGCCGTTTGCAGCACACCAAAGGATTTCAGGTGACTTTTGAAAAATGTAAAGGAAAACATCCTTTGTATGTTGAAGAAATCCTTTGGCTCGCTGTAAGTGGCCCATGGGCCACAGGTTGTGCAGGCCTGTTAGACACTTACACGTTCATGAGTTCATGTGACATTGCTTGGGAGTTTGTACATTTTTCCTTATTGCAAATGTGTAACTTGAGGTGTAGCACGGCATTTTTTCTCTTATACTTCATCATCACATGCATTTTGCAATGAAAGAAGAATAGCATTTGAAGGAGTCACACAAATCATCTGGGGAGCCTGAGACAGGCTTTCTTCTTTGTAACCATATTATTGACAGGCCAAAAATATTAGAGAGCCTGAGCAAGCCTGAGGCAATTTTTCAGACCTCCTATGACAGGCATTTCTTCAAAAAGAGTGAGGGTGGCCATAGAAAATTGGCTGAACCATTTTTTCTTTTTAAGTTAGAAAAAAAGTAGTTTATTGTTAATCTTTTGTACAGTTAAGACAAAAACTGGGGGTAGTGAAAAGGGACCTTTGTGAAACATGATGTCAGTTTAAAAGGGACAACTTAAAAACTTGTTTTGAATGGCACATGTATTATTGAAAATCTATTTTAGTAAAGATAATATAAATACATTTTTTGCTCAATTTCTCAAATGACCACATCAAGGTGACTGTTACATCCTCCATCATTACAGATTGCAACCTATCCATGCCAGATAATTTGGCTGCAATCTGACTTGTCCAGGTCCTCCCATATATTTGTTTCAGGTGATATGTCCAGTGTTTGGAGCCCTTCCTTTTTTTCTTCTTTCCTTCCTTCATTCCTTTTTCCCTTCCATCCTCTCCTCTGTCCTCCTTAATTCCCTTCCACCTTCCTCTTTTCCTTCCTCCCTTCCCTCATTTTCTTCCTCTTTTCCTCCTTTCCTTCCTCTTTTCCTCCTTTCCTTCCTCTATTTGTCCCTCTCCCTTTCTTCCTTCCTTCTCCTTCCATTCCTGTCACCCTTTTTTCTTTCCTTCGTCCATTGGTTATGCTTTGCTCTCACTGCGTTACCAACCCATTTTCTTTTTCACTTATTTTTTGGGGAGAGAGTCCAACTTACTTGTTGCCCTGTTACAAATTTTACTAGTTGACTTATCTGCTGTACCCCTCTTGTTCCTGATACCTCACTTTCCTTAATGGAAAAGATACTTCCTTTAAACCCACTTAAGACAGAACTTTTTTTGTTTCCACCCTCTTTCTCCTTCAAATCTTTATCATCTTTTTTCCCCCTTATGTTTGTTTTTCTTTGTCTTACATTCTGCTTGGGTCTGGACTCTATAGTAATTATATTGAGTGTCTCAGGCTGATTTGATAATGAAAGGGAAAACCAGGAAAAAGAATTTAATGCCATAATCCATGTTAAAATAAACCCAGGTGATGTTGTTAACTGGGTTATTGAATTAAAACGGTTCCTTCAGTGATTTCTGTTGCCATCTAATTTTTAACTCAACAGGACTGAATTTTTTTTGTCAGACAAACAGGAATGATAATCTATATGTCACAATAAGATAATAGATTTATCTTCGCAGTTTATAAAATATATTTAGTTTGTCAATTGGTATTTAAAAAACCAAGGACATTAATTGATGCCAACAAATCAAATTATTTTTCGTATTCAATATGTCTTATGTTATGAGTGTAGAGGGGGAGGGGAGAGTCACAATTTTTTTTTACTATATAGTTAGAATGAATAATTTTTTAAAAAAATATTACTTAATGCCTATTTTCCTAATTACGTGTAAAACAATTGTACATTGTTTTTTTCTCAATTGAGTTCCAAATTCTCTCCCTTCTCCCTTCCCCCATTAAGAAGGCAAGCAGTTTGACAGTCATGCAAAACACATTTCCATGTAAGTCTAGAATGAATAATCTTGAGAAAATAATAAACTCCTAAGGCAGTTATGAATAACCAGTTTGTTTTTGTATGAAGATACATACGGATTTATCTGATTTTGTACTAGGTATGTTTTTCTAAATATTTATTGGTGATAAAACTTCTTAAATATAGCCTGGCAAGTTATGTGTATACCCTAATAAACAATTTCTAATATTGATTTCTGTACTAATACAATTTGCTTCTCATTTTGTTCCATCTATTATCTATTGTCTAATGATTAATAGTGTTTATGTGAAGCACAAAATTTAAATGACATTGACTCTACATTGCCACTATTCTCCATGGACATAGCTATCCTTAGATGAATTTTCCAGGCAGGAGGTTGGGATTAACTCAGTGTGCAGTATCTTAGGTAGCCACTAGATGGCTTTCTACTTCATCTACTATTCCCTGATCTCTTTGGTTACTGTCTGGGGGGTGCCACTTTTTTTTCCTAACAGTTTGAAGCATCCCTTTATATGGACATATGGCAGGAACCTTGCTCTTTCTGCTGTTTAGCTTTCAGGATCATCCCAGAAGTGCCTTAAAAAACCAAATAAATCCTGCTGACCAGGTTCTAGTTTATTTTTTTAAATTAATTTTATTTATTTTCAGTGTTCGACAATCACTTAGATTTTTTCCCCCAACTCCCCTCTCCCTCCCTGAGATGGCATACAATTTTGTATAGGTTCTACACATACATTCCTATTAAATCCATTTTCACTATAGTCATGCTGTGTAGAAGAATTAAAATGAATGGGAGAAATCATATAAAAAACCAAAACGTAACACACACACACACACATGCACACACGCGTGCGCGATCTGCTGCATTCTGTGATTGAATTCCATAGTTCTTTCTCTGGATGTGGAAGGTATTTTGCCTTAAAAGACCATTGAGAATTTTTTTCAGTCCTTGCATTGCAATGAAGTTCCAAGTCTACCAGAAAAAACTCTTTCACACTGTGGTTGTTGCTGTGTACAACGTTCTCCTGGTTCTGCTCCTTTTACTTAGCATCAGATCATATAAATCTTTCCAGGCCTTTCTGAAGTCTTCTTCCTGTTCATCATTTCCTATGGCACAATAGTATTCCATTACATTCATATATCACAATTTATTCAGCCATTCCCCAATTGATGGGCATGCCCTTGATTTCCAGTTTTTGGCCACCAGAAAGCTGCTATAAGTATTTTTGTACATGTGGGACCCTTTCCCATTTTTATGATCTCTTGGGGATACCATCCTAGAAGCGCTATTGCTGGGTAAAAGGGTATGGATATTTTTGTAGCCCTTTGGGCATAGTTCCAAATTGTTCTCCAGAATGGTTGGATCAGCTCACAGCTCCACCAACAATGAGTTAGTGTTCCAGCTCTCCCACCTCCTCTCCAACATTTATCATCTTCCTGTTCTGTCATGTTTGCCAATCTGATAGGTGTGATGTGCTACCTCAGAGTTGTTTTGAATTGCATCTCTCAAATCAATGGTGATTTAGAGCATTTTTTCAAATGACTATAGATATCTTTAATTTTTTCCTCTGAAAACTGCCTGTTCATATCCTTTGACCATTTATCAGTTGGGGAAAGGTTCTAGTTTATTGTAAGAGATGAAATGGTACATAAATCAAATATTATAGAAGACTTATTTTGTCCCCACCCATTAGCAGCATTTCTTCTCTCAGGCCATATACTAAGGCATCTATAGATTTAGATACTCAGTACATGATCATATAATATATTAGACAAAGTATAAAATTAAAAGGAAGATAGAGAGACTATTTTATTATAGTTCTGGTTTTCTCCTGGATATTCTGTGTAGATAGGAAACCTCAAGCCCCAAGACTTCACACTTAAGGCTAATAAAAAAGGAGAGGAGGAAGGAGTGTCCACTTTATCCTATCTCAGACTCAGAAATAAAGAAATCGAGGTGTGATGAGGATTACCCCAGCCTTGTTATCTGATAAACAGGATTCAGAGTAGTTCAGAATTCTCATCAGCCTCTGGGTAAGACTCATTGTGGTGTCTGATCTTAGGATGTGGTCCCTTGTTACTGTGATAGAAGTCTAACTGAGGAGAAGAAAGGAAGAGAAGTTATTTTTCATTCTTTATTGTTTAGTAACTTGTCTGAGAGGGAATTCTGACTTCCCATGTCCTTGCACTTACAAAGCAGTTAGTGGCAAATTCATTTTTAGTCAGGGATTGCAGGATTTTGCTACTTTTAGATTCCTTCTGGGGAAAAAAAAGTGGAAATTGAAAAAAATTCAGTAGTGAAAATAAGTCCTTTTGGGCATCATATGTTTTTCTATGTAGTTTACTATGTTTTTATGTAGATAATTGACAATACTATTATCTACATTGAGGTGACCAGAATCTGATTTCTCCCAATGAGGGGATTTCCCCTACCAAGGTAGATTAATACCTGCTTTGCAACTTCTATCTTTAGTTCGGCTGCCTGAGGTACTAATATTAAGTGACCTGGTCAGGATCACACAGCTTGCTTGGAGCAAGGCAAGGTCTGTTCCCTGTGGTGCATTGCTGATATTACTGTTATTGTTACCGCCACCTCCACCTCCACCTATTGGTTAGCATTTACATGGTATTTCATGGTTTGCAAAATGCTTCTCTTTGATTCTGCCAACAATCACAAGAGGAAGGTACTGTTACTATCTGTATTTTACAGATGGAGAAGTAGAGGCTGAAAGAAATTAAGTGGCTTATCCAGAGTCATATAGTGCCGATTAAAGTGTCTGAGGCAGGATCTAAAATGAGTGCGTGTCTTCCTAATTCCAAGGCCTTCTCTGAAACCACCATGCCTTTGCTATTGATATGAATGGTAATATGAGCCATAATACAGTGGAAAGAACACTTGAACTGAAGTTTTAAAAACCAGGTTTGCTGTGCCCGTTTTGACTTGAGTAATGTCGTTTTCCTGCCTGTCTCCTAGGGTAGTTGTAAGGATTAAAAGAGATAGTGGATGGGAATCTGCTTTGTAAATTCTAAAGAACTGTACAAATGTAAGATGTTGTTAATAATTCCAACATGTGCCTTTGAGTCAGACTGAGCACTGAATCTGGAACCGTAGATATGTGGATCTGAATCTTGAACCTGCTGCTCATCAGCTGCCTTTCTGACCTTGGGCAGTCTCTGGAGCAGAGTTTTCTCATCTATAAAATGGTGGCATTGGAGTAGAAAGACATTTTATATGTTGTTTTTTTCTAGCTCTAAATGTATGTTCCTCAAGGACGTTGTTCCTTAAGGACCTTAGCGTTTAGCGCCGTCTTAGGTGATCTGTGATTTGTTTTTCTCATGAATTCATTTCAACATTTTGTAGGCCAAGAAGTGTTATATGTTTCTTGGCTTCTTTTGATCCTTTCTAGAACTGTTGACTAATTCTTAAGACCTGGAAAGAAGCTCATAGCTCTGATTTTTGGCCAGAGAGAACCAGAAAACTTCTCATTTAAGTTTTAAAGCTGTCTAATGGCTTTCCACTCAGTCAGACCGTATACAGTCAGCATCTCTTATGTACCATGGAAAGAGAATGGGGTATTCAGACTAATCAGATATCTTGGTTAATAGAGACTAACTAACTCACAGGGAGCCAGACAGAGAGCACTAGGTTTCAAAGGATGCAGAATATACTTTTCACTAAAACTTTGCCAAGCGTAGTTTGATCTCTTTCTGATGGAATAATCCCTTTAGAATTCTCCAGGCCTTTCAACTTATTCTGATAATGAGCTCTGTTGGTCTGGTTGGTGTGAAGAAGTAACAGTTCTATTGTTATTCCGTCATTTTTAGTTGTGTCCAACTCTTTTTGGGGTTTTCTTGGCAGAGATACTGGAGTGATTTGCCATTTCCGTGTCCAGCTCATTTTACAAATGAGGAAACTGAGTCAGACAGGGTTAAGTGACTTGCCCAGAGTCACACAGCTTAATAAGTGTCTGAGGCCAGATTTGAATTCAGGAAGATGAGTCTTCCTGACTCCAGGCCTGGCACTCTGTCCACTGGGCCACCTAGCTGTCTGAACTGAAATAGAGGAACCTAATTGGAAAATGATCTAAGTTGGTTTTTGTTGTAGAAGACCTTGGAGATCAAAGGTAACTGAAAAGATCCATGTGATGCTATCTTGATTACTTGAAAAGAAAACCCAATCTACAGATAACTGATAAATAGGGGGGAAAAAAAGCAAATGAATGAGTAGTGAAAAAATGTCTCAGGACAATGTAAATGCTTTGGGCATCTGGTAGGAAACACAGGTACTGAAAATGAGAGTGACTCAGAACAGGAATTCCTGTACCATTCTAGAGAATTACCAAATTTAATAGAATAATGATAGGAAATAGACCTGTGGGTTTTTGTTTATACAACTGGTCAGGGATGTACTCAGCCAGTGTAGTTTGGCATCTTCTCTGTAATTTGCCTGTCAAATTGATCTTTCTAAAGTATAGAACTGTGCTTATCACCCTCTCCTTCTCCCTCCCTCCCATCTCTAATAAATTTTAGATCAGAGTGAGGAACCTGCAGCCTTAAGTCCACCTGTGGCCTTCTAGGTCCTTGGGTGTGACCTTTTGACTGAATCCAAGTTTTACCAAACAAATTATTTTATTAAGGGGATTGTTCTGTGAAGTTTGGATTCAATTAAAGGGCTGCACTTGAGGACCTAGAGGGCCACATGTGGCCTTGAGGCCGCAAGTTCCCCACTCTGTAGGGAATATAAATTTATAAATTCTGTCACCAGGATCAAGTATAAAATTCTGTGTTTGGCATTCAGAGCTCTTTATAACCTGGCCTACTTTTATCATTTCAATCTTTTTACCTTATTCCATATCCCCATATCCCTCCCCATTTCCCTGCATATTCTGCCATCCAGTGAGTGGCCTTCTTTGCATAAAAAAACTCTTCGGATGATACATTTTCAGTGTTTGTCCCCCATGCCTGGAATTCTTTTTCCTAAAATCTGTCACCCTGACTCCTTGGCTTTCTTTAAGTCCTGGCTAAAATCTCACCTTCTACAAGAATCCTTTCCCAATTCTCATGAATGCTAGTGCCTTCCTTCTGTTGCTTATCTCCAGTTTTCCTGTGTTTATCCTGCTTGTTTGTAGTTGTTTCCATGTTTCTTCCCCTATATTATACCATGAGCTCCTTGAGAACAGAGATTGCTTTTTGCCTTTCTTGTATCTTCATTGCACTGCACATAATAGGTGCTTAATAAATAGTTGTTGATTGACATATTTGTAAATCCAGAGTTCTTAGCCTTTGGGACCATGAAAATAAAACAGACTCTGATAACAGTATTTCAATATGATTGGTTTCCTTTATAATCCTATATATTTTGTGCATTTAAAAATATTCTGGGAAGAGATCCATAAGTTTTATCATAGAGGCCCATGACACAAAAAGGGTTTAAGAACTCTAGAGCACTAAGAGTATGAGCAGGTGACTGACTTACCTAGGGTCACAGGGTTGACCTGTGTCAGAGGTTGGACTTGAACCCAGATGGTCTCAGTTATGAGGCCTGCCATCTATCCACTGCACCTTGCTGTCAGTTTTAAAAAGATAGAACTTTTGCCATAAGAAAAATTGACTCAGGGTTCTTGTTGAACAAATAACATACAATGTGGTCAGCTCTCTCAAAGCTTTAGTGTGGCATAAGGTCTGAGAGTGTTGTACTTGATATCATGATTGAAGCATACAATTGCAGGAGTAAACAGAGCACAACATGAAGGCTTCATATTTTTAATTTTTACCGAAAGTTTTGCATTTTCATTTTTTGGTTTCTTTTGATTTTAGACCTATGCTTTTTGCTCTTCCTGGGTAAGGAATGGGTTAAAAACCTAAGATGTAGCAGCATTAGACAGTGTACTATTGGTGCTTCCAAACACCTATTATTTCATCAACTGACAAAGATGGCAGTCCCCCATATATTAGTAATAATCATAGTATTTTTATACAAATATTTTTGAATACTAGTTGTATTTTGATGCTTCATATTGATGGTGAGCACTTTTTGTAGAGCAGCATATCACCATGGATTTGATGATTCTCTGGGCAGTTTTTGTTCATGATCTCCCTTGAATCCTATAACCAGAATCCATCCAATATGTTGGAGATCTCTCTCCAGATTGTTGTGAACGTGTTATAGTTACCGTCACAACACAAACTATTTCTTTTCCTTTGACACTTAAACATTTTTGATATGTGGTTTGATCCACCTCCTTTTCCAATTGTAAATTTTCTTGAAATCTTTTTGTTCTATTTGTTATACTGGAGTCATCGTTGGTAAAAAGGCTGCCCTGTCCAGTTTCTTCTGTCGTGTGTGTGTCTTTCCTGTCCTGTGGGTCACTAGTTGTATAGAAATTCCTCAGTGGTCCTGGTATGCTCTAATTTATAGCTGTATGAAGATAACTGTGAGAATACTGGTGTTAAAAAGATGAGTTTTATGTTATATGGAGCATTTGGGGCTGACTGTTCATTTCTTAAATGCAATATGATCCTCTGTCTTCCTTCTGTTTATTTAATTCTAGGTAGCTGATTTTCCATCTGCAGCATCTGTCCAAAGTATAAGTACTGATATGATGGGTTACCTATAAAACTGCATGTAATAGTCTGGGAAAGTATTTTTTTCATTTTTTTCCCCTGTGTATATTGTTAAGCCACTATATTTTGGATGGTCATAAATCTTACAAAGGAGATCCTATAGCATTCTGAGGCTTAATGCAATCATATGATGTCAGTAGAAACAGGGACATCTGCAGTACTCCTCTGAGTTATATCAAATCCTTTTTTATTTGGCTCTGTGTTGAGTATGCATTCTTTCTCTTTAAACTTTGCACAAACTTGCTTGTTGGAGTATAGTTGCACAAAAATCCATGATACTTTCACATAGCATTTAAAATTTGCAGTCTTGTGAAGTGATAAAAAAATCTGTTACTATACTCACTTTTAGAGGCAGTTGGGCAGTACAGTAGATAGAATGTTGAATGTGGTATCAAAAAGACCTGGGTTCAAATTTGACCTCAGACATTTACCAGATGTTTGACCACTGTCAAGTTATTTTAACCTGGCTGACTCAGTTTCCCTAATTATAAAAATGATACTAATAATAGCACCTGTGACTCAGGACTGTTGCGTGACAATCAAATGAGAGAATATCTGTAAAATACTTTGCAAACCTGAAAACACTCCATAAAAGCTAGTGATTTTAACATGAAATACCCAGCTCCCCTTTACTTTTGGTCTCCTGGACAGCTGTACTGTACTACATATAAATAGGTAGGTACTACATATAAATGAGTAAGACTAGGAGAGTAAAAAGTGACTTCCCCAAGGTTACACACCCTGTGAGAAGAACCAACACCTGAAATCCTGGTCTCCTGTCACTATACCACACTGTAATTCGTGACTTGTTATGGTCAGGTGTTTAAAAAAATGATTTATTGACTGCTAGTGAACCTCATGCTTTCCTCTTCCTCTGTTTCTTTGTATGTTTTCCTCATTGGGACACACGTCTGTTCTTCAGTAGATTATGAGATCCTAGAGGGCAGACGCTGATTCCTCTGTATACAATAGACATATAGTAAGCATTTGTTAACATGAGATGAATTGAGTTCTGTCTCTAGCCTCCTTTGGTCCTTCTGTGTTTTCAGGGAGCTAAGTAAGTGAGTGGTACTTACATACATAAAAGTGGTACTTATAGATACATAAAACAGATGTTCTTTTAAAAAAAAGTTTAGCTTCTTAGTTTTGAGCAGAAGCTCTGTTGTTTGTTCTGGTCCTCGTGGATGTGGGCAGACTCCTTTCATCACCAAGCATCCCTGCTCTTGTCTCCACCCTGTCCCCCAAAAGATGTAGATAAACTAGAAACAATTGAGAAGAACAGCAACCGAAATGATGAATGTCTTGGAGAGAAGGAAAATAACAGTCTCTATAAATATTTGAGAGGCAATATAAGATGGAAGGAGGGATTATTTACAGGAATGAAGCTCAGCTTGACAGGAACAGAAAGCCCACATCTGAAAGGAGGGGAAAGATTGGTCAGAGCTGAAGGAAAAAAGACAAAACAACAAAACCCTGTGCCCGAGAAAGAAAATTAGGCGAGGACAAGCCGTTCTCCCATTTGCTGTACTGTTGAGAGCTGGTTAGATAGTCTATTGTAAAGGACTGGCTTGGAATGCTGCTTTGATAACGGGGCCCTGGAGGAGGTGGGAGCAGTTTCTGTCTCCCCTCTGCCCATAGAGTACAGATGAGAAAGTAGGCATGATCTGTCCTTGTCCTTTGCTTACTTGGCGAAGACCAGGCTTTGTTCCCCAAGCCCTCCTTGTGCTGCCGTTCCAGAGATAATTTGTGAAAGGAGCCTCTCTATTACAAGAGAGAACAATTACTTACATCTCTTTCATTGAAGGTTCCAGAAGACATTTCAGAGATATTCACTTTGGAATAAGTCACTCTGTTAATAGTACCCCAGAACTCTACCTTGATACACGCCATTTCAGGCTTCTTCCTGCCTCCTTGTTAATCCAGTTCAGCCGAGTTCAGCAAACAAGGCATTATTCTGGGTCCCACTGGCATATACAAAAAGGTGGGGATGAGAGACACGTCTGTAAATAATCAGAAACCAATCAGTAAGCAGGCACTTTTGAGGTAGTTTTAAGTGGTGCAGTGGATAGAGTGGTGCCATGTGCCAGGCATCTGTGTTAGCCTTTCAGGTAGTTTAGAGAGGTTGAATTGGAGTCAGAAGGACCTTTTTTTTAGTTACCAGGCATTGTGCTAAACGCTAGGAATACGAAGAAAAAACAAATGACATTTCCTGCCCTCACAAGCTAATGGGCAAACTGGCATGGAAATAACTATGTAGAAATAAGTTTTATGCGAGATAAATCATCAGCAGAGGGAAGACATTCAACTTCAGAGAAATCGGGAAAGGTTTGTTGTAAAAAGTGGCATTTCTGAAGGACGCCAGGGAAGCCAGAAGGCAAAGGGGAGGAGGGAGAGCCTTTCAGGCAAAGGGGAAGGGGACAGCAGAGAAAATGCCCAGTCATGAGATGGAGGGTCATCTTGGGTGAGAAACAGCAAGGAACCCGGTGTCATTGGAATGTGAGATGGAAGAAGACTGGAGAGACGAGGGAGGAGTGCAAGGTTGTGAAGGGCTCTGAAAGCCAAATGCAAGATGGCCAGTCCTGCCTCCGTTGTTCCCCAGCTATGTGACTGGGCGAGGTGCAGCTTTTCTGTGCCTCAGTCTCTTCATCTGGAAAATAAGATTTCATAAAGCATTTTTATTTTTAACTCATCTGCTCCTAACAGCAGTCCTGTGAGGTGCATGCTGTTATTGTCACTAAAGTGCTATATAAATGCAAGCTTCTATTATTGATTATCTGAGAATTCAAAGACAAAAATATATTCTATCTCCAATACAAGGTAAAACAGGACTGCGGGAATAAGAGAGTTGGAGCTGGGCAGCGTGAGAGATTGGAGGAAGGGTTCAGCTGCTTCTGGCTATGCCCGTAGGGACGATGTACAGCTTACCTGACCTCTGTCCCCAAATTCCTAAAGGGGTCATGAAGAGTTGGACACAACTGAAAAATGACTGAACAACGACCCCGCTCCCTTTGCTGATGCTTAATGACAATTTCCAAACACATTTAGTAGATACTTTCGTGAGTTATTGTGATCTAAAAACTTCAGTCACTCATGGGTAATTTTCTGGAGATGAGACTGTGAACTTAACTGGACTAGTCCATGAGTCAATTCAGTAAACATTTATTAAGCATCTACTGTATTCAAGGGACTATGAGAGGCATGCATTCTGGTCAGAGCTTTATTTTTGGAGACTTGAGGGCTGTCATAGTGCTATGTATTTTGGATGTTGGTAGCCCATTCAGCTGAAAATCTCATACTACCATTTCTGGTATTGGGATTTATGGAATACTAAATTCCTGTAACGTGTTACAGTAACAATGGTAATTTTTGTGGTTCGGTTGATTCAGTTGTGTCTGACTCTTCATGACCTCTTTTGGGGTTTTCTTGGTAAACCATTCCAGTAGCTTTGCCATTTTATTCTCCAGCTCATTTTACAGATGAGGAAACTGAAGCAAACAGGGTTAAATGACTTGCCCAGGGTCACACAGCTAGTAAGTGTGTGGGGCCAGATTTGAACTCAGATATTCCTGGCTCCAGGTCCACACTCTATCCACTGTGCCACCTAGCTGCCCTATCCCTATTTTACAAGTTGTGGAAACTGAGGCAGTTGAGGTTGTGACTTGCCCAGGGTCACACAGCTAGTAGTGTTGAAGGCAGGATTTGAATTAATCTTATTAATGAACATTTTCTAAGGACTGTAAGCTGAGGCTGTTAGATTTTTTTTAGTTTTTCCCCAAAGAGGTGATGTGGCCATCTCTTCATTAACATCATGTGTAAAAACCAATCATACTCCTTTCTTCAGTAATCTGGGGTAGCCTCATGCAAATCTGGGTAAGGTTTCAGTCATGAGGTATCTATGAGAAATCAATGTTGTAGAAATGGCTGTGTCACATTTTTCCCCAGGAGGGACAGACTTAGAAGAACAAAATGTTAGTGAGTGAAGTGAAGAGTGAGCTTATGCTCATCATTTAGAGCTCTTGGCCGTGTACTGTGTAACAGCACGTAGTGTAGCTTGCTCATGAAGAAATAATAACCTAGAAAGCAAGCTGTGGGTGCTGGAAGTTTTCATTGATGCGTTTTGCTTTGCTAATGCAGAAATAGTGAGTGATTAGCTCCATTAAATACTTTGTTCTGTTGTATTAGATCCGCATTCCCTCCCAAAGTTGCATGAGCTTTTAAAAAATATTTTTGATTTCTGTGACCATGTTGCTGTTCCCTTTAGAACGGTCTCTTGTGAATTCCTACTGTAAGCTCACTCCCTGTATTATTTTTAGTGTAAGCTATAATGATTTTATCCTGGTCATATTTCTCCCCAAGGTCTCCTGTTCCAGTTACTTGCAGATCTACTCCTCCCCTCTCATGTTCTCTTTGATCTCTTGTAATTGGCTTAAAACCTTCTATATTTAATCTATATTGACTTTGTTTCTCTTATTTTTGCTCCTTTAGTTCCCTCAGACCTTAATAG
Organism: Notamacropus eugenii; assembly: GCF_028372415.1. Taxonomy (NCBI): domain Eukaryota; kingdom Metazoa; phylum Chordata; class Mammalia; order Diprotodontia; family Macropodidae; genus Notamacropus; species Notamacropus eugenii. The sequence continues at coordinate 100,625,097 of NC_092872.1, read as the reverse complement.
GCTGTTTCTTCATACAGTTGTCTAGATTTTTATGAAGTTGTCATGTTACCTGTCTCGTTAAATGTCTTTTTTTTCATCTTGTCTATCCATCTGGTTTGCTTAGAAGTACATTTCTCTTCCTTGATTCCTTTTTTTGGCGAATTCCCCTGCACAAAAGTATCTTTAATGATATTTTCACTGTTTCAAATCTTGACTGCTCTGAAATCCTCTTGCCATAACATTGCTCCTGTGGATGCTTGTTTTCAGTTTCTTCAGGGCTGCAAATTTATTGCCACTTTTTTTTGTCTTTTTAGAACCAAGACTCTTCTTAGTCCCCAGTATCGTAACTTGATACATGGTCCTTTAAACTCCTAAATCAGTTATACGTCTATTTCTGTGAATTCTGAGTGGACTTCCTGTTGAAAGTCTATGATTTATACAGTTTTCTTTGAACCCAGGCTCTTGTAATGGAAAGAATGTAAGTATTATACTTAAATATTTTATTGTGAAGGGAAAATGTAGAATAGCAAACAAACATAGTAAAATAGAAAAAAATAACGTAGATTTGATAGACAGGAAAGTGTTGATAAATGTCTTTGCAATATCAAATATTAAAAGCTGAATGAAAACAACAGATCACAGTTTAGGAGCTAAGAAAGTAATAAAGGAGAACACATTTGATTGGCACAGTGAAGAGAGCTGTAAGCCTTGAGTTGGAAAGACCTGAGTTCAAAGACAAACTTACCAGCTGAGTGACTCTGAGGCAAGTCACTTAACCTTTGTCTGTCTCACTTTCTCCACATATAAAATAAGGATAGTTGGAAAGACCTGAGTTTAAATCCAGTCTCAGACATTTGCTAGCTAAGTGACTCTGGGCCAAGTCAGTTAATCTCTGTCTCACTTTCTTCATTTATAAAATGGGAATAATTTTTTACACACACACATACATGCATATATACATACGTACACATATACAATATCATTCACCTAACTCCCAGGGTTGTGAGGATAAAATGAGATAATAAGATTTATAAAGTGTTTAATAAAGTTTAAAATGCTGTATAAATATTAGTGATTATTGTTGTAGTAGAAAAATAGTGGGTCTGGGATGAGAGAATGGGAGTGAGTATATATGTTGACTCTGAATGACCTTTGTGACCTTGAAAACACATCTTTGGGGCCTTAATTTCCTCATGTTGTGAAATGGTTCTATTAATAACTTCTGGGGGACTTTTCAGCTCTAAGTCTGTAGGAAAACCTTGAATTCTTCTCCAAGGTGATTCAGTTACTGGGGAAAAGAACTGCGGTTATTCAGCCTGTAGGGGGAAGAAACTAAGGGGGAGGATTGAACAATGATGTTCCACTTAACATTCTGGTGAGAAGTAGCTTAGTCTTTTCTCTGAAGCCAAAGGGAAACAGGCGTAAACAGGCGTAGTGAAGAATTAAAGCTACTTTTATATACACACACACACACACACACACACACACACACACACACACACACACACACACACACACACACACACACACACACACACACACACACACACACAGTCTCTCTCACATAGACACAGTCTGGCGATCTAAGTTTATCATCCTGTCTAACCTGTAGATTCTGGTGGCCTTCTTGTGTAGGTCAGATTCTTGAATGGTTCCATCTCGCCCCAAATCAGAGAACAGATAAATTGACTTTCTAAGGGTTCCTCCAACCCTAAAAAGCCTGTAGGTTAATGAATATTGGATATAATAGTAACAATGATAACAGTTCACATGAGGCAGCTTAGTAAATTGGTTAGTGGGGCTTTTTAAATCCAAGAGAGGCCTGCATTCAGGTTCTGCTTTTGACACATGCTGGCTTTGTGTCATGGGCAGGATATTTCACCTCTCACTGCTCTATAAGTTGTTTGATAGATGGTTCTCCCTATGCCAATGAAATCTTATCCCCTTATATTTATGAAAATAATTTGAGAGAGTTTTAGGATTGAAACTAGGAGATTAGAGTCTATATCTATCCTTTTTTTTGTGTGTGTATTCTAGTCTATAAAATCTAATATAAAAAAGAATTTTGACACCCACAACATCTTAAGATGGTTAAGATTTTCAAGTTCCTATTTCTTATTGTTTTGTAGTACTGTTTTCATTGCTCTTTTGATAGTTTTAAAACTCAAATCGCTAAATTTACAACTTGTATCTTAGAAGGAGGTTATGCTTAAATTTTGGAGCTCAGATAATAACTCTCGCCTCCTTGGGTTTTTTCCTTTCCTTTTTTCTCTTTGGCTAAGTCTTTTTCCCCTTGATATTCAAATCAGTATTGTTCTTGCAACAAGATAAACCTTGAGAAACATTGGTAAAGTTGGCATTTGACGTATTTGTGGATCATGCTAGGCACTGCCTACAGACTTGGCAGACTTTTTGCAGAAGATAGGGCTTATATTAGACTTGCAACTGTGTAATTTTTTTTTTATAGAATTAACATGATATTGCTGACCTCCATGTAAGTTACAAGATGTACTGGACCAGCAGATATTCTTAAGGTTCCAGGAGATCTGTTTTGAAGAATACTGAGCTGAGATTGTTATCAGTGGTCACTTTCTAGTGGGGATAGAGCATAGGAGAACAAGGTTGATGTTCAAAGGACTTAGTTCTCCTGTGGCTCAGTAAAACCCATTTTTAGTTGAGAAAAAGCTAGTTGTAATAGGCCTCCTGGCTTTTTATTTTCTTGTCTTTCAAAAATGGCAGTTAACAGTACATGCCTGGCCCTAAGTAATAATTATTTGGGTTGAGAGTTGTATCAGGTTTTCTGATGAATGCTTGAGGCCCCCGGACTTTGGGATTAATTAACAAAATGGGTGCCCAAAGATATGTCTTGTACTGAAGATGTAGATAGAAACAACGTCTCACAGAAATGTAGGGTCATAAGAGTTTGAGAATTGGAAAGGATCTCCAGTGTCCATCTGGTTCAGCCCATACACAAAAGGAATCCCTAGGAGGAAGGAATAACATTGCTGACCAAGGGCTGAACAGCTTTTGCCTGAAGACCTCTGGACAGGGAGAACCCATTAACTCTTGAAGTAGCCCCTGACATACAGGGACAACTCTAAGTATTAGAAAAGTTTTTGAAAGTAAGCCTACATTTCCCCTTTTGCAAATTTCAGATCATTGATCTGGGTTCCATCCCCTGTGGCCCCTATCAAACCTTATCCCTTCTCCACCGGATGGACCTTCAGATATTTGAAGATATCTATTATATTCTGCTCCCTCTAGTCTTTTCTTCTTCAGACTGACCACATCCTCCTCCTTCAGCCAATCTTTAAATGACATTGACTCAAGGCCCTCCACCATCCTGATTACTCTTCTGTTACAGCTGCTTCCAAACCAGATCCCCTGTCCTCTCCGCAGCTTGTATTTGTGAAGCTGATTTTTTTGATTAAGTATAAGACTTTACTTTTATCCCTGCTGAATTTCATCTTATTAGATTCAGCTCAATTCTTTAGCCTGTGAAGATGTTTGGATCTTGATTCTGCCATCTGCTGTGATAGTCATGCCTCCAGCCTCCTTTGGTTCACATGTTGTGCTATGATTTTTCATTGTCAGTCTAGCAGTCAACAGTCTTTTAAGTATCTATGATTACAGGCACTTCAATTATGTTTTTAATAAGGCACTTAGGGTCTTGGGGTAGCTAGATGGTGCAGTGGCCTGAAGTCAGGAAGACTCCTCTTCCTGAGTTCAAATCTGGCTTCAGATACGTACTAACGGTGAGACCCTGGGCAAGTTATTTAACCCTGTTTGCTTCCGTTTCCTCATCTGTAAAATGAACTGGATAAGGAAGTATTCCAGTATCTTTGTCAAGAATACCTCAAATGGGATCACAAAGAGTCAGACACCCCTGGAAAACAACTGGACATAAGATCATGTTCACCCAAAATACAAAGACAAAAATCAGTCTCTTTCCTCAAGTATCTTATGTTCTGTTACGGGAGAGGTGTACAAATGTAAGTACAAAGTAAATTTAAGGTAATTATTCTTTTTTTGCGGGGGGCAGTGACTAGCAGTTGGGAGGATCAGGAAATCTTCCACATAAATAACCATATGATACTCCTAACTCATGGACATAGGTTTTCAGGTTTTCCCCCTCAGTAATGGTGACAGATGGATTTGGACTGACCCATCCTTCCTTTCATCTCTGATTTCCCCTTTACAGTCAGTGTAAACCCATTGTGGTTTGCAAGATGGCTTACTATGGTTAGTGGTGACCTGGGATCAGAGCAAAGCAAAGAGATAAATCCTTGATCTCATTCTAATGTTTTTTATCCAGCCTTTGGCAGGAGCTATTGCTGCCCCAAAGCCATCTTTAGGCAAGAGTTATTCCAGGGTTGCATATTATTAGAGCTTGGTATTTTTTTTTTTTTTAAAACAGCATCCTTTCTAGTAATAAGTATAGCCATTTGAATGTTAGCAGCACTTGATAAAGCTTTTAAGACATGAAACTGTTAAAAAAAACATTTTTTTTATTATCTGTGCCTGGATTAAATATAGTTAGTAGTGAAGGAGAGAAGAGTATAAAACTAGATAAAATTGGGACCAGTGTAACTGATAACTCTGGAAATGGAACCAAGTGACAGTCCTTTATTTTAAATGGGTAGCCAGAAGGCGGGGGGGGGACCTTGTTGGAGTAACTCTCTTTCCTTAGTGTTGTCCAGTTTATTGCCACTTGGGCCATTTTCAGGAAGTAATAGAGAAAACAGCTTTGTTGTTAATGTGGGTCCAAGTAGCAGTAGGACTCTTGACAATAGAGTCAGTGTGGGTAGAGAGTGTGATCTCAGGTCGCTAGCTAGCTAATCAGAATTTGAGACCATGAGTACCACAAAGCACTCCTTTTGATTTTTCCGTAGTCTGCAAATGTTTACCTGGAGAGAGAATATAGGGGGAAAAAAGTTTTGACCCTCTCTTAGCCTAGGAAGCACAGGCAGTAATCATAGAAAATGAGAGATAGATAACACTGTAATAAGCTATCTTTATAGATATAGCGACACCTTGTTATTCCTTGGCCCTTCATGTAAATTTTTCCTTCATTGAAGTGGAATGGGCAAAGGTTTGCTGAATGATTGGCCATGTCCCTCCTGGAAAGCTAAGTTCACCAACTCTTGAGGTCAAGTGAGAAAGAAACTAGGCCCTGAGAGGGAATTCCTCTGCGATTGCTACTTCCTAACTCCCTTTAGCCATGGTATTTCCCAGGGGAGATGCTTGCCCCCAAAGAGGGGGGCAACTGTGCCAAAGAAGGCACAGTTGAGGTAATTCTAACAGAGACCAGAGCCAGATACGGACAAATTGGGGCAAAACAGCTCAAGCTAGGCAGTTCCTAGCAGTTGAGTTGAGTGACAAAGAGGAATGGTCCCCGGGAGCTTCAAACGCCCCTGCCCTGGGGGAGTCAGGGGTGTGGGGCAGGAACAGTGTTAGCAAAAACTTCATGAGGAGAGAAAGGCCCACAGTACTGGATTCCCAAATAACCTTGGCCACGTGTTCCTTGCATGTGCGCCTCACTGCTAGTATATTCATAGGTTTATGATCACTCTTCCTATGGACTCTTGTGTGTATTTGTGGAAGAGTGTACTGAAGATTTATAAAGGGAATGTTTAATAGCTTTCGTTCGTAGTGTTGTTTTAGTAAAGGCATTTGTTTGGAGCTAAATGTAGGTACTAGTTGTTTGTTAACGACAAATCCACTGGTGAGAGCTCATGGATTGTAGTTTTAGGAGGACAAATTCATAGGGTAACTTGGAATTGGTGGGAAGTGTCCTCCCACCCCCAGTTTATAAGTACCAAATTGGGGACATAGTCTGGGGGAAGAGTGTGAAAAAATTAGGCCATACTCAAATTAATATGGAAAAAACAGAGCTACGTACATTTAAATATAAATTATAAATATAGTATGTTTTCCAAAGGTTTGAAAAATTCTTGTGCTTTTTAGTTTTTCCAGGAAGGTCTTTTGGGAAATATAGTCTCAAGTAACAACTAAATCTGTGATGCCCTCCATCCTTTCCAAACTGCTGCTCTAATTGTTGTTCCTCATCCCTGTCTGAAACAACATTGTAGAACTTCCTAACTCCTGATTTGGCTTCTTATTAGAAATGGATGCTATCGACATTTCTCTTTATTTCTTCTAAACTCATGCTTTGGTTTTGAGCCCTGGTTGACTTGATCCTTTCTTGTTTCTTGCCCAATCCATGATCAAATCATAAAGTATTCAGTACTAGAGACTTTTAAAAAATGTTCTAAAGCTTAAAACTAAAGCCTCTTATTGCAAGTTGTTATAATACTGTGATTTAGTCTGGTTCACACTCCCATCATTCCCATTGCGCCACGAAATGGCAGTTTTGTTTTTATGTCTTCCTGTTCTCTTAGTGTTGGTTGAATCTGGGATCTCTTTAATGTGAAAAATCCCTCCAGGGATGCAGATGACAGCACCTCTGTTCCCACTAATCCTGTATATTAGTCTCTTGTCTATTTCCTCCCCAGTTTACTTTTATCTTGAAGAATTTGCTAGACAGTTTCAAGGGAAATGTTTAACAGCTATTGTTCTCACCATGCTATTTTAGTAAATGCGGTTGTTTGGAGCTAGTTGATTGAGACCAGTTTTTGCTCCGAATGAGGTTTGGTTTAGCTTCACCCGTAACACCACAAATTGTTCAGGTAGATTTGTTTTCTTTTCTTTACTACTGTTGTTCCTTACCCCTGTGGGATTTAGTGTAATACTGTATTGTTATCTTACTAGAATGGGACTATATAGAAATAAACTAGCCATGAATACACAAACACTAATTCTACAGGTTTTGGCTTAGTAGAATATTTAAGTTGGATTTCGGAGATCAGAGATTTCATCTCCTTTTTACATCACATCACTGCCTTTTTTTTTTTTGGCCTAATTTTATCCATGTAGCTCTCATTTTACAAGTAAGAAAACTGAATTTTCCAGAGGTTATGATTTATTCAAGGTCATTTGTAAAATTAAAGGAATAAATTCACTGACTTCTGAGTCCTCTTCTGGCTCTAAAACCGAGATCTTAAATAACTATTCTCTGTGCAAAGCAGAAGTAAAAATAAGCCAAATTCAGTTTTTCCCCTCCTTCTTATTGTTGGAGATACAGAGATGTATCTAGGGGGTACAGTGGAAAATAATAATAATAGTAAGACCAGAGTTCAAATCCAGCTCTCCTTTCAGACACTTTACTAGGTTTGTGTCCCTGTCTGCCTCAGTTTTTTCATCTGTAAAATGGGAATAATTTCATCTGCAAAATAGGAATTCTCCCAGGGTTGTTGTGAGGATAAAATGAGATAATTGTAAAGCATGTGCATGTGTATGCATGTATATTCACCTATAACATGTAAATAAAGAAATATACAAAACCTGTGGATGAATATATATTTATTTATAAATGCTCTCTCTCTATATATGATATTATGATGTATGATTTAAGTCCATGGATAATAAAAATAAATAGATTTAGCCTTTAATTTCACAATTCCTTGCCCCCCCCCAAAAGGTTTCTGGGGTTTTTAAATCTACTTTATCTCCTCTCTGATACCCTTCCTCCTTTGGTATAAGTGCTTTTAGGTAGCGGCATAACTAAAAGACAAAGGAAGGCGAAGAGGAAAGGGATAAGGATACTTGATAAAGTCTTTCTGACTTAATTGAAAGTTAATTATGTTTTGTTCTCCTTTTACCTACAGGGTGGGCCTCAGCAGGTAGAATAGATAATTCTGGAAGTGGAATGGAAATGCATTTTTTAAATTGTTTACTATATTCCAAACATTGAATATTTCAACAGAAAAAAATCGAGACATTCCTTGACCTTGAGCCATTCATATTCTCTTTGATGAAAGCAACACATAAAGGAAGGCTGATGTTCATGCCCAGTTTATGACAGATAGAAAGGCCAGGTAGTACTTAGGTTCTGACAGGGAAGGTTGCAAGGCGACAATTCCCAATTAACTTATCAGGACAGATAGTTCCCTACCCAGATTCAAGGATCAGAGAGGCTTTGGGATATCTCCAGTAAAAGTGGGCATCAGCATCCAGGGCATTCTATAACTTGTAGGAGCTGGGTAGTGGTCAGTGAGAGAAAGGTTTGTGACTCCCTCAGTGCAATGGTGGAAGGTGGTACTGGTCTGTCTTCCAGTTATCCATTGGTGGACTGGGGTAGGGGAGAAAGTCTCCAGCTCCCTGAGGTAGTGGCTGCTGCTGGTGGTGGTCTAAGGGCTGGCCTTCTAGTGGTGGGCTGGGCCCAGGAAGGGGGTAGGTGATTTGGAATCCTCCTGACTAAATTATATATTGTATGCTCCCATAGTTACCTGTAATAAATCATGCTATACCTGTTAGACAATTTACTGGCAGCTTTTGTCCATGCATTGAAAAGCAGTAAAGGTCAAAAAAGCTTCCTTCACAAATTTGATAAGATGGTGCAGTGAGCTGTGACGGCATAAAGTCCTAGAGGTCATAGACCAGGCTAGGAGAAATAATTATGCATGGTAATGGGTAATTACAGATAATGGCCTTTTGAGGGGTGGCAGAAAATACACAGCCCCACAGTCTTACCTAGAATGAACATTGAATAGCACATTAACTTTATGACAAGCTAAAAGTTCAGCACTGGAACAACAGCAGCCAAAAAATAAAATTCCTCTCTTGCTTAAGGGAAAATACTATGGAGCTCTGCTTCTCAAAGGCAGGATTGGGTGATAGGAAGAGGCAGTGAGGAAAGGGGAAAAATTCTTAAAATGTGTGCTTGTGGGGGATACCAACATTATTCCTTATCCTACCCTGTGCTTCAATGTGCATTAAAAAGCAAAAGTGGAGTACTGAGGTTGACTTTCTGTTTGACATTTACAGGAGTTCTGTGATGATTGGTGAGAGAAACATATTGTTCCCACATTTTCTGATTATGACTTTAGGGAGTGATATCACACTGACTTCCTTCAAGGCTACTGTCTGACCTCAGAGAAGGCCAGGGGCTGAATCAAAGCAATAGGAGTAAAACAGGAGATCCAGTCCATTTCCATGATCACCTGAGCTGGGGAAGGCCATGAGGTCAAAGTCTGTGCTTTTGCAGTGCTCATGGTATAAATTTGAATCTGGGTCATGTTATTTTATTTTACTTTATTTTATTTTTGCCCAGTTGTAGATGTTTGTTGAGGTAGGTGTTTTGCTTTGATATCGATTATTTGACAGAAAATCCTCAAGATTAAGAATGAGGACAATTTATATGACGCTGGCTACTTTAATAGTCCCTCTGGAGGGAGTGTCATCCCTTGAAGTTCCTTCTAGTGAAGTAACAGACCCAGTTCCTATCCCTATCTCCTCCTAAATAATCATCTCTGATACTTAGTAAATGTTTTCACGAGGCTGCCTTTGTCTTGGCAAAGCAGAAAAAGCACTCTTTCTGGTCACCAGAATATCCCGGAGCCACCTGTGCTTTGTGTGCAGACAGCAGACCCTATCATAAGTAAGGTTACTGAGCTAGAGGTGCAAGTGACCTTAAAAGAGCTGGAGATTGCAGGGATGCTCATCAGTTGAGGAATGGCTGAACAAATTTTGGTATATGAGTGTGATGGATAACTACTGTGCCATAAGAAGTGGTGGGGTCACCGATCTGAGAAAGACATGGATGGACTTACATGAAATAATGAGGAGTGAAATGCGCAGAACCAAGAGAATGTTGTATACAGTAACAGCAATATTGTTTTAAGAACAGCTTTGAATGAATAGGCAATTTTAACTATTGTATTAACTCTCTACATCGAGGAAAAGAACTCATAGAAGCATATGTAGAATGGTGTTACAGATATGTGCATTATATATATATGTATATGTATATATAGCTGTGTGTACATGCACATACTTATTTGTGTCTAATGGTTGCCATTCCTAGGGCTGGGGAGGGAAGAAAAAAAGAAAAATAATTACATGATAACTTTTATATATTTTAAAGGAATACTAAGTTGTACATAAGAGATTTGCAGTTGCATGTGCAATCATCTTTTATTATACTATGTTGTAGGAATGCTTATTTTATTCCATAAATTAAGAATAAATAAAAATTTCAAACAAAGACTTAGTAGTGTTACTCTGTAATTTTTCAGATGAAGAAACTAAGCCCAGAGAAATTACGTGGCTTGTCCAGCATCATACAACTAAGCATTAAGTTCTTAGTATGTGCCATGCGTTGTGTTATGCACTGGGGAGCTACAAAGACAGAGAGAAATATTGTACTTGCCTTAAAGAAGCTTGTATTCTAATGAACTAGATAATATGCAAAAATTAGATACTCACCATGTAAATGGGTATGTATGTATAATGTAATATAACAAAATATAATACAGAGCAATTATAAATAACATGGAATATAATGAACATAGTATTATTAAAGAACATCTAATTATGTATTATAATATCCATTGAATATATGTAATATATATTAAATGGAAGGCCATCTCCCTACAGAAGGTAGGATTTGAGCTGGTTTTTAAAAACAGAAGCCAGGGATGCCAGGAGGTGGAATTGAGGAGGGGAGCATTTCAGGCATTGGAGGCATCTAAACTGGGCTTCCATGCCTAATGAGGAAGTTTGTGGTTCTTCCTAGCTCTAGATAGATTTAATCCTTTAAATATGTTGTATTCAGATTATTGATTGTTGAAAGGTAGTGGGAAGATGCAAAAATCAATAAGAAATGATACTTTTTTTTTTCCAGGAATTTACTTTCAATTGACCTTTTTAGGTCTCAGTTTCTATAAAATGAAGGGGTCAGACTAGGTCTTTCCAACTTTAAATCTGTAATCCTATATCCTCCCTCCTCTTGGCAGAGATGAAGGCCATTATCAAATGTGGCCAGTGTGTTAATTTTTGCTTATATTTCTCCATTATGATAAAGAGTTCTACTGGGGATTGTGGAGGCCATAGAGGGAGAGCTAGTCATTGGAAAATTGCAAAGATTTGAAAGAACCATCAATTCGTTGTTTTTTTTTTTAAAGGGTTGCCGAAATTGACAAATGGGAATCCAGTAAGCTATTCTCTTCATCATTTTCAATTCTTGGCCTTTCTCATTGTCCTTCTGCAGTGCCCATCTAAGATATGTATATTTGAATTGCTTGAATGGGCTGCTTAGATAAAATGGGCAGAATGCATTATTTTTTATGTACGTGGTTTCTCATGTCTACTACCAGACTACTTTTTGGAGTGGCCATGGACTTTGTTGAAGTCTTTGTATAATCTTGGACTCAGGACAGTCAGCACTGTAGCCTACATGCATGAATCCAACCTGTAGAGAATCTCTCTTCCATTTGAACTTTACGTAGAATGTTCCTGCCAGTGGTGAGTGCTTTTGTTGGGCATTTTCCCCCATTTTGTTCCCCACCTTATGACAATCAAAGGATCATTGACTACTGACTCTGTGGTTGATTTTTTCCTCAAGACATTCTATGTAATCTTTATATGTCCATGGGCGACATCTTCTTAGAGGGGAGCCTTTAAGACTGTGATTTGTGATACTACAACAAATACCTTTTTAAAATCAAGAAAGAATAAGCACTACAGTATCTTTTATTTTCCCTAATGCTGAGTGATTGAGGTGAGTGTGAAGATGTGACTAGGTGAAAACAGATACCTGTGAAATGCTACCTTTTTTCTTCTAATAGTTTCATGACATAATACTCTAGATACTTTTATAGACCACCATGGTAACTATTGAATATTCAAATATTGTGATTTCATCAGTGTTGGCATCCCTTTCAGTGGTACAGATTGCAACCTGTCTATGCTTGCCCAACCTGGATGGGCACAATGCCATGAGCATGGTCAACGTGATAAATGCTTATTAATGGCCTTTTCTTCAAGTCTACAGATAAATTTTCCATTGGGAGACTACCCCATGTTTTAAATGCTTCTTCACTTTTTACCTTTTTGAGGATACCAGCAGAACACAAAGGTTTGGTTGTCCTCTTTCTTATGTTAAATCCTTTATTCTGGCTCTCTTCCTTACTTGTAATGCTTTGAAATGGCCCTACCCACCATGCACCTCTTCATTGACTCCTGAGTGATGCTCATTTTCCATTCTGAAGACCCTGTAGTTTTGTTTTTTTTGAATTTCTGCCCTACAGCAATATTGGTAGAATATTGATATTTTAAAAGTGGTTCCTTACTTTAAGAAGAAATTCAGGGTGAGAAAAAAGAACTTTGTAGTTTCACAAAGACATGCTAGTCCTCTCCTCTCCTGTTCAATTCTTAGCCCACCTTACTGTATACTGTTACACAGATCTGTAGTACTATTGATATTGCAATATCTTTTCAGAAAATATGCATAGCATCCTGAATGTCTTAGTACAGTGTTAAACTTTCATATAGATAGATATATAGAGATGCTGCGAAATAGACAAATGTTCATTTTTATGAAAGGAGCAGCTAGGTGGCACAATGGATAGAGCACTGGACCTGGAGTCAGGAACACTCATCTTCCTGGGTTCAAATCTGGCTTCAGACACTTCCTAGCTGTGTGACCTTGGGCGAGTCACTTAACCCTGTTGGCCTCAGTTTCCTCACTTGTAAAATGAGCTGGACAAGGAAATGGCTAACTACTCTAGTATCTCTGTCAAGAATATCCCAAATGGAGCCCCACAGAGTTGGACACAACTGACCATGATGGAACAACAACAGACATTTCTGTATACTAATGGAAAAAGCATATGTTTTGTGGAAATGAGAGGGGTATATGAGTTTAGAGTCACTAAGATCGCAGCTGATTTTGGAGGAGAGTGGTGGATAATATTCCTATATGTGATCTTTGTCTCTTCCATTATTTTTATGCATGAGGATGGGAAGGAGGAGTTAGCATATTCCTTTTTCCCCATTAACATTTCTTGAGTATTGTCTTGAAGTGTTTTCTGATATTTCTGGGTCACCTTCCCATTGGAAAGGAGGAGAAGAATATATCAAAGACGTCTTCCCCTGTTGCCATTGCTTTCCTCTCTGACTCTGGCTTCCTTATATTTTCATTTCTCTAGTTTTTCCCAGTTATTAGTCTCATCATGTTAATGTATACCTTGGGACCAATGCACTTTATTTTCTCCTGTTATTCAAACAGCAGAAGGAAGGAGGAGGAGAAAATATTCTGTCACTCCCTACACATAATTTTCTTGGTTAGGCATAGGAGATGCATGGGGGAAAGTTGGGGGAGGAATTTTATGGAAACTCAAATGTTATAGAAAACGTTCTTTTATAGAGATGAAACCTGCACATTGTATTTTTAAAGCCACTACTAATTTTTTTCCCTCTCTACTTCTTTTTACCTTCCTTTATACATGCATTCTCATTCTTTCTTCCCCTTTTCCCTTTTCCTCCTCTCCCTCCCTTTCTCTCTCACCCCTCTCTCTTTTTCTCTCTCCCTCCCCCCTCCCCATCTCCCCCTATTTCCCCAGGGCTGGAAGCAACACTCATGGGCCTGGTTCTTCTTTGACTTAACTCTGTTTCTGACCTGGGCTAATTCATCCCGCCTTAGACAGTCTTCCCCTTCTCCCACCAGAGGCTCACCATATTGGTGCTAGACTTAGTGCAGACACTTGGTCAGCTTTAGTCTTGCTGCAGTTGAGAACTGCCAACTGCCTAACGTCCATAAGTGTCCCCTCACACCAAGCACATTCTGTGCATTCAGTGTGCTGGTAGATATCAATACTTAATTTTAATGTTTCAGGAATTTGTAATTTTCCAAGTGGGAGTACTTCTCCGACCAGTATAGATCACAGCCCTTCTGTGACTTGATAATTGGTGTTTGGGAGCTGCTGTGATTATAAAAGCTATTACCCCAAGAGCAGTCCAGTGGTGATTCTGTCTTCACTTAACTAACTGGTCTTCAGACAACAACATGTGATGTGTCACCAGCTTAGTAGGATCTCTCCCTCCTTTCACACATCTGACCAGTTGACTGATTTTGCCATTTCTACCTCCATGATGTCTCTGACAATGGACCCCTTCTCTCTACCAAATAATAACCTTTGCTCAGGCCTTTTTCACTTCCCATCTAGTTTTACTGCAATGGCCACCAGTTGGTCATTCTGCCTAGATTTTGCCTCTAGAATTAAATAAAATTTCTGCTTAGCTTTTAAGTTACTTGGCTTCAACTTTTTTTTCCAGTCTCCGTGATCCAACCAAACTGGCCTTCTGTCTATTATTTATCATAATCCATCTCCAGTCTCTCTTGCTTTGCCTTGGCCAACCCCATGTGTGGAACGTGCTCCCTCCTCTGTCTGCTGCATAGATAGAACTCAAGTACTAATTAAATTAACCTCTTTGTGCAGCCTTTCTTGAGTCTCCCAACTGCTAGTGCTCTTGCTTCCACCACCTTAATTACCTTGTACCTTTATTTACCTCTTTATATTTATTTTGTATATAAATGTGCTTGTTTCTGCTTCACAGTAAAGATTGTTTCATTCTTTGTGTTTCTATTCCCTGTGCTTAGCACATGGCACTTAGCAGGGGCTTGATAAAGGCTTATTGATTGATGGATTGACCTGCCAGAGTTTGTGCTGGTGGTGTAGCCTTTGAGGACTTCGGGCCACATGACGAGGCTCTAGAGTAGAAATTCATTGTAGAAGTTACTAGGGCTCAAAAATCTCCCTCTCCAGGCCATTGTTGAGAGGAAGTGGAGCTAGGGAGAGAAAAGGTTGGCGTAGTTGTGACTAGAATCTAGGACAGGGCTTGAGTGTTACTGGTAGCATTCTGCAATGATAATACTGAGAATTCAAACCCAGAGTCTTAGGCAAGTGAGGAATGAGGAGGGACAGTATAAGAAATCTTGTCAGAAGTTTGGAAGTCAGAAAACTTGGGTTCAAATCCTCTTCTGATGATTACTATTTTAGTGACCTTAGGTACATCACTGAACTACCACGGGCTTCAGTTTCCTCTTCTATAAAATGAGATTGGGTTTTGTGGTCTCAGAAATCCCAAAGCATGGGGTAGTGCCTGGCTCATAATAGGTATTTAAGAGACTTGGTGTTGATAGGTTTATTGACTAAGAGAACACAGAAACTAACAACATTTATATAGTACTTACTCTGTGCCGGGCTGTATGCCAAATGCTCTATAATGGTTACCTCATTTGATCCTTACAGCTACCTTGGTAGATAGCTAGAACTTATATAACACTTCTGCAAATCCCTTTATATTCTATCTCATTTGACCCTTGCAACGACCCTGTGAGCTCAGTGCTGTTACTATTTGCATTTTAAAGGTGAGTTAACTGAGACTAAAGAGTGCCGTGATTTGCCCAAGGTCTGACATATATTAAGTGATTGATTGTGGCAGGGTTTAAACTCAGATGTTCCTGGTTCCCTGTACTACTTGACTGTCTAAGGAGAAAGAAATCTAAGAAAAGAAATAGTATCCATGGCATGAGAAGGGACAGCTACAGTTTTCTTGAGTGCTCTTCTTTAGTGTTCATTTCAGAAATGGTGTGTCTTTTTAGAGTTTTATCCCTGAATCCTTGGGTGCTCATCTAGTTGGTTATTTTCTCAAAGAGCGCAAATGTGAGCAGTTCTAAAAAGGGAGCATGGTGGGCATCTGTGAGGAATTAATACAACATACCCTTCCACCTGATAGAGAGAAGAAAGGTGGTTATTTCATTTAAGGCAACTTAAGGTTTGAGGAATGTCACCTCTCTTGAAATTTTCAATCACTGAGTAAAAATATGAGCATTTTATCTCCAAAGGAAACATCCCTCCCTTCTACCAGTGCCTTAGTACTTGTCACTGATGGGGGGTGTCCAGGCCAGGGGGTTTTATTCACAAGTCCATGAACTTTAAAAAAAAATACCTAATTTGATAACTGTGTTCCAATGTAATTGATTTTCCAACATATTTTATGTATTTAAAAGCATTTTTAAGAAGACAGTCCATTGATTAGACTAGACTATGAAAGGGCTGGAGAGGTGGGTGGGTTGGGAGGCATAACACAAAAAACTGTTAACAATCCTTGGCCTGGGCTGGTAGGATGCATTGAGTCAGTGGATTAATGACTTAAAAATGCCAGGCCTTTCCCTTGCATAGTGTTGCTGTTGTTTTGGTTATATACAAATCTTTATTGACCCCAGTTGGAGCTTTCTCAGCAAAGATGCTGGAGTGGTTGGCCATTTCCTTCTCAAGCTTATTTTACAGATGAGGAAACTTAGGTAAACAGGGTTAAGTGACTTGCCCAGGGTTACACAGCTAGTAAGTATCAGGCCAGATTTGAGGTCAGGAAGATGAGTCTTCCTGACTCCAGGCCCAGCACTTTATTGATTCTAACACCTAGCTGCCCTGGTATTTGTCCTATCTGTCTGTCTGTCTATCTATCTATCTATCTGTCTGTCTATCTATCTATCTATCTATCTATCTATCTATCTATCTATCTATCTATCTATCTATCTATCTATCTCTGACTACTAATTATTTACTTACTCCTTGTTTTGGTGATAATTTCTAGCTTCACAGATTCCTACCTTGACTCATGCAACCGTTTGGTCAAGGTCTTCATTGCCTCTAACCTCTCTCTTTTACCTGTTTAATATGCAGTATTTCAAATTTTTCTTTGTCATCCCAACAGGGTCTTTTAGCTGCCTTGCCAGTGCTGTTTTTGCCAAATCGATGTCCTTCCCTTTGAAGGTCTTTGGTTTTGTTCCTACCATCATCTCTTCTTTAATGTATCCCCCACATTTTGAAGCTTGGCTTACTTTGTTCTAGTTGTACACAATGGCCCTGGGCCTTCTTTGATGCCAGAGACCATCCTTAAGATATTCTTCTTTCCATGGTTTGAGTCCTAGATGAAACTCTAAATTTTTATCCCAACTTATGCTCCTTTTCTTTAGAGACTCTGTTTGGTGATCACTTCTGCAAAGCCCTGATAAGGGAATGGAAAAACGAGTATGGGTAAACTACTTGGCTTTACCTTCAAAAGAAAAGAGAACAATTCTACCTCTTTAGTTCAGTTTTTTAGTCATTTCCAACTCTTTATGACATCTTTTGGGGTTTTCTTGGCAAAGATACTGGATTGGTTTGCCATTTCTCTCTCCAATTCATTTTACAGATGAGGAAACTGAGACTAACAGGGTTAAGTGACTTGCCCAGGGTCACACAGCTAGTAAGTATCTGAGGCTGGACTTGAACCCAGGAAGATGAGTCTTCACTTTGTCCACTGTGCCATATTGTGCCCCAATTCCACTCCTAGCAAAGGAAAAAAACTAGCTAATAATGTGTCTTCATTAGTACATCAAGATGGCACAACTTGACCTACTGTGGTAAGATGTGCTCTCTGAATCATTCTTCTAATAGCGATGATGGATTGCGATGAGCCCTCTGCTCTTCATGTCCAGTCCCCCTTATACAAAATTACAGTTATCAGTTAATGACGTGGAACAGTAGGTAAAGTGTAGAGTCATTTATCAGGCTCTGGAATGTCTCCATCTCGTTTCTATAAGGAGACCAACTGACTCCTGCCTTCTAGATTTCTTTAATATCTGGGAATTGTATGTGTGTTGGAGAGGTTTTAGGATGTCATTTCATGCAACACGATTTCCTTCTATTTTATTTGTTCGAGTAAGACGGCCAGTGAAAGTCCTCAGATGACTTGCTGTGATGTCCTGGACCAGAGAGATGCAGGGTTCTCAAAGGCTGTAAATACAGTCTCTCTCCGGACCACTGAGCAAGCTGAATAGTCTTCAGGAACCTGCTCAGCAAAGCATCAGAGATTCAGAGGCAGAATGGATTTTCAAGAGGGAAGCAATGTGGAAGAGTGAGCAATGGAATTTTGAGTCAGAGAAGTTAGTTCAAATGCCACCTCTGATACTCCATACCTGTGTGACTGTGGGCAGGTCTCTTACCCCTTTTTGGATCTCAGTTTACCCATCTATAAAAGGAGATGTTGGACTGATTGACCTCTGAGGGTCTGTCCTGTTCTAAATCCATGCTCCTATAACTAGATAAGCTCCAGAGTCCCTCCCAGCTCTGAATCCATGGTCTTGTGACTTCATTTTACAAATGAATATATTTTGTATGTCTAGCACCTAGGAAATAAAATAGCTAAGCTTGGAGAAAGCCTCATCACCAGTCTAACTTCCAGTTGTTGAAATGTAGCATTGCAGGGGTTTCTTTTTGTTCACGTTGTTGTAGTCAACCATGTGTGTTATTTTCC
Source organism: Notamacropus eugenii (assembly GCF_028372415.1). Classification (NCBI taxonomy): domain Eukaryota; kingdom Metazoa; phylum Chordata; class Mammalia; order Diprotodontia; family Macropodidae; genus Notamacropus; species Notamacropus eugenii. The sequence goes on along the minus strand of NC_092872.1, from coordinate 100,606,914 downwards.
TAATTTTTACTTTATTCTACATAAATTCACATAAATATTCCTATGCTTCTCTGGAACTCTCCATATTAATTGTTCTTTATGAAACAGAGTATTATTCCATTATGTTCATTCACCACAACCATTTTAGGCCAGTCACTGGGTACCTCCTATGTTTCTAGTACTTTGCTACCACTGAAAGTTCTGCAGTTAGTTTTTCATGACTCTTATTTACCTTTGGGCAGCTAAGAGGGAGTGAGAGAGTGAGGGACACAGGACAGAATAACCTTATTTTTAATGCACATCTTTTAGGAAATTGTTTAATTGTGTCATTTGGCAGATGAGGCTAGAGGTCTGATTTTAAGGAATTCAACAGGCAGATTTGATAGCTCTCCCAAGGTGTGGCTACACCTAGAATCTTTTCTGTAGGGAGAAAAAAGAAAAAAAAAAACCCAGCCAACCACATACCTTAAAATGAATTACCGGTTAACTGCTATTAATATGCCATAGACCTGAAGACCAGCGTACAACAGTGAAAGATCAATAATGGTATTTCTCATGTGTGGATATTGATCTTTCATGAGTGAGTGAATCATATTTCACCCTGTATATATTAGTACAGAAAAAAAAAGTAGCAGGTACTGTGAGTGCTATGAAAAGCCAAAAAGTTTGCTGAGCAAATTTTTGAGTACTAATATTAGGTTATCAAGTATTAAAGTCTGTAATTGCTACTGCCTTTCACATAATTGTGAGGAAGGAGAGCAGAGGATTATGTTACTTTCTGAGTTCAGTGATCTGTTGAATAAAAGGATTTCTATAATACCCCACCTAGTGCTGCATATTTTTCTACTTTTTGCTTATTGCTGTCAGTAGTTGTTTTGGTTCTTTCTACACAAATTGGTTTGGTAACAGCAACAAGAGTATTTAATGTATTTGGCTTTATTTCCCCAAATGCAAATCCTAAAATACCTTTTTGACAATAATTCTGAAAGTGATATAAATGATGAGAAATGAGGAGCTCAGTGATTTTTAGAAAAGCACAGAGAGACCTCCACGAAATAATGAAGACAGAAATGAGTGGAACCAGGAGAATATCGGTAAGGTAACAGCAGTGTTGTTTGGACAACGACTTTGAGAAAACAAATCTTTTTGAATATTAACAATACTCAGATTAACCTCAGAGATCCTATGAAAGAAAATGTTCTTTGAATCCAGAAAGGAATATTGCTGTGGTACAGGAAATGATTAGCTGGTTGATTTAGAAAAAACATGGAAAGACTTAGGCTTAGGAAGGAAGGTGTTATCCATCTTCACAGAAACAGATGATAGGAGGAAATAAACATAGTATGGTCTCATATATATGCGTATGAGTGTATATATGTATGTTTATAGATATCTATGAATATGTATCTATGTCCAAGCTTAGTAGTAGACTTTGGGAGAGGGAAGGGAGGGGATGAAATAAAGTAAAAAGTACACAGCAGGCAACAAAAGGAAAAAAAACTAGAAAGCAAAGAAAAGCTGGACAGCTTTGAAAACAATGTGTAGTATTTATTATACAGATTTTCTTGAAATGGAAATTTGTTTTATATTGAATCTTCTCTTATGGTCTCCTGTGTACATGGCAATTTTTTTTCTTTTCTCATTTTGTATTTCAGTGTAAAATAAAAAGATTACAAAAAAAAAATGATGACGCATCTCAGAAAGCCATTGTGTTTTCTAAAGACCAGGATTGGTACTCTTGGTGGTTTTTTGTGGGTTTTTTTGTCTTCTTCAGTGTGGACTTAGGTTGCTAACTTGGGTCCTAGAACATCATGATATGGAATCCAGTTTAAAGATTTCCTAGGTATCTTAAAGTAGTTTAAGATAGGCACTTGCCTTTCAGTGTACCTTTTTAGACTCATACACTCATATGTAAGATTGTGTAGTTTAAAAGACTATTAGAGTGTATTTCCTTTTATGTGCCAGATTGGGGTTGGTGTGTCTATAATTTTGGGATTAGGAGCAGGTAAAGCAAAAGATTATAAAAATTGTTAGAGGTAGATAGGAAGTTTTTAGAACTGTATGTTGACTTCTATAACGGAAATACAGGGTGTTTTGTAAATAGGAATGTCCCTTTTCAAAAGAAGTGGCTATTTATATATGGAAAAAGTGTATTTGTGTTTTTTTAACTTGTACTCTTTATTTGGAAGCTTGGCTTATTTACTCGGTGCTGAAATCTTACTGCTCTCTCATACTCTTATGCTTAAGTTTTAGATTTGCAGGTATCCAGTTTTCACCTTCTCTGATTAAATGATCCGTGGTCTGATTAAATGAACCTTGACATTTAACTCTTTTGAATACTAGGAAGGAAACTTAAGACAAGGCATTTCTTTCTAGACTACCGCTTTCATATCATTTTAACACAATCAAGTTTTCCTGGCATGTAGTAGGTTTTAGGGAATAGTTGCACTATAGAGTTGAAAGGGGTAACCAGATTGTGTTGTGGATAGAGCACTGGCCTTAGAATCAGAAAGATTCCATCTCTGTGAGTTCAGATCTAGCCTCAGACACTTATGACCCTGGGCAAGTCACTTAACCAGTTTGCCTCAGTTTCCTCATCTGTAAAATGAGCTGGGGAAGGAGATGGCAAATCACTCCGCTATCTTTACCAAGAAAACCCCAAATAGGGTCATGAACAGTCTGAAGTGACTGAACAACATCAAAGGTTGAGGAGGGTAAGGGAAGCTGAACAATTTTACTGCTATTCCTCAAGGCATTAACAGTATGATGCAATTATTTTCCTTGAACTGAAATTTTTAGAAGCTGAGATACATAAATGCTTTGTGGTGGTTTACATCTGTCCCATTCTTTCCATTCTTCTTGCCACCACTTTAGTGTGCAGTGATTTTTGTTTGTTTTTAACCACATGCCAGGCCTATTTAAGTGCATCTTACCTAGTCTTCTAGAATCTATGATCGTTGCTTCCTACCAAATACTCTCAAATTAACCATTCTACAACACCCCAAGACCATGTCATCCCCATGCTTAGAATCTGTGAGTGGATCACACTGAATCCAAGATAATGTTCAAACTCAGTCTGGCATTCAAAGCCTTCCATAACTTGATTGCATTTTTTTTTAATTGTCCCTCAATTTCAGCTTTATTTTTCTCTTCATTTCTACTTTCATTGCCAAAATAAAATACATTTTATTGCTTTTGCCACAGTGACTGGAACTAACTTCTTGTAAATGCTCTTGAAAGAAGAAACTTTCTAAGTGGAGAAAAGTTTTCTTAGCAGGAAAAACTGCATATATGAGGTATATTTCAGTTAAAAATAATATTTTTCTTCCTTTGAATGGTCAGATTTGGTGATATGCATGGTCAAATAAAGTTGAGAAAAAACAATTACCTGTATAATGAAGATAATATCCTATAATGCATTTCATTAAGGTTTTCTTAAAATGCATTTGTTTATGTTCCATGGACTGCTAAACTTATTTCTAAGCTGAGGTGTGAATTAACTTTTCCCTCATGTCTTCTCCTTTTTGCCTGCTTATAAAAGTCCTATCCATATGCAATGCCATTTAAATAAAATCCGTATTATCTCCCCCGTGAAGCCTTCATGGTCACCATATTTACTCTCTGAGGTCTTGTGGTCCTTTATCCTTGATCATTCATGGATCCTATATATCGCTGTCTCTGACAGTTTTCCGTATACATCTTATTTCCCACAAGTAAGTTATGAATTCTAGGAAGTCAGGGAGCATATATATTATATTTCATAAACACTACATAGAACATATTACACAGAGCAGGTAATGAGTGAATGAACAAAGGAAGTCTTTATACAATAAAACGTTAGAAGATTATACATCCATATACACGTTTGTATGTATATTGTACATACATATATTGGACTGCTAGGTGGTGCCATAGTGCATAGATGGCTGGGCCTGGAGTCATGAAGACTTCCTGTCTTCCTGAGTTCAAATTTGGCCTCAGACCCTAGCTGTGTGACTTTGGACAAGTCTCTTAACCCTGTTTTCTCGTCTGTAAAATGAGATGAAGAAAAAAGCCATCTTTGCCGAGAAAACCCCAACTGGGGTCTTGAAGAGTTTGACATGTTTGAAAAATGACTTAAACAATCAAAAATAGACATGGGCTTCCCCTCCATTGGTGAAAACAATTAGGACTTGATTACACATTTTATGCAGAGGGATTTGAGGGCAGAATTATGAAAAATTTCTCCTATATACTGTAGAGAATAAGGCAGAGGAATGATTTAGAAACCGAAGTAACTCTAGGTATGCACGTAGTAGAACTAATTTGGTTGATACTATTGGTTAATCTCAGGAAAGTTACAATGGCCTTGGTAACATTTAGACTTGCTGACATAGGATGGATTCAGAGCATGTGTGGTCACGTTTCCATGGATACTTGGTCCTTTGTGATAAAGAAAACATGAAGCAGCCACCTTCATACAAAGGAGAGGAGTCTTAGCAGTTAATGTTTTTGAATTTTTAAAGTAACCATATATTTTAGGTATGTTCATCTCCCCCAGGGGTATAAAACAAATTGGATTTCTGATTTTGTTAAGAATCGTTCTATTATTTATTTAAATCATGGGACAAAGTAGGGCTTGATTGTTAATGGTGCTTGTGTAGGGAAAAAGATTCACTGCACTTAGAGATAGCAGGAGCCAGAGTTCAATCTCCATCTGACACATTTTAGCAGTGTGACAGTGGGCAGGCAATAATAGTGTGTACCACTCAGGAATGTTTTAAGGACCAAGTCATATGATACGTGTAAAGTTCTCCTTGCAAACCATAAACATGGTGTATAGATGTCAACTGTTATTATTTTTTTTAATAATATATGAAGCAATTTTTTGGGGGTGGGGTGGGGAATAGGAAATTTAGAAAATAGATAATGGAAAAGTGATGCAGGTGTTCATTCAGATGCTGCCAAACAAATAATTTCTTTAAGTTTATGTAGCCTTTTGTTTATTGCTTGCTGAGAAATTTTTAGATGATGCTTCTTTGTCCTTAACAGTTACTGCTGTTCTCTTTTGATTGGTAAACTGAGTCAGAACTGAAGCTAATGTGACTGCATTGGTAGAGTAAAACAGGAGAAATGTGAACTGAGAGTAGGGTTGTTTACCTCTCATTCTAATGTTATTCTTCACCTGATAAATTTGTTAGTATTTAAATGGATGATTACAGCTCTTCAAAGGGCAATGAAGTTTTAATCTAATCTGTTCTCTATAAGAATGAAAAATGAGCAACTGAAAAAGGTGTGTATGGAGTTAGTTGTCAAAAAAGGAAAGAAATCCATTGGGGGAGTCCAAAGAAAGTAGACTTTCTCTAGGAGAGGCTATGAAACTCCTTCTATTCCCACAAGAAGAGAAAATGAAATGTACAGCTCGCATACCCTGAGAGGAGCTGGGCGCAGGAGGATGCAGATAAAGAAATTGTAATTTCTTGCCTCATTAACTGGAGAAAGGAAAAAAAAATCAAAGAAAAATAAAATTTAGAAAAGGTTTAGTAATGTGTTTGCAGGGTCGTTATATGTAGGGTTGGGGAATCCAGATTCAGAGAGGATTTAAAAAACCTATTGATTTCTTATATCCTCAAAACTACAAGACCAAGAAAGCTGACAAACTGGCCTATTTGTGACCTCCTTAGTTTATTCATTTGATGATAGTTGCCCTGCTTTTGTAGAACTTCAGGCTGATGTCCAGGCTTCTGAAGGATATGATATCAGCTGTGATCGGAAGTTAAGGTAGGCAATGTTGACTTCAGATGTTTATCTTGGTTTTAAGAGCTCAGCATACTGATTGGCAACTCTTCTAGAATCATAGTACTCTGTTGTCTCTTGTGGGCTTTTCTAACACTTCAATTTTATCCTAAGAGGGTTGCACATAATATTTATGTTTTCACTGAAATTAATTATATCTCAAGGATTTTGTCCTGGGTTAACTGGACTCCCTTGGCGGCTCCAAAAAGCAAGCTGAGAGTTATTGGTCTATGAAGTTAAACCTATCAGGCTGCATGAAATTGAGAATGCTTTTGAGTACTTTTTATTTTATTTAACTTACTTCCTTATGCATACTTAGTTTCTATATGACTATCAGCAGAGAAGGCCTGGAGAGTGAAAAAATGAGGAAATTGCATACTGAGAGTTTAGGGGGAAAACTCTTGATGAACCTAGACATTTTAAAAACTAATGTTTATTTTCTTTCTTTTTCTGTAGAGGGTCGGATGGTCATTCAAGACATCCCTTCGGTCACCAGCAGAGGGCACCTGGAGAACACATCTGACCTGGTCTCAGATTCTACTTATTATGGCAGTTTTTACCAGCCCTCTCTCTTTCCATATTACAACAATCTGTACAACTACCCCCAATATTCAATGGCCTTGGCTGCTGATTCCTCTTCTGGGGAAATGGGGAGCACACTTGGGGGATCCCCAGTGAAAAACAGCCTCCGGAGCCTACCAGCAACTTATGTGTCTGGCCAGTCAGGAAACCAGTGGCAGGTACTATATCACCCAGAGGGTGAAATGAGCATATTGTACACTTCCCCTTCTCACCCCCTTCCACACACAGAGAGGCAAATCTCTCTCCCTCTCTCTCTCTCTCTCTTTCTCTCTTACACAGATCAATTACACAGCAAATGCAAAAGATTTCTTATTTTCTCGTTTTTGCAATTTAGCCACAGTATGAGAGGATAAGAAAAAAAAATCAGGGAAAAGAGGTGGGGGTGCTTCCACTTTAAAAAAAAAACTACAACAAATGAAACATTTTTCTTTGCAAGAAACTTGAGTTCTATGAACTTAACATTTTTTTATAATTATTTTCAATAGAATTGATTTTCTTTGTAATCCCACATATTTTATTTAATACATTTATAAACAGTATCTGGGGAAGGGGTCCATGGGCTTCATCAGACTGCCAAAGGTGGGGTACATGACACCCAGAAAGCTTAAGAATTCCATTTTGCCCCTTAATGTCTTGATTCTTAATTTGTATTTTAAATTTCTACTTTTCTCATTTTCTAAGAATTCTTTTGTCTTAACTATCTATGGGTAAAATCTTTCAAGTAGATCATCCTCATTTCTGTTTTCCTATGATCAAGGGCTTTCATTGGGGGCTTCAGACATGCTGATTTTAGTCCTCTGAATGGCATTGAAGGTAGGGTATAAATGAGTGCGAACTATTGAACTTTGGATGAGAAAGAACTTAAGTTAGTTGTGTAACTTAGGGAAAGTCACTATATTTCTGACAGTTTCTTATTTGTAAAATAAAGGGGACTGGACTAGATTAAAGGTTAATAATGTGGTGTCTGTGGAAGGATTTCAGAGCATCCATGAACTTGGGTGGGAAAAAATTATCTTCATTTTCACTAACCTCTAACTGAAATTTAGCATTAAAAAATTTATTAATGTAGGAAACAAACATCATTTTGAGAATGGATCCTGGCTTTGCCAGACTGCCAGAGGGGTCTGTGACACAAAATAGGTTAGATCCCCTGAACTCCTAGGCTTTTTTTCCCCTTAGCTTAGAACTCCATATAAATTTTATGAGTTTTCTTTCTTGGGAGGATGAATACAGGAAATGTAGGTCTGTACGAGGAGGGTCAGTAGAAAAGAATCAGGACAAGATCACTTTACTTTGGAGGTAAATTTCATTCAAGTTAACAAACCTTATTGTGTATGTATTAGAGCTGTAGTAGACACCATATCTTCCTTAACTCCTTACTTTTTAAAACAAGGCTGTGTAGTATTTTCTTTCTTTGGGATTGGGGAGTGTTTGAGTCTCCATATGTGTAATTTCATTGGTGTAGAAAGCTCTCAGGTATAGAAACTACTACCAATTCATCTGCTGCTTATAGTTTTGGGGAGTTGTCCAGGATGCTCTGTGGCCAGTAAGCCTCAGAAGAAAGATTCTGAATCCAGTTCCAAACTCCAAGGTTGGCCCTTTTTCCACTACACAACCAGTTCTCAAACTTTTTGGTATCCGAACTCCTTTATACTCCAAAAAATTTTTGAGGACCCACAAAAGAGTTCTTGCTTATGTGGATAGTGTATTAATATTCACCAAATTAGAAATTAGAAATTAAAGCCTCTTAGCACTGTTATGAAAATAGTCTGGATCTTTTGGATCTTTTGGAAAATAGTCTAGATCTGAATGGATCTTGGACTCCCAGGGGTTCTTGGATCACACAGTGAGAACTGTTGCACTGCACTCACGTTATTATCTTCAAACATTTGAAGTAAAGTGCTTGGAATTTCACTGTTCTGAAGGGTTTGTCTAAGGAGTGGTGGCTGATTTTCTACATGCTAATTCCCGTTGTGGCCACACACTAGACATACTGTATTGCTCCAGATTCTGTAGAGATCAGTGAGAACTTTCAGCGTAGAAAATATACACACAATGATCCTCCTTCCAAGTACGTAAAATGCAGATAACCTGAACTAGGCTGATCTTGAAGTTCTGAGATGTTTCTAGAGCTCTGCCTTAAGGACTCTGGGGGTATCTTTGACCTGATTTTTTCCAACTTTAAAAACTCTTTCATTTTATTATCATTTATTTGATGGTGTTTGAAAGGGAGAGGAGTTGATATGATGTTTCTAGATACTCTGCCTCCTTTGTCCAAAATGCCATCTCCCTGTGTTAGTTATTTCTACCTTCTGAAGGATCATTTAATCATCAGAGCCTGTTAAAACATTGCTTTGCCTACGTACTAAAAAATGCTGCTTCTTTGAAGACTTTACACAATGGAAAGCATAGTGAAAACAGCTTGAAGCCTGAGGCATTTGGCACCCTTCCCCCCAAAAAAAGGGAACAAGATTATGAAATAACTTGGTATAGTTTAGTTCTTTCGCTGGAAATTTCTATATTCATTCATCCATTTAGCATTTTTTCCTGCTTATTATTATTTTTTGGCACAGTGTTTGTTACGTTCAGGGTACTATAGTTCCCACCGCCCCTAGTACACTAGTGAAACTTTATGATTGTTAAGGAAGGGGAGAGAGGGAGAAGGATATTTGAGTTCTATTTAGGAATTGTCCCATGAAAATTCTAAGGAGAATTTCCCCTGCTAATTTGGTGTGTATTTTGTTTTAGTTCTGGGAATGATAGACTACACTCAAAATGTGTTTGTTATTGTTGTGTAAAGTTTTTAAAAGGAGAAGAAGATAGGGAGCGGGTTTACGGGTGTCAAGATTCACAGGACAAAGAAAGAAGGTGTGTGTGTGTGTGTGTGTGTGTGTGTGTGTGTGTGTGTGTGTTTATGTGTGTTTATGTGAAATTGTAGCTGAGCCTTAAATGTCAGAAGTCTTCCCCTTCCCAAATTCCCCAAATCCTTCAGGTGACATGGCTTTGCTTTCATTGTAGATTGACCTTACTCTACCTGAACCTGAGAAAAGTGTGAAAAGGGCCTTTTTTGTACTCCCTTGGAGGTTAAATAACCAACCTGTGTTCCTCTGAAAAGGAGATACCTTCTCCTGGATAGTACCATATACTTAGCATTGGAGATCTCTAGCTTTAGCACTGCAGTGAATTAATTGCCTGTGATAGTCATTTGATCCAGGAGTTAAGAGTTTGCTCTTCTTTTTGCTCCTAGGATTCCCGCCCCCCCAGGTTTGTAGTAATGAGAGGAGCCTCAGTTTTACTTCAGGTGAACAATTCCTATTTCTGGGTCTCAGGATGTGCCCTGTGACCACCAATTGTTTAATTTCACTGAATACCCATGGGAAAATCTGTCATCTTATTATATATCAAAAAGATTAAAAAAGAGTCACTTGGAGGTAGCATGGTACAGTGAGAAAAATACTGGATTTGGAGTCAGAAGATGAGTTTGAGCCTCTCCTCTGCCACCTTACTACTTAAATGACCACAGGAAATTCATTTTACTCTCTGAGCCTCGGTTTCCTCCTTTGTAAAATGAGAGCGTGTTGGAAGAGATAACCTCTAAGGTTCCTTCCAACTCTAGACCTTAGTTCTCTGATCGTACGATGTTGATGAGTATAGCAAGCTGTGCAAATAGACAATGTGACTCTCACCTCTAACACGAGAATTGAAGCTAGTCGAGGACAATGGTTGACTTTATGAAGTGTAGCCATAGTGTTTTTATGGTTTATGGTATTGCCAATGATCATGCTTGGAATTTGTGCCTAAGTATTTGATGGAATGAAGTGATATCAAAGGAAAGGGGAGGTAGCAGAGCATCAAAAAAAGGGGGGGGGGGCACATTGCTTCATCAAAGAAATCTGTGGCTTTCCTAAGAGGCTCTCACATATTTATTTCTCCTTACTTGAGATTAGCCTCTCCCTTGTCAACCTAGTACAACATGTTTATTTAAGAGATAATGTTGCTGGTGGAGGAGGGCAGAAGGCAATAAACAGCTTTTGCAGGCTATTAAATGCAGAAGTGAAACTGAGCCGCTGGACAACCACAATAGCCATTGATTGTGAGTTTATTCCAGCGCCGCAAATGTTATTCCTGTTGCATAACAGGACCGAGAATCTGTGATTGGGCCACAAATCTCTATTGGCTAAAGATAGGCAAATTCATCTGAGACTGACTCTTCGATAAGAGGTACCTGACATAAGGGACATAAGGGACACCTTGACATCCTTGACAATGATGAGTCTGCAGTTTATCCCTTCTCTCACACCAATTAGGTGCTAAATAAGTGTGCACACACTCAGCCATTCAATTCAATGTGCTCAAGGCACTATAGGGTAGTAGGTTTTAGCAAAAAAAAAAAACCAAAACAGAAAACCAACCACCACCACACAGTCTCTGACCTTAGAGATCTTACACTCTTAAAGGGGGCATATGACAGGGACATAAATGAATATGATACAAGGTAGGATGTGATAAGGGCAAAGGAGAGATGCAGACAAAGAGAGGGCTGTGAGAAAACTGGGGAGGTTCTGGCTTGGTGACAACATGGAGAGACTGAGGATGGTGGTTTTGGGAGTTCTGAGTTGGAGTAGGGCTAAAGCAGATGAAATGTCCATACTAAGTTCAGCATGAATATGCTGAACCCCTAGGAGTAGTATGTGTGGAGAGGTTGGGGGAACTGGCTACTTAATGGAATAAGTCAAAGCTTATCTGCCTGTTAACAGTAGGTTCAGGCCCATGAGTCTCTGTTGTATTTCCAACCTGGATAAGATGGGGAGGCCACTCTGCCCCCACCCCACCAAATATGATGGGACAAGAAAGGTTTCATGAAGTTGGTGACAATTGGATCTTGAAGGGAAAGGTTTTGAACAGAGTAATCCAGGAAATAGAGAATATTCTTGTACAAGTCTGTGGTTGCAGAAGGGCCTGGAACATAGAATGAGAGGAAGCAAGCTGGATGAAAGAAGGATGGAAAGATAAGCAAGAGTGAAAAACCATTGAGGATCTTGAAGGCCCTCAAGGGATCTGTAGGAAATAGGAAGCCAACAAATTATTTTTGAGCATGGTATGTGAAACGTACTTAAACCACACATGATATATATGATTGTAATGTTTTATATGTATTTAGATATGTACTGTGTATATATATACAAATACATATAGAGAGAGAGAGAAAGAGAGAGATGATTTGGAAAGATGAATGGTGGATTAGACCAATGACGAGGCTATAGAGTTATCAGGCAGGCGGGGACTAAAGGTCTGAGTTTAGTAGATATTTGGAAAGTTTTCTCTTATAATAATACATCCTATCCATCTGTTACAGTGAATACAAAAACAACTTCCTTATGCAATTAATAACTACTCCTCAATTAATAACCATCTCCTCTCCTTATCCCAGCAAAGTCTTTTTTTAAATTTATTTTTAAATGATTATTACCAGTGTATATTTGGGGAGGTGATGACTGATTTTTGTTCAGTAAAGCTTACATTACTCCCCAACCATACACTGTTACGTGGATTAACAAAACTCTGAGCAAGATTCCTTTTAATTAGCTTGGGTGTGGAAGGATTTTAGCGCTAAGTTTAGATCCCTTCAGCAGTGGGCAGTGACAAAGACTGAAGATGGTGGGCACTGTCTCAGGTACTCAAGGCTGGGCCTGATTGAGGAGAAGGATAGATAGTGTGGCCGGAAAAGGACAAGAAGAAAGGGAAAATGGGACTAATTCACTGGAATAAAACCTTATACACCCTTCATTATTTTTCCCCTCTGATAACAGTTACTCATGCCAAAGTGCATTTTTATAACACATTCTATTCATTAACAGAAGTATTACTATACTCGGTATTTCAAAATATACCTCTAAAAAACACACAATGAATACTTCATTCTGTTTAAATCCATTGCTACCTTGATCTTTATCATACATTTTCTGTTTAAAAAGTATATCAGATTACTCCTCTTGCCCTTTTCCACTTATTATTTGGAATAAGGTTTAGGCCACACCTAATGTGACACATGGCATAGAAGCAAAACATACTGGGCTTTAATCATGGTCGTATGTAGCACATTTATTTAGGGTGTACATCCAGGATATTTTTTTAAATAAAGGCAAATATTCATTGAACATTTAGTCTGAATGGACATTATTTCTGTTCAACAAAGTAAATAGCTAAAACTTAACTAAACTTTAAAAATTACAAGTGTTTCAATTCTAGAAATACCAACTTAACAAAAGACCCAAATTGTTAACTTTTTTTTGAGATGTCAGGGTGTGCCTGTGTCTATCTGGCATGTGCTATATGCATACCTATGACTGGGAATTTGGAGTCTTTAGTTCTTTTACTTGCTGTGCCACTAATTAGTTCTATGTGGCCTTATTTAAATAATTCCACCTTTCTGGGCCTCAGCTTTCTCATCTCTAAAAATGAAGTAGTTAGATGAAATGATCTATAGCTCTTTAACAAATTCCAATGGACGATTCTATGAATTTAGTTATCTAATTTCCATCAGTGTTCTGCAAATCAGTACGCGGCAGAAGAATGGGCTTTCAGGAGTTGTCTTGTCCAAGACCACCTTCATTTTACAGATAGAGAAACTGAGGTTCAGAGCAGTAACATCGCTTGCTCCAGGTCACTCAGAAGAAAGATCACAGAGGCTGGATTCACATTGACCTCCAACACCAAATCCAGCGTTTTTTCTACTTTGCTACCTCCAAAGGACTTCTATTAGTCTTCGGTGTTTAATAGAATGAAGGACTCCCTCATAAGAATACGGTGAAGTAAATGGTTGCTATGGTGCCCAAAATGAGAGAGCCACGGTCCCCCAGGTAGTATATTGTGAGCAGATTTTTAACTTGGGTTCTGTGTTGTGATTATAATAGAATATAGGAATACTATTACTTACCTTTTTCTTGACATTATTTCTCTTAATTCTAGCCCAGGCTTAGCTATGCCTTATATTTGATTTAATTAATTGTACTTCCAAGAACCAAAATCTTTTTTTTTTTATTTCACTTTTAACATTCATTTTCACAGAATTTTTGGGCTCCAAATTTTCTCCTCCCTTGTCCCCTCCCCCCCCAAAACACCGAGCATCCTAATTGCCCCCATCTCCACTCCGCTCTCTTCTCCATCATTCCTCTCTGCCCTTGTCTCCATCCTCTCCTCTGTCCTATTGGGCCAAATAACTTTCTATACCCCTTTACCTGTATTTCTTATTTCCTAGCGGCAAGAACAGTACTTGACAGTTATTCCTAAAACTTTGAGTTGCCACTTCTTTTCCCCCCTCCCTTTGGAAAGCAAGCAATTCAATATCGGCCAAATCTGTGTAGTTTTGCAAATGACTTCCATAATAGTCGTGTTATATAAGACTAGCTGTATCTCCCTCCATCCTATCCTGCTTCCAATTACTTCTATTCTCTCTTTTGATCCTGTCCCTCCCTGTGAGTGTCGACCTCAAATTGTACCCTCCTCCCCATGCCCTCCCTTCCATCTTCCCCCCCACCCTGTTTATCCCCTTGTCTCCCACCTTCCTGTATTGTAAGATAGGTTTTCATACCAAAATGAGTGTGCATTTTATTCCTTCCTTTAGTGGAATGTGATGAGAGTAAGCTTCATGTTTTTCTCTCACCTCCCCTCTTTTTCCCCAAACTAAAAAAAAATCTTTTGCTTGCCTCTTTTATGAGAGATAATTTGCCCCATTCCATTTCTCCCTTTCTCCTCCCATATATTTCTCTCACTGCTTGATTTCATTTTTTTTTTTAAGATATGATCCCATCCTATTCAATTCACTCTGCGCACTCTGTCTCTATGAGTGTGTGCGTGTGCATGTGTGTGTGTGTAATCCCACCAAGTACCCAGATACTGAATAGTTTCAAGAGTTACTAATATTGTCTTTCCATGTAGGGATGTAAACAGTGCAACTTTTATAAGTCCCTTATGACTTCTCTTTGCTGTTCACCTTTTCATGCTTCTCTTCATTCTTGTGTTTGAAAGTCAAATTTTCTTTTCAGCTCTGGTCTTTTCATCAAGAATACTTGAAAGTCCTCTATTTCATTGAAAGACGATTTTTTCCCCTGAAGTATTATACTCAGTTTTGCTGGGTAGATGATTCTTGGTGTTAGTCCTAATTCCTTTGACTTCTGGAATATCCTATTCCACGCCCTTCGATCCCTTAATGTAGAAGCTGCTAGATCTTGTGTTATCCTGATTGTATTTCCATAGTACTTGGATTGTTTCTTTCTAGCTGCTTGCAATATTTTCTCCTTGACCTGGGAATTCTGGAATTTGGCCACAATATTCCTAGGAGTTTCTCTTTTTGGATCTTTTTCAGGTGGTGATCGGTGGATTCTTTCAATATTTAATTTGCCTTCTGAAGAACCAAAATCTTTAAGGCCTTTTTGCTTAAATTTCTTTTGGGCTAGGTCTCCCTGAGTTGATTTTAGAGCTAAATCCAGGGAATTTACACAGTGTAAGGCATGCAATAGGTACTATATTCCTACTGTTCCTATTAAATTTGATCTTGTTAGTCTTGGTCTATATTTCCAGTCTGGATAAATGAGGCTTAAAAATCAGAGGACCTTAAAAATCAAAAACCTTGCCTCTGCTCTACTTACTACCCATGAGATATTGGGCACCCCCATAGTTTCCACTTTTCTCATCTGAAAGATGAAGGGCTTGTTCCAAATGATCTCTAAGATTTCTTGCAGCTGTGAGCTGTCTTTTGGCCTTAAATCGGAGAGTCCAAGTCAGGAGAGTATAGAGCCTTTCTGATCTTGTCTTCTTGTAGCTTTGATAGACATGCTTTGATAAGTATGCAAAGTACTGATAAAAATATCGAATAGTGCCAAGCATAGAGCCTTGTAGCATACCTTGACTTCCCTCCAAGTTGAAATTAATGCATTAATCAAGTCTCTTTGGATACAGTCACTCTTTAATCAGCCATGAATCCACTTAATGTTTCTGCCATCCATGTCACATTTCTCCATCATGTTCTTGTGAAGGACTGTTATTACTCATGTTAAAGAGAATGTATTAAAGAAACTCATTTTTCTAATCCTTATTGGAATTGAGGTCCATATTTTTCCTTTGTACATTGATATAGCCTTCACACCTTGTATTTTTTCCCACTAAATGTTGATTTCCAAACATACCTATTCCAAACATACCTAATATACTCTACACCAAGAGTGAGTATAGTACCAGAGCACAGCTTTCCAGTGGGGTAGGGGTAGGGGAAGAGTCTTTTCAGCTGTTCAGTAGGCACACCTTGGCTAGAAATGTGAAAGCCTGGGTGGGGCAGGGAATTCACAGAATCACTAGATCAATGTTTTGGAAGGGGTCTCAGAGGTCATTTAGCCTCTAATTTGGTACAGATTAGTGGCCTGATTGTGCATAGAGACAATTGATTTTTAAATGCTTCCAAGATTGGTAAACCCATTGTTTTCTATTTAGTAAGATGACATAGTCAATTTTATTTTTGCGAGTGTGTGTGTGTGTGTGTGTGTGTGTGTGTGTGTGATGCTATTTGGTATTTGCAGTGTCCAGTGGTTACCAACTAGCTTGAAGAAAGTATTCTTGCTATGTACATGTTTCTTGTATCATCTGTAGGCATTTGGCCTTTTGATTCTAAATCGTAAACCATTTTTTTCCAGCATATTTTTCATCATCCTTCACTATGCCTCCTTTTGCATTGAAATTATTGAGTATTAATTTGTCTATTTACTTACTGGATCAGGCTTAACATCTTATTGGTGTAGGAACTCCCAGTGAAGAAGCTCTGTCTTCAGTACATACCAACATTTTAACTAAAATGTAACATTTTAGTGAGTTGATGGGGAACATGGAGTAATTAAATGGTTTGCCTAGGATACCACAACTAGTGTATGTTGGAAGCTGTACTTGATCAGTCATGATGATGTGGAGGATAGCCTTCTATCCTAAAGTTGTATTGATTTAATTTGGAGAGTCTTACTGAGGTCCTCCTCATCCTCTGTGCAAAAGATCACAAAATTAAATAAATCAAGATTTAGGAACTGGACAAGACCTCAGATCATCTAGTCTAACCTCTTTATTTTATCAATGAAGAAAACTAAAGCCATAGAAAAGAAATGACTTGCCTCATATGCCGTAAGTAAAGAATGGGTATTTGAACCCAGGGGATGTTGGCATATAAGTTGCAATTAACTTAAAGATGGTCTTTTTTTTTTTTTTTTAAGGAAATGCTTTTTATGAACACTGAACTATAAGATGGGCATGTATCCCCTGAAATGACTATTTTGTCTTTGTTTTCCTATGCTAGAAAAACTAAAAGATGCTTAGTTCCTTAAAGGTTAACAGTTTGTAAGTATATTTGTAGCAAAAATAAAAAATATATTGAATTAAGAAATTTTCTTAATTACTTTTGGACATTTAGTATACTAAGCATAATTTTTTACGGGCAAACCAAGTTATAAACCCTACATTTTTATGTTCCTAAATAACCAGCTCATGTCAGATCTTTAAAAAATATCTAGTTTCATCATTTTTATCCTATTTCAAAAAAGCTTACTCTGTGTGACCCTCATTGACTCATTTAACAAAGACTGTGTCTTTATCTATGAATTTAAGAGATTGATCTAGATAATTTCTCAGCATCTTTCTAACTTTTTATGAACTAGAAGTAATCCTCTCTCCTCCCCATCTCTGTTCACTTCTAAGCTTTCTGGATATGGACTTCTTTTCCTTTATCTTTCTGCCTCTTCTCTTTTGACCTACAAGCTCGTTGTCCTTTAATTTCTAGTTACTGTGTGTGAAAACAGAGCAGTAACTATTTTGAGAAAATACAAAACTCATTTAAAGAAGGCTCATTTAAAAATAAAAATAAAAAACTTGAGTTAGATGTTTCTCTATGAATATGATACAGTGAAGAGATCACTGGTTTTTGGATTGGATTCAAATCCTGCCTCTGGTACTTACTTTTGTGACCATGGACAAGTTCCTTTGTGACCCTGGGTTTCAGTTTCCTCATGTAAAATGAGAGAGTTTTTATATGTGACCTCTGAGTTTCCTTTCAGCTCTAGGTATATTGAGATGAGTTAGTCAAAACATTTTTTAAATTAAAAGAAACATTGTGAATAAAATTATCCTTAAGATGGAATTGGGTCTCTGTACTGTGAAAGGGAAGTCGAATGACCATACATTGGGGCTTCCCAGAAGATCTCTTTCAGACATGAAATTTCTGTTATTATTGAGCATGAATACAGTGAAGGTAAGAAGTGGGACCAACCCTGTGATTTCATTGATACCATTAGCTCCTAGGTGAAGAAATTCCATCTGCCAAGGGAGATCAGCACCTTCTCTGCATTTCATACTGGTAGATAATTGCCTGTAGTACTGAGAGGTTAAGTAATTTTTCCAGGGTCACAGAGTCAGTATGTGTAAGGTGGGATTTGAATCCGTCTGTCAGACTTTAAGGACAGCTTTCTGCTATGATCCCCTGCCTCTCAGTTTTTGGAGTGAAAGATCGCAGCTCCCAAGTAGGTTCAATTAAAATCAAACATTCTGTAGACCAGTGGGGAAATTCAGAAAACTCCTTTACAGGTATTCGTCCTGGGTTTCCCAAGTTAACTATTGGCTTCTCCCCTGTGTATTGCTCTATAACCATAACTTTCAAGGACGTGTTGGTGAGAGGAATTTCTCGATATTCTTGTACTCAAACTTTAAAGTGTTTGAGAGCCAGTGAAAATGATAACAGTAAGAAGCATTTATATAGAACCTTAAGGTTTGCAGTGTACTTTACAAATATCTCACTTGATCCTCACAACAGCCCCAGAAGGTTTCTTCATTTTACAGCTGAGGAAACTGAAGCTGACAGATTAAGTGATTTGCATAAGATATTTAAGTGACTTAGTCACACAACTAAATATCTGAGACAAATTGTGAATTCACCTATTGGCTTAGAAAATTTGTTATCTCATTCCTCCTTTGGCCCCCCCACCTCCCCATGTGAATTAGAAAAGTTGGATTCTAGTCTTAGCTCTGTCACTTTATTCTACATTCATTTATTCATTCTTTAAATTTTTTTAAGTGCCTACTATGTGAAGAGCACCTTATTAGTGCAGATCCAATGGATAAGATGTTCTTTACCCTTTTGATACTTATATTCTAGTAGCTTTGAGGGTTTGAGCAAACTACTGAAAATTTCTGAGTATTGGATTAAATTATTCCTATGATCTCTTCCAGGTCAGCTATCCTGTCATTCTAAATTTTATATTTCTTCAGTTACTTTCACCTGTTTTATTCATTTAAATGAGAATATACTGACAGTTTTACTATAACTTGGAAAGCAGATCAGTACTTTTTTTGGTTTGTTTGCCTTTGTTTGTATGTATGTGTACAGGTAAACTTTGTAGATAACCCCAAATAATCCCAACTTGGCCTTTTGGCAGTATATCATACACTATCTTCATAAGATAGCCTTCACACAGCAGATTTATGCTAAAAGTATCCTAATGTTTCTGACAGCTCATGTGTGACATGAATATAATCCATATTTCTTAGAGGAGCTAATCTGAGTGGTTTATTTTCCGATACTGCTGATAGGACTATATCTCTTGATGTCTTGGCAATTGAGATTCTGATGGTAACATATTGTTTATGGGTCAATGCTTTTGTCTAAAACAGTAGGTTGGAACAGAATAGCAAAGGTTAATTAAGTTTGTCTATCAAGGTGAGACAGATATGAATACCTCTAAGATTTCCTATTCTGAAGTCCAAGGAAGTCCCAGAACATACCTTTACTATCTCCTTTTCTTTCGCTTTTTATGCTGAAGAATGTTGCATACGTTTCATATATAATATAAGAAATTTCAGATATTTATGTGTATTATGTGATAGCTGTATAAATCTGAAATAGATGTCATATGGAATCTTTCTTTGTCTTTCTATGAATTATACATAAGAAGAATTCTAAATTGCAGTTAAAAAGTTGACAAGTTTTTATAGCACCTAAACATTTAGAAAGTGCTATCTTTATAAAACCTTGCAGGATAGGTTAGCACAAACATTTTTAACTTCATTTTCTGGGTGGGGGGAGGCGGAAAAGTGAGATTCAGAGAAGTTAAGCTTATTTCCTCTTGGTTATGGAGCTATACGCTGTTACAGGCAGGATTCAAACTCAGATCGATTCAATGTAGCCAATGTTGATTAAGCACCTATTTATGTGCAAGACACTATGCTAGATGCTGGGACTACAAAAAAAAAAAAAAAAAGATTTAAAAACCAAACACCTCCTGTGCCACCAGGAGCCTGCGTTTTACTGAGGGATGCAACATGTAATGGGTAAATCCAGGAAATGTTGAGGAAGCAGAGATCACCTAAAACTAGCAAGATTGGGAAAGATTTGTAAGAGAGCTGAGATGTGGAGGAAACTTAAGTATTTTAAAAGGTGTTGGTGAAGAAATAGTGCTTTCCAGGTTTGAGGGAGGAGGCAAACAAAGGCTAGGGTTTAGGAAATGGAGCCTTTGCTATTCTATTGGAGAGCTGTAATTAAGTTAGAAGAAAGTAAGTGGAAGGTGGTTTGGGCATAAGTTTGAAAGTGAAGTGAAAAGGTCAGAAGGTCCTTAAAGGCCAAGCAGAGGTGCTTGTATTTTAAAAGGCATACGAATATTTTTGATTAGGGAAGTAACTTGTTCAGAATTTTGCTTTAGGAGTGTTATTTTGACAGCTGTGAGAAGGATGGCCAGAGACTTAAGTCAGTTCTACAAATAACATCTCTAAGCATTTGGGCAAAAGTTTATCTGTAAAGATTTTTATAGTGATAGACAACTGTGTTATATTAAAATAGGGAAGGTAAGAATTTTGTGTAGTAACTGCAACGATATTTATTTCAGGAACCCATGATTTGATGGCTCTGGGCTCTTTCCTCACTGATAGAGTAGTCCCCTATGTACCAGGCACTGTGCTAATCCCTGAGGATTCCAAGAAAGGCCCACCCTTGCTTTCAAGGAGCATGTAGTCTGTCGGGAGACAGCATGTAAACAACTGTGTAAACAAACTATAGACCGCGTTAGTACTAAAGGGGATGATAACTCTTCTACTTCTTGGGCAATCTGCATGAGTAGCTCTGGCTGAAAAAATAGCATTACTTCTTGGCTGCTTCTGATTGCCAGTCTCTCCAACTTAGCTGGGCTGTTCCTTGGATGATAGATGCCCAACCCATTGCTGATCTTAGACTTGGGAGTTCTGTTGAATGTAGGGCCTATCACACCTGTGTACCTTGCAGTCATGGCCTACAAGAACCCAGGGTCACCTTTGCACCCCAAAGAGCATCAGCCATGGGGCTTCTGCAGGGGAGTAACTGCTACTGAAGCCAAACAGCTCAAATTAATTTTAGTTTTTATTATTTTCACCATCATCATCCTTGTCATTATTGTTATCATTATTATAAGCAATAAGCATTTATTTACTCATTTATTCATTTTTACTTAATTTATTTCTCATCCATCCATCAGTCTATCCATCTGTCTCTCTGTATCTATGTATCTGTGTATCTATCTATCTATCTACCTATCTACCTATTTCACCTTCTGTAAGAGGGATCCCTTTACTACATCTAGCATTAGTTACTTACTAGCCATTTTGCCAAACATTGGGGCTACAAAGAAAGGCTAAAACGTGGTTTCTTCCCCCAGTGAGCTGACATTCTAAGAGAGAAGATAACATATAAACAAGTGTGTGTGTGTGAGAGAGAGAGAGAGAAGACAGAGAGACAGAGAGATATGTTGGAATGCTCTCTCTACTTCACTCTAATGACTGACCTTCCTTTAAGTCCCAACTAAAATCTCTCCTTTTATAGGAAACCTTCCCTAACTGCTGTTAATCTCAGTGCTTCCCCTCTGTCAGATTGTCTCCTGTTCATACTTTGTATAGCTTGCTTTGTATATGGTAGTTTGCATGTTCTCTCTTACATTAGTTTGTAAGCTTCTTGAAGTTGTTTTTTTTGCCTCTTTGTATCTCAAGCACTTAGCACAATGCTTGACACTTAGTATGTACTTAATAAATGTGTGTTGATTATTTATCAGTTAGTCTCAGAGGGAAGGCACTAGAAATTAAGAAGGATGGGAAGGGCTTCTTCCAAAAGGTAGGATTTACCAAGAGATGGAAGTGAAAACGGAGAACACCCCTTGTTCAAAGGATAGCAAACAAACCAGTATTGCTGGATTGTAGAGTACTTGGAAGGAAAAATGTCAGAGGACTGGAAAAGTAGGAAGGGAATGGTTGTGAAGGATTAAAAAACCCAAACAAAAGATTTTTTTATTTAATTTTGGAGGTAACGGAGTCACCAGAGTTGATTCAGTTGGGTTGAGTGGGATGAGAGTGATGGTATGGTCAGACTTGGACTTTTGAGAATCGCTCTGGCAGTTGCCTGAAGTGGGGAGAGACTTGAGGTGGGGACCAGCGGGCTAATGCTCTAAGTCAGGTATGAGTTAATTAGGGTCTTTGTCAGGGAGAGAAGGGGATATAGAAGAGAAATGTGTGAAGGGAGAGACTGCAAGATTTAGCTACAGATTAGAATATGTGGGGTGCTTGTCGATGAAATGCGGAGATTGAATCTAGTTGATCATCAATTAAAGTCATAAAGGTATAAGTTTTCTGAATCCTGTTATAAAAGTGAGGATAATGAGGGAGGTCTAAATTACAAAGGTCACAGTTTCTTCCCTTTGTTTTTAGCACTCATCATATTGATACAGTATTATATTGAAAACATCCCTGACACAAAGAAGCTATAAAGTGACTTAAATCAGAAAATATATTCATAATCAAATGGTCTAGAACTAGAAGGGACTTTAGATACCTAGTCCAGTCTTCTCTTTTTTACTGTGGAGGAAACTGACATCCCCAAACTTGGACAGGTAGTAAATTGCAGATGTGGAATGCAAACTTACGTCCCATAGCTCCCAACCTAGTGTTCTTTCTCCTACACACACCATCTTGATCCTCTAATCCTTGGTGTCTAAGGGTATTTGACCAGCAATGCTTTAAAAAGCATTGCTTTTTGACCTGAGCTTTCAAATACATATTTTGGGTGACTGGGTAACCCCTTGGAAGAAGTACCATACCAGAAACGTAGCTGGGGCTGTCTTTGAAATGCTCCCGTTAAAGATTTAACCCTTTATTGATGATGAACTCCCTTTCATTGGGAAGAATACTGAGCACTGTCACGAACATACTGTGTCAGATGGTCAAGATAGGGACTGGTAGACACATCCAGTCTCTTGAAGAGATACAGGGCCTAAATCATGTATTTTATCCTCAGGAGACTTAAGCAATGCAGAAGTTCTCTTAAAGGCATTAAGCTTAGATCTACCTTACCTCCTCCTGTAGTATGTATTTTGGTTGTACAGTTGCATCTCAGCTATGCCTGCCTGTCCCATTGCTGTCCTCACGCTTAGTGCTGACCTAGACAGCCCCTGCCACTTACCTAAGCGTGTCATGGTCCACAACCCTTCTTTAATACTTGGCACACTCCCATCTTTCTCACATTTTTGTAGTGTCTAGTACAGTAACATATTGGAAGTAGTTACTCAAAATTTGTTAAATGACTGCCATAAAACCTGAGCTCCTTGCCGAATTTCTCTGTGAAACCATACCCATGGCCCGCTTTCTTCCTCATCAGAAGCATTCAGGATTTTTGTCAGGATTTCCTCTTTATGAGTCTCCCATTCATCATGAGGTGTCTTCCTTTTTTCCATTTGAACACACCGATCATTTTTTCTGAACTTTTGGAAAGTGGCTCCCGTAACTTATACCATTGATTTGTTGTTTAAACGCGACCCAAAACAAATCAACTATATTCTTCAGAAGTTATATGAAAGTGCATTGCTTTTCTCTGAGAGGCTAAGAGTATTTTATCTTTACCTCTTGGAGTTATATATGCTTAGGCGAGTGTGCCTCCCTTGGTAAGCTAGCATTATTAGGTCATTAGAGAGGTTAGACAGACAGACGCTGTTTTCTAATCTTGGAACTGGAGGGATAAAGGATTCCAAGCTGAGGCCCTGTTTCTAGAGATACAAGGTGAGAGGCAGTCCTAGAAAGTTGGAGCTGTATTTAAATTGGACTCAGAACTACACTGGCACCATAGTGAACCAAGCGAAATCAATTCAACAAGTGTTTATTCAGTGCAGTAAGCTCTGGAGGTGCTGTTACGACCCTCATTTTACATAAGAGGAAACTGAAGCTGACAGATGCCAAGTGGCTTGCACTAATGAGCATTATTAGTACCAAAGCTTAGGTTAGTGTTCCTCTGATAAAATCTAAGTTCTTAGAGAGTTATCATTGCTTTATTCTTTCTATTTGTAGCTCCAGAATCTGAAACAGTTTCTGGCACATAGCAGACACTCAATGATAATTGACTTAAAATACTAAGTATTAACCTTACATGTTTTAAAATTAAGAGTAGGGATCTTTATTCACTTTTTTGATGGGGCAAGGGGAGGTCCAGTATACCAACTTGATCATTGTGGGGAATTGCTGGTGTGCAAAATCATTCCACTGATTTCATGTAAATGACTCATAACTGATAGTGTAGAAAGTTGCTTGGGGGCGCTGATATTCAGTGACTTGTTTGTGATCACACAATCAGTATGTATCAGAAGCAATACTTGATTCAATAGGTCTCAAACGCCTTCTGTCCATTGTTGTAGTTTCATTCAGAAAATATAATTTTAAGTTATTATTGATATCAAACACTGAATATGGACTAATATTAAAGTAGTCTCTTTGGTTTCACATGATGGCAGGTGGAAGGAAGGACCCTGGAGTGAGAGACTCAGGAAAGGAGAGAGGATGATTAATACAGAAAAATCAAATGAAGGGATGTAGCAAGAAAGAAGGAAAGGAAAGGGGTTCGATGGAAAGGGGTCGAGAGAGACTCAGGTTCTGAGATTAGCATTAATTGGAGATGAACTGCTCTTGTCACACTCCACTGTTCACTTAGGGCTTAGGGTTCATAGTAAGTTGTCACCTGTAATCATTTCCCTTTGAAATATCCATTAGCTGATTAAGCCACTTTTCACAGCTCAGAGACTCAGAACTGAATGGCATGCTAAGTATAGCAGCCCACCAGGGAGGGAATTAGGGCCTAAGCTGTGGGGATTCACTAGAGCATCCAGGCTGGGGCTAGAGCACCCATTACAGTTTAGTCAGTTTTAAAGGTATGGAATTCCCCTCCGCCACATCACATACACATTCACACACCCCCTAAGTTTCTTATTTTCTGAAATATTGAATTTTTTTCTGTTAGAAAGATGAAACAAGACAATAAATGTAAACTGCTTGAAAATTAAAGCCCTACCTTAAGAGTTCTAAAATTCAGATCTGGGAGCTTATATAAAAAAAAAAAATTTCCAGTAAAATTAGTTTCTTTTGTAGTACTCTGAATTTTACTTTGAACATTTAAAAATATTATTCTACCCCTAATCTGGTGGAATCCATGACAGTGAAGGTCATTTAATGCTTTCACTCCTTTCAAATAATAATAGCACTAAATATAAGGTATTATTATTATTTGAAAGGAATGAAAGCGTTCTAAAGCATTTTAATGACTCCTTTATATGTGGGTCAATAGAGATTTCTTCTCACCCACAAAGGTATTAACAGGAGAGCTGAACAGAGATCATTTAAATGATGGGTAGAATTAGAGTAACTGGGTAAACTGAGTCCCACTTCAGTCGAAGTGGATGGCACAAATGCTTGGTAGATAATTTCTCATTCCCTTCTATCTTTCCAGATCCAGATCTTGTGGTGTTAAATGACTTCATTTCTTCTTGTTTGACATTTAGGGTTAGGGTTAGGATCGAGAAAATATAATGCAATCTTACTGAAAATGGAATGACAGTGGCTCCAGTGTCAGTAAAGGGATGGCAAGCTTTTAGGGTGGAACTCTGCTATTTGGAGGTGAGATGGCCAGTCAGCTGTTTATTAGGTGATTAGGTGTCCAGCATTGCACTGAGCTTAGCTGGGGGATGTAGAGAAAGGCAACACCAGCACATACTCTCCAGGAGAGTATATTCTAAAGGGAGAGAGCACATGTAAATAAGGTACCTATAAGATAAAGAAGGCCAATAATGACAAAAGGGAAGACATTAGAGGATAAAGAGTCTGGAAACTCTTCTTGCAGGTGGGATTAGAGCTGAAGGAAGAGCTTGGAGGAAGTCCTGAAAGATAAGAGGTGGAGGTGAGGAGGGAGAACATCCAAGGCACAGGGTTCATTCAACCTGTGCAGAAGTGTGGAGATGGGAGCTAGTGAGTCATGTGTAAGGACTAGCAAGAGTAGTTCGGTATTGCTGGATTACAGGGTGCACAGACATGTACGAAGACCAGAGAGGGAGGAAAGGGGAAGATGCCAAACTGAAGACTGGTAATTTGGTCCTGGAAGTGATAGGGAGTCACAGAAACTCAACGGTGCGTGACATGGTCAGACCTATGCTTTAGGAAACTACTTTGGTGTCAGAGTGGAGGGTGGATTGGAGAAGGGAGAACCTTGAAGCAGACATATTAGTAGTCCAGCTGGGAGTTGGTGGCAAGGGTACCGGATGCACTTTGCAAAGTTTCTGAGTGTGTGTCCTTGCTAGATAATACTGTGGGATGGTAAGTTGTTTGGAAATAGAAAGGCTATCAGTAACATCCTATATCTGTTCCTGGTACTGATGAGGAAAATCAGCTGAATTGCAAACTATTTTTGTTACTAGTTTGGCTATGCTGGCTCCCTATCAAGCAACAGTATTTTAATAAACATAAAATCTTTAGGCTTTTTTAGACACTTCCCAGAGATCTAAGGACTATTATCTGTAAGAAGATCTAGCAGCAGATGAGTTAGCCTGCTTATCAATTAGGTTGTTAAACTGAGGTTTGGCCTTCAGAATTACTTCCTTTGTAGAATCTGGAAATGACAAAAGAAAGTTCCCTCTGGCTAATTTCTGTTGTAAAACATCCAGGGGTAGTGATTTGCCAGGATCAAGTCAATTTGTCTGTTGAGTTAGAAAGTTTACCTCCTCCCCTCCACATGCCCCCAAGGAATTTCCAGCCCTAGGACATTATAAAATGCACCTTAAATTGTTAAAAAGGGGCAAGAGGATGTGTGTGGTTGGATCTTACATAGAATGAGTGAAATTCTGATATTAGCAGGTGACTGTTACAAGATTTTTTCATGTTTGCCCTTTAAAACAATTCAGATTTGGGGGTTAATCATTGTAATAAGATCACATAGTGATTAGATAAGAGCTGAACAATTAGATGACCATAAGCTTCTAATTTAAGCGTTGGTGAGGGGAGAGAGAGGACAAAAGCCCAGAAAGGGGACACATCACCACCCTTACCATCAACATGGATGCCCAAATTTCGCCAAGTCCAAAGTATTGGAAGCTTCACCGAATTCATTTAAAAAGTCTTGATTTAGTAAAAGCTAGGATTCACTTCAAATGGACCTTTGGAATTAAAAAGTAAAAAGGCTGGTGGAGCTATCTAACAACTCCTGGAGTTTTGAATATCAAATTTTATATACATACTCTTTCTTTACTGATGTTTTGGAATTTTATTCCAGATTTCTTCTCTAGAAGAAATTTTCCTTTATTTCCCATCAATTTTGATGCAACTAAACCTGCTGAAAAACTCCTTTATAAGCAGTTTGGGGTTACTGGAGGCTTAAAAACAAAGCAAAAGGAAATGAAAACCTTTACCAGGCAGGAGAGCTGATTTTGACACAAGTATAAAAAGCTCCTTCTTACCCAAAAAGTTAATACAAGACTAAAGAATTGCATTTAGCAATCTTTCTACAGAGCTGAGGTCAAACATTTTTTATGCTTTGTTGGTATTTTACTGTTACTATAAAATGGAGTAGCCAAAATCAATAAAAAGGAAACCTTATGGTTCAGATTGTGTATTCTGAACAGTTTAATAAAACAAAACCTAAAGCCTTTAGATTTTCTTCAGTGGTTAATACAATGCATATTCTTGGCAGAGCCTAGCTTCCATCTGTTGGTTGTACTCTGGTTCATAGACTTGGTACGGGTAATAAGATTATAAAACATGTCTCTTGCTTGCCAGCTACCACACACTAATAGTAATAGTAGTCATAATTCATTGAAATCCTGGAGTATTAGATTTTACTTGTTTTGTTTTTTTTAATTTAAGAGGGTTAAAAACAAAACTTACAGTGTTGAAAAGAAACAGATCATCTACACACTCCTGGAGACAAAGGAAACAAAATTACCGACTACTTAATCAGGATTGGATGGTTCCCCCAGTTCTTCCACTTGGTTACTTATGCAGCCTCAGTTACATTCCCAGACACTTATCAGAAGATTTGAAGAAAAAAAAAACCCTAAACCCTGAAGGACATAGGAATAGTAAGGTTTTGATACAGGAAAGGGAAAATAAAATAAAACCAAACAGGTGGTTCATATTTTCAATATCCAAGGAATAAAAAAGGACCCATCCACATTCTAACAGGATTGTCATTTTTAAGGCTGTAGGAGAACAGAAGAAATTTCAAGTTGGAAATTTGGAATTTTATCCCAGATAATTTCTTCTCCTGAAGGAATCTTTTATTTTGAGAGTTGTTGAGTTGTTTCAGATGTGTCTGACTGTTCAGGAGCCCATTTGGGGTTTTCTTAGCCAAGAAACCGACATGGTTTGCCATCTCCTTCTCCAGCTTATTTTACAGATGAGGAATCTGAGGCAAACAGGGTTATGTGACTTGCCCAAGGTCACACAGCTAGTATATGAAGCTAGATTTGAACTCAGAAAGATGAGTTTTCCTCATTCCTAGCCCAGTGCTCTACCTGCTGCAGCACCTAGCGATTTCCCTCAATTTTGATGTAAACTGTTGTTGCTACACTTTCTGGGTTCTACGTAGGTAGAAATTAAATTTAAAATTAAATTTAAGCTGATTTGAGGCAAGTAAGGAAGGACTTTGCAAACATTTCTTTCTGCTTGTGTTTGAAGATGAAATCAGAGTGGATGTTCTTAACTTTTTTTTAATGTTAGATCCTTTTAGAAGTCTGGTGAACCCTATGGACCCCTTCTCAGAATAATGTTTTCAAATACATAAATAAAATACATATGATGGAAAGGAAAGTAAATTGTATTGGGAAAAAGTTATCAAAATATTGTTTTAAAAAGTTTGTGGATCTGAGGTTAAGAACCCCTGCCTGTACAAGGTATTAACATACTTGTGTGTCAATGTGAGTAAAAAGTTGGAGGTACTTCTAAATGTAAAGATTTGGGGATTCAAAGTAACTTGATCTCTCTGGCAGAGAGAGAGAGCAAGAGAGCACATAGCTTTTAGAGTTAAAATTTTTCTTAATTGTTCTTGTGTACTGTGAATTTAAAAAAAATTGATGAGAAATTTTATCAACATTTGGGGTGGTGGCATCCCAAAACCTTATAGGGCTGTATCTGAAAGGAAGAGAATACTTCACTGAGGTGGACGTGAAGAGGGAATGTATTCCATGAAGTTCAGGAGGTGACTAGGTGGTCAGTGCAAAGGCATAGGATAATACAGTGGGATAGGAGATAACAGCATGTGAGGAGCAAAGAAGGCCAGTTTGCTAGTCTGATGGAGGGTAGGCAAGGGAGCACAGTGAGGCTAGACAGGTATGTTGGGACTAGGTTGTAAATGGTTTTAAAAGCTCAACCAAAGATTTTATATTTGGTCTTAGAGGCAATAGGGAGTTTATTGAGTAGAGTAGTGACATCATCATAACTGGGCTTAAGGAAAATCACTTTGACAGCTTTGTGGATGATGGATGATGGACCCACAGGGTGGTCAATTCAAAGGTTGTTGGAAAACATAGATGAAGGATGCCTGGGGCTTGAACTACGGTGGTAGCTATGTGAATAGAGAGAAGGGATCACATGTGAGAGCTGCTGTGGAAGTAAAAAATAGAAAGATTTGACGACTGATTGGATATGTTGGAAAATCAGTTAACCTCTATGAGACTTAGTTTCCTCATCTTGAAAATGAGAGGATCTAGGTGACTTAATATCTTTTTCAAATCTAGATTTCTAATGCTGTATGTAAATACAATATTGTATTGAAATTGGAGATTTTAGGTTTATCAACCTTGAAAAAATGTCCCAACTTTTCTTCTAACTCTCGATATGGGGATTGTACATTATGGTACACAAAAAGTTAAATAAATGGTTTTTGAGTTTATATAGAATAGTAGACTCCTGTTTATCAGAATTTAAGCAATCATTACAGTTCAAGCAATCAGAATTTTGGCTGTAGTACTAACTTGTGATTCATTTTCATAAAGGCATTGCAAAGGCCTTTGGTCAGAATGATCAAAGAAAAATTAAGTGACATTCAGTATAGATTTCATGATAAGTGTATTGTATTTTAGATCTTTTAAGCCACCGTGAGTCAGCAAGCATTTATTAAGAGCTGACTATGTGCCAGACACTATCAAGTTCTGGGGACACAAAGAAGGGCGAAACAAACCCTACCCTCAGGGGCCTTCCATTCTAAAGGGGAAGAAAAACTGGCACTGTAGGTGATAGCTCTAAGTTAAACAGAATATCCAATTAATCATAGAAGTCACATTTGCTATTCAGTCTTTTATTTTGAGTTCCAAGTTCTCTCCCTCCCTCCCTCCCTTTTTCCCTCCTTGAGAAGGCACAAGCTATTTGATAGAGATTATACAGGTACAGTCATACAAAACATTTCCATGTTAGCCATGTCACTGCTCATTCTTAATAATTCAGAACAGCTCACACTTACTTAAAGATGTACAAAGCCCTTTCATCACCACAACCCTGTAAGGTATGTCATATGTGCTTTATCCCCGTTTTGTAGAAGAGGAAACTGAGATTCAGATTAAGTGATTTAGATTGAGTTCATTGTGTATGTCTCTTAAATCTAATGCCACACCCTGCCACCTTAGTGCCATTCCTGCTACAAGAAATACTTTAAAGCACTTAAAAAGTGGATTCTTTCTCAGATATTGTGGATAAAGAAATAATGTATTTCATCAGGATTGAAATATTTTAATTTTGCCAACATTTGTAGAATTTTATGGAAAAAAATTCATACCAGAACTTCCCCTCTTTTTGACTGAAGTTAAAATTTGAAAGTCACAACTTTACAGAGTATACTAGGTAGTTGCTTAGTGTTAAAAACAAAATACCAGACAAAATATTGTTGACCGGGTAGTATATAAAATGGTCTGCTTTTAGAGCTGGAAGGGAGGGAGCTTTGAAATTATGCAATTCAAATCCTCCTTGTTTTTACCAATGAGTAACCTTAGTCTCATGGAGGTTCAGTAGCTTGCCAAGTTCTCGGAAGTAAGACACAGAGGCAGAGTTTGAAATCTGTTTCTCTGACTTCAGGTACATCATTCTTTCCATTGTACCACATTTGTGAATCTTGACTTCCATTCCGTGCTCATTCAGGTTCAGGCTCCAGTTTTGTCTTTAGAGATCTGAGAAACATCTCATGATAGGATTCCTAACAGCATTTTTCCCATTTTCTGTGTTTTTGGCTATTGATTGTTTATTAGTCTTCTCAGTATTGACAGAACGCTCAAGAGAGATGCCGTTCTTGGAGATGTTACTTAAAAGTAAAAAGATAATCACCTTGTTTCTTATCCTTATGCTATCATCCCTATACACTAGTCATCTGGAGAGTTTCTTTATTCTCTGCTGCTGCATGATAATATATCCTATCTTGTTTAGGGAATGGCTGAACAAACTGTGCTGTACAGTTGTGATGTTGTACAACTGTGATGCTGTACTATTGTGCTACAGGACATGATGAATAGGGTGGTTTCAGAAAAACATGGCCAGACTGATATATAATATATAATAGAACTGATGCAAAGTAGAGTGAGAAGAACAGACCATCACACACAGATTCAGCAATGTTGCAATGATTATCAGCCTTGAAAAACTTGGCTAGTCTGATCAATATATATATAGTGATCTAAGACAATTCCAGAGGACTCATGATGAAGAGATGCTAACTGATGAACTCTGAGTGCAAATTGAAGGATAATTTTTCACTCTTTATTTTTCTTGCTTTTTGTTAAAATATGACTAATATGGAAATATGTTTGTATGATTTCACCTGTATAATTGATGTCATATTGCTTGCCTTCTCAGTTGTTGGGGAAAGGAGTAGGAAGGAGGGAAAGAAGTTGAAACTGAAAATTTAAAAAGAAAAGAATGTTTAAAAAATAATAACGGAAAAAGAAAAATATTGTACCTTACTAATAGGATGAGGATTTCAGCAACAGGTGGAAAGTGCTTTAGAAAGCCATTCTGAGGCCTTGAAGGTTCCAACAAAAGAAGGGATTTTTTATTTTATTTTTTATTCTAATTGGCAGCTGAATTATTTACTCTGAACTGTTACCACAGACAGTCACTCCCTTCTTAGGGGATTCCATCCTTATTGTGAAGCTGGGATTCACGTGGCCTCACCCACATTTGAGGCAGTATCTTATCCAGCAATTTTGGCCACTTCCAAGTACAGACTGTTGTGCTTCTGGCACAAGGAAAAATGTATATGATAGGAGAAAATGAGAATTGAGTGCATCTATTAGAAGAATAACAGATTAGGAAAAGGAATGGAGTAAATATGCTAAAAGACACATCAACTTGTCTAAAATTAGGCAAGCAAGTAAGAAGCAGTTGACCACAAATTTGCCTCTCCAAGAAATTCTAAAGCCCGAGGGACGTCTCAAGTTTTAGATGGGATATGATAATGCTTGCATAAACTTCATAAAGCATAATACAGAAATCAGCAGTTGTATTTGGACTTGGGAAAGGAGATCCTTAACTTTTTGGTCTGGTGGAGCCTTTGGACCTGTTCTCAGAGTAATATTTTTAAATAATAGAAAATACATATTGTTACAAATCCTGAATACAGTTATTAGAGTGTTAAAATAACATTTATAGACCCTATTTTTAAGAATCTCTGTTACATTTAGTAGTGATTCAAGCCTATAATCTGTTTAGAATATAATTTAATAATTTTTCATAATTTTATGAGAAATCACAGTGCTTGAAATTAACTGCTCAGCTCTAGCCAATACTATGCTTTTTTAAAATCAGTGTAGTCTTGTCTTTTTTTAATCCAACATTTACTTTGGTTACTGCTTCATCACTTATAAACATATGCATAGTTTGTCCTTTGTATTCCTTTAGTAAAGATATTTGTGTTGAAATTAAGAAATACCATCTTTGTGGTTTATGGAAGGAAGAATGGAACATAGCTGACCTTCAGGCCAGGAAGAACTGTGTTTAAATTCTATTTCTGATTGACAGTGACTGAGTGACCTTAGGCAAGTCACTTAATAATTTTGGAGTTCTCTAGGCAACTTTCTGAGACTCTTAAGTTGCAGGGAAGGTACCCA
Organism: Notamacropus eugenii; assembly: GCF_028372415.1. Lineage (NCBI taxonomy): Eukaryota > Metazoa > Chordata > Mammalia > Diprotodontia > Macropodidae > Notamacropus > Notamacropus eugenii. The sequence goes on along the minus strand of NC_092872.1, from coordinate 100,574,149 downwards.
ACCTGTGTTGGTGAAGCGATAGTTCCCCATACCAGCGGGTCCAGTCCTTATCCTATCTCTATGTGGTAGATATTACAGTAAAGATCAGATTCACTGGATAGGAAACTCAGTATCATAATTATTTAGCATTGAGTGATTATAGTATAAGAGATTTCTAGGACTGTGGTGTGTTTTCTTCTTTTTCTCTCCTCCCTCCCTCCCTTCCTCCCTTCCTCCCTTCCTCCCTCCCTCCCTCCCTCCCTTCCTTCCTTCCTTCCTATTGGACTGAGATGTACTTCAGGAATCAGAATTTATGGCTATGTCTCTATTTAAATAGTTTGTGGACCTTTTTATTTTATTTGGAAGTAGGATACAGGTTATTTTCTTGATCTGAAGAGCTACTCAGAAGATTAAATAGAAATGTGGGCACATGAGTATGGATATTTCCTTTAGTGATGTAGAATGCAGCTCCTCCATTCCTGTCTCGTCTATCTGTGCCCAACCATAAGTTTGCCAGAGGGGTTCCACCTGTCTGACTGACATTCTTGACATCTTACGAGTTCCAGCTAAGAGTCCATGGGATGTCCATTCCTTACTCTCACCATGAAACTAGTCTAGCTTCTTGATTAGTAATGTTTCTTTGATGAGATCCTTTATTCCAGATTCATAAATCTGGAAAAATTAGGGGAGTTTATCTCATAATAAATAGGAAACATACTTTGAATTTCAATTTATTTCTTAATTTATTTTATTCTATTTTAACAGATGAAGAACAGCGAGAATCGTCATGCCATGGGTTCCCAGTACAGGATGCATTCTTATTATCCTCCTGCCTCGTACCTGAGCCAGAGTGTGTCGCAGATCTTTGCTTTTGAAGATGGCCCTTCTTATTCTGAAGCAAAAGCAAGTGGTAGGTGCCTGGTCACCAAGTCCCAATTTTAGGTGGAGAAGAAAATGTCTCACACTGAGGGAATAGTTAGTTATTCACTAACTGGGTAAGATTCAGTAGTGTTGGAAAGTTTTGTCACAGAGTAATTTATTTTACAAGGATTCTTTTAGAATCATTTAATAAAGTACTATTTCCCAATCTAATGTACCATTTTAACAAGTAAGTATGGTTAATCAAAACTGAGCAACACACTCATCACGTTTGAAAACATATGCCTTATTCCACCCCTTTAGTCCTTTGAGATGGGAAGGGAGGGGCATCAGTCCTCAGAAATCCGCACTGGTCACTGAATTGTTCTGGTCTCTTTCAGTGTTGTTTTCTTATTTGTTGTGTGAATTGTTCTCCTGGTTTGGGTCACTTTATTCTTTTTGAATTGATTGTTAACAAAAGATAGTTTTTTCTGATATTTCTGAAATGACTTTGTAGGGAGTTTAGTCTTAGATATTTTCATTTGCATCTTTTTCATGAGGAGAAGTTTGATTGTAATTAACGTGTGCTTCTTGATTATAAACTTGAAGTATAGACATTTAAAGATAGTTACATTCATGAAGCTATTTCTGCAGACAATTTCAGTATGTTGGATCGCTTTCTTATTGATCTTCTCTACTCTTGCCTTTCCTGGTTTTGTTCATAGAAGCTCGGACCTGAATCTTCAGAGTAACCCCTCTCTTTAATCTGGATTCGTCCAATTGGTCACCAGTTCCCATTCCACTCGTTCCCACTGCCGCTGACCTAGTCGGTAGTGATAAGTTACTGGCTAACCTATTTATTGTTAAAGCCTCTTAGCCGTCTCCCTGCCTCCAGATTCTGTCCTGTTGAATCCCTCCTACAAACTGCAGTCATTTCATGTTTCCACAGCATCATTTGGATCGTATCAAACTTTGCCCAAAAGCTCCTAGTGCTTTTTCAGCATCTGGCTGATCAAACCCAAATGGAGCATGCCCCGTAATGCCCAGGTCTAGATTCTTGAGTTTAAGAGAATGCCGGATGCACAGCCATTTGGGAGATGCTTTATTGTTTATTATGAATTTTGTTCATACTATTGTGCAATTTTTGGTTGGTGATTGATTCTGTGTGGCATAAAGGTCACCATATGCAGCATCCTCCCTGCCATCCTCCGAACAAAAGAGAACAGAATTCTTAAGCTTGACATTTAGGGCTTCTGTTAGCTCTCATTCTTTCTTTTCCATCCTTGTTTCACACTCTACCCCCAAAAGAGCCCTTGACAGCTGATCTGGATTATTTTATATTCTCCCCTATAGAGTGAGCTTTCCTACCTCCACACCTTTGTTTATAAGCATTTCCTTTGCTTAGAATGCAGAGAGGGGGTAGGGTGGTAGACATTGAATTCAGCGCCAGAGGGACCTTGGTTTAAATTTCTGTTCATTTAGAGTCAGTGGAAAGAGAAATGGATTTGAAGTTAGGGGTCCTGGGTTCAAATCCCTCCTCTGTTACTGAACTACGACCTCTTTGACCTTTTGCAAGTAATTTAATCTTTTCTGGGCCTCAATTTCTTCTTCTATAAAATGAAGGGGTTGAAATCTTAGTTTGCCTTTAAGGTCCCTCGTAGCTGGTGATTTTTCATCATGCTCTTTGCATCTTTTGGGGCCTAGACTTACTCATTTGTAGGAGTTCATAGTCAGTGACTTTTAAGGTCCCTTACAACCCTAACTCTGTGATACTAAGATTCTCTGAGCCTCCATCTTGAGCCTATTGAAATTCTATTGAACTAAAAGACTTAAATTTTCTTAATGTCCTTAAGTATGTGATCCTAAGGTCCATCTCAGATGAAACCTCTTCTACAATAAGTCTTTTAATTAATTAATCTGTAATTAATCAATTAAATGCTCTTTCCCTGTAACCCCCCCCCCCACCCCCTTCTCTAGACTAGTTTTCAGTGCCTAGTTTGCACTTTCCATAGGGGGAAAGGGAACATTTATTAAGAGCTTGTATTATGTTCCAGGTATTGTATTAAGTTCTTTATGAATATTACCTCATTTGATCCTTTCATAGAGCACTTTCAACGTATAATTTTATATTGTACCTATTTGTATGTCCTTTCTTCCTTCATCCAACTTTATTTTCCACTGCTTCTCAATACCAACCTTATATGGGAGTCAGATTAGTAAATTAATTGACTTTATCTTAGACTTATATGTCTTTCTATATCTGGGGTACAGTAATTACTCATTCATTTGTTCATTAATTCAACAGTGAATAAATGAACTAATTATTTCTTTCAATTATTATTTTCTGGACAAAAGTAAACTAGACTTTTTTAAAAAACAAATGCACTGGAATGAAAGGTTCTTGAGGACAAGGACATGTTTCATTTTCATCTTTGTATATTCAGCCCTGAGCACAGAGCCTGACATGTGGGTTTTCAGTAAATGTTGGTTGATTGATTGGTTGATGATTATGATTCTGTCCTACCCCATATAGCCTATATATTGTCCGATAAAACAAGTACCTCAGTAGGTTAGAGATGTGTCATTGCTGAGATGATTGAAATTCATTCTCAGTGAAGGAATATTTCCATAAAGAAAAGTGAGAGCTCCATAGTGTAAACATAATAGAAAGCTGCTGAAAGTGTTGGAATTTTGACAAAGGTACGTGGGAAGGGACACAGAGATTGACAAAGATATATGTTATGAGGGCAAGGGAAAAGGTGATGTTGTCTTTGGAGAAAACTGAGTGTTTGTGTTTAATATAATGCAGCAGTAGAAAATAAAATGAGGAACTGGAACTTACAAAGGCACTGGAGGCTATATAGATTGGAATCAAAAGGCCATCAGGAAAAAGAGAGACACTTTGATAAAAAGTAGTGTGACATCAGATTTAATTTTTTTATTTTAAACAAAAAGAAATAAAGGTGTTTTATTAGAAATAAAATTCAAAAATAATTCTATGGAGAATAAAAGGAGTATCAGGTATCAGTGGACATTTGGACAACAAAGATTGGCAGGAAAAAAAGAACAAAGTAGTAGAAGAGAGGACTCTGCAAAGTAACATTATGATGACCTTCGAAGAAAACCAATATTGCCACTTTCTGTTTGAATTAAAGTTGTTATTTTGAAACTACGCCTTAACATTCAAGCTCTAGCTTGGCGGATAAAAAGGTTGCTTCCAGAAATCAGATAATTGTCTTACATTTTTGATTCATCCCAAGTGACAACTGGAATAGTTTTGAATTACTTTATTTTATTATTTTATTTGTAAATACAGTAACTTTATGTGAGACATAGTTAACAAGGAATTTGATAGTTTTGTGTTATAAACACAATATAACTCAATAGGAAAAGCTTCAAAGATTAGGGAGGATTTGATTTCAGCATAGGAAAGAAGAGGCAGTGCTTCCCATAGAGGAAACAGGTAGCAGTTTCTTATGGTATGGATCCATAAGGCATCCTAGGAAAGAGGTCTTTCAGAAATGAATGGTTAAAAGAGGCAGCAAGTAGAGATGAATTTTTTGACTTCTTAACTAATGGGGTAACATAGCGATTCTATGCTGATCTGACATGAACAATATCTTTGCAAGGGATATTTGAGTAACATGACATAGAACTTCTACAGACTGGTCAAATCTGATGACTGTTAGCCATTTGAATGATCTCTATGGGAACAAGTAGACTAAGAAGTATTTTTAGTGATTATGAAGTTTGGGACAAAAAATTTGAAACCTTTGGAGGAACGGAATAGATAATGTGTCCATCATGATTACTGGCAGAAGGTAAGGACTTCTAAAGAGAAAGGATGATAGGGAAATAGGAAGATGGTACCTGAGACAGGAATTTGGATTTCTAGTTCAGTTTAAAATAAGGGAATGATGATGGCCAGGGATGGAGTACACCTAAACAGGAGCAATAAAAATAGATCCACAAGGGGGTTTTAATTTGAAAATGTAGAGGTAAGGAGAAAGCTGCCCCTATATATCTGCCAAATCAGTTACCATAGCAAGTCCAGCTTGAGAGAGTATCGGTAGATATGGCAAGATCTAAGAAGAGAATGAGGCAAAGACACTTGTGGTCTTGGGTATCTATACCTAAATGCATGAAATACAGCTAAATAAACAAGCTGAACTTGCAAGGAGGCAAATCTGATCTTACATTTATAACTTAGACTTATTAGGGATGTGAGTTATGCTTGGAATATGACTATGGAAGGGTATAATATAACATTATTCAAAAGAAACAGAATAAGTAAATTGCATTTATCTGTTATCATTATTATCGGATACCTATTATCATGGTCTGTATCCCAAACACTTTACCTATTTCAGTCTTCTGTTCAGGTAATCTATAGAATACTCCCAGGATAATATAGACTATTTATTGTTCTGCTGATACTCACCCAGACATCCTCCCATAATCTCCTCTGGTTTCAGGATTTCCTAACTTAAGTATATCTTCTTACTGTACAAGGAGAAAATAGTTTCTCTGTATGTGTATGTGTGTTTTATTCTGCAGCCTTATGTTTACATGTACGTCTGTGTACGTGTGCCATTCCCTCTCTGTTGGAGGGTGGATAGTGTGTTGTATCACCAGTGCTCATTATATTGATTCTAGCTCTCATGGCTTTCCAAAACCGTTTGTCTTTACACTCTTGTTGGTTGAACTCGTTTCATTCTTTATTCATTTAGAAGACTTCAGAATCGTTCATGTATGTAATAGTGATTTTAAAGTATAAGCTGTTTTTCTGGTTTTCACTTCACTCTGCATCAGTTTATACAGATCCTTCTGTGTCTCTTTGAAGTCTATTTTCCTCATTTCTTACAGCTCTATAGTATTTCATCACATTCCTGTACCACAGTTTATTCAACTGTTCCTTAATTGATGGGCAGTCCTTGAACTTCCAGAATTTTTTTGCCACCTCACAAAGATCTGCCGTAAATATTTTTGTGCCTATAGGATCTTTTCTTCTTTTTTAATTCCTTTTGGGTATAGGCCTAATAGTGGTAGAGCTGGATCACTTTTTTATTAGCTTCTTTTGAGTATAATTCCAAACTGCTTTCCAGTAATGGTTGTTCTTATTCACAATTCTACTAACTTTTTAGAATGAAATATACACCAATCATTTCAATGAGGAAGGAAAGGGGCACCAATTGAAAGAGACTGATGTAATTACACAGAGGACTTATTGTCCATCTTAGACTTAAAGAAGATTTTTAGAGAACATTATAGAGATAAATCTAAAGTTTTACCCTTGTCTTAGAAAAAAGAAAATTGGGATAGAAAATTCTGGGGACTTTAGTGAATTGTAGGCTTAAATACAAATAAATTGTATGATGTGGTATCCAAAAAAAAGATAATACAGCCTTAGGCTATGTTGAGAAAGGCATATTGTAAAGAATGAAGGAGATGACATTTCTAATTTAATTAACTTCTCTACTTGGTCCTAGTCAGATTTTTTTCTGGAATATTGTGTTGAGTCTTGGCCACCTTGTTTTTGGAAGGGCATTGACAAGTGGAGCATGGCTGAAGGAAGATGACTAGATAGGTTGGGGAGAGGCTGAAAACCTTTCCTCACAAGAATTCCTTGATGAAATTGGTACCATTTAGCTTAGAGAAAAGAAGACAGTCTAGAAATAATAACTGCAGTCAAATATTGGGACATTGTGGAAGAGAGTTGGTTCTGCTTGGTTTCATTAGAGAGAATTAGGAGTGATGGACATATGCTGTAGGGAGACATTTCAGCTCAACGTCAAGAAAAACTTAGGAAAAAAACTGGAGCCTTATAAAATGGATGGGGGTACTTTGCTAATAAGTGGGGGTATGTAGAGAAAAATGAAATAAGCCCAGTACTCCTGGAGTTTTTTGTGTAATTCCAAATCTGAATTCCAGTGAGGTTTGGTTGTACTAGATTATCACTGATGTTTCCTCCAATTTCAAACCCTATCAGGTTTTTCTTTTTTCTGAGAGGAACTAGAGGTGCTGTATACATTAAGGAGACAAAGAAATATGTAGTATAATAGGTTGTTCAAGTTGAAAGGGGCCCTTGGTGTTGTCTGGTATATCTAACAGTGTGAGATGACCCACTGGGATCTTTTCTGGATGCACAGAATTCCAAATGCATTTTGCTACCTTTGAGACTAGATTGGATGCTGGGAGCAGAAAAGTCACAGTTGTAGGAAAATAGAATGACAAGAGAGTGGTCCCCTCGTAAGTTAGTTAGTCAGTTAGTTGGGTGTTGTACAACAAAGCTTCATATCATGTGAAGTTTTTCATAGGTGGGGCAAGACTACTGACTGCACTGAAATTTAAATTGCTTTTGGAAATAAATTGTGTCATTCCTCATCTGCTTTTTTCAGTGACTTCCCTGTTCTCTAACCAAGACCAAGCTGCACAATTTTCTCTCTTGGGTAGCTGAGCAGGTTTACCATTTGTCGGAAGGTGGCAATTTTCACATCAATCACCTCTGCACCACTAACTAATGATCCTCATGGGGCAGGCCAAATTTAGCTAATGACACCATCAATTGCTTCCATTAATTTTTTTTTTTTTTTGCTTAGATCCATGCTCAATGATCTGATAGTGGAAAAAACCTTATTTTTTTTTAAAAGTAGCATTCTAAAAGGAAAATAAAACTTTTCCTTCCCTGTAAAACAATTATTCTATCACCCCCTCATAAGTTTCCTCTCCTCTTTAAAAAGACATATAAAACAAATTCATTTCTAAACTATGGGTGGCATTTTGCTCTTATATGCCAATGAGTGATTGGTTATTTTTATGAAATGTTATTATACATTAATATTGCTAGGTTTATAATTTAATGAGATTAAATGATTTCTTCTGAGCCTGAAAACTCCCTTTTTATACCACAGAAACTCTTGCTGAGATAAAAAATGTGCTTTTGTAATTTTTGAGAAAAATGTGTGATTTGGAGGGACTCTAGGACTCTGTAAGAAATTTATTGTAAACGTAAACACAAACATATAAACATGGTGTTACATACACCATAGTCCACAGTTGAAGGTAAGAATTGAACATTTTTTTCCTATCCTATATTTCCTATTAAATTCAAATCTTTCTTTCCCTGAAGACTCAGAAAATGGTGATATTTCCAGCATTCTCTTGCCATCACATGGTGGTGATCTGTTCTTTAACTCAGGGAGACAATACTATATATAATACTATATATAATATGTAGTGTAGTCAATAGTCCTGCCCCACCTATGAAAAACTTCACTAGCCCTTGAAGTCTCTGATTCTGTTTCAGCATATATAAGTCCCTAAGATGAGGGGAGGACAAAGTGACAGAACTGTACTTCCCTAGATACAAATTGGTATCAATACTTCCTGTCTTGAGTGATTTCTGACACTTAGTAGAAAATTTTGCCCCCTCATCAATAATTATTTTTTTCCAGATCACTCTTTGAGAACTTAGAGATTTCTTCTCCTAGTCACTGTCCAAATTGATTTATTGACTTAGCTATCAATGCTAATTCATTTTTTGTGTCTCCCTTTCCTCCTCCTGCATGAGATTTAAAAAGGGTCATGTTGATATTCATTCTTTTCACTTCTCAATTCTAAAGTTTGTGTACCTTAGCTGCCATGTAGATATGTATGTTCCTAGCATCTCCTGAGTTATAACAGTAGATGTTCTCGACATACCTTTCTATTCTATGTTAATTGCCCATTTGTGCCAGGCAGGGTATATACGAGAGGGAAAAATCAGATGACCTGATTTTCATTAGCTTTGGTTTTGTGAATGGTAATTGGGGAAGCTCTCTGGAAGCAGCTGGCACCTGGACAGGAAGTGGTCACATTTCATGAGTTGTCACTCAGCTAATGAGGCAGCTGAGGGTAGAGTGGTAGAGTTGTAGTCAGGAAAACCTGTATTCAAATCCCACCTTAGACATAGATGTAGAAGTAGAAGGGACCTCAGGTATTGTGGAGTCCAACACTCTCTTGAGTGACCCTCAAGAGTCACTTGACCCTTAGAGAGGTGAGAAGTGATTAGCTCAGGTCACTCAGGTTAGTGACAGAGCTGGGATTTTCCCCCCATCGTACCATACAGACGAATAGCATTGTGACCCTGAGCCTAGTCACATAAAGCTCTCTGAGATTCAGTTTTCTCATCTGCAAGATGGGGATATAATAGCATGTTCTTCACACAGCTGTGAGGATCAAGTAAGATGTTGTATCTAAAGCACTTTGTAAACTTGAAAGTGCTTTGGTGGCTCAGTGGATAGAAAGCCAGGCCTGGAGTCAGGAAGTCCTGAGTTCAAATGTGACCTCACAGACTTACTAGCTGTGTGACCCTGGGCAAGAGACTTCACCCTATTTGCCTCAGTTTCCTCATCTGTAAAATGAATTGGAGAAGAAAATGGCAAGCTACTCCAGTATCTTTGCCAAGAAAACCCCAAATGGGATCACAAAGAATTGGACATGACTGAAAAGACTGGAAAACAACAAATATAAATAGGAATTACTAGGATCTAGGCTAGAGGACTTTTTTTTTTAATAATCATACCTTTTTTGCCTACTAGTAACTTAGCAAACTTTCTTTGGAGTTGAGAGTGAAGAGTAACATAAAATCATAGGCTTAAAACTGGAAGAAAACTTACAGGCCATCCAGTGCAGCCCCTCGTGTAGTAGAAAAGGAAATTGAAGTCCATTTGGGGCTTGGTGACTTGCCCAAAGTCATGGAAAGGGTAAGAAGGTACACAGCTGGGGTTTGGACTCAGTTCTTTTAATAATGAGTCAGTGTTCTCTCTCTCTCTCTCTCTCTCTCTCTCTCTCTCTCTCTCTCTCTCTCTCTCTCTCTCTTTCTCTCAGTGAAATAAACAAATATAGGCAGTTCTTACAGAATATGTTTCCTGGACAGCTACAAAATAGCTCACATTTTCTTAAAATGGCAAAAACTTGATTCTTCATCTTTTCTCACTGATTTGTTTTTCAGTGTCAGCTTTTAGTGTGTAATTATTTTCCTTGTGTTACTTTTGACTCTTTGAGATTGCATTTTTTTCTCATGCTCAGTCTATTTCCAGATGGCCCATCTTGGTGCTTTGAAATCTCAAATCATCGTCTCTTTTGGAAGTCATTATCTTCCATCCCCGCAGTCTGCGGCAAGAGCCATTTGCAGTTGCTTAGAAATTTGAGAGGCCAGAAATTTTAAAAGAGCTCTTTCAGGTCATTGTAGGAGCTGTCTTGTGGCGTGTGTTTGTTCTGTAAAATTGTAGATTTTCGCAAAACTACAAATGCAGAATTCATCATGCTGCTGTCTAATTGGAACTCACTGTGGCTTCCTTCTTGTGACCAGGTATTTCAGGTCCGTATTCTAGGGTGGTCATGCACATTCTGAAGACTCAGCTTAGGTCATGGAGTCATGGTATTTGAGCTAGAAGGACCCTGTTCCATCCCTTTCATTTTATAAATAAAGAAAAAGAAACCAAGCTGGTTAAGTGACATACCCCAAGGTCCTTTTCCTTTGGTCATACGTTATTCAACAATCCTAATTCCCATCTGTACAGATTCTGGGACTTTTATGAGTCTTACTAAAGGGGAATAGAGTAGGCCAACAAAGTGAATGGTGGCTTATTACATGTGTCCACTGTGAGCGGACTCTTTACACTGTGACTTCACTTACTGGGATCAGAAAACTCTTTTAATATCTCTCTTGAAGTGTGACATTCCATTTTGGGCCAATATCATATAGAGGATTTTGGGTTTCAAACATGGCATGTAACTTAGGAGATTTGTGGGCTTGTAAATGTGGCTTGTTAACCACTGAATTTTAATAGATTCAATATATCCAGCTGAAATAAACTGTAGGGGCACTAATTAGTAATTCAGCATAACAGCTAAGTGGTGCAATGGGTAAGTCACTAGGCCTGGATTCAGGAAGAGCTGAGCTTAATCTTGGATGCTTAAGCTCTGTGACCTGAGCAAGTCACTTAACCTCCACCTGACTCAGTTTCCTCATCTGTAATATGGAGATAATAATAGTATATACCTTTCAGGATTGTTGTGAGGATCAAATTGAGAGAATTGTAAAGTTCTTAACATAGTGTTTGGTACGTAGAAAGTACTTAAGTCCTTCCTTCCTTCCTTCCTCCCTCCCTCCCTCCCTCCCTCCCTTCCTTCCTTGATTTAAATTTGCAGGACTTCTTGGAGATAATTAGGTCCATTCTTCTCCCTCCTCATCTCTCCCCTCCCCCTTAGGAAACTAAAGGCCCCAATGATTAGGTGACTTATCCAAAATCACAAAGCACATTATATGAAAGAAGTGACCTAAGAACCCTTACTGAGCCCTTTAATCACCCAGTACTCTCTTCTTTCCTATGCAGTATCTTTGGCCATAGTAATTTTAAGCAAACTTGCAACCTGAGGGAAAAAATGATAATGTTAGTTTTAATATTGTCTATATGCATCTTTGTCTATTGTTATTCAGTCATTTTTTCAGTTGTGTCTGACTCTTTATGACCTATTTGAGGTTTTCTTGGCAAAGGTACTAGAGTGGTTTGCCATTTCTCTCTCTGTGTCTCTGTCTGTCTGTCTGTCTCTCTCTCTTTCAGACACACACACACACACACACGATATAGAGATACATATGTCTGTATATTCTCTAGGGAGATACAAATAGCTATACACACCATATGATTATGCTTATTGGTTAGTAGTGATAACTGCATAAGGAAAAAATATGTTGAGGTACCTGATGACATAATGGTTTGATCTTAGCACTCTTTTTGATATAATAACATTTCGTCTTCTGTTAACACACTTATTATATTGTGTTCACCTGTGTATATAACTTATCTTCCCTATTAAATGATAATTTCCCTAAGAACAGGGGATATAATTCTTAGGTACCCAGTAGAGTATATAATACATAGTAGGTGTTTAGGCATATATGAATGAATGAATATATCTCCTATTCTGAAAAATATAGAAAGTTAGACTGGAAGGCTAATTAATGAGCAAAATAATTTAGTTTTTCTATTTCTACTTTTTAGCATATGCCTTTTATTCTTTCTTCTCTTCCTCCCTCCCCAAGCCTTTTAAAAAATTCTCTTTTAAACTATCCCAAAGAGGAAGAAAAAATGTTTATAATATAATGAAGAATTTTGGCCAGATTGAGGGATGTTAGGCCATAATGCACACTCTCTAAGGTAAGGTGCGGCCATTAAAAATGTCACTACCAGATTGTTGTCCAGAGATAGCAAGTAGTTCAGAGAGAAAGCACCTGCGGAAGGTGAGACTCATCTAAAGAAAATCTGTCTGTCCACTGTTATGCTTTAAAAAGAATAGTCAGTTTGCATCCTATTCTAACATTAGAGACAGGCTATTTCCTGCCATTTTGTAATATCATATAGTCCCAGAGTTAAGTAGCTAAAAGAATTGGATAGTATTACACACTCTACTAGAAATTAACATGATATGCATAAATATGCGATGTCATCTCACAACATGGATCTTTTTTCCCTGACCATAAAATATAAAGAAAAGTTGAAGGAAGATTTAGTGCACTGAGTTTATGGACATCCTTCTAAAAAGCTCTGAGTGCCCTTCAAGAATGCGTTATATTTGCACAACATTTTGCATGTTTCAGATTGTTTTCATTTGTTTTTACAGTTCTGTTATGTAAATAAGGCAGGTATTATCATAAAGACAGATGTCCTCAAGCAAAATAGCAAATAATTGGCTTTGAAAATGAGTGTCAACAGAACTACAATTAAAGAATTAAATAATTGACCTTTCCTCCTCTGAACATAGCTGGCATTTCATGGAGATGTGACGTCATTATATATTTTGTAAGCATTTTTAAATAAATAATCTTAAGATTCTAAAAGATATTTCCATTTAGGATCATACATTTAAAACTGGGAAGAGGGCCGCAATGTCATTTGGTCCAACTTTCTCATTTTATTTTATTTATTTTATTTGTTTTCGGTGTTCTACAATCACTTCCATGTAACTTAGATTTTTTTCCCCTCCCTCCCGCTACTTCTCCCCTCCCTCTCTGAGACGGCATGCAATTTTGTATAGGTTCTGCACATACGTTCCTATTAAATAGATTTTCACCTTAGTCATGTTGCATAGAAGAATTAAAATGAATGGGAGAAATCATAAAACAAACCAAAATGTAATAAAAAAGAAAATGATCTGCTACAATCTGTGATCGAATTCCATAATTCTTTCTCTGGATGTGGAAGGCATTTTGCCTTAAAAGAGCATTGGGAATTTTTTAAGTCCTTGCATTGCAATGAAGTACTAAGTCTACCAGAAAAAATACCTCGCACACTGTGGTTGTTGCCATGTGCAAAGTTCTTGTTCTGCTCTTTTCGCTCAGCATCAGATCATATAAGTCTTTCCAGGCCTTTCTGAAGTCTGCCTGTTCATCATTTCTCATAGCGCAATAGTATTCCATTACATTCATATACCACAATTTATTCAGCAATTCACCAATTGATGGGCATGCCCTTGATTTCTAGTTTTTGGCCACCACAAAGAGAGCTGCTGTAAATATTTTTGTACATGTGGGACTCTTTCCCATTTTTATGATCTCTTGGGGATACAATCCTAGAAGCGCTATTGCTGGGTCAAAGGGTATACACATTTTTGTAGCCCTTTGGGCATAGTTCCAAATTGCTCTCCAGAATGGTTGGATCATCTCACAGATCCACCAACAATGAATTAATGTTCCAACCCTCCCACATCTTCTCCAGCATCATCTTCCTGTCTTGTCATGTTAGCCAATCTGATAGGTGTGATGTCAACCTTCTCATTTTAAAGATGAGGAAACAGGACCATAGATGATAAGTAATTTGCCTTAGGTCACAGAGTTAACAAATAGTACAGTTAGGATTTAGATTTAGGTCTTTTATGACTCTAAAAACAAAATTTTCTAAATTCCAAGGAGTCTACAGACTTGGGTAAAAAGCAGTTACATGTTTACGTTAATATAGCTGGTTTCCTTTGTAGTCTTACACATTTCATTTTGCGCATTAAAAAAAGTTATCCTGAGAAGGCATTCATTAGCTTCACCTGCCTATCACAGTTGGTGACACAAAATGGTTAAAAATCCTTATCCTAGATGATTCTTACAAAAAAAAGTACTCCTTTACAGTTTTACTATTTTGTAAAAATTTTTAATGATCAGCTTTCTTTTTTACTGAGTTTCAAGTTTTAGAAACGTTAACAGTAGAATAATCTATATAGATCATTTGAGAACCAGGGACTAGAAAGGAGCATGTAAAAGTTTGGATTTCAGCTAAAAATTTGTGAGACAGGAAACTTGCTTATAACAACAACTAGCGTTGTAACAGCAAAACAAAATCACTTAAAAATTACTATATACTACCAAAATTGTAACTATTATCTTTTATAATAAATTTTTTTTTGCTATTAGGACCTTGGACAGGTGGTGATTCCTAATTTTTGTGACATAATTAACATCAGTTCTTAAAAAACAAGACCCCCCTTCCCCCAAAAAAGACAATTCACCTTAAAGCTGATTTCAGTGAGTTGTCTGCCATGAGTGATAAGGGCCCTGGACTGCCATGCTTCTTGTGAACACCTGGACTTTGGTTACAGCATCAGACTGCCATTTTTGTGGCTCATTTAAGGTTTCTGAATAGCTAATATCTCAGTGCCTTTCACGGTTTGTGACTTCTGTATAACATAACTCTCTGAGTGAGAAATTCCACCCTGAGACCCCTCCGATCTCCCTGTCACACAGAAATTTGCATGCTAGGGTTTTGGGTAACCAATGAGTTGATTTTCTGTGCCGGCCTTCCTAGGCACGGCTTAGCCCAAGTACAACTTGAATAACCTTCAGGAAAGCTGTGCTGTCCTTCCGTCGGCCTGCTGTCTTTGAAAATTGCCTCCAGAGTTAGTGAGCAGGAACAGTTAAGATTTACAAACAATGATGAAGCTTGTCATGCATCTTTCACCATTCATCATCCGGGTGCCGTGCCTGGGCGGTGAAGTGTTCTTCATAAAAACCAGCTCAGTGTGAAATACACCTCGCTGCAATGTTTACTGCTCTGAAACTCGTCAGCAGCCCTTTATAGTAAATCCACATTGCGATGTGACATTACAGTATATCACTGCAGAGCGCAGTGGGGTTTACACTAGGAATGAGTGCAGTTCACACCAGATGAGATGTCCAAACTGAGTTATGTAGGAATTTGGCTGTTATATGGGGATAGCTTTTGTTTTCTGAACACTGAAAGTTAGCTTTAGATGTATTTATATATGCGTGTGTGTATATTTCTCTTCTTCTTATACATTTACTTAGAATATACTCTAGAGACTTAGGTCATATTCTAAATGTGTTTTATTTGTAATGGATGGTGACTCAGTTTTATGTACTTTTCTAAACCATGGTGGATTGAAATTGGCCTAAAAGGGACCACTTGAAATGGGTCGGGAAGATTAGGTAAGCTGCCACTTCATGATAGAGTTTGGTTTCATTCAGTTGTGCTTTTGTGGTGTTAACAGTCCCCTTCCCTGTAGAGACAAGGAGATACATTATTGGTGTAGTGGAAAGTTTACATTCTCAAGGTAACATTGTAAGATACCTCTTCATAAAAGAGCCCTGCAGGACAACAGTCACTTGCATGATGTAGCACGCACGCACATATACACACTCGCTCACGCTTTGAGGTAGCCAGATAGTTTTTCAGGAATTTTTCAGTGAGTATCAAAATCCTAATGCTACCTCTGTCATTCTGAGATGTTTCTTCAAAGGTGAGATTTATGGGGTTTTAGCAGAAATTTGCAAAATAAAGAGCCCACTGAATTTGTTGCATGATCATGTTTATTTACATGGATGCTAAAAGCTCTGGTATTAAAAATAAATACTGTGAAAAAATAGTGTTTAGACTCTGAAGTGTACCATCTCTTCTTTTACCCACACAATTTAAAATTTCTATGTTAAGCATGGTAAAAGTTATTATATTTTATAAATAGCCTGTCTTATACTATTTACAGATCTTAATTCTGTCTTAAAGTCTAGAATTTCATCTTAATGGTCTATATCATGTAATTTGTTGTTATTGTTTCATTTCCTTAAAAAAAACAGATTAGCATAAGTAATGATTAGATTTCATTTATACTTGTTTTCCTGGACCTTTTATCATGTGAATTGTTCCCTCTTAGAGTAAATGGAAGTGGGGTCATTGGGGTATGGCATGTGGATTTACGAGTAAATCCTAATTCATGGAACATGTGTTAAGAAAAATGCATTCACAGGTTCACTGTGATGACCTTTGGAGGAGTGTAATGTGGGATCAACATAGAGTATCCTTTGTGTTTTAATTTTGAAGAAAGAATGTGTGGCTGACCTGACAGTGCCCATATCTGTCCACCTGCTTAAAAGAAGTACACTGCATTAAGCATTTGTGTCCTCTGAAACGGAAATGTTAGGGTGTCAGAAGTGGGCCATGGGTGGGGGAAAATGATGTCCTTGAAAAGTGGGGGGAAAAATTGACATGAGATCAGATTCTTTTTTTTTTTTTTAAAGCATTTTCATCCATTTTAACAACTCAAATAGTAGAATTTGACTTCTAATACATTGGTGATGTGATTATAGCCAGGGTTTATTATATTTGGAGGAGTTTTATATTTTGTTGTCTGAAAGGTTAACTTTACAATAAGAAATGCTGAATCTTATGTTTTATTCTTAGGAAATAGACATGTACTATACAACTTGTTTAACATACTATATTTTATACAAACAAGCAAAAAAGAAGCTGGTTTCCCCCCCAGAAGTTGTATAATTGAATATCAGTATAACTAATAAGTAATATGTCATTTCTCGCATTTGAAATTTTAATCAGTACTTCTTATATAGTATAATTATATTATATAATATTATATAATATAATTCAGCTTACTGGTCTCCTTTTGGCCCATAGGCTTATAGAGACGTAAAGAGGAAGAGATCTGGAAGAGATCTCAGAGGCCATTTAATCCAACACCCTTAATTTTACAAATGAAGAAACTTGAGGTGTAGCGATTTTCCTGAGTCCACAAAGGTAGTAAGCATCAGTCAGGATTTGAACTCAGTTCCTCCAGAGTCAGTGTTCTTAACAATGTGCTTTATTAGGCTCCAAAAAATCTTTCGTCATACAATCATGGATCATGTAAGTGTTCTGACTTGGGTCAGAAGGGACCTTGGGATCAAATAGTCTGATTTCTGACTAATGCAGGAATTCTGGCTATAGCACCCTTGCAGAGTTGCCATTTAGGCCCTGCTTGGTGATTTCCTCTTAAGAGGAACCTACTAACTCCCAAAGTAGTCACAGTGGGAGTGTTAATCTTTATGACTTTTCCTTCTGTGTCAACAACCAGATTTTGCTTCCTTGAATCACTGAACAACAAAAATATGGTAAATGAGCAGTAGGTGGTGCAGTGGGTAGAGCGGGGGCTGTGGAGTCAGGAAGACTCATCTTGGTGAGCTCAAATCTGGCCTCAGACTCTTACTACTTGTGTGACCCTGGACAAGTCACTTAACCCTCTTTACCTCAGTTTCCTCATCTGTAAAATGAGCTGAAGAAGGAAATGGCAATCCATTTCAGTATCTCTGTCAAGAAAACCCCAAATGGAGTCACAAAGAGTCTGAAACAACTGAATAACAATATGGTACATAGCTTAGCACAGGGTCTGATACATAATAGGCTCTTAATAGACGCTCATTCCCTTCACTTTCCCATTGATCCTAGTTCTGCCGTCTGGGACTAAGCAAGTCATACAGTAGACGTTTAATAAATGCCTACTGATGGCTTATTTCCTATTGGGAGTTGAGTCAGTTAGAAAGCAGTTTATATTACCTGTATGCCTGGTACTGTTATGAAAGACAAGTGTTGATGCATAGCCGGCAGTTTACAGGATGGAAGACTCTGCAGTATTTTCTGAATGCCCTCCTTCATTCCTCTCCCTGATGAGTCAGAAGGAGTTAGCGCGGCCCTTAAGAACTCTTTGGTATATGAATACAGCAGACTGATTATGTGTAGAGAGCTGTCTCCCATTCAAAGGGCTTCACTATTCTATAAATGGACTTAAGATGCCTTTCTTTCTGCAGGTGATACAGACTTGTTTTCTAACCAGACACCATGGATACTCATTCATTGAGTGCCAAATGTGTGTTTGCAGTGCCTTTTCCATTGAAGTTCCTGACTTACAAAGGCCATGTCATCTTTTTCCAAGTCAGCATACTCAAGTATTAATAATTTGCATAGTTAGGTACTATGGTTATTTTTATCTTGATTTTCCATAGCAAAGCTAGAGTCTATTGGAAAAGACATTACATTGGGGGGAAAGGAAGAGAAAGTGGATGAAGGAAGACTGAGAAAGTGCTGCCACTAACTAGATGTATACAATTAGAAGCAGCTTAACCTCTGTAGGTTCTAGCTTCCTCTTCTATCAAAGGAAAAATTGAGATTAGGCTAACTGCAAAGATCACTTCAAGTTCTAAGCTTCTGTGATTATCAATGACATATACTTTAACATACTGTTCAGAAGAAAATGGTACACAAACATCAATGGGGAACAGGAACGTAAGTGGAGATAATAAAATTGGCTCTTGATTTTTTCTTTGTATCTGTAAGCTTCTTAATGATGTAAATAATTATAAAGTTGTCAGCATCCCACCTCTTGGTGGTCAGAATGGGCCCCCCTTGTGCCAGTGCATTAAAGACCATCATTTAGAGCCCAGAAAAGGAAGGCCCATCCTAGAGAAAAAGGACATGTGGTATAAAACTGTAATCTTGAAGTAAACCAGAGACTTTGCTGAGTGACATTGAACCCAGTAGGGAAAGAAAGTGGGAATGTAGTCCATCTAAAACTAGGGAAGCCAATATAAAGTCAGGAAGACTATGCCCTAGAGAATAACAATATGAATGAATGAAAAAGCATTTCTAAAATGTTCTATGCACAGGATTTTGCTAAGTGCTGGAGAAGAAAGTCTCTTCTTCATAGCTCATATTAGGGGAGGCAATATAGAGTACCAAAGAAAACTTCTTTTAAATTATATAAATCCTGTGGGTTTTTTCCTGTGGGTTTTTTTTTAAACTCAGTTTAGGATTTCATTCTTCTAGAGAGCTCCCAGGGAGGAGCTTCCTCTCTTGGTACCTTCTCTTTAACTTAGAGGGTTGCCTTGGTCTCCTGTGGTGAAGTGATTTGTCCTGGATGACACTAATGTCTTGACTTCCAAGTTTCCTGACTTAGCTCTTTCCATAATGTTGCAACTGATTCTTCTTATTAATTAATCCTTAAGATTATTTGGGAGGGGGCAACTGGGGTTAAGTGACTTGCCCAGGGTCATACAGCTAGTAAGTGTCTGAGGCCAGATTTGAACTCAGATCTTCCTGACTCCAGGACCAGTGCTGTATCCACTATGCCACCTAGCTGCCTCTTAATCCTTAAGATTCTCAAAATAGAGAACTGAGAACCTATAATGGTTTTCTTCATGCAAAATCTGCTACCTGTTATTATCAAACAACATCATTTCTTTATATTTGGACTCTTTTTGTTTAGTAGCTGGGAAATAGGGAGGGAATATATATATATATATATATATATATATATATATATATATATATATATATATATATATATATATATATATATATATATAAAATTCTGTTTACTGTACCGAAATTTGCCAGGTTCTGAAACATTTTGAAATGGTTTCCTTGACCAGCATTTCCTAATCTAATTCCTTTGTGCCTTATAATTATTGTTATTTTTCCTAACCACTGTTCTCAGCCCTGTGAATCTACTTTCCTGCTGGGGCTTGTCCTAATGGCAAAAATAATGTCTGACAGTTCTACTGGGTCCAGAGTAGGAAAGCACAGATTACTCCTAAATCAGGCTAAAAAGGGGACATGTCAGCTGGATCACATAGAATGAGGATCCCTGAGGGGGAACATACAGCATTGTTTTCCTAGCTTCTCTTCTCCAGTGCTTAGCGTATCAGTATAGGGCAGTGATAGACACAGAGAAAGGCAGACATCCAGGGAGGGACACAGGGTCAGTGCAGCTGCTCTTTGTCACCTCAACTTAAATTGTACTTGCCTCTATCTTGCTATCTTTCCATGGAGTCCTGAATTGTTTCAACAGAATTGTAAAGGGCCCATTTTCCATACACCAACAATGACTGTCTTGACCTCTTCTATCTAACTTTACTGTATCAATTGCCGTCTTTCAGATCAATAGCCTCATGTCTTCCTTTCTTGCATTTATGGCTCAGTTTGTTTTCTTCTCCAACCAACCAATCAGTAAATTTTTATGTGCCAGGCATTGTGTTAAGCACAAGGTGGGTACAAATAGAGGCAAAAGATTGTACCTGCTCTCAAGAGTTCACAGTCTAATCAGGAAGACAGTATGCAAACAAATGCTATATACAGGATAAGTAGAAAATGTTTTACAGAGGGAAAACGTTAGAATTAATAATAGGGATTAAGGAAGACTTCTTGTAGAAGGTGGGATTTCAGTTGGGACTTAGAGAAAGGTAGAGAGGACAAGGGAAAGTGCATGGAGGATAGCTAGAGAAAATGCCCAAAGCTGAGACAGAGGGTCTTGTTGGTGGGGCATGGATGGAAGAGTATGTGTGTCAAGGAGAAATAAGACTGGAAGGGGGGCTGGGTTAGGAAGGACTTTGGATGCAAAACAGCATTTTGTTTTTGCTCCTGGAGGCAATAGGAAAGCACTGGAGTTGAGTAGGGGGAGATGTGATCAGACCTCCCCTTGAATTTGGCTGAATTGTCCAAGCCCTAATACCATAGTAGATAGGGGACTTTTTACTGACAGTAAAAAAGAATGATGAGCTCAGCTATCAGGTATTTACTATTGGTCTTAGTATTTCTTTCTATATTTATTCCTTCTCTTTTCTCTTCCAGAGTTTTGAGTCTTTTCTCTTAGAACTGTCAATTGGAAGAAGTGTAATTATGAGGTTGAACAGAAATACATACTTTTTACTTGTTGCTGACTTTGCTTTTGAATGATTCAACTTGATTATGACTGTAAGCATTTGATTCATTGAAGTTGAGGTGAGGTTGATGGTGCAAACATTATTATTCCCATTTTTTAGATAAGGAGACTGAAACTATTTGTTGCAAACTATCAGAGTTAGTTTACAGACCAGCGTTAGTTAGAGTTAGTTACAGACCAGATTCTTCTTTGCATTGTCCTCTGCTGTGACACACGTATTGGTTGTTGTTTGGTCGTTTCACTCGTGTCTGCCTTTTCCTGACCCTGTTAAGGGTTTTCTTGGCAAAGATACTAGAGTGTTTTGCCATTTTCTTCTGTTGCTCATTTTACAGATAAGGAAATTGAGGCAAACGGGGTTAAATGACTTGCCAGGGTCACACAGCTAATAAGTGTCTAAGGCCAGATTTAAACTAAGGTCTTCCTAACTCCAGGCCCAGTACTCTATCCGCTGCACCACCTAGCTGCCCACTGTGCCACACTGCCTCCATCCAAAAATCAGATATTAAATTTTAGGAATAAATCAGGTTCTGTTTTTAAAAAATGACCCTCCTAATCTTCTACATTTTCTTAATCCATTCTCTTTTTCTACTAGAAAAGTATGGAACAAGGATGTAAATAAATCAGAGACTCTTCCTAAATTAGAATTTGAAGCAGAAGAGTGAGAATTGAAATTTATATGAGGGGAATGATGAATATTCACCACCTAAACCACTTGAGTTTAAATGTGTATTTCTGAGTACATTTGGACCCCAGACTTTTGTAACTCCTAGAACCTCCAAAAGAAGAATGACTGAAATGTTATAAGAATTATTGGATCATAGAGTTTGAGTTAGAAGGGACCTGAGAGGTCATGGAGTCCAAACCCCTCATTTTAAAGGTGAGGATACAGAGAGCCATAGAGTAGTTCAATGACTAGGCCACTGAGTCACCCAGCTCATTAAATGTCTCAGGCTGGATTTGAACTCCAAGTCTGAAGCCCTGTCTGTTTCACCATGCTCAGAAAAAGCAGAATAGAAGAGCCCAAACCTTTCCATTACTGATAAGCTAACAGGCAGTTAGTTGATTATAATGATTGGCTGGTCACATCCTGGAGCTGTCAATCACCCCTTAATGTTTACAGAAACGAAATGTCAATGTGCAGTTGTTTAATTTGACATGACTCTCAGGCTGAGAAAGTGTAATCGCTGGAGGGGATAGTTAAGTAGCTGCGCTCCGTGTCAGCTTGTCTCGCTCCAACTCCTGCACTAACGCTGTTCTGATGAGCGATAGATTTGGTTAAATACCAGTATAATTGCTAGCTTTAGCACCCAACAGTCTTGTAATGCCTTGTACTACATTTGTATTAGCACTGGCCCCAGGCTGTTTGAGGTTTATGCTGCAGAGAGAGCACATGTGTTCATTTTCAGAAATGTTTAGATTTTTTTTTGAGCTGCAATTGTTGCAAGGCTAAATGGATTGTAATGAATCACATCCCTTCCAGACCTGTTGAAGTAAATCAGAACTGCAAATATTAAAGCTGCCTTTCTTTGTGGACAGATGATATACTTTTTTAAAGCTTTTAATAACTTGTGCTTCTAGGGCCAATCATTTATTCCTTTTTCAATCCTGTTGGTTGCAGATCTTGAAGGTCTGCAATTTATTGATACATTTTATTTTTATGTCCTTTCTTTCCAAATATATCTCCCTTCCTTCTTTTCCAGAGACCTTACGTCTTGCAACAAAGCAAAGAGGGGGAAGGGCATTTCAGGACAATTAACCAACCTGTTAGCAGATCCTGACAGTGCTTGCTGTTTTCCACACTCACAGTTCTTGACAAAGGTGCATTTTTCTTCTCTTTCCTTTAAAAGGGACCAAGTTTGATCATTATGACTGCTCAGTTTCTTTTTTCCTTCCATTTCCATTGTTCTGGTCATTGTCTGTTATTTTTCTGGTTCTGCTTACTTTATTTTGTGTCCATTTATAAGTCTTTCTGTGCTTTTCTTCATTCTTTAAATTGTTTCTTTTGTTATATATCCACAGCAATAGTACATTCACGCACTACAGTTTGTTCAGTCATTCTCCGCTCTACGGACTCATAGAAAATCTGCCTATATGTTGCTGTCATTTAATTGACCAAGAAACTTTGTGCATTATAACATTTTAGGGGAAAAAAGAATCAAATGCAATCATCCAGCTGAATTATTTTCACAACCAAAATTACATTTAGGCACATGTAATAATACCAAATATGTCCATAACTTATCAAGATTTGATTTACATCCTTCATAGTCCAAGTGCTGACACAGAAGGAACTCAAAAGCAAAAGAAACTAAGCTTAGAAATATTTTCTTTTTTATTGTTTACTTTTATTTCAGTGGGTAAAGATGTGATAATTGACTTGTATTTACTCTAGTATTTAAAGAAAAAATGTTGAAATAAGTGCATTCTTTCCTCTGTAAAAATGACTTTGAGGAATGTGCTGATTTCTTGATGCTTGGAGATACTGTTTAATCACATTCATCCTAGCAGTAAAAAGATTGTCTGTTACCCGTCTAGTTTCAAAGCACAGTGTTTTCTGAGTGTTTTTAATAGATTGTCAACCTCTTCTACTTTTGGTTTTCCTACAACATTCATTTCTAATTTTTAAAAAATTTCTGATTCATTTTCTTTTGACATTACAGAAACTTACCCTCACATACTCAAAGCCCGCTGTGAAGTAGAAACCCAGAAAAAGTCTGGTCTGTTGTTAGCAGTAAAGGGACAGGTAGTTTACATCTTTCTCTTTAAACAGCATGGTACTGATACAGACATAAAAAGCAATGTTTTGTTGCCTCTCTGTATTGACTTTATGTTGTTGTGTTAGTTGTGGCAGGGACTGTCTTTTGCTTCTTTTTGTGTTTCCTTCATTTAGCACAGTGCTTGGCACATCGTGGCTGCTTAATAAATGTTTCTTGTTGATTGATTGATTATTCTTTTGGCTCTTTTTTCTTCACTTGGTATTAATACAAGTCTTCTCATGCTTCTCTGAATTTTCCATACTCATCACTCTATGAAATAATACTGTTCTATTACATTTGCACACCATAATTTGACCTTTAATTCCTCAATTAGTGGGCGCATAGCTTGTTGCTAGCTTTTTGTTATATGCCGCTGTGAACATTTTTGTACTTTATGGGTCTTGTTTTTGTCAGTCGTGCCTTTGGCATTTAGTTCTTTGTATTGGAGTTTAATGTCATTTCTTTAAAGGATTCAGAGAGCACTGAGGCTAGTAAGAGTTAGGAGACCTGCATCTGTCAGTAATTAGCTGTGTGACCTTGATCAAGTCACAGAAATTCTCTGAGCCTAATCTGTAAATTTCCTTTATCTGTAAAATAAAAGAGGTTGGACCAGACTGACTTCTGCCATCCCTTCCAGTTCTAATAATCTGTGAGTGCTGAGAGGTAATTTAACATTTGTGTTCCTGTACTCTATGGTCAAATGCAGTCATTGATCTCTGACATGTATTGGAAAAACATACATCTGAGCTAGAAGCTTTCCTTCCATGCTTAATTTTGTCCATTGCCTCCAGACAAATATATAACATTAAGAGAAGTACCATGTGTAGATGCAGGGGAGTACCGAGGAGGGAACTGGGGGTTGAACAGAAGAGAAGTTGCTCTGTGCATAGACCTGAAAGTGGGGGCATTTTCTCTCCGATTGAAATATAAAATAGTGCTAATATCATAGGCATTCAAATGTATGCTGGTGTCTTGATTTCTTGGTCTTGAGTTATAAAATAAATAA
The DNA here is from genome assembly GCF_028372415.1 of Notamacropus eugenii. Lineage (NCBI taxonomy): Eukaryota > Metazoa > Chordata > Mammalia > Diprotodontia > Macropodidae > Notamacropus > Notamacropus eugenii. The sequence goes on along the minus strand of NC_092872.1, from coordinate 100,549,519 downwards.
ATATTTTCCTGATGTAGCTACATGTGTTGGCTGACCTGGACCTCTTAGCTTCTAACCCAATTCTTGGTCATCCCCTGCTCTGAGCCAAAGGTTATTGCACTGTGAAGGCATAATGCGTAGTACGCATTAGGTAGAATGGAAACCATTTACTGTGTTAACGCTGACTGCATTATGTCGACTCATATGTTTTCTCCAGAGAAGGGGCCACGATGTATTTGTACTAGTGGAGAGAGGTGGGGGAAAGGCTTTGATAGTGTGAGAATCATTTGTATTTGTCTTGGTAATGTGTTTTCTTTGAACTTAGGTTTCTTTTCTTTATATCCTAGAACAAGCCTCTCCCTTGCTTTCCTTCATGCCTTGGTTCCTTTTCTTTGGATCAGCTTGGAATGTTCTACCCCTTGTCTCTGTGTCTAGCCAAAGATGCAGCTTGATTGCCAGCCCCCAGCCCCCCATTAACCTGCAGGGATCTCTCCCTCCTTTGAATCCACAGCAATTACTGTTTGTGCAATTTGTGTGACCATTCATCATGGACTGCCTTCTGATGTCTCTTTTGTCACTGCCTTAAACCACTATTTAAATCCTTTTCTTGTTACACAATATTTTGGGGGGGTGTGTTTACGTCTTGTCTCCATTCAGTTAGATTCTTAGCTCCTTGAAAACAAGATGTATGCCTCAAATGAAGGGTCCTTAGTTTTTAGTGTGTGCTTCCTGGGCTCCCGTGTCAATCTGGTGACTCCTACAGATCCCTTCTCCAGATAATGTTTTCAAGTGCATAAAATAAAGAGAATTATTAAAAAATCAATTGTCATGAAATACACTTATCAAAATATATATTTCTTTAAAAAGCAGGTTCATGGAACTCCTGCCTTATTAAACTTGTCTCCCCCATAGTAGCTAATACGGGGCTCTTAGCTTAGTAAGGACTCCATAAATAGAAGCACAGGTCTGATCATTTCACCTCGTTCAGCAATCTTTAGGGACTCCTTATTGCTTCAAGGGTCAACTCTAAATTCCCCTGTCTGACCTTTAATCTTTTCATAGTTTGGCTTGTGCCGAGCTTTCCAGCCTTCTTAAGCTTTACTCCCTTCTCTGAGTGTAATTGGGAGTGTAAACTCTTAATATGTGCTGCTACTAATTCTTGTGTAATAAAGGGCGAAGAGGTCCTCCAGTTGTACTTTCTTAGTGGCTTACTCACTACTCCAAGCATGGGGCATATCATTTCCCATCTCCCAACCTTTGCCTTGGCTTTCCCTGGTACTTAGAGTGTACTTTCTTGATTCCCTTGATTTCCTCAAAACTCAGCTCAATCTGTACCTCCTCCTGCCTGATGTCTTTCCTGGTGTTCTCTCCTTCTGCTCTTTTGCTGAGTTTATTCCCAAATACGTACATACGTGTGTGTGTGTGTGTACATATACATATATACACACACGTATACATATATATGTATACACACATACATATACACACACACACATTTATATAGATACATACGTGCATATATAATGTATACTTTTTTTATGGTGCGTGGTGTTTCCTTCTTTAGAATTTAATTTCCTTAAGGACTGAGTTTGTTTGCCCAGGGTTTAGCACAGGACCTGGAAAACTTAGAATAGCCTTGGTAAGTGTTTGTTGATTGGTTGATATGTTTTAATGTATGCATTCTGCTATATTTGAAAAACATTTTGGACAAAGTGGAGGAGCAGGTTGTCAGTTTCCTTGTGTTGGCCCAATGCCTAACTTCTTGGAGACCACTTTATGCAAGAAATTAAGTTTATCTGTGATGAAGAGAATGAATGTGTTTAATTAACATGTGCTATGTATTTACAAATATTCTCTCATTTGATCCCCACAACAACCCTGGGAAGTAGGTACTATTATTAGCCTCATTTTACAAATGAAGAAAGTGAGGCAGACAGGTTAAGTGATTTGCCCAGAGTCACATAGTTAGTAAGTGCCTGAGGCTGGATTTGAATTCATTTATTCTATTGAGTAGTAGGTAGACTCCTCTTACTGTAAATACATTTCCTTTGTATTGTCCTGTGCTTATATAAAAGTACTTTGAGAATAAGGAGATTCATTCTTGGAATTTGTATCTCTAGCACTAGTATGACATGGCACACAATAGACATTTAATAAATGCTTGTTGGTTAATTACAGATTTTTCTTCTGGAGTTGAGTTTTAACACAGTGGGAAGTATGTGAACTTTCACTAAACTCTTGGTGGTGTTTGCTAAATCTACCTTGATAGTAACTAAGAAAGAATAAAAATATCTTTTTTAGAATGCCCATTTTATTTCTATCAAGTTAGTTATTTATTACTCCCCTGTAGAATTGACTCCTTGGACTGCCTCTCTTCCCTGACATTTTAGCAAAAATCAGTAGTAATTAAGCCTGTTCATTGACATAAAAGTTATTAGGAGAAGCTCTTTCAAATTAGAGGAGGGAGCTAGGTGGCTCAGTGGATAGAGTGTTGGATCTGAAGTCAAGAAGTTACGTTATTGTTCAGTTGTTTAAGTCATATCTGACAATTTGTGACCCCATTTCGGGTTTTCTTGGCAAAGATCCTGCAATGCTCTGCCATTTCCTTCTCCGACTCATTTTACAGATGAGTTAACTGAGGCAAACGGTGGTATGACTTGCCCAAGGTCATACAGCTAGTCAGTGTCTGAGGCTGGATTTGCACTTAGAATGATGAGTCTTATTGACTCCAGGCCTGGCACTTTATGCACTTTGATACTTCCCCTAGGAGTCAAGAACACCTAAGTTCAAATCCATTTTCAGACACTCACTAGCTGTGTAACCCTGGACAAGTCACTTAACCTCTATTTACCTTAATCCACAGGAGAAGGAGATGGCAAATCACTCTCATATCTTTGCCAGAAAAGCCCCTATAGCAGCACTGGGGAACCTGTGGCCTTGGCACCACATGTGGCCTTCTGGGTCCTTGATTCAAGTTTTACAGAACAAATCCTTTTATTAAGGGGATTTGTTCAGTGAAATTCGGATTCATTCAGACCCTAGAAGGCCTATGTAGGATCACAAAGTGTCAGACATGACTAAATGACTAAAAAAAATTTCAAATTTTATCAATGCAAATTATAAACAGCACAACCTAATTTTAAAAAACGGCAAAGTATATAATGGATACTCCGTTTGAAAGCCTTTTAATATTTTGTTTGCAGCTTTACGTAAGAGTTTGAATTTTGGTCATTTCATATTTCCATCAAGATGAAACTTGCTGTACAGGCTTGACTTCGCTTCTTTTAAACTTTATGCCAGCAATTCAAAAGAGAGCAGTCAAAAATAATTTTTGAAACCTGCGGTTTGGGAGGCATGTGTCTGAACCTATAGTTAAAACAACTTAATTTTAAAAAACCCAAATTATTGTAAGCAGTTAATCCATGTTACAGATACAGCACTTATTTTGACAAAGGCAAAGAAGACTAAATTATTCTTTGAAGAACAGTAGTAGTGAATTCATAGAATTTAACTTTCTGAGGGCTAAAATGATCATTTTCTCACTTTTGTACTTAGGTTTCCTTCTTAGTCTTTGTGATGCATATTCTTTGGTATAAAATAACCAGAGTGTTGGATTTATGATCAGGAAGACCTGGGGGTCACCTCCAGCGTTGGACAATTAATGGCTTTTTGATTCTTGAAAATTGCAAACAAATAATTTAATTTAAAAAAAAATAATGGCTTTTGTGATTCTGGACAAGTAATTGAACCTCAGTTTACTCTCTCAGTTTACTTATCTGTATAACGGAGATAATAATAGCACCTGTAGCATTTACCTCATGGGGTGGTTTTAAGTATTTTGAGTATCAAATGAGGTCACATGTATGGAGTGCTTTTCAAACATTAACTGTATTAAAAAGGTCGCTATTATTTTTATAATTGCTTGCCTACTTTTGGGGATTATAATAAGAAGAGTCAGTGTTGGTATGTTAAAGCTCATAAATGTAATCCCATTTGATTCTTACAAGTACTTCAGGTATAGAATCCCCATTTTAGAGATGAGGAAACTGATATTCAGAGAGTTTTAAGTCACTTGTCCATGGTCAAAAAGTTTGCAAGTGTCAGAAAGGACATTTGAATTCTCTGACTTCATTTGAAGTCTTCTCTTATTTTTTACTACACAACGTTGCTGCAAGTGACATCTGCTATAATATGATACAATGTAATATAACACGGTGATATGAGACATAATATGTAATGTAATATATAGCGTAACATAATATGACATAACATCATATTTGAAAATCGATTTCAGATGTATTTATCAACACCATTTAGCTGTGGACCCCTGTTCTCACAAGTGAAAGGGAGGTTCTAAAGTAAAGACCCACAGATGGGGAGTCCGGAGACTTGGCTTCCAGCTCTGCTTTTGCTTATCATGAGCTGTTTGACTGTGGTCAGAGCACTTAATGTCTCTGTTCCCTAATCTTCCCATCCCTGTTCCCCTTTAAAATGATGGAACTGGCTTAGATGATTTTTATGGTTACTTCTGCTTCTGTAATTTTTACTTGAATCCTTCAAGAGTTTGGTGATTTTAGGAATTTGCTTCCTCTCTCTCTGTTGCTGTTGTGTAAAATCAGCCTTGAGATGGTTTCATGGCGGGAAGGAGGGGCAGGGTATTATTGAGTGGTCATTTTTCTGGCAGTGAGCCTCTCTGAACATAGCCAGGCTATGCTAGGACAATAAATATACTATCTGTTACTGGGCCTTATACTGGAAAACTTTTCTATCTTCTGTAGGCTGTACCTGTCCTAGCCTGTATACAGTTGGCACACTTACTTCTATGCCAGAGTGAAACATCAGAGCAAAACTTTAGAGGAGGCTTAAGATTCCTAATTCTAAGAAGAGACTTTGGTTACTAAATATGGCCCTATTTCCCTGTAGTCCTAGGCATTCTCTTCAGTTTCAGTTAATTATAGGATCATAACTTTAGAGCTAGAAGGAAATTTAGAGGACCCCCCCACCCTCCAGCATCCTCATTTTATAGATGAGAAATTAAATCCCAGAGAGATTAAATAGTTTTCTTAGGGTCGTATAGTTGTTGGGAGAAGGATTTAATCCAGGTCTTCCTGATTCCTACTGTAGCATTCTGTCCATTATGCCAAACGATCTGTTGTTGCTTCCTTCACTTATGTAAACTTTTTTTTTTGTTTGGGCTGCTACTGTACCAGTATTCATCTAATTCTCCCCGTCACCCATTCTTTAGTCGGTAACCATCCAAGACGATAGCCCTCCTGCCATTTGTGGCCAGTTCCTACCATGTCAAGATGCTACACCACGTCCAAGTGCTTTCACTTAATACACCGGAGGATGTATTATTACAGATAGGGAATCGGTGTCTTAACAGTTAGGGTTTTAAACCTGCAAACATTGGTTTGCAATTGAGCAGAGCTGCCATTGGCAATTTCAGGGCTTTTTTGGGTCTGCTCTTGTAACCACATTGTTACTGTACTGTTTCATGCTTTTGTTCCCCCAAACCCTACAGACTGCACCTTATGTTCCATTCAGAACAAGAGAAAAACAGTAGATATTTTGACATCACAAGATTGGAATAAGCCAATTCCATTTCAGAAGATCAAATTCAGGAGCTAAGTCCCCGAGTTCATTACCATTATCAATAACGTCAGTTACAAGTTTTTATTAGGCAGGAAAATGCCTCTCCACTACTGATGTACTTTGCCAACTATCAGTCGGTGTTAATGTCAACTCAGTTTTTGATATTTAATCCAGACATGGAATGGAGCATATAAACCCCTTTTATCTTGAAATAAATGTTGATCTTGTAATCATGCTAATGAATTAAACTGTTCCCTTTATCTACAATATAAGAACAGTGATCATTAATGGGCTACTGTGAGAAACAATCTTTAAGGTATGATTATTCAGACTGAAGCATTAAAGATACCTTCACTTACAGATGGGGATACTGAGTTCCAGGGAAGTTAAGTGACTTAACTAAAGTTAAGCAGTTAATGTGTAAAGCATTTTCTTTTAGTTCTCAGAGAAAAGTAGTATATAAATTCAAAACATCATTATTTTATTGTAAATTTCCTGTTACCTGCATTTTAGGTTTGAGCATGAAATGCAGTCTGTTTTGTTTTCAGTGATTGATAGATTTCCTCTGATGGTGGACAAAGGTCCAGTGACCATACCATTTCTTTAAGATGTATCAGTAGTCCTTAATATGGCTGGTCATGAGGCGGTGCTGACTGGCCTTCTGGAGCCCACTGGGGTGAATGCCTTCATTTTTCATTGTCTCTGTCTTTCCCTCATGAGGAGGTCACATAAAGTGACACCAGGTAATTACTTACGCAGACTGAAAACACTGCCTGGTGGATTTGAATGGAATCTGCACCTCGTAAGCTCCAGGGAGAGTTCTTTGTATTTAAGGCAGCTAAAGGGGGATGAACAAGGTGTTGAGTATAGGGAGACAAGAATCATTTGGGAGACTGAAGTTAACAATAATAAGTTTGTTTGCACAGTGCTTTTTGGTTTACAAAGCACTTTATTTACAAAGACTCTCTGAGGTATGTAATAACGGTCGTTTTCATTTTACAGATGAAGAAATCAAGGCTTCAGGGAGTGGGGAAGTAATTTGCATGGGGTCACATGACTAACAAATGCCAGGTTTGGACTTGAACCCGGTTAGTGTTAAGACTGGCCTCCCTATTTTTAAGTCACTTTCCATTACACAGATGATAGCTTTGTTTCTCTGCCTTCAGTTTTTATTGGCATCTACCATCAAATTGGGGAAAGAAACAAAATCTCTTGTCTCATTAGATCTTGGGGGTATGCCTGCCTCTTCTGCTGTTCTTTGCCCTCCTCGGTCACTAATATATTGCTCCTGGGGAACTTTCTTTGGGGGAATAGGGGCTGTTATTTCTGGTGTATGTGGTTCTTTGCTCTAAAAATCTGGATTCGGTTTGAGAATGTACTGCCTGGCATGTAGGCATTTAAGAAGGCTGCAGGCACTCACTACCCATTGCATATACGAAGTATTCTACATTGTAACTCCACTGTGTAACTCTTAGGTTCAAAGGATTTCTTGCCTTTCCTCTCCCCCAAGTCATTCCTACCATGACCTTTTGGGGGTTTTTGATATATTTTTATTTATTTCAATAAGTAAATCCCAATTACACATAAAGTTTTTAACATTCATTTTTTTAAGTTTTTGAGTTCTAAATTCTCTCCCTCCTTCCTGCCCTTCCCCTACCCTTTGAGAAGGCAAACAATATGATATCAATTATACATGTGGAGTCATGCAAAATGTTTCCATATTAGCTACACATGCCCTTTTGAAGCCAGTAGCTAACATTTGGGCAGCTAGATGGTGCAGTGAATAGAATGTGCCTGACCTGGAGTCAGGAAGATTTAGGTTCAAATCTGGCCTCAGACATTCACTAGCTGTATGACCCTGGCCAAGTCTCTTAACTCTGTCTGCCTCAGTTTCCTCGTCTGTAAAATGAGGTAGAGAAGGAAATGGTAAATCACTCTAGTATTTTTGTCAAGTAAACCCCAAAGGGGATCAAGACTGAAACAACTCATCATCATCAACAACAAAAAAGGATGGGTTGGAGTGGAGACAGAAAGACTCCTCCAGAAGCGATTGTAGTTGTCCAGGAAGATAGTTTGCATGAGCATGATGGGAGTGGAAATAGAGGAAGGTAGTAGAGTAGATGGTAAGCAGGACTTGAGAACTAATTACATAGGAGAGGTGAGGGCCAAGCAGGTAGCCAACAATAACTGTAAACTTAACACAGGAAATGGACCTTAGGGGTGCCAAAGACAGTCCAGTCACGAGGAAAAGCAGATTTAGGAGAAAATATAAACTCAGTTTTGAGGGTGTTGAGCTGGAGATGCTGAGGGGGAGTGTCTTATAGGCGATTGGAAACATGGGACTAGAGCTTGTGAGAGATGCTGGGCATCATTTGTGCCAAAATGTGTAGAAGGAGTGAATGAGAACAGAAAAGTATGTCAAGAAAAGAGCCAAAGATAGGACATCCGGAAGTAACCACCTTAAGTGGTCATTAAGGAATACATTCATATGGCCCTTTAAGGCTGGCAAAGCTATTTGCAAATACTCTCATTTGATCTCATAACTTGTTGAAAGTAGGTGCTCTTATTCCCACTTTACAGATAAGGAAACTGAGACTGAAATAATTCAGTGACTTGTCCCTGGGTCACAAAACTAGGAAGTACCTGAGGCAGGCTTTGAACTTCCAGTTCAACACTTGATTCCCTGTACCACCTAGAAGACTAGGAAGAGGAAGCAGAGGGAGGGAGGGAGGCAGGAGTAGTAACTATGGTAGGCAGCCAGCCAGGATGGAATGACTGTCTTTTCTATATTTCTCCAACCAATACCTCCACTTTGGAACTTTGCTGAATCTGTCCCTCTCCCCCTTAAAAGTCACTTCTGTGTCTTGTTTGCCCAGGGAACTTTTAGGACCTTCTACGTTACTGGCTATCTAATACGACTGACAGTTGCTTAAATTGTTATTTGAGTCCGTCAGTTATTCAACAGATGTTTTAATTAAACAGCACAGTGTTAAGTTCTGGTCATAAAAAGACATAAAAAAAGAGAGGGAAAAAACCAGAGCTTGACACTAAGGGGTTTTCATATTATGGGGATGGGGGAGGAAAAGTAATATGTATATAATTGAGTATATAAAAATATTTAAATATAAATGTAGTGGGAGGAGGAAGCCTAGAGGATTAGGAGGGCCTCATTTAAGAAGTGGTATTTGAGCTGAGTTTTGAATGAAACTAGAAATTGTAAGAGGCAGAAGTGAGGAGGGATTACTTTCCAGGTACGAGAAGAAGGTACATTGTGTAGAAGACTGTGGAGTGTGTAGAGAGGAGAGTGATAATCCAGGAAAGGGGGGGGGGTGCTGTGAAAAGATTTAATGCCATACAGAAGAATTTGTATTTGATCCTAATGGGGAGCCACTGAGGTTTATTGAGAAGGGGGAAGTGATAGGGTCAGATTTGTGCTTTGGAAATAATCTCTTAGGTAACTGAGGAGAATGGATTGAGTTTCACTGGCTCTCCTGGTGTATCGGTACAAAAAAAGGAATAATGTCGAAATGTGTAGGTGCTATAAGGGAAGATATTTTGGGGCAAGGTCAAACTTGTGCTGTCTCTCGTCACATCAGTTAAGGCAGGTGTAAGGCAGATACACTGTTGAGATACGCAGATGGATGGCCTTGCTGTCTGCCTGTACACATACAGAAGCTGTTGGCCACTTTGTGTTCTTTTTTGTTAACAGTCTTATTTATTTATTTTTAGATTATGACATTCATTTCCACAAAATTTTGAGTTCCAATTTTTCTCCCCATCTCTCCCCTCCCCCACCCCGTAACACCTTGCATTCTGATTACCTTTTCCCTCAGTGTGCCCTCCCTTCTAACACCCCTCCCTTCCCTTATCCCCATCTTCTCTCTTTTCTTGTAGGGCCAGATAGATTTCTATACCCCATTACCTGTGTTTCTTATTTCCCAGTTATATGCAGTAGCAATTCCGAACATTTGTTTCTAATACTTTAAATTCCAACTTCTGTTCCTCCCCACCCATCCCAACTGAGAAGGCAAGCAATTCAATACAGGCCATATATGTGTCATTTTGCAGTAGACTTCCATAATAGTCATGTTGTGAAGGACTAACTATATTTCCCTCCATCCTATCCTGTCCCCCTTTATTCTATTCCCTCATTTGACCTTGTCCCTTCCCAAAAGTATTTATTTCTAATTACTCCCTTCTCTCATTTGCCCTCCTTTCTGTTATCCCCCTCACCCCACTTGTCCCCTTCTCCCCTGCTTTCCTGTAAGAATCATTTTCATACCAAATTGAGTGAGTATATTATTTCTTCCTTAAGCCAGATGTGAAGAAAGTAAGATTCACTTTTCCCCTCTCACCTCCTCCCTTTTCTCCTCCATTGAAAAAGATTTTTCTTATCTCTTTTATGAGTGATAGTCTACCCCATTCCATTTCTCCCTTTTTCCTCCCAATATTTTCCTCTCTCCCTCCTTAATTTTATTTTGTTTTTTTTATGGATATCATCTCTTCTGATTCAACTCAACCTGTACTCTTGATGTATGTGTGTGTGTGTGTGTGTGTGTGTGTGTGTGTGTATGTATGTATGTATAATCCCTCCACCTACCCAAATACTGAGAAAAGTCTCAAGAGTTACAAATATTATCTTCCCTTGTAGGAATGTAAACAGTTCAGCTTTAGAAAGTCCCATATGATTTCTCTTTCCTGTTTACCTTTTCATGCTTGTCTTGACTCTAGATTTTCTTTTCAGCTCTGGTCTTTTCATCATGAATGCTTGAAAGTCCTCTATATCATTGAATGACCATTTTTTTACCTTGAAGTATTATACTCAGTTTTGCTGGGTAGGTGATTCTTGGTTTTAATCCCAGTTCCTTTGACTTCTGGAATATCCTATTCCAAGCCCTTCAATGCATTAATGTAGAAGCTGCCACATCCTGCTTTATCTTGATTGTATTTTCACAATACTCGAATTGTTTCTTTCTAGCTGCTTGCAATATTTTCTCCTTGACCTGGAAATTCTGAAATTTGGCCACAGTGTTCCTAGAAGTTTCTCTTTTGGGTCTCTTTCAGGAGGTGATTGGTAGATTCTTTCAATATTTATTTTGCCCTCTGGTTCTAGACTATCAGGGCAGTTTCCTTGATAATTTCATGAAAGATGATGTCTAGACTCTTTTTTTTTTATCATGGCTTTCAGGTAGTCCCATAATTTTTAAATTGTCTCTCCTGTATCTATTTTCCAGGCCAGTTGTTTTTCCAGTGAGATGTTTCACATTATCTTCTATTTTTTTCAGTCTTTTGGTTTTGTTTTGTAACTTCTTGGTTTATTGTATAGTCATTAGCTTCCCTGAATTCTACTCTTCATTTTTAAAGAACTATTTTGCTCAGTGAGCTTTTGAACCTCCTTTTCCATTAGGCTAATTCTGCTTTCTAAAGCCTTCTTCTCCTCACTGGCTTTTTGGATTTCTTTTTCCATTTGAGTTAGCCTATTTTTAAAGGTGTTATTTTCCTTAGCATTTTTTTGGTTCTCCTTTAGCAAGCTACTGACTCACTTTTCAAGGTCTTCTATGGCCTGAGCCCATTTCACATTCATTTTGGAGGTACTGGATACAGAAGCCTTGACTTCCTCTGACAGTATGCATTGTTGGAAATACCTGTTCACCAAAAAAGTAAACTTCTATGGTCTTTTTTCCCCCTTTTTTGGGTATTTTCCCAGTCAGTTACTTGACTTCTAAATCTTCTGTCAAGAGGAGGGTCTTAGTGCTCCTCCTCCCCCCAGGACCAAGCTCAGGGCTGAGATCCAGATCAGCTGCTCAATTCCCCTAGGGCTTTAGGTGGGGGCAGGGGTGCCACTGAGGGCTGAGGTGCCAATTCCCTGCTCAGTTCCCCCAGAGGCTTTAAGCTGAGCTGCCTCGACAATGGACCCAGGCTTCTGCCGCTGCCACTGTAGCCACCTACTACCCGCTGCTGCTGCTGCTGCTGTTGCCACCTCTGCCACCACCTGGGGCCAGTACTGGGGGGACCCCGCTCCCCCCTCATCCAGTTGGGAAAGCTTTCCCACACTGACCTTTGAAACTTGGGACCCTTCCTCCTCAGGATTCTGCCCTGGAGGCCTGTTCAGGTCCTGTTCCTCCCAGTGCAGCATGGGCTGGGCTCTGCTCCACTCAGTGTCCTGTGGGATAGACCTTTCCTGTCACCCTTCCAGGCTACCTTTGGCTAGAAATCTTTCACTCTGTCGTTCTGTGGCTTCTGCTGCTCTAGAATTTGTTGAAAGTCACTTTTTACAGGTATTTTGTGGATTGTGGGGGAAGTGCTAGAGTTTGTGTGTCTTTCTGCTCCGCCATCTTGGCTCCGCCCCAGTTTGTGTTCTAAGAGACACACCTGTCCAGCAGAGCTACCAAGCAGATAATGGAACTAAAGAATTTTAATCAGAGATTGTTTAATCTCTGATTCCTCCATTTGACAAATGTGCAAACTATGATTTGGATGGCTTAAAGAGGTTTATACAGTGTCACACAGTGATTATAGAAGAGCACTAGAATCCAGTTCTCCTATAACCCTCAGCAGGACTCCTGTTGTACTGCGCAAATTGAAACACCCAGGACAGCAGCCCTGGACTGGAGGAGAGTACTTTTATGTCGAATAGTTCCCAAGAATTAGATTTGGAGATGATGAAACTGTGTAATTGTAAGGACGGGGCAGCACATTTGAAATTAGCATTTTGTTAATGCAACTTCAAATAGTATCCTGCTGATTCCTTAAAAGGTCATGCATTAAGACATGTGGATTTGCCACTTGTGAGTTGAGCTAGTATTTCCTGAAATTAGCAGATTACTAAGCATGAAAGAGCTGAGGTCATCATTTGTTATTTGATTGCTCTTTGACCTGATCTTGAATACTGCCAATAATGCAGTAAGTGCTGGACTTTCACTCTCGTTTTCAAATTAAAGATTTAATTACAGTCTTCATTGGAGATGAACCAAGTGTGAAAATACTTGATCTATGTGGAATATGGGAGCAGGGGAGGAAAGTGTGGGTTGTGTTCAGAGCTCAGTCATTTAAAATATTTCAACAGTAGCATTACGGGTAAAGCTCAGGAGATCGTGACCAAGTTGGTGGTATTTTTTTGGCTAGTCAGATTTATTTCATTAAATGTGTATATTTTATGTTTTCCATTTCTTAAAATGATATTAGCCCCATGGTGGTTCAGTCTTTTAGCCACAATATTATAATTTTTAACAATAACAACTTACAATAGTAACCCTTTACAATCTAGCTCCCTCCTCTCTCACACCTCCTTCCCTGAAATGTACTCTTAGATTCATGGACAGTGGGCTCACCATCTTTCTGTGAACACGACACTCCCACCCTTCAGCTCTGGGAATATTCTCTGACTTTCCCTGATGCTTGCAATGTTCTTCCTTCTCAACTCTGACTGCCTTCCTGGCTTCCTTTTAAGTTTGAACCATGATCCCATCATCTACAGGAAGCCTTTCCCAACAGCTCTTAATTCTGTTATCTTCCCTTTTAAAATTATTTCCTCTTTATCCTGAATGTAGCTTGGTTGTATGTACTTGTTTGCTTGTTAGACTGTAAAGTCTTTGAGGGTAGGGAGGGTTTTGTGTATCCCAGCGCTTAGCATAGTAATCTGCACATAGTAGGTGCTTAATAAATGTCTATTAACAGCAACAATAAAAATAAGTGCTTTTATTAATGGAGACAAAACATGTAGTCATCTAGTTCTGCTTTGGTGTTGTCTTAACCATAATAGACCCCAAGCTGGAAGAGTCCTCAAAGGTTATCTGGTACTCTAGTACAACCCCCTCATTTTACAGATGTGGAAACTAAGTGACCTGGTAACATCACAAAGGCAGGTAGTAAGCTTTACTAGTAGGATTTGAACCCAGGTCGTCTGATTGCAGTGTCAGTGCTCTTTCCATTGTTTTTGCCCTCTTTCAAACCCTCTGCCAGTAACAAGAAATTATAAATTGAACATAATAGTGACCATAAACTAATTCCACCTTTCTCATTTGCTATTTGTTGAATGAATTAACGAATGAGAGTGAGTGAAGCAATGACATTTTTGTTACCTAAGTATAGTTTCTTTATGACCATATTGGTTTTGAGGTCAAGAGTGGAGTATCTCATTTATCTGGCATTATAGGAGGAATGAGATATTCTAAGGAACTAAAAGCCTATCCTCCACTAATACACTGTTGGTAGAGTTGTGAACTAATCCAACCATTTTGGAGAACAATTTGGAACTATATCCAAAGGACTGTAAACCTGTGCGTGTCCTTTTGACCCACTAAAATCTCGACTAAGTTTGTATCCCAGAGAGATCAAAGAAAAGGGGATAGGACCTATTTGAACAAAAATATTTATAGCAGCTCTTCTTGTAGTGGCTAAGAATTGGAAATTGAGGGGATGCTCATCAGTTGGGGAGTGGCGGAGCTGTGGGATGTGATTGTGATGGAATGCTATAAGAAATGATGAGCAGGTTGGTGTAAAAAAACCCTAGGAAGACTTAACATGAATTGATGCAGAGTGAAGTGGGCAGAACAAGGAGAACACTGTAAACGAATGGCAATATTGTAACAGTGGCCAGCTGTGAAAGACTTAGCTGCTCTGATGATAAAAGACAGTTTTAAAGAACTCATAATGAAAAATGCCATTCACCACCAAGGGGAGAACTGGTGAGCTCTGAATGCAGACTGAAGCATACTTTTAACCCTTTTATTTATTTTTGTTCTATTATGGGTTTCTTTTCCCAGCATGGCTAATATGGAAATATGTTTTATATGACCTCACATGTATAAGCAAAATCCAATTGCTTGCCTTCTCAAGGGAAGGACTCAGGGTGGGAGAGAGAATTTGAAACTCAGGATTTTAAGAAATTATTGCTAATCATTTTTTTACATGTAATTGGGAAATATGTAATGAAATAAAAATAATTTAAAAAACAAAGTTTATCCCCCACGTGTAATTGTACGTTTTTTCTTTTGCTAACATTTTTGATGATGACTTTTCCAAAATGTGTTACATACTCTAGTAGCCCAAATTTAGCCTTTTTATGTAATTCAGGAACTTTATTATTTTATAACCTATGCTACACTAAAGTTCATCTGCTTTTTTTTTTCATTTTCTATCTTGTTTTCTCAGTATTTTATTATTATTTTGTGATGGTGACTGAGTCTTGCCTAATAGCTTTTGTCTCCTTCCCCCCTCCCCCCGGCCCTCAAAGATACAAACACATCCCTTTTCTAGACTGCTCTTTCTGAAGTTCTCTGTGCTGGGAAAACGTAAGCATACTTGCTAAAAATGTGTATTTTAAACAAATTTCAGGAAGATTTTGGCCAGAGACCAAAAATAGCAGAATTTTTGCCTTGGGAACAAATGCTGTGGAGATGCAGTAGCCTCTCCCCCTTACTTCTAGGTTCCTGACTTGCTAACCACAATGAGGATTTCTAGAAGACTGATGCACAGATAAGTGAGGTGTTAACTGTGTTCTGAGTTGATGTTCACTTCAGAAAGAGCAATAAACCCAAAATAAATACAGTCCCTTTTCTTGAATGTCCTATGCTTTCTTGAGATGATTGTATCATTAAAATTATGACATATTTTACTATGGTTATAATCTAAGTAGTTCTCCCAGTTTTTTTTTAATTCAAGAGCTCTTATAGGGACTATGAACTTGTTAAAAAATGTTTTTTGATAACCTGTATTTTGATATAATTAGTTAACTTTGTAATTCTTACAAATTATATGCATTTAGAAACATCTTTCCAAAAGGAGGTGCACAGGTTTCAGCCAACTGCCAGAAGAGTCCAGTGGCACCAAAAGGGCTGAAAACCCCTGTTTTAATGGTTTGTTTAGCAATAATTCTTTAAGTATATTATTTACTCAAACCTCATTTTCTCTGTTTAACCGTAAACTTCATGGGAACAAGGACATGATATTATTTGCAGAACTTATACAGTACTGGTCACACTGTTGAGTATATAGTAGGTCCTCTAAGAATTGCTGGATTAATTGATTGATTGATTTTCTTATAGGAACAATAATAGAGATGGTGGTTAAGCCAGAAAAGTTTAACTCAAAATATAGCTGAAATACTTTGACATTTGTAGTGAAAAATAGAAAACGACCATCACAGAAAAATTGTAAAACTAAGAAATCTTTTTTTATTATTTTGGATTTTGAATGACATTAAGAAAAAGATTATATTTGTGTCCATATCAAGAAGAGGTATGGCAAACTCCATCCGTCAGCCATTCTTCTATGTTTCATTCATACTTACATATGTGCACAGATCATAGATTTAGCCCTCCAAGGACATTAAGCCCAACCCTTTTATTTTACTGGTGAACAGCTGAGGCACAGTGTAAGTGATAATATGTTGGGTCAAGGGGCTACTTATCCCGCAAGTCCAGCATCCAACCACTATTCCTCACTTTACGTTATTTCATCTAATAGAATAAAAGCTTGCTATTTGAGAATAGCGTTTGTTTTATTCTTCCTGTTTGTATCCCCAGAATCTAGTATAGTACGTAGCCTTAGCGTATAGTAGTTACTTTAAATTGTCTGTTGATTGATTAGTGTCAGTGCTAGCTGTAAGCAAGGAACTCTTGTAAGCTGCTGCAATAAAAATAAAAGTTAAATTTGGAGAGAATCAGGTTGACCCAGACAAATTGTCAACAACTTGGCACTCTGCATTTGGGCTTAATAATCTCCTTATCTATAGATTTATAGCCTAAACAAACTAAAGTCTAGTCCATTTTCCTACTTACAAAGGATTTCGATGTGTTGGAATCTAGTATTTCAGAGACTTTTAAGAAGACATTCCATTTCCTGTCTTGATCACACATTTCTGAAATGTAACAACTCCTGTTAGGACTCACTCATTCTTTATCTGTAATTCATATTGCAATGTAATCTCACTTGGTATAAAGCTAGGTGGTACAGTGGATAGAGAGATAGAATGGATAGAACTCTGGAGAACCTGAGTTCAGATGTGACCTTTGATACTTACTAGCTGTGTGACCCTGGGCAAGTAAGCCTGGTGATCTCACCCCTCCCCAAATTTTGGTCTTTTGGAGTTGTTTCACTTGACACTATGGTGAACATTTTTTGCCCTTTTATCTGCCTTTAATGGAGATGAAGGATAATTTTGCAGGGAAGAGCTTTTTGCATTTTCTTGCTCAGAACCAGGACTCCTGCCCTTCCTTCCATCTGCCCTTGTGTGATTGCTGTCTTCCCCTATTAGAATGTAAACTCTTTGGGAACAGGGATTATATTGCTTGCTTGCTTTGGTATTTCCAGCATTTATCAGTGCCTGGTACATAGTAAGTACCCAATAAATGCTTTGTCATTGGGTTATTTATTTGCTTGTCATTGCTGAATCATTTTAATGCCTTTCTCCCAATTTCTTTAACATTTTCCCTTGGTCTTCTTTTCCCAACCATTACAATTACGTTATGGGGATCACTTTGACATTTTTCATAGAACTCCAGTTGCAGAACCCAGAACTCTTAGTGAAATTATGAATAAGGTAGACTGTAAGGGGATGCTTACACTTCATGGTTCCTGCAGGCTATATGAGCCTATTTACATCTCCTTTTATACTTGCTTTCTTAACTCCACAAGTACCGCACTATGGGCTTGGCGTTTGCAATGCACATAGTAAGTCCTCATTTTTTCTCTTGTGCTTATGTTCAGCCAGTCTTTCTGGGCTTTGTATTTGTGATTAAGTCTCCTTTTGTAAAACTACATTTGGTTTGTTTCTGATTACTTCCTCATTTTCTCAAGGTCACTTCGAGTACCACATTTTCTTTCAGTTTGTTGATCCTATCTCAAACTTCTGATATTGGTGTCATTTACAAAATTAATGCACAAGCTTTTTATTCAGCTGATCATTGAAGAATATTTTAAAGGGTATTGGAATCAGGAGTAGTATCTGAAGTGAAGGCCAGGTTGTTAATGATCTATTGATAACTTCTCTGTGGATAGTAAAGTCAAGTTAGTCATGTAAACTTTTTCTGGTGTATATTACATTTTCTTGGGGATGACAGTGTTGTATTTGTGTATGTGTCTGTTAGGAATAGTATGAATTTTGGGAGGGTTAAATAAAAACATTATTCAAGTGAAGATATAGCTATCAGGTTCTTCTATCTTAATAAAGTTTTGTCTTAGAACTAGCACATCTATCTAGTGATGTTTCACTTATGGCATTAATGTGGCAAAATCTAGTATGAGGCACATGTTTCAATACCACAAACACATAGGCTTTGAGATAGACTTGTTTCTTTGGAGGAACCTTGCTTTTTGCTATCCCCTATAATGTATTTTCAAACTGATTTTTTTATGAGGACTCTGGAGCAAGCAGGCAGGATTTATTGAATGAAACTTCCTCATCTATGAAAAGAACAGGTTGGACTGCAAAGTGTCCTTTCTAGGCTTAATCCTTACAGTAGCGTTATTAGGAGAACATTATAGTTGGCATCATAGAAAGGTACAAAAATAAACTACTTTCTGCTCAGACAAGAGGATCTGGATTCAAATCTCACCGCAGACACTTACTAGCTTTGTGACTTTGGCTTGGGCAAGTCACTTAATCTCTCTGTGCCTCAGTTTGTAAAATGTGGCTCATCTATAAAATGAAGGTGGTTGGACACAGTGGCATCTCAGGGTCCCTTGCACCTCTAAGTCTATGGTTCTCCTCTACTCTAGATGAGGTTCAAACATCATAGAGCCTGCTTTGCTCCCCTTTGTGCAGCTTACAAATCATAACTTCCAGGTCAGTGTGTTTCCTTTTTTCCCTACCAAGTTGCAGTTTCCACATAGAATATAACTTGGGAAAAGGAACAGTCAAACCCATCATTTGTCCTGTGTAAACACCTCTCAGGGCTGATTTGGGGAAGTTTATCCTATTTTTGTTGAGAAATGAGCAAGGTTTCACCTTAGTATTAGGAGCACAATTTTTGGGAATATCATGAATAAGGGAACAAGTACTAAGGATGTACAAGACCATAAAAACAATCACTCAGTCAAAGAAAGTTTATATGATTGATTTTAGTTTTGTAGGTAAAAGAGTCATCTGGTCAGGAAATAAGGATCCTGCAGACTGAAACAGCTGTCAAAGGAAGCCTTGGAGTTCTTCTCTCTGGCAGAATGTGGGAATGTCACTATACCTGCAGTGCTGCACACAGGAGAGAGTTGCCTGAATTTTCTTATTGCTGTGCTGTATAATTTCTCTGATAGTGGAAGCCTCGTCTTGGGAGACTTAGTGGAAAGCATTTAAGTACTTCAAAAACACTTCACACATTAAGTGTTTAGCCATTTGTATGTACATAGTTTGAAATGCCTTCTTAAATCTGAGGATTTATTTTCTGATTTAATTCACCACTAACACCAATCTTTCCAAAATAGTGTAGGCTTGTTCCTGTAATCTGAACTCCTCAGTCTATGAGCAGTAGCTCTGCAGTATTCAGGTGGTAAAAGAACGCATATTATTTGGGAGTAGACAAGTGTTCTCCTGTCCAAAAATTCCTGAAATTTTCTGTCCTCATCTTAATCATCTGGCTTCTCATATAATCAGGAGCATTCTTAATATTTGGTTCCTTCCTAAATTTTCTATGAGTAGAATAATCCTAAAGTTTTCATATCCCTCTCCCTCTATTTAGCAAGTAAGACTTTAGAACGCCTTTCTATCCCAGGTTTGCTGTGAGCTGTTTTGGCTCATCATAATAATGTAGATATAATTCAGGTCCCCATTTTGTGCATTCTTTCTTTCCTAACAGAGTAGCCATAAACCAAATATCAAAGTACTTAATTGGTACCAAAGGACAAAGTAACAGAAAAATCAAGAAATAACATTGTCTTTAGTCACTTCAAGAATTGATAGTGTTATATCTTACAGAATGCATCAAAAATATAATTTTCTTCTTAAAGAGAATAAATTGTTTTGGTAATTATAGATAAATAGTAATAGTTCAAATTTATACAGTCCTTTAAAGTGAGCAAGACACTTTGAATGTAATATTTCATTAGATTTGTGTATTAAGCTAAGCCCTCCAGTTTATGGTCCATTAACTCATTAACACATTAATTTTAGGCACTACATTTTTGAATTATGAGTGACAAGTTATATGACAGTCATTTTAAAAGTAGCTTTTCGTATTTGTATTATATTTACATTTACCTAAAATGGACAGAATTATGTCCTTTTTAATGAAGAAAGTCCTGCTAAAAATAGTGTTAACCTCAGAGATATGCTAAAGATGTACATTTTAAAATGAGATATTTAAAATATTAAATAATCACAAAATATCATGTAGAATTATGTGTCAGATTTCAATGGAATGTATTGCCGTAAAGGGGGGAGTAGACAGACACAAGAGGCTTACATCATTGGACCCCAAGAGTCAAGACTTGGTGTTTATAATCTGGGGTCCATGGATAGATCTCAAGAAGTCACTGAACTTAGATGGAGGAAGAAAACTCATCTTTGTTTTCATTAACTCCTAACTGAGATTTACCTTTTTTCCTCCCTTCAGTTATGAATGTAGACAACCAACTATTAAACTGAGAAGTGGTCTATAGCTTCCACCAGATGCCAAAGAGATAAGAGATCCATGATACAAAAAAAAAAAAAAGTTTTAAGATCTCGTGCAGCTGCCTCATTCTACAATCATTATTTTCATTTTTCTTTTTGGTTAAACAAGGTTCACATCAGTTTGAGCTTTGAATTTTTTTTTAATTTTAGTCATTAAGGATACGTCACTGTGCCTCTGAGGAAACAAACCACTATGTAAAGCTGTGGTTTAAAAAGTCGTGCTATGTTGAAAATGTGTGCACAGATTGAAACCTATTTGAATGGGAGAAGATACTGCTAATAGGACTTGTCTGACCATCTGTCCTCTGGTCACTGAGACTAGAGTAGGTAGGTAAGCAAAGCATCTTACCCAGAGTTGTATAGCAAATCAGTGTCAGATGGAACTTAACCCAGCTTCGCAGGAATTGGAGCTGAAGCACACTGTACAGATAATTTAATCCCTTTTTACAGAGGGGGAAACTGGTGACTTCCTAGCTCTTTACAGGTTGTAAGCAGCTGAGTCAGCATTGAAACCCAAATTCTCTGACAGCAGAGAGTGCTGTCTCATTTATGCCATATGCCCGAATAAAAACTGATGTTTTAAATCACCCTTTAGAATTTTTAAGGTGCTTTAGGTAAATCGTCTCATTTGAGCCTTGTGAGGGAGGGATTCCAGATCTTCTTATTCCCATTTTCCAGGTAAGAAAACAGGCCCAGAGAACATCCATGGTTCACCTATGCTTAAAGAACTAGCTAGTAAGTGCCTAAGGTGGAATTTAAATCCAGTTTCTCTGGCTGTAAATCCAGGGTTTTTCTTCTAAGCCAAGACAAATAATTGGACAATTTTGTTTTAAAAAACGTTTTTGAATTATATTTATATTATTAGGATTAGCCAAAACAGCTCACAACCAGCCTGGGTTAGAAAGGGGTTCCAAAGTCATACTTACTAACTAGAAGGAGAATATGAAAACTTTAGGATTTAGGATTTTAGGAAGGAAACCAAACATTAACTTTAACCTTATAACATTAACATTAATCAGACACTTGCTCTTAACCCCTTTTAACCCTAGGGGGCAGTGATGTGGGTGGCTCCTGGAGTCATGAAGACTGGAGTTCAAGTCCAGCCTTAGATACTTCCTAGCTGGGCAAAGTCACTCCATCTGTCTGCCTCAGTTTCCTCAACTGTAAAGTGAAGATAGTAAAATGGGGAAAATCTCAGTTATTGTGAAGACTAAATGAGATAGTATTTGTAAATTGCTTGTCTGAATGTCAGACACATAGGAAGTGTTTAATAAATGTTTTCTGTCTTCCCTCACACCTGAATTATAGCATTTACTTTTGGTATTCATAGAGATCCTGTAAAGATTATTAAAGAATCCACAAAGGAACTTAGGTCACCTCATTCAGTCTCCTCAAAGTGAACAAACAGAGGCCTGGAATTTTTTTAGCCTGTGGACTATGAAATTTAACCTATCAGTCCCTCCTCAGCTTAATGGTTGGTTGCCTGCACTCATGATTGAAACAAAAGGGGAAAAAGCACATTTATGGGCCTTGTCCTCAAGGAGCTTCCAGAGTTTATCCTAAAAAAGCTTAATTGAACTAATGCTATTTTGGCAATATTGAGTATAAAGACTTTTAGGTGCTGTTCATCACAAGTTACTATTCCTGGAAGAACTTAGCTTGATCCTTGGCCCTGGACTAAAAGTGTTTCTGTGTAACCTGAGTCCTATGTGTTGTGTCAAAGCCTGAGTTGGGTCAAAAGACATAAAATAACAGGCTCCAATTTCACTTTAGAGTAGATCTTAACTTTGCTCCTTTGAGTATAAATGAATGATGAAGGAAACCAGAAGTCACCTTACCCTGAACATTAAAATTGTTGAAACTAAACCAGTAAACTTGGGGGTGCAGGAGTGGGAAGAGATTGCTTTAGATGACCATATCCTGTTGGCAGCACCAGGAGACCTGGTGCATACCTGGTGCGTGCTTGGTGCGTCCTCCTTGGGCTGGTGGCAGGTGTGGGGGAGGAAAAGTAGGCATAATGATGCTCTGTTGATGGGCCTAGCCATTTTGGAAAGCAATCTGGAAGTATATCCATAGAGTCACTAACCAGTACACTCCTTTGACCACCACTGCCAAACACAATTAACCTGTCAAACATTCAAACTGTGCTTCAGAGAGCACAACTCCAATGGGCTGGCCACGTTGTTCAAATGCAAAACGTACACTTGCCAAAACCTCTGTCTTAATGGAGAGTTCACATGGGGCAGGTGATCACCTGGAGGTCAGAAGAAGCGATACAAGGACACTCTCAAGGTCTCTCTCAAGAACTTTGGATTTGACTGTGCCACATGGGAGACACTGGCACAGGACCGCTCAGCATGGCGTGCCCACATCAGAAAGGGTGCTGTGCTTTATGAGCAAAACAGAATTGAAATAGCTCAAAGGAAATGTAAGATGTACCCCAAGTGTTCCTGTGGACTATCTGTGCCCAGTCTGTGGTAGAGCATTCCGAGCTCGTATTGGTCTGATTGACTACACTCAGACACCTTGAAACTTGACTTTTCTCTTAGCAATGTCATTTTGGTCCTCTTGGAGAACAAAGGACAACAGCCAACTGAGCACAGAGTCCACAGAGGACAAAGATAGAAGGGAAAGATCAATTTGTAAGCAAGTGTTTCCCACCAGTGCTTTTGTTTGTAGAAAGGAGTGGGAAACAAAGTGAATATTTGTCAGCTGGGGAGTATGATTGTTGTATATGAATGTAATGCGATATTGTTATGCTGTAAGGAAAAGTGAAAGGGACGTATTTGGAGAAACCTAGGAAGGTTTGTATTAACTAATGGAGAAGGAAGTGAGCAGATCTGGAACAGTTCATACAATGACTACATTGTAATCAACAATGCAAATTTTTACAAATTTGAAAGACTTAATAATGATTAATTTGTATTTAAGTTTGAAAAACTTGATAATGCAGTGAGCAGTCATAAATCAAGAAGACTGATAAGAAGAATACTTCCCATCTCTCAGCAAAGAGGTATAGATTGTTAGAAATATACTTTTGGACACAGCCAGTATTGTCCTGACTAAACTTGTCTGTTACGAGAAAAAGGCTTTTATTTGTTGGGGGAAGGGTGAGGAATAGAGTAGGAAGAAGAGAATGCAGATAGATTTGTTACTATCATTAAATTTAATGCATATTTAAGTTCATAGTATCATTTATAATACTCTTTTTCTTTCCTTCAAATATTGAAATATTTTGGTTTGCTCATTTTTTAAAAGTTCATAATATTTAAAAAAAAAAAACTTTACTATCTGTGTGTAACCCTGGGCAAGTCACTTAACCCTGATTGCCTCCAAAAAGAAAAGAAAAAAACTTCAAGGAACGAAAAAAATCACCCTACGTTTTTCAAAGAAAATAGCAATTTCTTTTGGGGGAAGATGAGAGCAAAAACCTACTCCCAACACCACTCTGGCATATATTAAGTTCTTAATAAATAATTGACTTGACTGCTTGACCAAGCATCTAAAAACAGGAGGAAGGAAGGAAGGAGAGAGGAGGGATTGGTAAAGAACAGGGTCCTCCATTCTCCACCAAACTACAGGGCAGGGACTGCTTGGTACCTGGTGGGTTCTGATTGTGTCTAAGGTCAGACATCATCATGATTAAATGCTACAGACAGGGCAGTTGTTACTTGAGTAATTCCCTTGTCAGTAGGAACATTCCCTTCAATAATATCCATGTCTGCCTATTCTGTGCCCTCTTATAAATCCAGACCTGGGATCTTACCCAGTGTGCTAATAGCCTTCTGCTAGATCATTTGACATGGCTACCAATGGGGAATATGAGATTATTGTGAATGTGAGAGATTATCCCTCTCTAACTTGGCTCTCTTTTTCTATTCATATATTTCGCTGATGGCACAGGTCAGGTAGGTGGTATAGTGGATAGTATGCTGGATTTAAAAACAGGAGTTCATATCCTGCCTGAGACATTTACTAGCTGTGTGATCCTGGGGAGATCATTTAAATCTCTTCAAGTCTCTGTTTTCCCTTCTGTAAAATGGAGAGTGTTGGAAGCAGACTTGATGGCTTCTAAGATTTCTTCTGTTCTAATCTATAATCCTGTGATCTCTGTTTAGAGTACTGTTACTGCAGAACATTTATATTATATATGAGGCAAATTCAAGTATATTTTCTTTCTTCACTGGTTGTAAACTTTTTAGGGAGAGAAGTACTTCTTACTAGATAACTTTGGTCTGAAAGTTAATGCCTAACTGCTCTTGCTTCTCCATTCAGGCACCTTGTGGTTTAGAGAATAGTTTGCTTGATCAATCATCTTCTCACACCCTTCAAAAAAGAAAGGATAGTATCTGTATAATTATATAACTGTACCCACCTGCACCCTACATCACCCTCACAAAAAGGGGAGGCTGGAAGTGGAATATATAATGGAAAGAACCCTGGGCTAGGAGTCAGGAAACCTGAATTCTGATCTGAAGCTTACACCAATTAGCTATGTGACTATTATCACTTAAGCCTCTCTGAATTTCAGTCAATTCCCTTACCTGGAAAATAAAGAGACTGATCTTTAAAGTCCAGTCTAATCAAACACACATTTATTAAGTGCCTGCTGTGTACTAGGCACTAGATTTGGTCTCTGGTTACCAAGAGAAAATAAAATATACTCTTTCCTCTCAAGGAGTTTACCTTTTATTTCAGGAGGGGTGGGGTGTAGACAGATGAGTATATACTACAAAATTCCAGGAAGAGAGAGAGGGATTGGGCACCAGCAATTAAGGAGATCAAGAAAGGTGTCCCATGGGAGATGACATTTGCCTTAATCCTTGAAGGAAGTGAGGGGATTCTAAGAGGTGGGGATGATGAGGCATGATTGCAACAGACCTTTCAAAGGCATGGAGGTGAGAGACACAGCATTACATCAGAAGTTTAGATTAGAGAAAGTAGGCCAATTTGGCTACATCAGAAAGAGTTTATGGTGAAGAGTAAATGTGTAATAAATGTGGAAAGGCAGACTAGAAGCAAAGTTAGATGACAAACTGAGGGGTTGGTATTTTATTCTAGAGGCAGGGGGAAGCCATTGAAGTTTCTTGAACAGGGGTAGAGACAAGGTCCCTAGAAGTGCGCTAACATTCTGTGACTGGTGGTTTTGTTCCTTCAGATAGAAGTTCCTTATCTCTAGGTAATACTAATTATAACAACTCATAGTCATATAGTGCTTTAAAGTTTGCAAAGAAAAAAAAGGTTTACACATATCTCATTCGAAGCTCATAACATTCCTCTGAGATGGAGTTTCTTTAGGTCTTCGCCCGATTTTGTTATCCATGAGTGGCTGTTCATCTGACTAGTGAATACTGAATAACTCCAGCACCATTCACATTTAAGTTACCCAGCAGAAGTGCAGGTAGGGATGGGGAGGTCTGTGTGGCCCTGAGTGGATTAGGCCAGTCAGAAGCAGAATCTTTTATTTTCAAGTTTCATCACAACTTTGCAGAATTGGGCGCAGCACCTAAAGGTCATGAGAAACCCAAAAGAACAGAGGACTTCTGATATTCAACTCTTTGTGGAATACTTAGAATGGTTGCTAAGGCATTATTTTAAAAAAAAATGAGTTTCCGTGTTAACTTTTGTATATAATCTGCTGCAGCTTATATAAGCATGGTTAGATGTAAGGTCAACAAGCATTTAAAACATTACAATTTTCTTTAAGAATTACAAATTTAGAAAACTGTTAGCAAGGAGTGAGAACACCTGTGTATGGTTCTGTTTACATGAGCTCTAATAAGATCATTGCTTTACCATAGTTTACTCCAATTCAAATGTGCCAGGTGGAGGACTGGCCCTTGTGAAAAACCTGTCCACTCTAGCTTTTAAAATTGACAGTTTGAGTTGTATTTTCAAGGAAAGTCTAATCCTCCAAATTCCCCTTGTCCCCACCCCCATTACCTCCCTTTAATTGCAGGTGGAGGTGGGGGTGGGGGAGGGAAGCTACCTTTAATTGTTTCAAAGATTATTGAAAAAGTGAATTTATGGTAGGAGGGTGGAGACTAATAAGGGGACTTTCCCCCCCAGCTCATGGTTTCTAATTACATCAGTTACAACCCAGCCTCCCTATTAACTTGAGTACAGGCATGAACTGGAAAAGAATGAGATAATCCATGATAGATCAGGTTAAAGAAAGGTCTCCATTCATATCTTTACCTTTTATCCCTTGTTCTGAGTGCCAAGAATTAATGCTGTTTGAAAGTGCTACACACAGAACTTGCCAAACTGTGGACATCTAAAATAATCCTAATTACTTTAAATGCTAGTGAGAAGGCCAGGAATCTCACAGTAGGAAAAAGTTTTCTATTGTTAAGTGTATACGTACTAAGCGGGATTGACAATTCTTCCTCCAGATAACCAGTGTTTTGAAACAAAATCATAGGAAAACTTGGCAGACGGATTTAAAAAACAAAACAAAAACAATTTTAATGCTTTTACTCCTACAAACACTAGAAAACCAGAGAGGCTGCTATGATTGTTCTTCTGTACAAGTGAGTTTTAAAAAACAAAACATATCACTCACATTTATATTTTTAAATGGCTTTTTAGTAAGAGTTTAATAGTTTTAAGCAGAGAAAATGTGCTTTTCAAGCATAAACATCCTTGTTTTCTCACATCTCACTCTTATTTTTTCCAGTACATTGATTTTCTAGTGGATCATTCAGGTTAAAAGTCAGTTTCTTTGGAACACTGAAATATTTTCTCAAAATAGGGGTTCTTAATATGAGATTCATGGATAGATTTTGGGGGTTGTGAATTTTAAAAGTATATATTTTGATAGCTGTATTTCAAACATAATTGTAATTTTAAGTGGCCCATAGGTCCAGATTGCCAAAGAGGAAGGGACTCGTGATATAAAAAAATGGCTAAAAATGTCTGTCCTAAAATGTCACCTGATAACTAAGATCCATATTTATCACTTCTAGTATTAGTAAGGTTGCCATTCATTTGTAAATGTTGAAATTTGCCAGTAAAAAAAGGAAAGAAATAAGTAAATGAGTGAGCAAATAAGCAAATAAATGTTTCAATCCAGGCAAGCTTCGGAAGAACAAGCATCTTGGATTTGAAGTTAGAGGCCCTGGGTCCGAGTCTCTGCTTAGTCACCACCTGGTCTGTTGAACCATAAATGTCAGGGAATACCCTCAACAAAAGATCTTAGAGATCACAGAATCATAGATCTAGGAATGACCTCTTCCTGTTAACCTTAACGGATAAATAGAGGTTGAGGGATTTTAAATGACTTTCCTAATGTCATGTAGGTAAGTATCATGGATAGAATTTGATTCTAGGTTTTCTGACTCAAGAACATGATCCTTTTTTAATTTAATATTTATCCTATGTAGTTTAGAGTTGCTAAAACCACAAGAAATAAACATGTTAAGATCTGAGTACTACCAAAAAAGGAAAATTTTCTTTAGAAAGAATATAGGGCACCTAGGTGGTACTGTAGATAGAGGGCTTGGCCAAGAATCAAGAAGACCTGAGTTCAAATGTGGCCTCAAACACTAGTTATGTGACTCCAGGCAAGGCATTTAACTCTGTTTGCCTCAGTTTCCTCATCTGTAAAATGAGAAGGAAATAGAAAAACAATCCTGTTATTTTTGTCAAGAAAATCCCAAATGGGATCACAGAGTCAGACATGACTGAAAAAACAACCCCAAAATCCAAACAGAATTGAAAGAATTACAGGCCATTCACCATCCATGCCAGGATTTATTTAGTATGTTTTCTGCTCAGGGGTAGGAATGAGGGTGGGGTCTATCTACAAAATGGAGTTAAGTAGAGGGGCTCTCCACCCTCCTCTGAACCTTATGATCTCAAGTGGTATTTATAATCACGAAACAAGGCTCATGTGTCTTGAGCATTGAATTGACTTAAAGATAACAAGTATTTAAGTTGCAAATAGGGTTATTTTGGATGGAGAAGTATTAAAAAATTATCCAATCATATTTGTAGAAGTTGACAGGCGTATTCTATGTGCCAACCATTGTTCCTTCGTTGGCACAGTTTGTATGCTGTGAGTAGACTTTTGGCCTTCCTGCTTTGTACAGGTTGTGTTTTTCTGTTGCAGGTGTCAGTTAATGGAACATTTTGTGTTTGAATAAGAAAATACTTCTAAGTCAAATTAAAACCAAAAGGAGTTTGGTTTTGCAATTTTGATCATAGTCTCTACCAGATATTTTTTTCTTTCCTCACTAACCTGTACCCCAAGTCTACTAAATGTTTTAAGACTCCATTGAAAGTTAGAAACCATTAGAAGTAAGCAAAGTATGGATTTATACACATATGTCACACACACACGTAACACCTGCACACTAGCATATACACACACACATATATATAGAGAGAGAGAGAGGGAGATTATACATCTTTTTTAATCCATTCATCCATTATCTATCTATCTATCTAGTCAGATGGGGGCCTTGTATATTGCAGGGTAGGGAGGGATGGAGGCAGTTTAGAACTTAAAATGTAACCAAAAAAAACCCAAATAAAATTAAATTTAAAGTAAGTTAGGAACTACTTGTTAGGCCTTCAGATGAGCTCCTACTTCCCAAACTTAACCAACATCAAACTGTTCCAAAATCTAGAAGAGCATGAAGGTAACAGGTTTTTTTCCCCCCCCAGTGCTATTCAAGAGCATCTATCTGCCACAGGCTATTGGTTTCCTAGCCTCTTTTCAGAAAAGGATTGGAAATGTTGATATAATCAGAAAATCTTCTAATTGTTTTCACGGTAGTGGGGTAGATTTTGGTTTATACTGTCTGTAATATCAGTGTTATAAAAAAAGAATAACTTTGATATCAGGGCTTAACTTGTATGTGGTTGTCTATATTTCAGAGTAGAAAGTTTTATCTTAGTTTATCTATCTTAGTTTATCGTAGTTTATCTTAGCCTGTATGCAAACAGACTTTTGCAGTAAATTCAAGTTTTATTGAATTTGTAATATAAATTGTTTATGCATTTCATTAATTGAGTAGATCTGTGACGATATTCATTGATAGTATTGACTTTCAATTGGTGAGAACCCGCCTATGCCTTCTCTATCCTCTGTGATTCAGATTCATGGTGTACATATCCAGTTAGTCAATGTGAATTTATTGTTTACAATACAAATAAGGAGGATGGGGGAACAGTTACTATTTTCAAGGAGAGTACATTCTAATGGGAGAGACAAACATGTAAAGAACTAAGTTGGACCTTTTTCAGAAGGTGGGCTTTGAGCTGAATCTTAAAAGAAGCCAGAAAACAAAACAAGAATTGGGAAGGGAGAGGAGAGCATTTTACACCTTGGGGTAGTCAAGGCATGAAATGTCTTGTTTGAGGAACTCCATAGAGAATCTCAATTTGCTAATGGTCTTTTAAGCCTTCATGTTTCATGGGTACCAAAGGAAAGCTGGGGCTTTCTATCTTTTAACTTTTGCTCTTTTCAAATTAAATTAAATTAAATTTTATCCATTGATTGATTATAGAAAACAATAGTTGGGGGCAGTTAGGTGGTTCAGGGGAGAGAGCACCAAGTCTGAAGTTAGGAGTACTTGAACTCAAATCCAGCCTCAGACACTTACTAGGTGTGTGACTCTGGGTGAGTCACTTAATCCCAATACATGCTGTCTTGACCTGAAGGCAAAAGTTACAAACACACTTGAACATTTCAATATACAGAGAACAAAAAAGAGGATTGCATATTAAACAACGAACTCAGACTTGAAGTAGTAACAAAATGATCCTGTTGGTTTATGCCCCCTTCTGAACTTTCTTGTCTGTCATCTGTGTATTTTTTAAATGTTTTATTAATACTCTCAATACCTTCACTTTTGCTATTGCTGTCCTTCATTCTTTTTTTTATCATTTGTTACCTCAACAATATTTTTCTGGAGCACACAGTTTGTCTTTAGAAATACGCTGTAGTGCCTGTCTGTTGGTCTTTTGGGGCACCAGCAACTTCTGATTGCTTGGGGATTGTACTGTTTGATTATCTGTAGCCATAAAAGCATCACTGAAAAAGCATTTGTGTTGAAAAGATGTCTTTATGTAGTAGAGAGCAGTATGAGATCATGAAAACACTATGTATGTTCCCAAATGCCTGCTTTCTAGTTTTCCTTTTGAATTGAGTCTAATTCCTTGACTGTATTTCTTGTCCTAAATATGTGTACATACATACATGCATACACGTATGTACATACATACAATTATAAAAATGTTGACATAGTTTTTCTCATTGGCTGTTTGTTATCCTCCCAACAGTTTTAGCTGTTAATGGTCTGGAGATATTTGGATTCATTTGGGTCTCATATCGAACTTTCTGTTTGCTTTTCATAATTTTATAAGGTTCTATGTTGCCTTTAGCTGTCACCTGGCAGGGAGACCAAATGTTTGCTGGCTTTGGGCCTCCTTGTGTTACCTGTTTTACCAGAAATGGTGACAATTAATTTCATCATTGCTCACTTTTCAGCTTCAAGGATTCGTTTTGAGTCATGGGTCATTTTTGGAACTCCTGGCAGTGAAGGGATTCAAGATTTGAACCCAGAGCTTTAAATCTAGCACTTTTTCCATTGTACCATGTTTCCATCACTCACTGTAACCTGATACCTTCTTTCTTCTGGAAAGGGTATTTATAATTCTTAAGAGGGAAGCTTCTGAATACTCCACAAGCCTTTGCCCACTTCTGTTATTCATATTTGAAGCACATTTTCCAGTATACTTTGTTCATACATTTGTGTCTACCACCATTGTCATCAGGTATGAAGATACATCTTTACATGGGATAGAGGCTATTATAAAATCCTTTCATACAGTTTTTCTGCCTCTGCCAACCTGGCACATGTTGCCATGCTTTCATGGCGGTATTTTGGCATCAAATGCATTTGAAGGCAAGAAGATTGTTATTTCTTGAAGCCTCTGGGTGTATGATGACATAAATGCCTTTATTTGCCTCTTAGGGAGTGTATTGACCATCCTTCTATCTAACTTAAACTTCTTGACTTCTAGCTTTGTTTATTGTGAGAACTGATTCAGTTCCATTCTTTCAGTTGTGTATGAAATAATTGGCCATTGAAGAAATAGTTCACATTTACACCTGTAGGTCACTTACCTAAATTAATGTTTATATTGATTTTTAGCATCTTCTGGTACTCATTTTTGCTACTTTACTACAGAATGGAAATGGGCCTCAGGGGACTAAGGGCTGTTTGAGATTGATCTTTGTTGTGGGGTACCATGGCCAAAGAATTCATTGCTGAGTGGCTAGCCTGCTGAAGATGAGCCTCTGTACTAGTGAAGGTTGGTCCTTGGAATAGCTATGGTCTGATTCTGGGACTACATTTGAACATTTTATAGTATGGTAGATACTGTCAGATTTCATGCTATATTTTCTTATTCTTCAAGAAACCCAGTACAACGAGGCATTGGAGAATTTATTTATTTGTAGACCTTACTGGAAATAGTAATACGTGCACTTGGAAAATGACTCTTTGTTTTACACAATAACTAACACTCCTGTTAACAATTAAGTAAGGTATGACCTAAGGCTGCCAGTAACAGGGGAGCTCCTCAGTCAGTAATCTGGTGGGATCTGCTTATTGTTAATTTCAAAATTTCCCAGTTCTTGTAGTTATTTTTAATGTAATTATGTACATACGTTTTCAAGTGTTTCCTTTTAATAAAATAAAAACAAACTGGCACTTTGTTTTCCTTATTTGAATTATTAAAAACAAGATATAGCATCATCATCAGCTGGCTCAGGTCACAAGATTGTTTTCTACCATCATAAGTCAAGAAATGTCCTAAGTTGACCTGGTGTTAAATTAAGTGGGACATTGATGGTTAAAAGATGGCAAAATACTCCTTTCCTTTCACCAGATACATCAGATGTCTATAAAAGTCGCCCATCTCATGGTTAATCTTGAGTGCTTCAGGACCTAGGCACAGGAGAGTCACTGAAGGTCTAATTTTGAAGTTCTGTCTCTTGGTTATTTTCATGTGATTACATTGGAGCCTCTCTTCCAAACTCCTAGTAATTTTGAATTGTGTTCTCCTTTAAATGGGGCATCTCTCAGCATGGTAATATAACCTACTAAATTGTAAAATTCAAAACACAATCTTAAGTGTTGATGGGTTAACGTGTCAGGGCCCACTATAGCTTTCTGCTATGGTTTAGTCATCTACAAAATGACTCCAACACTCAGCTACTCCAGTGCATTTTGCTAATTACATCATAGATTTCCCTATTGATGAACACAAGCTGAATTAACACAGGAGCACTAATGTACCCTTTCCCCATTATTGTAGTACAAGAAGCCGTAGCAGATGCTGGCAGTTAGTTACACAAACATTAGTATTAACGATTGGCCATTTGGAATTGGTGACAAACTACTGCCCGGTGGAATTCTGAGCCTGAAACCAATCAGAAAGTTAATGAGGAGAGAAATTACCACTGCAGCTTCCCCTTAATTACATTCATGCCAGGCAGGAAGGGAGTTCTGGGGGTGGATCTGAACTCATCTAAGGTTAAGAAGGTCAGAGACCCTTTTTCTTGATTTTTGTATCTACTGTGGCTTGTAAGGTTGCAAATATTTTCAACATGTTATTACTTTTGTACTCTTCATATTTAATTTTGAGCTTCTAGAGGCATGCTACAATTTTGCATTTGTAAAAAAGTTTTTCAATTCTTTTTATCCTCTTCTCTCCCACTCATTTACTTGCTTATAATTTTTGAAAGTGCCTTCCATCTGTTCATTTTGTAGGCTGGCCCCCAAATAGAAGGTTTGTACCGGTTATGAAAAGAAAGAAAAACAGTTGTATATACCAAAGAAAATCCACTCCCTTTTCTTGTTTGTTATTGTTGGGGAACTAGAATTACTTATGGTATGGGAGAAATGCAGGCTTGAGTTTTGCATGTGGAAATTTGTCAGATGGATCACTTGCTTGACAAGTTTTATTGGCCTTGTTTACATAATCTATATATTTATGGGTGGATGGGAGGGGAAAGGGTAGAGGAGTGGGGAGATGCTTTCCACAAGAGAGTTGTTTTCTAAGGCTTGTAAGAGAGAACTGGAGCACAGTGTTCTTGGTTCCCATTCCCAGTTTTTCTGCTTAATATTCCTGGTACATTATTCTCCTGTCTTTGCTTTAAAATGTCATCATATTAATCTAAGGAGTGAAGGAATAGCAGTGAATTGTTATAAAATATTTGGAAGTAAATTAATAAATAACAGGGGTTAA